>NC_089506.1:78973229-79685443 GCF_036850995.1 Saccopteryx leptura
TCTGTCCCTCTCTCTGATTGTCTCTCTGTCTCTGTCAAAAAAAATAAAAAATAAAAATTGGACAAGTAGAACCTGATAAATAATTCAAAATTTGGTTATGAGAAATAAGTGCTCAACTTGTTTAGATGTATTGTACACAGGTTAGGGTCCCATCAAGAAACAGTGCATTGGAAGAGTATTCAAGGTGTGAGTGGAGAGGATAATGCAATAATTTAGGGCTTAGTAGAACCAGACTATCATATTCTGGTGTTGCATCTGATCTGCTTGCTGGAACATCCAGTTGACTGATTCATCTAAAGGTCATGGACATGTATTAAAGTCACACAGATCAAAGAGGAAGGCAGAGAATGTGGACAATGAATCTGGACAAGCCTGTTAAAAATCGTAATTCACTACATTGCAAGCTGCATGAACATGCGGTTGGGTCTCTGTTGTTTACAACCAGATCTTCAGTGGATGTCACTACTGCTGTAGTGTGGTATGTTAAATGAAAGTGTGAATAATTTAATCAACTGTCAGCTGATGTAAGTGATAGCATCAAAAAGCATAACACAATTTTAAGAAACATTTGTGGAAAAATATGGGATATTTTTATATTTATATCTCATTTTATATAAATTACGGTAAGTGGTTTCATAACAGTCTAATAAAAATTACCTTTTTTTAAAAAAAGCAACCCACTTTCTCTGTATTTTTTCAATTATTCCTTTACTCAGGAAACAATTTGTAACTACCTACTATGTGGCAGACACTGTGCTTGTTGCAAATGCTTCAGAGATAAGTTTTAACTAAAGAACATGAGACATTTAGTTGTGATTTTAAGATAAAACAATGAGAAGTTTTTGAATAAAATTGATGATAATGTGAGATAAACCTATATAGTAGATTTATTTAAAAACACCATAATTTTTGCTTACCTAAATTGTAAACTCTATTAACAAACGACCCTGGGTCTCATGGCTTGGTTTTTCCCGTCCATTTTACTGGCCATGATGAATACAAAGGAAGATTTCCATTCCACCTCTTTTATAGCTACCCAATAGGTAGAACTCGAAACCAACAGCTAGATTGAGAGCTGTCATAGGCATTTGTGTACATTGTTCTACTGGTAACAATGAGAAATTCTAGGGGAAAGATATGCAGTAAATCACTGTCATGCCAAGGGATGGCATCATGTTAAATAATAGTACCATTCTAAGGGATAATGATATCTTCCATGGAAAGAGAAGATGTACACCTCTTGAGAACTCCCAGGATAAATCGTCTATTTTATCCTAAAGCTGAGGATGGAATGCCTTCTGAGTTATACGATCATTTTCAGATAAGATGGAACACTGGTCATGGCCTGTGTCATGAATGTAAATCTTATGATCTGGGTGAAGTTTTGGAAGGCGAATAACATTACATTATCCAAATCGGTTTTCTCTCTGCTTAATGTATCTAAACAAAAATCCAAATCAAGGCAATTGGGCAATATAAGGGCAATGTATCTCCTAAACCACAAAATTTAAATGAGATAATCTCTGCATCACTTAGAAAAGTATTTGGCAAAGAGTTGTCTGCTCAAAAATGTTAGTTGCCTTTTGGAACTGGGAACGGTATCAGGAATTTGTTTCTCTATACATGAATAGAAACATTATGCAAATCAAGGTGGGGGTTTTTGCAGTTTTTCTCTGAATTGCAGTTTATTCATTTGTTCTTAAAGAATTTTGCTTGTTTTATTTTCATCATATAATTATTTTGATTCATATTTCCAGTTCATATCATCTTTACTAGGATCCAATTTGATAAAAAAACAACAACATTGGATTATTATTCTGTGGAAAACTCTGATAAGAGATTTGTGCTGATTCCAGTGTGTCATCTGAATATTACTCAGAGACAAATGATGATACGTTTTTGTTTGTTTTGAATTTTTAATGGAAATCTTAAATCCTTCACATTCTAACATAATCAGTTTATGCTGTATCTTAAATGTAGTACTCAAGTTTAGGCAGCAAGAAGAGGAGAGAGAAGTCTATTTCAGTAATATTGAAGAGATCCTCTATTTTTACTATGAATGCCTCTTACTCAAGGGTCTCCAATCTCTTATTTTTATTTCATATATATGTTTTATTCTGCTATGATCCATGTTATCCTGAGAGACTTAGAAGGCCTGATAGTGAAACAAATAGCTGAGTTTTTAATCCCCTCAAAATGCCTATTTAGTGTTCAAGTTGGATCCTACTTTTGACTTTAAATAGTCAAAGCTCTAGGTTTCCTTATTAAAGATAAACTGGCTTATGATTGTTTCTTTTCTCTATAGTATATAGAAGATAAAATAAGAAATTAGTAAAATTTCTGTAGACATATTACATATCAAGGTTCTTTTCTGTCTTGTTTTGTTTTGCTTTATTTTTTGGTGGAGATCAAGAGAGAGACAGAGATAGGTACAGATAGAGACACATATAGGAAGAGAGATGAGAAACATCAAGCCTTTGTTGAGGCACCTTAGTTGTTCATTGATTACTTTTTCATATGTGCCTTGACCAGGGGGCTTCAGCAGAGCAAGTGACCTCTTGCTCAAGCCAATGACCTTGGGCTCAAGCCAGTGACCTTGGGCTTCAAGCTAAAGACCTTTTGGCTCCAGCCAGCAACCATGGGGTTATGTCTATGATCCTACACTCAAGCCAGAGGCCCCACACTCAAGCTGATGAGCCTGCGCTCAAGCCGGCAACCTCCCAGTTTCGAAACTGGGTCCTCTGTGTCCCAATTTAATACTCTAACCACTGTGCAACCACCTGGTCAGGCTCAAGTTTTAAAAACACAATTATTAATGAACTCCATTATCCACAAATATGTGTATCATAATGTGCACATATTAGTTATAGTAGTATTTCAAGGGAAATAATATAGTTTATGTTTACAGAGCATTATTTATTTTTACTTCATGAAAAATGCTATGAAACATAATTTATAATTGACTGAACTTAAAACAAGAAACAGGGCATATATATATATGTATATATATATATGCATACATACATATGTAGGTATACACACACATATATAATATGACATAGATGTATATGAAAAAAAGGTTTATGAGATCACAAATAAACAACCATAAAGGCTTTTATTCCTTCTAGCAATCATTTCATCAATGACTTAGTGAATTATTTTAAATTATCTTAGTGAATATTCTAGTAGTTGATTAATGAGTTTGCCAAATACGATATTTTTATGGTAGGCCAAATATCCTAATTTGTGTATCATAAATTTAAGTAAAACAAAATCTTCAAATTATTATAATGTTAATAACTATAAGACTTAAACATAATTCTTATTGTATCATAAGAATTATGATGTTATATAGAATGAAAGGACCACAGATCTTTTGATATGTAGTATCAGTTACGTTTATTAGGGCTAGTTATGGTGATATATGCTTTTGTGATAACGCACATATAATATCTGTCCTAAGAATGACATGACCAAAGGCATTTGTAATTATATTTACTCCTGAAAGATTATGGTTTATAGTTAAAACAAAAGAGGCATCCTGTCATTTTCTAAACCGGTTAAATGTGACAGAATCTATTTTTCTGCCAACTTGTGAGGACCAGGCAGAGAGCAAATTTGCTGTGGTCAGCTAAGTGTAACCACTGAGCAGGAAAGTGAATTTAATAATGCATTATTGTTCTTCACTGAAGGTGAACTGTTACAGTGCCTTTGTTATAGCAGACTTTGCCTCTGCTTAAGTTTCCAGATACTGTGTAGATTACCTGATTAAAATCTCTAATGCATGATAAAATGTACCAGGTATACTTTTATATTAACATAAATGCATCCATTCTAGGGTCATAATACTGAATCTAATTGGAAATATATTTCAATTATATTACCTTGTGAACTCATTTATAAATAGGTATTTGCTGTACAATATAGAATAAATGACATGGAAGCACGGATTCAAAAAGCTTATCTTATACTGATGGTGAAATTTATATACTAAATTTTTTTCTAGTATTTTGTCATGTACTTAAGAATATGATTTCAAATAATCTTTATTTATTTTGCATATTTTAAAACAAACTATAAAACTGAACTCTTGAAAATAGGTTCACTTCTTTCATAACTACATCTTTAACGCTCTTTCTTTTCCCATTCTAACACCTTTTGATTCTTTCTCTTATGAATAAATTAACTGTAAAACTTTCAGAAAAAAAATTTTGCTGTTATGCAGCTGAAATATGTACTATAAAGAAGTAGAGCTTTTCCCTCTCTATTTTACCCAAATTTAATTCATTAAAACAAAAATATGTGTAAAATAATATCGAGATAATTAGAAAGAAATGCAAGCTTTATTTAAGAAATCAAAATTATATAGATTGCTTTGTCACTGTAAATTCTTATATTGATAGAAGACCCTATTGTTAAGATATCAGAGTTGATAAATATAATGCTGGGTGTAGGCTTCTGCTAGCCAATCATAGTATAGATTCATGGTTGAGGCTCAAACAGCCAATTCTGAATTTACTTCTCAGAAGTGTCACTTTTTTTTAAGTGTGCCTTTTGAAAGAAGTGTTTTTGTTAATCCGTAACTGAAAGCATGCATACAATCTATTAATAATATCTAGAGTCACTCCCAAACTTTACAATAAAGAGGAAAGTAAAGTATTTTTCTAAAAACCAAGAGCACCCATTGATATATCACAATGGGCCGTATAACATTAAAGTTCAAGAGACAAGGAAAAATCAAGTGTTGATGAAAAATAAATAAATAACAATAACTGTAAACCAGTGTGAAAATGTTCTTACATACAGTGAATGAGAAATGATTACCACCATTTTTTTTTCTCTTAAGAGATAGAGGTGTATGACTGTGGCAAAATCATAATAATTTCAGCTACATTTGCACTTTGATATATAGATAGTAAGCATTTTAAGGATATTCAATACATTACAAAAGAAACCATAATCAACTCTGCAATGTTAAGAAAAGAGGACTGAATTATAGTCTGGTGGTAAACATAAATATAAAATTACTCCCTAAAGCAACTTAAACTCTTTAATTTCCCTGATGACCAAGTTTAGTCTCTTCATTTCAAATGACAAGAAAGATTTTTTAAAAACTGAAGTGCAACAAAAATGCAATGTTTTACTTGCCCTGAAATCCGGCTTAAAAAAAAAAAAAGTAAAAAGTTGATCTCCCTAAGTGAGATAGAAAACATTTGAAACTACAATCACTCTTAAGGATTATTTTTAAAAACTAGACAGTATTGCTCGCACTTCCTAAAAATCTTTAGAAACTCTTTTAGCTCGATGTTCAGTACTCCCACAGAAAAATTCACATGAAGATTTGAATATTTCAGATGGTAGATTTTATTAACAAGCGATCCACACAGAGATCTAGTGCTAAAGGCAGCTGCCATGTGATTCCAGTGCTGCTGGCTCATCTTCCTGGGTCCCTCCTCTCTTGTTTGATCTTCAGGAGCCACATTCACACGGGGCCTGAGTCCTCTTCAGCCCACTGTAGCATTTACAGGCTCCTCCTTTTGCCTGATGGAATTATGTTCTTCTTACTTAATAACATCAGAGAACTAAAGGTTACCATAGTGAGAAATGTCTGAACTCTACCATTCAGACTAAATCCCAATGTTTTTTAGTTACTTTCAGTAGTAAATGTGGTTTGAAAGTGTCTAACTTAGCACAGGGACTGTGTGATTCTGTATAAGTGGAGTAGCAGTGTTTCCCTCCTAGTTCAGACTCTGTGCTAACTGTGCGCTCCCTATTCCTTCTCGCTCAGAATTCCTCTGTGCTGAGGAAAGACCTTTCAAGGTTTCTTTTGCCACTCCTGCTTCTTCAAATGCTACAAACAAAATCACTCTTGCATAAAGTAATCCTCCTTGGAGGAAGACAAACAAGATACAAACAAACAAAAACTCAGAACTACACTCAAGTATCACCTTCAGAATAAAATAGTCAGATTAAATATGGCCTTAGATATTTTATCTCTCAAGCTTAAATAAGTTTTTAACCTTAGTACTATTTTAATCCCTTCTATTCTCTGGCCTTGAGAAACAATGTGTAAAGTCTAAAGGCAATGACCTGTGGAGGGCAGGGCATCTAGCTTTAAAGAAACAATAGTGTAATGTGAGATCGAGTTTATGGGTGATTATATTTGCAGGTCTAGAGAAGTAAGAAAAGGTCTAGTAAAAATTCAAAAGCTGGAGCCTGACCTATGATGGCGCAATGGACAAGCGTCAACTGGGAACACTGAGGTTGCCGGTTCAAAACCCTGGGCTTGCCTGGTCAAGGCACATACGGGAGTTGGTGCGTCCTGCTCCTCTCTCTCTCTCTCTCTCTGTCTCTCTTCTCTAAAATAAATAAATGATAAAAAATTCAAAAGCTGGCATTCCTGATGCATAAAATAAGTTATATATTTTGTGGGTTACATCTAGATTCGTTGCAAAATGTCAGTATAACTCATACAGTTATAATTTCAGCACAAATAAGTTTATGGAAAAAGAATATATATATATGAAATACATGTATATTTACATTTCTATGCATTTCTAGAAAATGACAAATGTTTATTGAGCAGCTACTCTATATCAGGCATCTTACCAGATACTGAAGATATAAAAATAGTAAGGCACCTCAAAGGGCAAAATTTCTATCAAAAGAAATAAACATGAAACAAAAGTAATGCGTACTGTGATAAACAACCACAGTATATTCAAGATGACATAAGAAATAAGGAGCCATTGGAGATTTTATCCTATCTCTCTTTAAACCTGAGCATTTTGTTATAATACAGACATTTTTGAAATTTCCTTTCCCTACTCTCATATATTATATTTCCCAAGGACTATTCATTGAAGTCTGAGAGCCAGTCTCTATGCTAGCTCTCTGCTAGTGAGTACAATACTGAAAAAGATAGAACAAGTAAATATAAAATTCACTGCTCTCCTGGATTTATAATCTTATCATAAAAATCAATAATAAAAAAGTAACCAATAAATGGGAAAGCCAACAAATGAAGGTATATTAGATGATGTTTTGTGCTTTGAGGTAATGTGATAGGATCAGGGCAGGGAATCATGAGATGACCCCAAAGTGCCACTCTGTGGTAGCATTTGAACTGCCACCTGAATGATGCCAAGATAGAAGCAGCCATAGGAAGTCTAGAAGGAGTTGGGGAAGAAGCTTTAGGCAAAGAGACCTGCCCTGAAACAGGAAATAATTTCTGACACAAAACCTGGTGGCTGAAGCAGACAAGCTGGTAAGAAATCACAGAAGTAAACGGACCAGATTATGGAGGTCTTTGTACTCTGTGATAAGAAACTTGTGTTTTATGAGCATGCATTAGGATTTTAACCAGGGGAATGTGGCTCAGATGGGCTTTTGTGTTACAAATATATAGCATGTTCAGTGGGGTAGAGAGCTAACAATGAAGAATAAACTGGCTATTAAAGCATATAAGTGAGAAATGACTTTGACAAAGATTAAAATAAAATTAAAATTATATTAAATTAAAATAAAATTTAAAGGATTAAAATAAAATTAAAATAAAGAGAAATGCATTGCGTGGAAGTGGTGCTGAGTGGATTTGCTAATGGAGAGAAGGGTGATAGAAAAAGACCAGAGTGTCTCTTTTATTGAGTTCTGAGCAGTTTGTGAAGTCTACATGGTTACAACTTTGAACCCACCATGCAGTTCAGTGCTCACAGAGACAAAACAAAGTGTTTGTTGAGTAAATGCATACCATAATGTGTAAGCTTGATTTGAGGAATGGAGTTTGTCACACCATTGCAAAAATACTTGTATTTATAGCCACTTGGCAGAAGATGCAATCAAGACACAGCAAATGCTAGTACAGTAGTTATTGAGAAGTGTATTTTTTCTTTCCATATGCCCTTTTCTCTGATGCACACTGTATTTAGGTCAACAGTACTTCTAAATACTAACATTAAGCCTTAGGGTTTTGAGAGAAGAGACCTTCTCAGGATATTTCACTAGGGGAATTGGGGAGATGAGATCCCAGCATCCCATGGACTAATCCTTTAACCAAGGTAATTCTACCTAGATCTTTAGGCATAAAATTGAATTTGAAAAAAGACTTTTCTGCTAAACACATTTGAAATCAGTGAGCAAGTTTTGCGCATATATAAATTTTTATTTCTAAACTTTTTAAGTATTTAAATATTGACATTTTTTAACATATTGATTAATTTAAAAAGTTATTTAAATTAGACTTTCTGTTGTACTATTTCTTTTTAACGGGATGAGAAGTTTAGTTAGATCTATATTTGTTAAAATTTTACTAAAACATCATTTAGCTGGGTCAAATCAATACATTTCTTTTAATCATTTACTCTTGAAATGATAATAACCCAACTTCTTTACCGAATAAAAAAATATGGACATTAGTCATTAGAGAAAAAATACTTTAATAACTATATTTAATCATTTTCTATTTCAATTTTGGTGCAAAATTTTCACTTGTTTCTCAAAGAAACTCTCCAACAAACTATAATATGTGCATTTAAATATATTTTCCCTTTAATTTAGTCAACTTAGGAAATAATATTAAGCCATTGCTCAAAACATTTTTTAAATGTCTTAAGTTAACTTGCTGAGTCTTTAGAATATTCATAAAAATATTTTTATCATAATAAAATTTCTCTGTTTTATGTATTTTGATAAATTATTAAAGTATATAAAGTGAAGATAGGTGATTTTGACTTCAGTGAAATAAAGTAAGTGCATAAACAAGTTAAGTAATACAAGTGTTCATTACAGATAATTTTTTTAAAGATTTTTAATTAATATTTTTAATTTATTCATTTTAGAGAGGAGAGGGAGAGACAGAGGGAGAGAGAGAGAGGAGAGACAGAGAGAGAGAAGGGGGGAGGAGCTGGAAGCATCAACTCCCATATATGCCTTGACCAGGCAAGCCCAGGATTTCGAACCAGCGACCTCAGCATTTCCAGGTCGACGCTTTTACCCACTGCGTCACCACAGGTCATGCCATTACAGATAATTTTTAAGTATACTCAGTATGAAAACACTGACTTGGTGGGAGAAAAGATATTCATTTGACTTAATTCTAACATTTTGTAATTCACAGAATTTGTAAAAGAATTTACCATTCCTGTAAAATGAGGCAAATTTACTGAGTTATTTTCTATATGAAATTTATTGAATATATCTAATTATTTTATGATCAAAATTTGAAAATCAACTTCATTTCTAAATACTTAATAAAAACATTTCAAATGTTAATTGAAAAATCTCTGCCTTTTTCAGAAGTGTTTCTTTCCTAGTGTAAGACTTGTAATAGTATTTTACATTTTATTTGAAAAACTAAATGCTTTCTTAATTTTCTTCATTCCAAGTAGCTGCAACTCCTGGCTTTGGAGCCATCAGTATATTGTTTGCTCCTTAGAAACTAAAAGCTCTGGTTTTGATAGTTTGCTTAATTTTAGAAATAGAACTTAAACATGCTCCAAGATTATTTGCTTTTCTTTATAATTTGTGTAAGTTTCTTAAGGTAATAAACATGACTCCATGATTTCAAATTCTCGTCAAAGTGCATACACAGTTAAATTAGCAAAGATAATTAGATCTGAAAACCATAATAGCTATTTTTAAAAGATTCTGTTCCTGTCTTTTTTGCTATTTATGTTTGTATTTTACCTTCAGTTTATGTGCTCCATATTCAGTATACCTTTAGTCTATACAGAAAGTAAACAACAATAAAAATGTAAACCAGGAATAAAAAGTGTTGTCTTTCTTTGAGGGAACATTTCAAAGTTTTGTTTTTTTTTTAATCTTTTGTTTGTTTTTCCCTGTCAGATGTTGAAATCTTTTACTACCCTTCATATTGCACAGAAATGCAGGTGTACTGATAGTGTCTTCTTGTAGCTAAGCTGGGAAGAAGTCAAAATTTCATTTTGTAAAGACAGTTATCATGAAGAGTGCTGCTGGTCTAGGTTATTGGTCCTTATTTAGCAGACCTGAAGATAAGATATCTAATTTCCTGACCACGCTTCTCCTGTGTTTGCGTGAGCCTCTCCCTGTATCGTTGGGAGTAGGATGGGGAGAAAAGAAAAGGGCTTCTCATTGAAATGCCAATAAAAATATACAAGCTGATACTCTTTTTTGGTACTCATTTATTCTGAATACCAATATGTTTTAAAATATGAGAAAGAAGGAAGGACAATGAAAGGGAAAGAGAGACCTAATAAGTACATTACCACGGAGACTTTTATAATACTAAAAAGAGAGAGAAAGAATATCGAACGTGTTTGTTGAAAGTGTTAAAAAGGTTCTTAAAATAATTTTAATTAGATTATTTAAAATGGCATATTAGAATTTAATATAAACTTCAGATAACTGTGGTCAAATCTTTTTACTGATTTTAATGTCATAGTGTTTAATCCTGATTAAAAGCACTGAAGCCTGACCAGGCTCTGCAGTGGACAGAGCATCGGACTGGGATGGTGAGGACCCAGGTTCAAAACCCCAAGGTCACTGGCTTGAGCGTGGGCTCATCCAGCTTGAGTGGGGGGTCACTGGCTTGAGAGTGGGATCATAGATGTGACTCCATGGTCACTGGCTTGAACCCAAAGTCTCAGCTTGAGCAAGGGGTCACTCACTCTGCAGTAAACTTCCCTTCCCTCCATCAAGGCACATAGGAGAAAGCAATCAATGAACAATTAAGGAGACTAAGGAGCCACATGAAGAATTGATGTTTCTCTTATCTCTGACTCTCTGTCGGTCCCTATCTGTCCCTCTGTCTGTCTGTCTCTCTCTCTCTGTCTCTGTCACACACACACACACACACAGCACTGAAAAAAGTAAACAAACAAAAAAAAAGAATGAGCAAAGTTGGAGTTCTTTCTTAACTAAGGTTCACTAACATTTCTTTTCCTTTTATCATGGTGATTTTTAGGTTTGAAATAATAAGAATTACATATGAGGGTTTTTTTACTCCCTTTTTCTACTCCCTTGAAAGCTGACCTCCAAATGGACTCAAGGGAAATAAAGGAAAAATTGCTCTAAGTGCAATTAATGGAAAATACAGAATAAAAAAACCTCATAAAGTATACTTTGAAAAGAGCATTTCTGTGACTCACAGTTTCCAGTATTTTATTTTAATTTCTTAGTGAGAGAAAGAGATACAGGAAAGGAGAGATGAAAAGCATCAACTCATAGTTGTGTCACTTTAGTTGTTCATTGATTGCTTCTCATATGTCATTAATCAGAGGGGGCTCAAACCAAACCAGTGACCCCTTGCTCAACCCAGCAACCTTAGTCTTCAAGCCATTATCCTTCAGGCTCAAGCCTGAAAGCCTGTGCTCAAGCCAGGGACCTTGGGGCTTTGACCTGGGACCTCAGTGTCCCAGGTCGATGCTCTATTCACTCACTGTGCCACCATCAGTCAGGCTCTGTTTATTTCTTTTAACCATTAGAAAAATGCTACGGATAAATATTTTTATGTGTGCTTTTGATATTTAAAATGTCGAAAGGTGAGGTATGAATATTTGGAAATTTTAACTGATTTACAAATTTCATAAGTATTTTTCTTTACTTTTTCCTCCTCTCTACCCAGTATATATATAAAATTAGAACAATTTCTTAAACAGAAAGGAACTGTATCTTTTTCTTACACTTTCTTGCAAGGTCAGATTTTAATAGTATATTTTAATAACACAATAGGTTTGAAAACTACAAAAAGCCTGACCAGGCGGTGGTGCAGTGGATAGAGCATCGGACTGGGATGCAGAGGACCCAGGTTTGAGACCCCGAGGTCACCAGCTTGAGCGCGGGCTCACCTGGTTTGAGCAAAGCTCACCAGCTTGGACCCAAGGTCGCTGGCTTGAGCAAGGGGTTACTCGGTCTGCTGAAGGCCCTTGGTCAAGGCACATAGGTGTCGCAATGAAAAACTAATGATTGATGCTTCTCATCTCTCTTTGTTTCTGTCTTGCTCTCCCTCTCTCTGACTCTCTCTCTGTCTCTGTAAAAGAAAAAAAAAAAGAAAGAAAACTGCAAAGAATTATTTTTTTATTGATTTTAATTTATTGTGTTTACATAGATTCTAGTGTCGCCTGGAATGCATCCCTCCCTCCCCGTATTCCGCTCAACATCTCCCTTGCCCCCCTCCCCACAGCACCCTCCCCTCTACCCTTCAGGTTTATCCCATGCTATCATCTCCTTTCCCTCTGTCCTCTTTTCCTCTGGTCTCTCCTTTGTCTCAATTCTCAGTTCACATTGTTCATTAAATTCCTCAGTTCACATTAAATTCCTCAGTTCACATTGTTGATTAAATTCCTCAAATGAGTGAGGTCATATGATATTTTTCTCTTTCTGCCTGTCTTATTTTACTTAACATAATAGTTTCCAGGTCCACCCATGATGTCACAAAAGGTACGATTTCCTTCTTTTTCATGGCTCCATAGTATTTCATTGTATATATGTACCAAAGCTTTTTAATGCACTCGTCCACTGATGGACACTTGGGCTGTTCCCAGATTTTTGCTATTATGAACAACGCTGTCATAAACATGGGGGTGCATTACTCCTTTTGAAACAGTGCTATGGTGTTCTTGGGATATATTCCTAAAAGTGGGATGGCTGGGTCAAAAGGCAGTTAGATTTTTTTTTTTTTGTATTTTTCTGAAGCTGGAAACGGGGAGAGACAGTCAGACAGACTCCCGCATGCGCCCAACCAGATCCACCCGGCACGCCCACCAGGGGGCAGCGCTCTTCCCACCAGGGGGTGATGCTCTGCCCCTCCAGGGCGTCACTCTGCCGTGACCAGAGCCACTCTAGCGCCTGGGGCCGAGGCCAAGGAGCCATCCCCAGCGCCCGGGCCATCTTTGCTCCAATGGAGCCTCAGCTGCAGGAGGGGAAGAGAGAGACAGAGAGGAAGGAGAGGGGGAGGGGTGGAGAAGCAGATGGGCGCTTCTCCTGTGTGCCCTGGCCGGGAATCGAACCCGGGACTTCTGCACGCCAGGCCGATGCTCTACCACTGAGCCAGCCGGCCAGGGCCAAAAGGCAGTTAGATTTTTAATTTTTTGAGAAATTTCCATACTGTTTTCCACAGTGGCTGCACCAGTCTGCATTCCCACCAGCAGTGCAGGAGGGTTCCATAGTGTATATGTGCCACATCTTTTTAAAACAAAATATGTTTCAAAACAAGTGTCACCACATAATTTACAAAATTATAAAACAAACAAAAAGAATACATAAGAACAATAATCAATACATATTTTTTCCAGCATGCACTAGAATTGATATTTTGCATAGCAGTAAGAGAGCTTTATTTGTTGTTCCAAGTCCTTCTCTAAATAGTAAAATAAATAACATTAATTTTTCCTCAGTGTTCCAAGCCATATAGATCCAAAAAAAGCATTACATGTTATCAACGATTGTGTTGTGCTGCTCAAACTTCTACTATTTCATTTTCCATCTGTAATATTTAGTCACTTTGCATTTCTCATGTAGTATACTTTAACTTTATTTAAAAGATCTTTAGAAAAAAAGCCAATGTAATACAAATATTGTTTTTAATTATTACTACTTAAGTCAGCAGAAAAGAGTTATATATGGAAGTCTTTTTCTTTGAGTACTTATAAACTGAAGTTTATCAGTGACTCTAATTTCTTCCTCTCTAATGGCCATTTTGCTAAAACTGTGGACCCCAAATTTTGTTTTTCTAAATATTTGTTTTCTGCAGTGACAGTTACTTTGGATCTTATCTTCAGAAAGAATGTAAAATATTTACAAGCAGATGCAGACTGTATGAGGCTGGATAATCCCAAATAATGTCTTTAAGGAATAGTGATTTCGGGAATTTGCATTTAAAATGAGTGGTGATATACAGCTAGATTACACCCTTTGACAAAATAATATATCATAGCATTTTCTGACATCTTCAATAAATATTTTCCGAGGTGTCTCTCTCTCTCTCTCTCTCTCTCTCTCTCTCTCTCTCTAGCAACATAGCATAGGAGAGAAATCACAGACCTGTTAGCAGTTAGCTCTGGCTCAGCATCTCAATGGCTGCACCAATGAGTGGTGTAATATTAGACCAACAGAAATTGGTCTGTTTGATAGATCTAATCAAAATTTGTTTGAAGCACTGCAGGAAATCACTTAACTATAATATCAGCACAGCTTCTGACACATAGTAAGTGCTTTATGTATTTCTCATCCTCTGCTTCCATCTTCCCAATTTTACTTGTAGTAAGCATATAAATTTCTATTATCAGTTATCTACTATAATAAAATGATGCTTCATAGTTGTGTGATTACCAATTAATAAAATTCACTGGGTCTGAGAATATATAAAAGAATGTACATGCTGATAAGAAGTTAATGTAATGACATTAATTTGAATATTTAAAAAATATTAATACTAACCACTACCATATGGAACATTTAGATTTTTGAACATCATCTCTAATTCTCACAGTGACTTACAAGCGATGTGAATGTTATTATTCTTTCTCTATGGATGAGGCTCTGGGAGGTAGAATGACTTGTTCAGGTTGGCACAACTATTCTGCTGGGAAAATGGAATTGGAAATATGTTTTCTGTTTCTAAAACTTATTTTTTCTTAAAAGCAAGTTTCACTGAGGAAATGACATGCCACACAGTTGATGAAAATAATGTCATAGGGTATGTGTTATTAGAATTCTAAATCCCACTCTCACCATCTGTATCTACCTCTCTAATACTTAAAATATTCCTTGGTATTATCACTGTATTACTCTAAACAAGTTGCTCATGTTGTTGTCTGAATGAACTCTATCAGAACTGATCTTTGGAAAATACAGGGCTTAATCTTTCTGTGCTTAATCTCCTTGAAAACCTTAATTGAAAATGTTAGGTTATTCTTTCTCATGAAAATTTTTAACAGCTCTACATTTTTTAATGCCTAAATTTATGAAGAATGAATGGTAAACCATCTACATTTTTACACTTGAATCCTGTTTGCCATAAAATTGGTATGCCTCATCTTGATTTACTGGATTATATGTGTAAGAGCTAAGGGATTCTTTTAAAATATGTTAACAAATATACCAAAGGCAGTTCAAAGACTTTTATCATTAGTAACTTCCATTTTTTGTGCCATTTGTTTTAGTTTTTATTACTTTCTTCATCCAGAAAAATAAGTAAAAGTCAGTTTTGCCTTTTGAAATGGAAAAATTGTTTCAAATCATTGGCAAAGCTTAATGACTTCTGACTGCTGAGATATGTTAATTTAAGCCAGACCAAATGTTCCTCAGCTGCAAATATTTGGTGTTGTTCACTGGGAACTGGCAAGATTTATGAGGGCCCAGTGGCAAAGACTGTGCTCACATGCCTCTCATTGTAATTGTTTCCCGCATTCAGTGATGAAGGTCGTTAGGAAAGAAAATATCAACTTTTCAGGGAGTAGTCACTTAGACTCAAATAAGATGCTATTTCACTCTGATTTACTATGGCATCCTCATGCCAATGAAGTTATCAAAGCCTTTGCAACTTTTCTACCCTAATTCTGAAAAAATATAATCTGTGACTTTTCAAGGTGCTCTGAAGTTGCAAAACAAAAAAGGAAATGCTTTGACTTCAGTAATTTGTAACTATAAGATGTTTAATGGCAGTTCAGAAGTGTTATTTTATCAGTTTTGTGTAATGCATATACATCCACTTACATCTTTTAACATTTTAACTTCTACAAATTATTCTATATTAAGGGGACTTTACAAACATAGTTGAAGGTAACTCAGTCTCAAAAAAGTAATAGTGTTAAAAACATGCATAGCTATTTATACTTTTTAAATAGCTGTTATAGGTATAAATGAAGTTCTTTTAACTCACAAAAATTTTTCAAAGATGTGATAACAGATCTAATACAAGATGACCATAATAGTAAAAGTTTAAGCTTCCCCTGGAAGAACTGAACCTTAGGCAGATTCCAAACCTGAATGTAACGGCTAGCCCCAGAAGACTTCCCTGAGAAGACATGATTTTGATTCAAAGGAAGTCTTAGGTGTCTGACAAGAATTGCTAAAAAATGGCTTTGTAATACTAGTACAGACCAACATGTTCTTAAATAACAATAAGTGTTTAGATAAGTATTCTCTTTAATAATCATTACACTTATTTACATGATCATAGTACCACAATATTTCCTTCAAAACTATTACATTAAGGCCAAATCATATCTAACCTAAATATGCAACTTAATATGTAGCAGGTAGTAAGAGAAGTTGTCATGTACTAACTTGCATAGTCCTAAATGACTCTGGGAGAGAGGTAATATTATTTTTCCCATTTTACAGATAAAGAAATAAAGATGCATAAAGCATCTGTAGTCAATATTTGAGATCTTAAACTGAATCTGAGATTACTTTTCAACCTAGGTTGTCTTTTGGGAAATACGGTATGTCAACAATTATTTGCTTTCATTAAACTATGATAAGAAAATGGAACTACTAATGATGACAGAAAAGTGCATACTTATTCCAGTGCTTTAACACATTCTCTGAATTTTCTTCATATAAAGGCCCAATTGGTAAAATATATAGTGCTGAAAAAAAGAATGTATTTGCATTTTCCTTGTGTTTTAGCATATAGTATGACAATGCTAGCTGTGGATTGTTAAAAGGGTCAGCCTCTGCATTATTCCATATCGAACTCCTTAATTATGTATCTCTGTATAGTAAAAGAAAAAGTGCTGACAGAACTCAGAAGAAAAATCTAAATTCTTTTCTTGCAATAAATGTGACACAGATTGTATAAAGCAATATTTTTGCCCTTGAAATGTTTAGAAGTATTGACATTCTGTCCACTCAATTGTCAGCTTGTCTTTAAGGTTAGAGCTTCTATGTTCTTAGCATTTAACAGACTGACATTGATCTCTTGGTTCTTTAAACTTGTATACCACCAGCAAGCAGGACTTGATTTTGAAACAGGGCATTTAAAATGTTACCCTTGATGATGATATCTCTAATTATGCTAGGAGTTCTGAATTGAATTTCTGCCCTGTAAGTATGATTTCAAATATACTGCCAATCTAAAATTTTTTTATAAACTCCATGATAGAAAATAGTCTTAAGTATTAAAAGATAATTAAGCAGATAATAAAATACAGATCCAGAGCAAAAGAAACTTACTGTTTTTAGTGACTTACAGTTCAGAAACCATTTGTATAAGGATGTTCGCAATGCTTATGATAATTTTGTTTTGGGTGTTTAGGTTTTTGGTTTGAGTATTTAGGTAGTGCTCCTGTCTTCAATAACTTTTCTATGCTTATGAAAATATTCCCCCCCCAAAAAAAGTCAGCAAACTTTTTGTTACCTTTTATATAAAGTGTCTCAGTAAAAAATCCTAACTTATAGCATTTTAAATAATATTTATTAATTTTTTACAGTACCTTGATTTTCCAGGTAAGAGATTCATTATTCTATTAGTTAAAGAATCACAAGAAATGGAAGTAGGTGTTTGTTTGTTTGTTTGTTTTTAATTTCTTTGACTCTCTCCACCCACAGGCTCTGAGCAAGGCAGTAAATAGTCCATTTTTGTTAATGAAGCTTCCCTCATACAGCTGGGATTGTTTAATATTTTACGAGTGTTACTTTGTTTTGCTCTCAACGATCTCAGGCAGTTAAGGATTTATGAATCGTGTTTTTCTCAGCCCATCTGCGGTTTCCTATCTTCCCTGGCCTTGAGAATATGTTTAAATTTATTAAAGCGAAGCAAAGGCTCATTATTTCAAAGGAGAGCCAAAGTGACACAGTGAATTGGTTATTAATGGAAAGGCACTGCCATAGGGCGATTGAAATTTAATGATATCCTACAAGAAAAAAATGAGGGTGTCACTTTCCAAAAAGTCATGCTAAATGCCAGCCTTTTTAAGGTCCTGCCGCTAATTTTATGCCTGCACACAGTAATGTTTTCAAAAGCGTTTAGGAAACACGGACCAGTGACTGTACTGATTATCCTTTTCACCTTCGCGCCTGTTCCAAATGGGTTTGTGCAGTGAGCGATTTAATCTCTAAATATAGGGAACGTTAAAAAAAAATAACATTGCTGTTTTTCACAAGCTAAGGGCCTTCTGCAATCCTCCAGAGATGGACTTGCAAATATGCTATCTCCATATGTTCTCAGTAAGCTCTCAAACTGGCGAATCACCAAAAAAGAAAAAAAAATCAATTCCTTGATTTTTATTTCTGTCATTCAAAAGATGTTTTAATGTCATAGTCTATAAACTATATTTATTAATATTCAGAAAACGTTCCCTTTGAGCTACAAAATGGGACTTGGGGTAGTTTTAAGTTTCCCTTATTTAACTTATGATCTTTATTGAATTATAAAGTTGAAGCACCAAACTAGCACTATTTTAACTCATCCCATTTAATGCAAACCAGAGACACCTACCTATTAGCAAGAACAATTTGTTAATATTTTGTACCCTTTCGTTTAGAGTTACTGATGCAGTGATTTCCTGTATTAATTGAAATATCCATAAATTATTTTTAAAACTAGTTCAAATTCCTCTAGAAAAAAAATCTGTTGACATCATTATATACCCATCATGCTTCAGGACATTAGATTGTTATCCATAAGAATTCCTGAAAGCATACTTTTGTTTTCCAGTTTCTGCTTTATTTGAATTATTCTGCCTGTGTAATAATTGTGGTCCTAATATTTTTAACTCTGCATCACTTTCAAATATGGTATTGACATTAGAAGAGAATTGACCTGGTACATTTCAAAAAAGAGTACAGTTTAGATTTAGGCTTCTTGTTCAATTAGATTCAGGTTGTACCAGTTTAAGCTACATGTTAGTTACATAAAGTTCCTATGAGCATTTTAATGTGAGAATGACAATGGGTCCAGTTTTATGTATCTTTACTTACTGCTGAGTATAAAATGTAAATGGTGCATTTGACAAGCACTGTAGTAACATATAATTTTCTCATACTGCATGTGGCAATATTAAGTTGTCTACTGCTGCCAAACACAGTTTGGGATATAGAACTATATGAGTTCATTTCCCTGTTTTACGGCAAAATACTGTTATTTGAAATTTCTGAAATTAATTTTTAAATATTAAACTTACACTCAATTCAAAATTACGCTAACAAGATTTTATAACTTGTGATCACACATTGGGGAGCTTTTCATTTATTCTAGGTCAGAGTGTGAATCTGAGTAGATGAGAAAACTGAAATCTAAGTGACAGTAATGTGTCTTACAGGAGAAAAATCACTTGGAAGAGGGTATCAAGGATCCACAACTGAAGATTCTGTGGGTCCATCCTCTCTTTTCACAGTAAACTTATCATCCTCTAATCTTTCTAACAAAGACATAAACACTTCAGCTACATATATTTTGATTGTTTCACGACAGTTTACTGGAGGCTGAGCAATGACAGATTTCTTCATTGTCTTTTTGCCAAAATTTGTCCTTTAAGTCATTTTTGTTGACTGCCCCTTTTAGCAGTTCACCTCACAATGAGAGAGAAGACAATTAATGGGAGGGTGATTTATCACTGCCAAAAACTGTCAAGGACTTCAGTTGTAGCTGGAGAAAAAGCAATTTCACATTATGGCATTTCATTCTGAATACATTGTATTTACAGCTCACAGTTTTATTTTCAGAGCCTATTATCAGGTGAAACAGTTGCATCTGAAATGTTGTTTGTGACATAGGTGACCTGTTAGGATTTGATAAGTATTTACGCCAGAGCACAAGGGGCTCACACATCTGCTGTTGGCAGAAGCAGTGGAAAAAAATAACCTGGAAATGAGGCATTTGATTTTTCTGGTTCCTACACTCGAGCATCTGTTGCTATAATTAAGTGGCATTCAGTAATTGCAGAGCAATGGTGAAATAAACATATGCATTCTTGCCAGCTTTTAGGATTTGGTGTCCTTACAGTAGGAGGGACAAAGTGACTTCAATAAGAATAAAAGGTTTTGAACAAAGTTTAGCAATGAACTTTTTGGTAGAAGAAGAAAAAAAAAAGAATTTTGGTTTAGAAAACAATTTCATCAGAAAGTGTCACAATATTTCGTTCTAGAAGAAGATAGTTCCTGCAACATTCAACCTTTGGAATGAACGTCTGTAGAAACATCAAAATGGGTTAAACACCATACCTATCTATATAAGTTATCTCCTGAGGGTACGGAAGAATAATAAAAATATGGTTATTATTAATCTTAATGATACTGAGCCGTGAAAAAAAGGTGATCACAGTGAAACTCATTTAATACAATGAAGCTTTTTCGAATTTCTTTGGCAAGTTCTAAGAAATCAGTATGGCTGCATTAGAGCTTTGAAAAGCAATGTGTGATGGATTATTGGGAGCTAAAGTAGTGCTCTCATCAAAATAGTTAGAAAGTGCTTCTCAAAGGGTGGGTGTGGGTGGGTGAGTGATAGGAAGGGCTGGAGGGAACCCGAAGCACTTTTTTGAATTACAGTCCACTGGCTTCGCCCGAGCTCTCCAGGCACTTCTGAGATTCATATTTCAATGTGAAGGTAATAGTTTGGAAATGCTCCCAGGATGTCTCCCAGGGTGTTTTCATTCCCACTTACTTTTTAGAAAATGTCTTGCCTTTGAAAGAAATAATCATTTATATTAGCAAAGTACGAAAGTGCCCTGCTTATGAATACTGTATGTATTTCCTAAAATTCTTTGGTTAGTATGCTTTATGTTCCATGAGTTATTTAGAACAATCTAGATTCTTCCCCACAGTAGAACAATTTGGATTTGGTTTTTATACTGTAGTAGTTAGCAGTTTCCTGGAAATGTCACATGACAAATTCTATTGTGCTATAAATACTTACAAAACAATGATTTTTGAAATGAGGAGAAGAAGAGAGAACTTTGTGTACTCTTGTAATCAAAGTATCAGCATGTATTTTGTAAGTTTGAATTCTGTTATTTGTAGTGAGGACGGTGTGTTGGCTCAGCACAGACTAAGCTAAATTAAGAGAGGCTTGTCTTCTGCAGGCCATTTGAGAGGGAACGTGAGGCGAAGTGTCCTAGAGAAGCTGCCTGCAGATGGGATTGGGCACTTTCATCTGATACTTTGGCATCAGGTGATTACTTAAATATCTGGGTGAAGAAAAGACATGAGGAGTCAACCTTGAAGAAATCAAAATGATGGATTATGACTTCAGAATGTCAAAAAATGTTGTGTGTCTGCTTCGAAGAGAGCATATATGAACAACAGTCTCCTTGAAAGATTAAAAGGTCATCATCTGGTTTCTTTATATTTTTTTAAGTTGTGGCTTCAATGTATGGTTTAAAGTAGTTTTAAAACTTTTAATTTCCATTCAACTTATATCAAGTAATAAGAAAATTTAGAGCTATAAAAAAACCCTACATGTATTTTTAGGCCCTGGCTGGTTGGCTCAGCGGTAGAGCATCAGCCCAGCCTTTGGAAGTCCCGGGTTTGATTCCCGGCCAGGGCACACAGGAGAAGCACCCATCTGGTTCTTCACCCCTCCCCCTCTCCTTTCTCTCTCTCTCTCTTCCCCTCCCACAGCCATGGCTCCATTGCCGCAAAGTTGGCCCAGGTGGTTGCTGAGGATGCTTCCATGGCTTCTGCCTCAGGTGCTAGAATGGATCCGGCCACAACGGAGCAAAGCTCCAGATGGGCAGAGCGTCACCCCCTGGCGGGCATGCCAGGTGGATCCCAGTCTGGCACATGAGGGAGTCTGTCTTTCTGCCTTCCCACTTCTCGTTTGAGAAAAAAACAAACAAACAAAAAAATTCCTACATGTATTTTTATATGTATTTTATAGTTATACCTCTCATCTAATTTATACTCATATCCAAGTACTATTCATTTCTTTTTTTTTTAGATTTTATTTACTCATTTTTAGAGAGAGACAGACAGACAGAGAGGAAGGTAGAGGTGCAGGAAGCATCAACTCCCATATGAGTATTGGCCAGGCTAGTGCCCAGTTTCAAACCAGCGACCTCAGCAGTCCAGGTCGATGATTTACCTATGGCGCCACCACAGGTCAGGCTGAAGTACTATTCTAAGTACTAGGGGTATTATAATAATTCAGACCTCACAACTTTTGAGGTAGTTGCATTACTATGATTACCTCCATTTTACAGATGAGGCTAACGAGGCAGAGCTCATGGTTATGTAGTTAGTAAGTGGTAGACAGGTCTGGAAACTGAATCCCAGCAGCTTGCTTCAGAGTCCATGCTCTTAACCACAGTGCCATTTACTTAACATAATGACTAAGGCAGATACGTTCTCTGGACCAATAGAGCTTAGAGCTTTGAAATGACATAGCTTACATGTATATGTGCTTCTGAAGTAGACAATATTATGTGAGTATACACATCTACAATAATCATTTTTGTCTATATATCAGCCTGCCAATATATTTTTTTAACTTATTCTCTTTTATTTTTGTTTTTTTTTTTCTTGTATTTTTCCAATGTGAAAAAAGGTGGGAAGGCAGACAGACAGACTCCTGCATGGGCCTGACTGGGATCCACCCGGCATGCCCACCAGGGGTGATGCTCAGCCCCTCTGGGGCTTTACTCTGCAGCAATCGGAGCCATTCTAGTGCCTGAGGCAGAGGCCATGGAGCCATCCTCCGCACCTGGGCCAACTTTGCTCCAACTGAGCCTTGACTGAGGGAGGGATAGAGAGAGAGAGAGAGGAAGGAGAGGGGGAAGGGGGAAGAAGCAGATGGGCGCTTATCCTATGTGTCCTGGCCAGAAATCAAATCTGGGACTTCCTCACCCGGTCAACGCTCTATCTCCAAGCCAACCAGCCAGGGCCTTATCTTATTCTCTTAATGCTATGATATTATTAGAGTCAACATGTTAATATTGATTTCAGATTTTCCTCTTTCTCTGAAACCGTGGATCTCTGAAATTTCATTTGCTTTCTGATACCAGAGAAAATTCTTATTCTTAGCTTAATTTTTTTAAAGTCTGTCTTCCTTGGATCAAGTCTGATATGTATTCCCTGATTTATTTATAAATATATATATTGTTTAATATATATAAATATATATATATATTTGTTTAATATAGTTTTCATGTATATAGTCTGATCTTTAATTTCTACATTTAAACCAGTTATCTTTGTTAAAATTAATATTTCTTTTTTTAATTTATTCATTTTATATATAAAGAGTGAGAGAGAGAGAGAGAGAGAGAGAAAGAACGAGAAGGGAAGAGGAGCAGGAAGCAACAACTCCCATATGTGCCTTGACTGGGCAAGCCCAGGGTTTTGAACTGGTGACCTCAGCATTTCAGGTCAATGCTTTATCCACTGCACCACCGCAGGCCGGGCTATAATCAATATTTCAATATTTTTCCCACCATTTTTTTTATCTTTTTGTGAGATTCTTGGAATCCTGTTAATTTCTTCTTTTGAACATATATATAGATAGCCTCCTTAATTTTCTCTTAAGTCTTGTATATTTCATCTTTCCTAACTTCTTGTTCAGTTTTGAGGACCGCTGTTTACTTATCTCTATGTCTCTACCTTGGTGGTCTGAAATAATTGTAATGAGCTATTTTACAAAGAAAACATATGTATCGATTTGTTCTTTTATCTCGATGAGGTTTTGAGGTGGTGGCAAGAGCTTGACATGATCACACTGGTTCTCACAATGACCTGAAGTTGGTTCCACTTTATCTTTATTCTAATGTTGAAGAAATTGAGATATAGAGAGGATTAATAGATTGGAGACTCAGAGCTTGAGAATGACATAATCAGGAAGAAATCTAAGTTTGATCTTCTCTTGTGCCCTTTTTTGTCTAATGTGTCTTACATTACATTTAGCCTTATTTCATTATATTGCTACTACCTTATTTCCACATGAAAATATTAAAATAGATAAGCAATGGTGAAGTGGTAACCAGATAAATTTGCTTATTTAAGGATGTTTCAATTCCTGTTCAAATGTTTAATTCTGTAAATACCTGTATGCTTTGTTGGCTAGCACCAAACATTTGAACAATGAATTATCTGAAATACTAATGCTAAATGTAAGTAGTCCTCAGACATATTTTTTGTTAATTTTGAATGTAATTAGTATCTCTTTAATTAAAACTTTAAAATTCATTGTTTTGCCCTGGCCGGTTGGCTCAGCGGTAGAGCGTCGGCCTAGCGTGCGGAGGACCCGGGTTCGATTCCCGGCCAGGGCACATAGGAGAAGCGCCCATTTGCTTCTCCACCCCTCCGCCGCGCTTTCCTCTCTGTCTCTCTCTTCCCCTCCCGCAGCCAAGGCTCCATTGGAGCAAAGATGGCCCGGGCGCTGGGCATGGCTCTGTGGCCTCTGCCTCAGGCGCTAGAGTGGCTCTGGTCGCAACATGGCGACGCCCAGGATGGGCAGAGCATCCCCCCCTGGGGGGCAGAGCACCGCCCCTGGTGGGCGTGCCGGGTGGATCCCGGTCGGGCGCATGCGGGAGTCTGTCTGACTGTCTCTCCCTGTTTCCAGCTTCAGAAAAATGAAAAAAAAAAAAAAAAAAAAAAGATAAAAAAAAAAAAAAAAAATTCATTGTTTTATACTTGTTATTCTTAGAAAGTTTGTTAATAAAAATGTTAAAATATGAATAAAAATATATTTACTTAAGTGAAGTTACTATAGACAGTAAAGCATACTGGTTGAAAACATGAGCTGTAGATTTAGGGATACTTAGATTACACTCCTGACTCAACAGTGTCGTGAGTGTGAATTTAAATTGTAATGGTTACTTAGCTTCATTAATCCTTGTTTTCCAAATGTGGAAAATGAGAATAATAAGAACCTGCTTCAGGGACAGATTATAACAGAAATTCAATAATATACAGACATGGGTAACTATTGTGTCTATCATCTCTTCTCATTCTCAAATTCTTTCTGAAGCAGGTAGCCACAAATATACCAACAGGTTATGTTCCAAATATTCACTTGTGAGTTGTTTGAAAGTTGAAAAATTCTGTTCCCTCATAGAATAATATCATAAAAATAGGTTACAGCTAATTAAAATAGTACTCTCAGCTTATTAGTGATATTCTATAAATTTGTTATGGGGAAATAGACTCCCTAAAAAAAACAACAGAGCTAGACTATTTGAAACAATTAGAATAAAGATGCTACTAATCCTATCCTATAGAACAAGAGTCAGGAAACTTTCTTCATGAGGGGCCAGCTAGTAAATATTTTAGGCTTCTGTGGCCATATGATTTGTGTCACAACTACTCAACTCTGCTGTTCTAGTTGAGAAAGCAGTCATAGATTGTATATAAAGAAACAGTGAAACTTTTTGGACGTGGAAATTTAAATTTCACGCAATTTTCAGGTGTCACAAACTATTATTCCTCTTTTATTTTTTCAGTCATTGCAAAACACAAAAACTATTCCCTACTCACAGGCAGAGGGCTGGGTTTGGCCTGCCATCCATAATTAGTCTATCTCTGGCCTGTAATATGTTTTGTCTCTTCTGAACATTTTCCTTAAAACATTTTACTGCAGTTTCATCTCTCAGAGTTCTAAAAGGTTCTAAAAATTGAATATGGTTTTCATAAAAAGTTTGAAGACACATGGATGAAGACAGAGTGCTGATAACTTAAAACCTGAGTCAGAAGACAAGGTGCTAGGCCTGCATGACAATATACCCATGCTTCACTTTGGTGCAAGCCAGGAAACACACTTTAAACCCAGACTGCTCGTTTAGAAAGCAGGGAAAGTTTTATATCTGATAAGAGTTGCTCTAAGGAAAAAAAATAAAATAATATTTTAATTGATCATATACAGATACAGTTGTGAGATATGAGTACCGTATTTTTGATGGTTTTCAGTACCTGTAATATGGGTTCCTGTGTTAGTTTGCTATGAATGCCAGAACATCATACCATGGATTAGGTCGCGTAAACAATAGAAATTTATATACTCATAGTTCTGGGGGCTAGAATTGAAATTAAGGCATTGATAGATTTGGTTTTTCTTGAAGCCTCTCTTTTGTCTTGCAGACAGTCTGCCTTCTCTCACTGTGTCCTTAGCCTTTCTTTGGGCGCTGGCATCACTGGTGTCTCTTCCTCTTCTTATAAGAACTCTAGTGCTACTGGATAGGGCCTTATGCACTTACAGAACCTTAATTACCTCTTTAAAGCCCTATCTCCAAACATAGTGACATTGGTGATTTCAACACATGAAATTGGGGAGACATAATTCAGTGTGCATAGCAGTCCCATAATAATAATTAAATTGTCCACAAAACAAAGTAAATTAGCAACCTAAGTCCCCTTAGATATAAAATGGAATAGAACTTCATGTAGGGCATAGGCAATGTTATAATAAGGATGCATTTTAAATAGGTCTTTTAGTCTAAAAATTCAATATCTGGGTTCTTTCAATCTTAGATAAATCTAAATAGATTTATATTACATTGAATTTTTGTTGTACTATTTTTTTTTTGCATTTGGTATAGGAAAATAAAGTGCCAAGAAGTAAAATTAATTTGCTTTATAGAGATTGATTTCTGACCTGTGAGTAAGGTTAAAACAGCAAAAGCTTTTAACTCTAGGAATAATGAGTAGTGATTCAGGACTTCTGGCTATGTTTATGAAGAAAACTTTTGCCAAGGTATACAATATTGTTTTCCTTAATGCCCTCTCCTCCTTATTACTTTTCTTCACTGAAGATCAGATTATTTATTTTCTAAATGTTTGTTTGCTATCTATCATGTAGACCTCTTTGTTTGCCTTTAGTTGATTAAGTCATGTGTCAAATTCTATTCATGGTATTGCTTTTGGTAGAATAAAACAGATTGCTTTGGGAATCACCAACCTTGAGGGAATTTACATAGTGCTATTCTGATATTCTACAAAAAAAAAAAAGTATAAATCCTGATTGTTCTCCTCCTCTACTCCAGAGAATAAATCTTCAAATGTTTCTTTCATAGACAGATAACACTTCATGTTAATTTAATCTATATGTATTTGGTTTGTAAAAGAAACATGGCAAAAGATAACATAGTCTTGAAAATCTAGAAGTAAGTCCTATAAAAAAACATAGACTAACAGGTGTTTAATGAATGCACATTTATAATTCAGCCCTTGTTGACAATCATTACTTGAAGAGTTAGTTAGGTAGTTAATTTCTAAATTCTCTTAAGCCAAAAAGTGGCTATTGCATTAATTTTGTCAATAACATGTAGATTCATGCTATGGGATGTAGTTTTCTAAGAACATAGTGGAAGCCATAGAAGTAATTTTAATTGAGATTTTTACAACCATTTGATAACAGTGTTTTGATCACTATAGTTAGGGCAGGATTCCAACAGTGGCCATAAAATCTGTGACTAATCCACTGAGTCACCCAGTCCCTGTCATATATTGTTTAATGGCCCATGCTGCCAGGAATTATTATCACTTTCTAGTGATAATTTTTAAAGAGAAACTTTGTGAACACAAAAAAATGAATATAAGTTGAAAACTCATCTCTTTAAAGACAGTTAATAAAATACAACCTCACTAAGTACATGATAGAGTTTACTCATTTATTTATAATGACTGCTCACACTCTTAAATCATACATTTAAGAGTGTGTGTGTGTGTGTGTGTGTGTGTGTATGATACTGATGAATACTCTAACTTTCCTTGGTTAATGTTTGCAGGGCATTTACAGATGCTAGAATAATCTCTAATGTTTTTGCTCAATCTGCTCTGGAGATGGATGAAATAAATAGTTTAAACTAATTAATGTAACACCAGCTGTTACAAGTGCTTGGCAGACGTCTGTGCGTTTTGATGGGCAGGGAGCGGCTGTTGTACTTGACTTTATTTTAGTACAATGTTGATCACAGTGTAAGCTGGAATAAATGACAAGCCAAAAGAAGGAACAGAGGATGAGTTCCGTGTAATGAAAAATAAATACCATCTTCCGCTCTGAAAATATATAATGTTTATAGCTGAAGGACAGAGAGATGTAGTGTCAGATATCAAGTCATAAGGCCTTTGATAGCTACTAGGTTCAATATGCTTGATAATTCCATGCTGCAAATAAAAAGCTGCTAAAATACAGGTATGTGATCTTAGACACTGCCCTTGATTGTGCCAAAGGATCTATTAGAGTTGCAGGTACCCAGTGTCAGCTAGATGTTTGAGACCCTCTTTCTGTTAATTAAATGCCTTTCGAAAAAAAAAATGAGAAATTGTAGTCATCTGGAAGAAGTTGGGAAATTATTTTAATTATATTATTTTAGCAAGTGGAAAGGAGATACTGAGTTTTATGGCTTGGTAATTATACATGTTATTATTTTTAAGTTTCTATAGGGCACTCGAGTATACTTCTTATATATCTGATTCCTTCATGAAATTTAAAAAAAAAAAGCCTAAGCAGGGATCACACATTGCAATGACCTCCTTGTGAAGGGAATTTTATTTCTGACCCTACAATGGAGAAAAATGCTTCTGCCCCTGTCCTGATAGTTTCCGTAAGACTTAGGTAGTTTAAATAGCCTCCTGGTTTCTTCTTTCAAGTTGGAGGTCTGAACCGTTGTGCTGTGACAGAAAAACAGCAGTGGTTGTCTCTGTGTGCCAGCATTAGGATAGTGGTGTCATTGTACAGCTTGTTACCCTGCGAATTTGTCTAATAAGCTATTACAACGTGTGCTGAGCAGATGGCAAGTGTGCTCCTGAAAGAATTGATGGATGGGATATGATGTCATCAGTGAGATGACAAGGTTCACAAGGTACTTGACCTCCAAGAAATAAGTCCTAACTGGTTAGAATTCTAAATGGTGAACTTCGGTGACACTAACTAAATGGGAAATACGTGCAATTTGTATTTCTTTATGGTGGTGTTTACCCCCTTCACTGAACTCCACATAATGGGATTTTGTCCCTGAAGACTCAGAGATATTGTTGAAGGGTTGCACCCTGTAACCTTCTGAGGATTTCAAATACAAATCCACACATCTAAACTTTAACAAAATCACAGTGAATGTTATTTATGAAGTCAGGTTCAGAGCTTTTCCTTTTTTATATGTATATATGCGGAAAGAACTTAGTTAAGACATCACATTAATTTTAACATGTTATCACAAAATAGAAAGATGCTGACTCCATGAAAATATTCAGTGCATAAAATTAAACTTTTATATTTTTCATTAAAATATGTTTCTGTATATACAAGCTTAAAATAAGCTGTCAAAGATCCTGATATTGTCTTTATATTTTAATTATGACTTTACTTTTACTTACAGGTGACATGTAAATACAGTAACACTTTTATTTCAATATTATCATTTTAAAATTTCAAATGATTTTAAAATCTCTTTCATATCACCTAAATATGATAATACCTCAGAAACTACATTCGTCTGGCAAAAGAGTTCTGGAGAGATCAGATCAAGTACAATTACAGACATGGGGACTAAGAGGAAAAGTGGGCAAAACATGCTAATAAGACATGTGCATTGTGTGAAATCGAACTTAAAACAACTACTGTTTATAACTTTTGTGGAAAAAAGGTTAACTAAGTAAAAGACCTGCCCAAGGGAAAAAAGAAAAACATTGTAGATGTATTAAGAAAGTACCAAGCATCAAACCATAAACTCCTTTATCTGAATATTATCACATGAAACTTTATACATAAGCAGACAAGAATTGTAAAGTCTAACAAAAGTAAATTGTCATAAGTATGGTGAGAAGCATTGTCTTTTTTGCTCATTTTGAATAACTGGCTCAGGTTATTAATAGTCAAGATGTTTTTTGTTAAAAGTAGACAAGTATCTTTTTTGAGATGAACGAAATGTACCCTTAAAACTAGCACAAAGGGCATACATGTTTTTGTAGCACAGTCTGGAAGAGTTGTTAAGTGTTTGGAATAGCAGTTTGATTATAAAATATATAAAATATAGTCATAATATATCCATACTATCAGGTGTTAAAAGGAAAACATAGAGGTAATATAAATAGCTCAAGAGTTATTAAAATAGCAACTTTATCAACTGAATGAATTTGCAGTCAGATAAATTACCCCATGAAATTTATTTTTAGTTGTTAACTTCTTAAGAATTTGTAGTGGCAGTAGAAGATGCAGAAATGTATTTTAATTCCATATTTTATATAAATTCTAACTGTAAATATAGTGCTGGGCGTTACTTAGTTACTTTAAATTGACAGCAAAAGTTAGGCTGTAGTTGCAAATGTTATAACAATGAATTAACTTTAGAGCAATTACTATGGTAATATAGATTATAATTTAGATTCAGTCTTATCTCTTTGGATATATCAAAGCCTATATGTTCAAACCAGTTCTAAACTTTATAAGCTTATACTACCATGTGTTAATATTGCCTCGATGATTAGCATAATTAAACAGAATTCTGTCAATGTATATCAAGCGATCAAAAGAGATTATGAAATTATTTGATAAATTATTCAAATGAATTTGCTATTTTTAATATAAATGAAATAACAGAACCCATATCTCATACTGCATTGACACACAGTATTGATTATATGGCTAAACCATTTTCAAGGGCTGACTTTACTTAATCTGATCTCTTTTTCTGTCTGAGGCAGATAAAATATTAATACAAGGTAAATGAGTGCTCAGTGAACTTGCCATATGGCCCCTGTGGAGGACAGAGGGGCCTGGGCAGCCTATGGACCTGCCATATGGGCCTAGAGGGAACAAGTAAGTATTACACAGAGAACAAATCTACCATATGGACTGGGTGGGGCACTTGAGACTCTAAATACTTCCTTATACTGGGACATTTCCACAGAAGAATAAAAAACACATAAATAATACATTATACAAAAACCCTTGAAAATGGATCAATTGTTTAGATTTAATATGATGCTTTCAAGCAACGTCCAGAGCATATAAATAATCATGGTTTACTTTGAAATGGCAAAGAGGATCACCAATCATTTACCCCTGACATTTTTACATTGCATTTAACATCTGTTCCATAATAGCATGGTACAGTAATATACTTAACATCATATTACACACTGAACCTAAGCAAATAAAAATAACATTAAATTAGAATTTCTGAAAGTTTGCCTTGCTCTACTAATATTTTTGCAAATACTAGATTATCTACCTTTTTCATCACTTGAATTTTTGGTTATTATATAGAGCACATGAAATTAAGCAAATGGCAAAAGCAATTTTCTTGGTACAATCAAACCTCATTAATTTGGTTTCTGCTAATATGGAATTCATGATAATTCAGCTTGGGCTTGATAAAGTTTACCTTTGTACTAGATATAAAGAAAAGATTTGCTAAGCCAATTATTAGTCTAAACAAGATTACAATGAACATATTTAACCCACTAAAGAGAGCATACTTTTAAAGGATTTTAGCATATTAATTGAATGCAAATATATACTACTAATAACAAATGAGCCTAATTTAGTCTTTGAAACAGGTCTTGTAGTACCTGTATTTGTTAGCAGATGGTTCCAATTACTGTATATACCTCTTAGTCTGTGCATATTTCTTTGCAGTGTTCTATTTCTTATACTTCTGCTGAATTTATGCATAGCTATTTCCACTAATTGCTATCTGATTTTATTTTGCAAAGCGTCTATGTCTCTGTTTTTATTTTTTTCTAGCTTTTCTTTATAGACATAATGATTCTACCGTGATTTCTTAAATTGGATTTTTATAATTGAAACAACAAAAGGCATACATGAATCAATGCAGAAACAACATTTTGGCAAATTTGGATACATTTGAAATTATTTTTCAAGTTGTTCTGTGCAATTCTTTATGGCAAATTTACACATGAAAACAAACATTTCTTCATATAGGATTTTGATATATTAGGGATCTGATAGCATTAGAATTGATTATTTATACTTTATGATCAAAGAAAAGTCTTTCAAAATAAAAGTATTCAAAGCTTTGGTTGTTATTGGTCTACAAGACCAAAAAGTGATGTTTCCTGACAACATGAATGGTCTTTACTTAGTCCTCATATTTGGCATTGGCTTTCTCCTCTCTGTTTTGGTATTTTTCTTTTATTTTGTATTAGTTGTTTGCCTGTCTTTCTAGAGCAGCGATTTTAAACTGGTGTGCCACAACAATTTTTAAAACATGCAGTACCTAACTATCTAGTCAGGGGCACTGATCTCTTTCCCACTGGATTGTCAAATAAAAAATGAAAACAGTCAATACAACAACCATCTGTGTGATTAAATAAAAATTATACCTGTTTTTCTTGACAGATTGTAAAAAAATATATTTTTTGGTGTGGTGTAGAATTTTAGTAATTCTTTTATGTGTTCCATGTGATGAAAAAGGTTGGAAATTGCTATTCTAGAGGGAGATCAGAGTATCTTCTACTTGATTAACCTTTTTCCTTTTATATAAAGAATATTTCCTAATTTATGTGGTAAACTAAACATAAAATCATAATATTCCAAATTCAAAGAATCTTTGTTTTCTTTTGTTTTTTGACAGAGACAGAGAGAGAGTCAGAGAGAGGGACAGAGAGACAGGAAGCGAGCGAGATGATTCTTTCTTGTGGCACCTTTGTTGTTCATTGACTGTTTTCTCATATGTACCTTGAAGGGGGGTGTGTGAGGAGGTTTAGCAGAGCAAGTGACCCCTTGCTCTAGCCAGTGACCTTGGGCTCAAGCTAACAACCATGGGCTTCAAGCCAACGACCTTTAGGCTCAAGCCAATGACCATGGGGTCATGTCTGTGATCCTACACTCAAGTCATTGACCCTGTGCTCAAGCTGGTGAGCCTGTGTTCAAGACGGCAACCTCATGGTTTCAAACCTGGGTTCTTTGCATCCCAGTCTGGTGCTTTATCTACTGTACTACCACCTGGTCAGGCTCAATCTTTAGGTATGAGGAACGTGATGCAGAGAGACTAGGCAGTAGTTGGGAAGCCAAAACAGGTGAATGGCAAGAAAGTTCTGAAAGGTTGTAGATGGTAAATGAAGACCTAAAAGTTATAGGTAAAAGTGGAATTCCACGGGAAAAGAAAGATTTTTGAAAGCATTGGGGAACACCTGATCATGGTGAATTGGGTTCTTGATTGGATTTCCCAGAAAAAAAGTGCTAAAATGGAAGATGTAAGAATTATAGGCCAAGAGAAATCTAGATATTGAGCAGAGAACCAAGGTGCAATATCTGGCACAGGATGGGCCTGGTTTTATTTGGAATAAATCCTGAACAAGGAAGAAATGCAGTCACTAGCAGGAGGCCCAGTGCCAGAGCAAATCAGGAAATACAAATTGATAGTGAGTTTTGTTTGTTTAATTTCATAGCTCAGTATGTTTTATAATACTCCTTCTGCTTATACTAATGATTGCTTTCAATAATTGCTGACTGTTGCCTCCAGTTAGGAGCTAAATGGCTTGTATGTGGAGGAAGCAAGGAGAAGAAAACTCTAGATTGATATCTGTAAGAAGCCAGCAGCGTTGTTTTCTCTCTTTTTTTTCTACTTGTTTTTAGTTTCTCAATTATTGTTTAAAAATCAAGTAAGAACTCTGGACTCAAAGTCTTTGCTAATACAAATTCTTATTTCAAATGGAATACCATCAAGCACTTAAATCCTCTCTAGCCTGTACCTTGGTATATCTCAGAGGGTCATTTTTCTAATTTTCTTTTTTTTTAAAGTTAGTGAGAGGAGGGAAGGCAGAGACAGGCTCCCACAAGCCCACTAAGGGGTGATGCTCTGCCCATCTAGGGCCCTTGCTCCATTGCAGCTGGAGCCGTTTTTTAGCACCTGAGGTGGAGGCCATGGAGCCATCTTTAGCTCCCAGGGCTAACTTGCTCTTATCAAGCCATGCTGCAGGAGGGGAGGAGGAAAGAAAGAGAGGGAGAAGTGAGAGGAGGATGGGTGGAGAAGCAGATGGTTACTTTTCCTGTGTGTCCTGACCAGGAATTGAACCTGGGATATCCACACACTGGACCAATGCTCTACCACTGAGCCAACCAGCCAGGGCCCTTTTTTTCCTAATTTTCATAGGTTTTCCTTGCTCTCAAGCTCACAAACTAAGACTTCCTATTTGATTTCCATTTCTTCCTGTTCCATAGTTTAGTCACCAATAACTGTGATTTTCTTGCCAGTAGCTCTAGAACTGGAGTGCCTAATTAGTTGATAACAAGGCTTTAAAAGGTAGTTTTCTAAATGGTCTGCAACAACTATACCTATATTTCTTCTGTACTCACATAACCTCATTTCTCACTCATGATTTTCTAGAATTCTCACTGAAGCAAAGACTGAGGCTGGTATTGAGCCTTTCTCATTGTTTCCACTATTGTCAGCATTGTCTGACAAGAACACTATGGGAGTTAAAACCAGTGAAGGTAGTGTGGTAGGAAAACCCCCTGAATGATTCTGTGATTTCAAGTTCTGGTTCTGTTCTTGACTAATTGTGGAATATTAGGAAAATTACTCAATCTCTTTAAGATTCAGTTTCTTTCACAGTGATAAAAGAAAGTACTATATTTTATGAGATATAAAATAATGCATTCAAAGATCTAGTACATTGATAAAATAAAAGCATTGTACTGCAATATTCTTTATACTAGCAAAATATTTTGAATAATATTTGAAACCAACTGAATGCTGTAATGAAGGAATAAATAAAATATAACACAGTTGTATAATGTAATTTCATATAGCATTTTAAATGAATCCTTATGAACCAATTTAGATAAGTCTCAAAAGCAAAATGAATATTAGAAAAAGATATTAGTAATATGATGTTATTTATATAAGTTTAACCCCAAAACATGTTAAATGTTACTCATAGTAACACAAATATGGATATATCAATCTAGATCAATATATGTACATATTATCTGTAGATATATGGACTAGAATGAAACATTACAAAATTTTTTTTTAATTTTTTATTTATTCATTTTTTTAGAAAGGAGAGAGAGAGGGAGAGAGAGAGATAGAGAGAAGAGAGAGAGAGAGAGAGAAGGGGGGAGGAGCAGGAAGCATCAACTCCCATATGTGCCTTGACCAGGCAAGCCCAGGGTTTCGAACTGGCGACCTCAGCATTTCCAGGTCAACGCTTTATCAACTGCACCACCACAGGTCAGGCGAAACATTACAAATTTATCATTTTAGTTGACTCTTAGAAGAAAGGGAATGAGATGGGCTTGAAATTAACAAAATGATAAAAGGAGCAGCTGTGGAATTGGATAATTAAGTCTTTGTTTTTTGGACATGTGAATTTCAAGATACCTGATATCCCAGTGAATCTATGAGTCCAGACATGAGGGAAGTTCAGACAAAAGGCCTGAGCTAAAGATACAGATTTGGAGCCACCAGCATATTGATGATATCAAGAGGGAGTGGCTATAACAAACAGTGAAAGTCAGAAGGTATTCTGTCATGTTTTGAACATGAAAGATTAGATAAAAAAGAAAAGCAATAAGGGCAGTAAGAAGTTGTCATTGCAATTTGAATGAAAAAGAGAGCATGTGTCCTGGAAGGTAAGTGAGGAGAGAGCTTTAATAATGGAGTGATGATCATGTCAAGGACCGCTGATTAGTCAAATATGAGATCTGAGTATTGACTCTCAGATTTAACAATATGGGTAGCAGTTAATTTTGATGGTAATAATTTTATAATAAAAATTGACTAGAGTAGAAGAAAGGTGAGATTACAGGGATTATAGATAACTCAAAAAGGAATGTAGAAAATGGGGATTGAAGTTGAAAGGAAGGTTGGTATCAAGGGAGAATTTTTTCTTTTAAATTAGAGAGGAGATGTAGTACAAAATGACTATATGCAGCTAGAACTGTTCAGTAAAAAGGGGGCATCTAAAAAGGGAGGGCATGCTTGAAGGAACGACATCGTAATTATTTCGTATACTTGACACAGAGAAGAGAATGATTTAATATCATCATTAGTTTTTGAAAAGGCTGGATCTAGAATCCAAATCGAAAAGTTTAGAGAAAATATAAATTAATTATTCCCTCCAAATTTTGAAACTCCATATTTAGGATGAAAATAAACTCATATTGTAGTCAAATAACAAAGTTACAATATAGTTTTTTAGCACATTGTCTCTTATGTATATATGGCATGCATCCAAAATGATACAAAGAAATACAGTAAGTTTTTCTTTTGTTTTCATTATCTTTCCATGTAAAAACAGAAATAGAATAACCATTATGAGAACCCAGGATAGATGGAAAGAAAAGTCTTGGCTATGCTAAATGAATTCAAGACACGTGAATTATGTTCCAAAATATCTGGATTAAATTTACAGCTGAATTTCCTGGCCTACAGATAAGAGAAGTGATAGATGAGTAAAACAAGCCTATGCAGTTTGATTTTTTTTTTTAATGGATAGAAGCACATTTCACAGACAGTGTAAGAAGCACCTTGATAGTGACTCTGAGGAAGATTCTTAAATCATTCTTTAAAAGAAGTTCTTAGAAAACAAGGCAGTAATCACTAGGACCGACAGGAGGTCACCAGGAAAATGTGTTTTTTTTCAATCTAGTCTCATTTCTCTGCTTATCAGGAAAATATGTGGGAGTAATGGAAGAAAGAAATTTTAGTAAACATTTATAGATAAGGTTATTTTATGTTTAATTGTTAAACAATAGATGATAGAGGAACATATATTAATATTTGTTGGACTAAATACACAGGAGAGGAAGAGTAAAGAACCTTTATACAAGGTTTGAGATAATAAGTTATCTTATTTTCAAAAGTTATTTCTTCTCCCCATAGAGCCTGAATAGGTTTTAGCCATGCCATAAGGTTTGTATACTGATTATCCTTCATTTCAAATTTGGAGTCTTCCTTCTCCAGGAAGTCCAAGAGTACTAAGTGTCCTTAATTGCTCTGATATTCTTGTTCTTGTCTTTGTTACAGTGCATACCATACTGTATTAAATGTGCTATTATTCATTCACAAATATTCTAGAAAGACTAACTTCTGTTTTGACAGATAGCTAACTGAAGTAATTTGCAAAATAAAATGCATTCATATTTTAAGGTTGACTTGGTTTCCTAAAAGCTCTCTGATGAAATATATGATGAAATTTAAGAGTTGTGAAAATAATTTTGTGAAGGAAATAACTTCCTTAAGAATATCATAGCCCTGGCCAGATAGCTCAGTTGGTTAGAGCAGTGGTCCCCAACCTTTTTTGGGCCACGGACCGGTTTAAAAATATTTTCACGGACCAGCCTTTAGGGTGGGATGGATAAATGCATCACGTGACCAAGACAAGCATCAAGAGTAGTGAGTCTTAGATGAATGTAACAGAGGGAATCTGGTCATTTTAAAAAAATAAAACATCATTCAGACTTAAATATAAATAAAACAGAAATAATGTAAGTTATTTACTCTTTCTCTGCGGACAGGTACCAAATGGCCCATGGACTGGTACCGGTCCGCAGCCCAGGGTTTGGGGACCACTCTGTTAGAGCATCATCCCGAGGTGCAGAGGTTGGTGGTTTGATTCCCGGTCAGGGCACATACAGGAATAAATCAGTGTTCCTCCTGTCTCACTCTCTTCCTTCCTCTTCCACAAAAATCATTAAAAAAAAAAAAAAAAGAATATTGTTACATTTTTTAAGCTATTGGTATGCTAAGCCCTATATAAAATCTCTGTGGAGAATTTGTATGATATAAAAGTTATAAGATAGATGTTAAAATAGATTACAAGAAAAACAATAGGCCACTATATTTGTGATGATTCCCAACTGAAAAGAAGAGACTGATATAATTCTCTCTTGAAACAACTGTCCTGAGCCGAGGTAAGTGGAGTACACATCAGAATCTTTCAAGCTATATGTATTTGAAAATAGATATAAATATAATATTTTTACTTATTTATTTTTGTTATTTTTTAAATTATCTAATGTAAAATAACATTAAAAGGCAACATGAAGCTTTTATGTTTTTTAAGAGAGTGCAGGAGTAAAACCTGAAGGTTTGGTTTGCTTGTTCAAATATGTACTTTCAAAAAAAGTTGAATATTTTTTTCTTCTTTTCAAGTGAGAGAAGGAGAGATAGAGGGACAGACTCCCACATGCACCCCAAATGGGATCCAACTGGCAACCCCCATCTGGGGCTGATGCTCTGCCCACCTGTGGCCCTGCTCACAACCAAACTATTTTTAGCACCTGAGGTGGAGGCTCCACAGTGCCATCAGCTCCTGGGGCTGATGCACTCGAACCAGTCAAGCCATGGCTGCAAGAGGAGAAGAGAGAGAGGGAGAGAGACAGAGAGAGAGGAGGGGGTAGGGAGGGGTGAAGAAACAGATGGTTGTTTCTCCTGTGTGCCCTGACTGGGAATTAAACTCAGGACATCCATATGCTAGTCTGATGCTCTGCTACTGAGCCAGCCCGCCAGGGGTTTAAAGTTGAATATCTTAATTATTTCCAAATTCTCACTCAGTATTAAGAAAGTCATTTATGAACTCACCATTCAATCCATATGCTCGGTATAATTTGTTAATACTAAAGTACATGAGCTAAAATGAGAAGCAATGGAAACCCTGGCCAGATAGCTCAGTTGGTTAGAACATCATTCAGAAGCATGGAGGTTGCTAGTTCAATCCCAGGTCGGGGCACATAGAGGAATAGTTCAATGTTCCCGTCTCTTCCTCCCTCTCTCCCTTCTGTTCTCGCTCTCTAAAATCAATACAATAAACATTAAAAAGAAAAAAAAAGAAAGCAATGGAAAATTCTTCAAGTTCTACCTGTTTCTTTCATTATTGTGAAATCAATTTTACTATATGAGGAGAAAGAATACATAACAAGAGATAACTTATTATGTCAAATAATAACATTATGCATTTGTATAAAGCTTTTGGTGATAGTTTTTAAGGGAAGTTGATCATCTAAAAATAGAATAATCATTGGTTTACCAAATATAGAAGAGTTATACATGCTTATATAGCTATATAGATGCATATATATCTATATACTTGTATAACTATGTGTGTTTATATAAATAGTCCTTTGTACATACACATACATATGGTATAATTTTATTCAAATACATTAGCTCTTATATAATGATTTTATCCACAGTAATAACTTATCTAACTCCTTAACTCCTTAATGTGTTATTAAGATATTTAACTAATATACATGATTGTAAATTTGAGATTTTTGAAAATAAGTGCACATAAATAGCCTGACACTAATTTGTTCTATTTGAAATACTTTTTATTTGTTATAGAGACAGAGAGAGACAGAGGGAGGGACAGATAGGGATAGGGACAGACAGACAGCAAGAGAGGGAGATGATAAGCATCAATTCTTTGTTGTGGCACCTTAGTTGTTCATTGATTGCTTTCTCATATGTGCTTTGACCAGGGAGCTATAGCAGACTGAATGACCCCTTGCTCAAGCCAGTGACCTTGAGCTCTAGCTGGTGAGCCTTGCTCAAACCAGATGAGCCTGCACTCAAATTGGCAACCTCAGGGTTTCGAAACTGGGTCTTCCACGTCCCAGTCTGGAGCTCTATTCAATGTACCTACCACCACCTGGTCAGGGTGAAATACTTTTTAAATATTTTTTTTTCACTGTACACATATTTCTTGAGAGGCTAGTAAGTGCAAGGTATCATTCAAGGTATAAGGGATACAGTAGCCATAAATACAGAGAGGAATTGCATTCTTGGGGAGCTTGCATTGTAATTAGAAGAGACAAACAATAAATAAATGTATGAGAAAATACCAAGTAGTAATAATGCTACCTTGATACAAACTGAATATTACAAAGGAATGAATAGTCACACAGGGTAATAGTTCTTCATCCTCATAAGGCATATATGATTAGAAAGAAGTGCCATTTCAGCAAGTTGGTGAGTGATGTCCATCTGATGTCCTAAACATTGTGGGCCACAGCCTCGTGACCACGCAAATCAGGCCCCTTCCGATTTGTCTAACATTTCCTCACAGTCACTGGGTCTCATCCACACTGTCTTTCCTTGTTTCCCTAATACATGTTCTCTTTCCAGCTAAAATTCTTGATCTATGTTGTATCTTCTAACTTGAGTGCATAAATTCTTCATTATTAAAAAAAGTTTCCCCAAGTTATTCTGATGAGATACCCATGCTATTAAGCATATGAAGAGGAAGATTTCAGGAAATACTTTAATGGAAAAATTGCTTAATGGGATTGTTAATTTGAATTTTTAAAGTGAAGCAAAAATGACAAAAAACCCTTCATAGACATGACAATAGTGTGGTGATTTTGGAGGTGGTGGAGGAGGCTATAGAGGTGATAGTTGGCGAGGGACAAAGACTTCGGGGGAAGTGAGCACAGAATACAATGTATTGATATTTGTTGTAGTAGAATTGGACACATGAAATCTGTATAATTATGTTAACCAGTGTCACCTCAATAAAATTTTATTAAAAAGAAGTAAATTAAAAATTTCAAACAAGTTGTTTTTCAAATAATGTTAGAAATAGGTTGTAAAGAAAAACTTGAGCAAGATTTTGCATTTTTATCTTCAATTTTTTGACTCATTTTGAGGCAACATATCTTTTTTCAGAACTATAGCATATTAGATAGCTAGTAACAACAAAAATTTTATAAATTTGACAGTGTCATCTTTTTGCAGCAAAGATCAAGTTGTTATAAATTAGAAATCAATTTTTGAAAAGTTTACTATAGTAAAGGTCCAGGAATTTACATTATATTTTTATGATCTAAAAGTTGCAAAATAACAGCTGTGCTGATCAAGAATCCCCTTCTCACCAAGAGAGGAATGCTGACAATGACATAAACACACACTCTTAAACTTTTTATATTCCCCTAAATCCTAAAAATTAGTGCTCTCCTTTGCATTTTATATGACATTGTAAGAAAGCAGTTAGTTTTCAAGGAAGAAGTCATCAAATCTCAATAGGTAAAAGGGATATAAAGGTCACTTAGTTTAACCTATAAATTTCTAGTTTTTATAATATTTTTGATAAGGTGCTTATCAAATTTTGTATGGACTCTCACTCTCATAGCAAATCTGTGATAGCCCAAAGCAGCAAACAGCACTATTAGAGAGATGAATCTGTTTTCTTTTTTTTCTTTTCTTTTCTTTTTTTTCTTCCCTCCCTCCCTCCATCCCTGTTTCTTTCTCTCTCTTTTTCTTTTCTTTTCTTTTCTTTTCTTTTCTTTTCTTTTCTTTTCTTTTCTTTTCTTTTCTTTTCTTTTCTTTCGAGGGAAAGGGAGATAGTGAGACGGACTCCCACATTCACCCGGACTGGGATCCATCTGGCAACTTCTGTCTGGGGCCAATCTTCAATTCAACCAGTTATCCTCAGTGCCTGAGGCCAATGCTCAGACCAGTCAAGCCACTGGCTTCAGGAGGGGAAGAGAGAGAAAAGGAAGAGAGAGAGGAAGAGAAGCAGATGGTTGCTTCTCATGTGTGCCCTGGCCAGGGATCAAACCCAGGATGTTAGCATATCACACCGACATTCTATCTATTGAGCCAACCAGCCAGTGCCCTAACCTGTTTTCTACACATTCTCACTAGTCCCTTTTCTTCACTGGATAATCCCATTTATATTTAATTAATTTTTTAAGAATTGGTAATGTAAAAAATATTATATATCATAAATAATTTTTATGTGCCGGATTCATACTTCTAAATAGAAATTTAGAAAAAATTCTAAAAATAGAAAAATAATTTCTAAAAATAAATTATTAATGAGAACAAAGAACAAATTAACTAGTTTGGGAAATACATCAGGTACTCAACCCATCAGTAAGAAAAATGTATTAACATGCCAGGCACTGAGGTTACACAGGTGAATAAAATGAATAGTCTCTTCTCTCACAGTATTCATGTTAAATATTCTTAAGGAAGAAGCCTGTAAAAACAATGTTTTGTTGATCATTTTCAATGTGTTTATCTAATTAAAATAGTCCTGTTAAAATGTATTGGTAATTGGTTGTTATGGATGGAAGGGGGGGGAAAGACTTGTTTGAAGCCAGTGAAGTTGAACAAGTAAGAGGTATCAGTCTCAACTCATGTGTCACCTCAGGAGACTTTTCACATTCCCGTGCCACATTCTTGGTCTCAAGAGACTTTGGTAAGGTGTGGTAAGAGTTTAAGGACCTATTAAAATACACCTGTAGCTTAGAAGGAGACATTATGCTTAGTAAATTATAAGACTTAACACACATTAATTTATCCAGACCAAACAAGATGATGTCTAGCTTAGGGCAGCATGATGAATGCAATCTTATCTGAGTAGAGCAGTAATCAAGAACTATGGGGCCCTGACCTGCTGGCTCAGTAGTAGAGCGTCGGCTCAGCATGTGGAAGTCCCAGGTTCGATTCTTGGTCAGGGCACACAGGAGAGACAACCATCTGCTTTTCCACCCTTCCCTCTCTCCTTTATCTCTAGCTTTCTCTTCCTCTCCTGCAGCCAAGGCTTCATTGGAGCAAAGTTGACCCAGGTGCTGAGGACTGCTCCATGGCCTCCACCTCAGGTGCAAGAATGGCTCCTGCCACAAGGGAGCAATGCCCCAGATGGGAAGAGCATTGCCCCCTGGTGGTCATGCCAGGTGGATCCTGGTCAGGTGTATGTGGGAGTCTGACTGCCTTCCCGCTTCTAACTTCTGAAAAATACAAAAAAAACAAAAACAAAACTCAACCCCCAAAACAAACATAAAACTATGGGAGCTCCCTGCGTGTGGGAAAAACATAGCAATAAAGTCAGGGGAGGAATGAGGTCTGACACTGAAGAAGAGTCCTTTAAGAAACTAAATATAAAGTTCTTATGGTGGAAAGTGAGTTCATGGTGAGTTATACAATGAGGGAATTCAGGAAAAGTTAAATTAGAACAAATGCAAAAGACAGTGGTGATACTACCCAGGGTTTAACGGTAGCTGGTAAATGGGTGAGGCATGAATTTTGAAGTGACACCCTTGGACAATAATTTCTCATTTTAAGAATCTCTAACTAGGTCGTGCTCTTTTACCCCATGCAATGCATATGTCCATTAAAAAGGGATACTTCCAAGTTAAATATTTCTCACCAGAAAAGTATAAGATCTTTTTAGCATGTATGGCATTAGGTAAAGATATAGAGTGAGGGAATATACAGGGAAATACCTGTGTGGGCTACTCAAAGTTAAAGTTGATATTAAATGCTCATTCTATTAATGAATAGATTTTTCTAGTCCTATGTGGAATCTGGAATTTCATTTCTAAGACAGATATCTTTGCTTAAAAAATGAGTAACATAAATGTGGCAGTGGAAGTAGACAATTTGGGGAAATCTTGGTTGCTGAGGATTAGCTTATCTTTAAGGAGTAAGTTAAACTTTTATTAAGATTGAGGAGTGACAGTCTGACTAGGCGGTGGCACAGTAGATAGAGTATCAGACTGGGATGCGGAGGACCCAGGTTCGAGACCCTGAGATTGCCAGCTTGAGCGTGGGCTCATCTGGTTTGAGCAAAGCTCACCAGCTTGGACTCAAGGTCACTGGCTTGAGCAAGGAGTTACTTGGTCTGCCAAAGGCCCGTGGTCAAGGCACATATGAGAAAGCAATCAGTGAACAACTAAAGTGTCACAGCGGAAAACTGATGATTGATGCTTCTCATCTCTCTCCGTTCCTGTCTGTCTGTCCCTACCTATCCCTCTCTCTGACTCTCTCTCTGTCTCTGTTAAAAAAAAAAAAGAAAAACAAAAAAGATTGAGGAGTGACAGAAACTGTCTCATAGATATAGACTGATGGCTGGTAGAGGAGAGAGGGTTTGGGGGACTGGGTGAAAAAGGTAAAGGGATTGATTGTGACTAACGATTGATAGTAACTACTGATTGGTATTTACAAAATAGACATGAGGATGTAAAGTATAGCAAAGAAAATATAGTCAATAATGTGATAACTGTGTATGGTGCTATGTAGATACTGGAATTATCAGGGGAGGCACTTTATAAAGTATCTGATTGTCTAACCACTATGCTGTACATCTGAAACTAATACAAAATAATATTGAAGGTAAATTAAAAAGAATGTGGAGTGAAATAGAACTGTTTTCTTCTACTCTGAGATAAAATAATTATGCAATTATTTTAGTTTTTGGAGTGTATGTTTTTTACACACATCTAAGAACATATCCATTTCTTAAATGCTTATAGAAATTTATATTTTACTCCTTGGGTGATTAAGGATCATAGACTCTGGAAGAAGACTACTGAGGTTTGAATTTGACTCCTCTTCTTAGTAGCCATGTTATTTCGTCCAGTTAAGTTATTTTATCTCTATTTACTCATGTGTAAAATGAGTAACAGCAGTAACAATCTAACAGAATTATTGGGAGGATTCAATGAGTTAACACATGTGAAGTACTTAGAACATTATTGTGCACACATAGAAAGCACTCAATATATCTAGGTATTTTGATGATAATGATGATGATCATCATCATACTAATATCTCTGACTTCTTGAAGTAAGAATGAGTTAATAGAATTTTACTGAATAGCATTTTTGTCAAAAACATCTTATTATAGAAAATTTCAAATAAGCAGAAGGTTAGAATGGGTAACGCACCCCCCCCCCCCAGAGACCTACCCATGACTCGGCTTTAACAATGATCAACTGAAGCTCAAGCTCATTTCAGAAGCCCCTCCACACATTCCTCTTCTCCCCAAGATTATTTTGAAGCCAATCCCAAATATCTTTTACTTAATCTGTGAATATTTTTTTCATATATTTGCAGTGTGTATTTCATAAAGATAAGGACTCTTTTCTTAAACTCACAATCACAAGACTATTACACTGGTAAAATCCCTTAGTATTTATTAAATATCCTTCCAGACTTCACATTCCTCCTACACGTATGTGTGTTTGGGGTAAACATATCCTTGGCATCTTTCAAAATACCCTTCGTCTCCTGAATTTTTTCTAAGTTGATACTATACCTGTTAATTTTTTAAAAAGGAAGTAAGAATTAACAGATACTTGAAAAACATTAGGTCAATCATTTTGGGAGTTACTTTCTCTGAAAAATGAATTTATACCGAATGATTTCCAAAGATATCTTACACATCTTATAACTCTGTGATAATTATAGTCTAAAACCCATGTGCAAATCAGAGTTTAAATACACCATAATGCCAAAGCTATTTTATATTTCTGGGGGATAATTTGAGAATTGTGCTTTTTTATTCACTTAGCAATAAGATTCATTTTCAGTTTGGAGACTCATAAATGAAATAGAACTGTGCAGAGGTGACAAGAACCCAGGATATCAAACGATGGCACCCTGTGAGAGGGCCCTGTGTTTCTCTTCGTTTTCTATTTGCTTCTAAAGTAATATTAATTTTGAAAAGGCCTTGGGTTTATGTGACAACTCCTTTCCCCGCCCCCTGAAAATTCTCAAAGCAGATTTCAGAAACTCATTTTTGGCAGATGTAAATTTAAGTAAATTGGCCAAGGTCACAGCACAATAAGGGCAGAGTTATCAAGGGAATGCAGTTTCCTGCTTTTTCCACCATCCATGAAATTAGAGTAACTCCACCCCTTAAAATGAAAGAGTCTACTTTTTTTTTCTCTGTCTCTCTCTCTCTGAAGTTGTAAACCATGATTTGGAAATGTTTTCTTACCATTAACTCAGGCTCTCAAAAGTGGTCTTTTAGGACTATGAAATGTTTGTCTGTGCATTATTCCAATGACTATTACTGCATATATTACAACCTATACAATTTGCTTTAAAAGGAGAGTGCATTTTTTGTTTGAGCTGAACCATCAGATTTTCTTTTCATGCACTATGACATGATGAAACAGCTATCTGTAGGAACAAAACTAGTTCACTTTCCATGGGCAAGCACAGACTGTAAAGTAGATTATTAAAGTACACAGAGATAGAAAATTAGATCAGAAGAGATGTTTTACTGTGAGGTCTTCTTGGGGCTTTATAAAATAAGAAAGAACTAACCTTGTTCTATTTTTGAGTCCTTAAAAAAAAAACCCTCATAGCAGGCATATCACCTTTAATTAGGTTTCTACTTTTGGGAAGCATATTACCAGCCCCCTTTCATTTATTTTTAATGATGTTATCACTAACAGGCAAACAGTCCCTTAATAAAACAAAAACAGTTTCTATATAAAGCCTGGTGGACATGTCCTGAGTCAGTCATCTAAAAACAAACGTTATGATTTTTTCCGTTGCGCTATTAGAACCCTTAATGGCCCTACTGTGCAGATATGCAAAACATCGGCCTAAGAAATATCACCGTGTCTGTTATGCAGCTTTCAGTAAATGCTTTCCCATACTCTCTGGCAGTATCAGCAGTGAAGTTAAACCTGCAGGTTCGTGGAGAAGACAGAAAGGTTATTTTAGTAGATATTTTCAGCCTAAGCTACACCAAGCTCTTTCATGAACACAAGTATGACTTGTGACTTGAGAAACAAGCCACCCGAAATGTACAAAAGATAAGTCAGTGTGGGTGTGAGTGTGTATGTGTGTGTTTTTAAAGATCGGTGCCATTCCCTTTTTGTGAAACAATTTCAAGTGTTGGGAGGGAAAGAAATTATTCATGGTTACCTGTGTACTTGAGATCTACCTTCTCAGTTGCCGAGAGCAGCAATGAGTTTGCTGTCAAGGTCAAGTTTGAAAATATATGTTTAATCAAATAAATAGCTTGATTTAGAGTTTTCTGCATACATAGATTTTTGAAATATAAATGCAGAATGCCCAGAAATTAAAGACTGTATTCTGAGAATAATGATAGAAAGTAGTCTTTCCCTTTAAAAATACGAAGTTTCTTTAGAGCACTAAGGTTCCCTGTTTTTCTTGCACTATTAACCCTGCGTGATTTCCTTATAGAATCCCTTGACCTCCTCATGTTTAACTTTTTTCCGTATTCAATTCCAAGACTACCTTGCTATGAAGATTTTAGTTTTCTTTTTCACTCCCCTCTCAACTTGCATAGTCTGAACATAATCTCTTCTTTTTCTAAGTAACCACTTGGTGCCAATTGAATTAATCTTCTGGCTCATAAAAATATTGTGATTATAATTGCATAGATTTTAAAAATCTTCTTCTTAGAGCTTCCTCCTAACTCAAGATAATGTTTGTGAAATTGCCTTGTAATCAATAGTATGATTTTCCAAAAGAAAGTATATATTTTTAGTGTTGCTATCATGGATGTGGTATAACCTCGGCTTCAGCAGAGATTCCTGTTTGCTTCTCATTTCTGCATTTTACACTCTTCCAGATTTGGCCTCTTCTCATCTCATTCACACATTCTTTCAATAAATGCTTACTTGATGTTAGAGAGCTTGGACTATTTCTTCTTATAAGGCATGGTCCCTAGCTCATATCACAGGTGAATACCCCAAAGTTAATAACCACAGATGAAGGTGAAAGTTGCATATATGATATATATATAATAAATGATTTGTGCATTAGATTAGGGAAAACTGTGAGTTTGGTATCTTTTTTAGCATAGCTCCAGCATCCTGGCAAACATGCCCTTACAATGATCTCCTTTTCATATTCAATCTTCTCCTTCATTCACCAAAATTCACAATGCTGAGTCCTAATATTGCTTCATTCAAGTAGATAAAAGAAACCTCATAAGTGTTGTTATGCTCCTTGTAGTCTGTTTTTCCACACTCTACTGATTTCTTTTTGTGTAAGTTACCCATTTCTTTAGGTCCTGCTACCTGAAGAGAAATTGATAGTGTAATTCATACTCTTCTGCCCTTTTTTAAGGTATTTCTGTCATAATTAATTTTAACTATTCACTGAACTAACATAAATTTGTTTGTATAAGACAACTGTAATAATATATAGTAATAATTTTATTATCATTATGATACTTCATTATCACAAGCCTCACTAGAGATAAATAATATAGAAACCACAGGCTTTTGGTAAAGGACCCCAATTGCTCCATAGCACACTGAAGGTAAGTTTACAAAAATAACTTATTTTAAAATTATTAATATTTTATTAGCATTTTATATTTTACAGAGCAGTTTTATATAAATAATCTAATTGGATTTAGACTATAATATTTGAGTTTGTAATCATCTCCTTAATAAGTAAATCAGACTTTCACAGAGCATAAGAGGATTCTTTGTTCAACTGTTTGCTAGTACTCGGTAAGCCAGAACCTGAACTCACATTATCTAAATCAACCCTGGTTTGCTTTTCATTTTGCCATTTCTCAAATTCAGTGTGATAGCTGTATCATATTATGGTGACAATTTTATAAAACATTCTGGAGTAATATTTAGTTAAGAATTTGAAAAATGGGCTTAAAATTAAATACAAGAAATAAGCTTTATTCTAAGATTTCCTTGGATATTTTGTAAGAATTGGAATAGATACATGAAAGTCATATAAATAAATTTTAATGTGATATTTTGGAATTTCTTATTTTGTGAAAAAATGAAAGTGGAAAGGAAAAAATAACATGTCCATGTTCTGACTTATGATTACATTATTGGTTTACATTTTTAAATTTTATTATTAGTTTCTATTGCCAAATTAAACCCAAAGTTCCTTGAGTAGGAATGAATTGGGATTGAGGTTATGATTGAACTCAATTTAAATGACTGTGTTTTCTCTCTGAATATAAGTTTAAAATTTTTAAAACATCAGATCTTAATTTTTTAGATTATTTGTACATCTGCAATTTCATAATGTGGCTGATGAGTTTACAAATCCATCAATAAGTTTATCCTCCTATGTAATCATGATGCATATTGAACAAAATGAAAAAAATGTATTTTTATAAATAATCACATTTGTATAGAAAATACCCTACTCAAAATTTTTGTCAACATTTTTTTTACTTTGCTAGTATAGAAATATAGCTTTTACTGTAAACTTCCTGATCACTTAAAAACATTAAACATGGAGATTTTCCTATTTTAATAATGTCACTATCTGTACCACATCAAGGAGAATAAATGTGAGTCCACTGGAATATATGATTTTCTAAAAGTGAGTATTTTTAGTTGGTTTTATGTTGTAATAAAAGACATCAGAGACAAAGACATGGCCACACAGACAACACACACACTAGTACACACAAATTTGGAGGAGAATATAAATTCAAACCCAAAGGGATTAGTTATAAAAATAACAGCTGAGTTAGATTTTATTAATGGGAAAGAAAACATTTTGAAGTAGAAGTCCATTAATTTTTTTAAACAACATTGTTCCCTAGGATATCCTGCTAAATTGTAATGTGTGATAAGATTGAAGAAAAAAAGTTTGTCTTACAGAGTCATCAATCTATTTTTTTTTTGTGTGTGTGTGACAGAGATAGAGAGAGGGACAGATAAGGACAGACAGTAAAGAAGAGAGATGAGAAGCATCAATTTTTGTTAAGGTACCTTAGTTGTTCATTGATTGCTTTCTCATATGTGCCTTGACTGGGGGTCTACAGCAGACTGAGTGACCCCTTGCTCAAGCCAGTACCTTGGGCCCAAGCTGGTGAGCCTTGATCAAACCAGATGAGCCCGTGCTCAAGCTGGCAACCTCAAATTTTCAAACCTGGGTCCTCTGAGTCCCAGTCTGATGCTCTATCCACTGCACCACTGCCTGGTTAGGCCAGAGTCATTAATCTTAGTGATAGTCATTTATTGTGAAGTGACTCTAAAATGTGAATAAAATCATGAAATGAAGTGATGAGAAGAATGAAATAATATTACTTTATTGATTTTGGATTATGAAGACAGATCTTCCATTTATGCTTTCTCTTTATATTATTCTAATTGATGTTAACCAATTATATGCTATTATAATCACTATTATATTTATTATGTAATTATTAATATGTTAAGATGAAATTATATGTTAGATTGTGATATGTATTATGCTACTTTCCTTTAGAAAGCCACTGTAGCTTCCTGTAACTGAATTAAAATGCAGAAATACTATAAAGTTAATAACCATTCTTTCTTTGGAATCTACAAATCATGAGGTCTCTTTTGAGCACCAGCATAACTACTAGTCCCCTTAGGATGTTGAGTACTTATAAAAGTATCCTAGTTAATGCAACTTTCAAAGTGCTTACTCTATTCCCAGGTCAATGCATGCTTTGATGCATTTAATTTGCCATTTCAGGTGTTGGGAGTTCTTGTCTTACAGAGGTTTGAAGTATTTTCTAATTTAATAAAATGAAGTAAGATAATTTAAGGATTCTTATCTAATTAAATTTGTAAGTGTAAGTAACAAATAACTTGCTCTGAAATTTTGTGTTTATGTGAGTCATTCTTTTTCAAATATTATCTAGATATTCATAATAGTTTGGAGTTAGTAATTAAGAAAGTACCAACATCACTGATTCCAAAGTGACTCATTGCCACTCTCTCCAGTCATTGTTGATGAAATCTCCACTTAAAGTTTTTTTAATAATTTTTATATGAAATAATAGAGAATGTGGAATTGTAGGTTTGAATACTAACATTTGCCTCATTCAACCTGTTTTTCTTTTTTAAGTGAGGAAATTGCAGTGCAGAGTTATTACATTTCCAAAGGTAGCTGGTCATTTAAAAAAAATATATCCCAAAGTATTAAAAAACTGTTACATACTATTTTAGTTATCTACAGCTATGTAATAAATTACACTAAAACTTCGTGGTTTAAAACATCAAATTTTAAAATCTCACAGTATCTATGGATTAAGAATCTGGTGCAATTTTACTGGGTGCCTCTAGTTGAGGGCTTGTCCGGAGGTTGCAGTTATGGTGTCTGCTGGGGCTGTAGCTCGTTTAAAGGCTCGACTGAGAAATAAAGAAGTGGGACATAATTACAGTGGGATACTACTAAGACCTCAGAGAAGACAAAATACTGCCATTTGCAACAACATGGATGGATCTTGAGAAAATCGTGCTAAGCAAAAGAAGTCAGATAGGAAAAGTCAAGAACCCCATGATTTCAATTATAAGTAGGATATAAAACTTAGGGCAACAAATGAACAAAAAAGAAAAACCAACAAAACTCATAGATACAGACAACAATATGGTGGTTACTAGAGAAACAGGGTGGTGGGTGAGGAGTGAAGGGTACAGGGGGTCAAATATATGATTGTGGATGGAGATCTGACTTTGCTACACACACTACGCAATATACAGATGATGTATATATTATAGAAATGTACAGTTGAAGCATATGTAATTTTATTAACCAATGTTATCCCAATAAATTTAATGAAGAATAAAAAGTGTAAAGGCTCAGCTGGGCAGGGGGATCTACTTTCAAGCCAACTCACACGGTTTCTTGCAGGCCGATTCCCTTGTCAGGTGTACTGCTACAAGGCTGTCTCACGACATGACAGCTGGCTTTCACCAAGGCAAGAAGTGCAAGGGAAAGAGACATTGGAAACTGCAGAGCTTTTCTGATCGGGTCTCGGAAATGACATCCCATCACACGTGTTATTCTACTTGTTAGGTTTCACTCAGACTAGCGGAAAGATCTAGAGAGAATATGAGTACTAGGAAGGAGCAATCATCAGAGACATTTTCAGGGCTACTACATGCCCAGAGAAAATACCTCCAACTACATGGCAAGTAAATTAAATACTGATTTATTATTTAACTCTTCACACGGAAACATCCTACACATAATAAAAACGGAATGTGGACTCTTGATTAAATAATGGTAGTCTATGTATGTGATTCTTACTAATTTTATACTGTGGAAAAGTATGCCTTAGAATGTGTAAAATATGCAATGAAGGCTTAAGGATTAAAGGAGGAAGATGCTTCAAACGTACACACAGAACAAGAGAGGGAGAGAGATCATTAAAGAACAAATGTGGCAAAATGTAAAAATTGGTGAATTTGGGTTAAAAGATTGAAATAGTTTCCTAAGATTGTTGTAACAAATGACCACAACCTTGGTGGCTTAAAGCAACAGAAATTTATATTCTCACAATTCTGGAAGCTAGGAGTATAAAATTCAAGGTGTCAGCAGGGACAAGTTTACTTGAAGGGGCCATAAAAGAAAATTCATTCTTTACCTCTTCTAGCGACTGGTGGCTGTCAGCATTCTGTGATAGTGGCTACAAATTCTCATCTCCGTCTCTGTCTTTTATTTGCCACATCCTCATCTCTTTGGAACTCTCTGTCTCTCTCAAATGTCCTTCTGACTTTCTCTTTTTTAAAACACTTTTCATTAGCCTGGGATGCTGAGGACCCAGGTTCAAAATTCCGAGGTCACTCTCTTGAGTGTGGGTTCATCTGGCTTGAGCACTGGCTCATCAGTTTGCATGTGGGGTCGCTGGTTGGAGTGTAGGATCATAGACATGACCCCATGATCACTGGCTTGAGCAAGGAGTCACTGGCTTGACTGGAGCCCCCCCCCCCCCCACATCAAGGCACATATTTGAAAGCAATCAATGAACAACTAAGGTGCCACAACTATGAGTTGATGCTTTTCATCTCTTTTCCTACTTGTCTGTTTCTCTTGCTTAAAAAAGAACACTTGTCATTGAATTTCTGTTGGATCCTAAACAAAGATAATATTCTTATCTCAAGATCCTTAACTAGGTTACATCTGTGAAAACCCATTTTACAAATAAGATAACAGTACTAGGTTCCAGGGACTAGACTTGAGCATATATTTTGGCGGTGGGGGTGTCTACCTTTCAATGGGCTACAGGTGTATAAAAGAATTCTTTGCACAATTCTTACAACTTTTCCATCAGTTTAAAATTATTTTGTAGCAAAATATTAAGAACAGAAAACAGATTACATTGTCAAATGCTGTAGTCAAAGATCATAGCATCTGACAGCCAAATTTCTTTTAAAGATAAAACTTTAAAAATATGAACAAATATACAAAATTGGAATAAGGTGTTTTATGAATATGTGCTTCATCGTCATTCACTGTTTGAAGTCAGTGGAGATTATGTGATGTCAAACTTCTCTTCCATGTTTGTCTGGTCTCTCATACTTTTGCTTTAATCTTCTTAGAACATTTAGGATATCAAAGGTCACTTTTATTTTAAAAGGAAGAACCATGTTCTCAATTTTACTCTTTGTAGAAAGACTAAATGAGACTTTCTGTGATGTTAATTGCCACAAGATGACAACTTTTTCTAAGGTAGTAGGGTCTTAAATCTCCCTAAGTATTTTTGTTTTGCTTGTTTGATCTTTGATTAGTTTTCTTTTTAAAAATTTATATTGATCTCAGGAATCACCCTTTAAAATTTTTTTAAGTAGTCATTTTGCCCGAAATTGGATTGTTATCTATGTATTGAGTTAAAGTGACCTTATATAGTATTTTCACTATGTAAAATGATAAATGAATGAACTCAATCAAGTAAGTTTATACCAAATAATAATCTAGCTGAAACCAAGAGAATCAGGATGAGCATTCCATAAAGCAACTGCAGGAAAAAAAAAATCATAAAACTTGCACGTGCATACATGGAAAAATTTGATCTTATTCTGGGAAAGATTGAGTAGTAATAAAATAGAGATGAAAGAAAATATTTTTCTAACTATAATATTTAGTTACTCAACAGTTAGGACTGGTCACTCTAGAAGTGCTTCTTGAAGCTTGTAGATTATGTTTCTTTTTCAGCATTCTATCCCCAGTGTCTAGCATAACATTATTTATGTTATGTAAATATTGGCTATATAAATACAATGTATCATGAGTGATTTAATAAATCAATTCACACAACAAGCAAACATAGTCAAGCTTAATTGTAAGTTTAAATAATCATGGGGGGTGATGGAACTTCTGATTAAATGTGTTTGTATGTGTGAGTGTGTGTGTATACATGCATATGACCCTTTTTTCTTGGATAAACTTTAAGAATTCTGGAGTCACAGATGAAAGCTGAATGCAATCTCAGGTGGTCATCTGGTGCTATGCCTTTCTTCCAGAGACAAGCAATTACTATCCCCATGATCTATTAAGCCACATTTTCTTTAGCATGTGACAGCTAAGGTGATGCTGATCAAAAAATATTGCTCTTCATTCTTAAACAATTTCACATGCACATAGATGTTTAACAAGCGCCTTTTCAGAGATATTATGAGAAAACACTAGCAGCCTTGGTCTGGAGGAGTAATTTATGACAGCAAGGTAAATGGTGTCCAAGATCACCTTGATCACATTAGCCATGCACTGCTGTCTTTAACCCTGTTGACAAGTGGGATAAAAAAAGAAAATAAGGACACAGTGAATCTTACTTTAGCTGCTTACTCCATTTCTTTCTCTACTACCTGCTGCCTCAGATCATCTGTCAGTAAGTCAACAGAGGAGGGACTAGAAAGAGAAACTGCAGAGGAGTGAGCGAGGTTGAGAGGAGTGCAGTTAATAGAAGGCCTGGGCCCATTACTCCCCTTCCCAACCTTTCTTCCCTTTTAGCTCATTAACTAGAAATGTGGAAAGGTGAGGGAGATAAATTTAACTTGTTCTGACATTAGAGACAGAGAGGTGTGGCAACTTCCATAATATTTCTGCCCCAGAGAGACGTAATTGGAAAACATGTTGTGTGGTTAGATGTTGTAATGAAAAATAAAGGAATGACTGAAGAGAACAGTGTAATTAAATTATAAGCATAAATGCAAGTGTGCTGAAGTTTTTAGCCACTTGCAAAATTGAGAGATGCTATCAGGACTGGGCAAATACATTGTTCTGATTAATTTTCCTGGGGTGAAATAAGAAAATATTTATAAAAATGAGAATTCTGCCATGAATAAAATTTTCTCTGTGTTATAATAAAATAAATAAGCCATAGCTTGTATCTATTTCAAATGAGACTAAAAATACTTAAAAAATAAAGAATTGAATAAAAATATTTCCTTGTGAAAATAAAAAGAATCTATAGTTGCTATTACTCTAAGTTGCTTAAAATGAAGAATATTTAATAAACAAGGTAAAGAATTCATCTCAAAAGTGTTTATATTTGGCTTTTTAAATATTGTTTTGGGAGCTGTATTATCCTTTAGAACTCTTTTTCATGTATAAAAAAAGCTAGTTTTTCAATATTAAGGAAAATAATGTTCTAGTTCAAAAGAATTAGACCTTTTGTTTTAATGATATTGGACAATTCAGTTATATCAATAATTTAGAAACATTATATTTGATTCCAGTTTTTCTTTTTAGTTGTGAAGGATTTTATTTGTACATTCTTTTGTAGTTTTCTTAAGGATATATTTGAACAAATCACTGCCATAAAGGAAGGGTTAATTGAGAAAGAAACATACTAATATACAAAGTATTTCTTTTATATGAAGCTCTAGAAAGATTCTATTGTCAACCCAAACAGAACCAACTAAAATGAGATAATTGGGAAGGTGCCCATAAAGTCAGCCTGAATATATTATCACAACTATATATGAGATAATATTTGTTTTAAGAAGATTCTATGGCACTGTAAACTCAGTCTCATTAGAGACTGCATTTAAAAGGCTTATAAAGTTACTCATTAATGTTATCTTGTTGTATCTCCACAGCTTTTTCATTAAAGAAAATTCAGCAGAAAGCATTTTCTCCTGATAGCAGGAACCAATTTGCAATAAATGTTCTGGAAACCACTAGGGAAGCCATTACTGAGGTCTAATAAAAACAGACAAGCGTAACTTGTTCTATATTTTTGTTTCAATCACATACAGATGAGACTCCGCTTTCCACACCAACTGCAAGAGACAGCCTGGACAAACTTTCTCTAACTGGCCATGGACAACCACTGCCTCCAGGTTTTCCATCCCCTTTTCTGTTTCCTGACGGACTGTCCTCCATAGAGACCCTTCTCACCAACATTCAGGTAGGCCTTTTCACGTTCTAGAAAAAAGATATATAAATACCCACTTGTTGATTTTTACCACATTCATACTTTTTCATTTTAATCCAGTTTGACTGAACCACGGTTTTGAACATTTTCTAGCAATTTAAGATTTAAAACACTAAGCAGATTGGTTTAGAAATAACTCATATTTTAATAATAAAAACTTAGGTGAAAATGATCTGGGGCACTTCAATAATTATTTTGCCTAAATGTTCTTATTGCTGACTAATGGGAAGACTGTAAATGTTTAAGTTTGTCTGATTTACTTAATGACGGCACGCTAGTTCTAATAAATATTTAGTTATTTTTAAACTGTTGGCCTTCCAGTGAGGAAATGCTATGTTTAGTCATTTAAATATGTCTAGTAGAAGGGAATAAAAAAACAAAACAAAACAACTCTTCTTTCATAAATAAGTTTGTTTCAGTTAATAGGGTTTCATCAAAGAATAGACTTCAAAAAGCCATACAAAACTTTCCACGGATTTCCTATGTAGTCCTCAGGATGTATATTTTACGTACAGTACATTATGAATTAAAAATACTTTCAGTTAACAATAACATAGAGCATGGAGCCAAAATAATAAGAGTGTGTGGGATAAAAGAAAGCATGATTGCTTGCCCACACATGAAGTGATCATGTGGGCCCCAGATGGAGCTGTCTGCCATGTCCTTCTCCATATTTGGAGGAGCTAGTAGTAAGAATGTGCCTGCAGATACCATGCTTGCAATGCATATTTGCTAATCTTGACTCTCGCTCTCCATCCTTAGTGATATTTTTCTGTACACATTTCCTACCATATTAAACTTTCTCCCAGTAGAAATGTAATTAATTTTATTTACCTCTCCAAGGACATAACAGAAGGCCTTTAATGCAACATATCTTCTCATCTATTAATATGGCATTTTTAATACTAATGTAATTAGAGTCTCCAGAACTGTATTCAACTTTAAAGTTTTATATCTCAGTAATTGAAATAAATCATCAATCTAGCCTAAATTTAATCAAGGCTGAAAAGTTGATTATATTTTAAAGTAAACATAAGAGTTTTTTTTCTAAATTTGACCCATAGTATTATTAATTATCAGTTAGGTTTTTAAAGTTGGTCTCTTTTGTTAAATTAAATATTTTCTAAAAATACCCCTCAACATTTTGTAATTTGCACTGTGAAATATAGGAACAATTCAGTTTTTTTTAATGTATACAACTGTATACAAACCAAAGAAAAGTGTTTACTTAAAATTCTTCATCTAGTTATATGTACCTATGTACCTTCACTAACTAAATCCTCTTTAACCAGGAAAATGATCATTTAATTTTAATTTCAGCAAAGAAGACATTTCTGGGCTTCTTCAATGTAAAAACAGCTTGCTCACCTAAAGAGTAGGTTTACACATGGACTCTTTTTTAGACAGAGAGAGAGGAGTGAAAATAGACAGACTACTGTATACATCCTGACCAGAATCCACTAGGCAACCCTATCTGGGGCTGATGCTTGAATCAACTGAGCTGTTTTCAGGACGTGAGGCAGACACTTGGATCAACACAGCACTGGCTGCCAGAGGGAAAGAAGGAGAGAAAGGGAAAAGGAAGGGGAAGAGAAGCAGACAGATGATTCTCATGTATGCCCTGAATGGGGATCAAACCCGGGATATCTGCACACCAAGCTGATGCTCTACCCACTGAGCCAACCAGCTGGGACTACATGTGCTCTTGTATTGTGTGTGAACACCACATCTCTAAAACAGATACTGCCAATTTGGAAGTATTCACCTATTTCAGAGCAGTATTATCCAGACTAGAAATGTTATCTCAAACTATTTCCGTAAAAAAAAAGGAAACCCCAGTTTTAAAATGTACAGTTAGGTATTATTTTATTGAAAGTATCTATAGATTTAATATACTCTCCTTTCTAATCTCAGCCGGTCTTGAAGACATATTTTAGCAAAAGTTGATAACCAGGTGATAGTCAAGCAAAGTAAGTTATTTCTAGTTTCCAATTATAAGGACTTTGAACTAATGTTAGAACACCTACAATAAGAATACATCATTAAAAATAAATATATCTGACCACTACAGTCTTTTATATATGCATGTATAGGTATAGGTATTATATATTTGCACGTATGTATTTAGTATATATACATGCAGCATGCACATAGGTGCACATAAGGTAAAATAATGATTAAAATGCCTACTGAGTTCCATGAACAGTTTTTATATGTATACACACACATACAAACACTATACATGTGTACATGTACACATATACAAACATACATACATACATACGCACTAGATTTATGGTTAGTAATGTTTTCTCATCATTTTACAGAAGGTCATAGATGCTAGCTCTTTTAATATTGCCACATTTATTGAATTAAAGTAATATCTTTAGAATGGTATAGAATGTCTAAACAGTCATGACCTTGGCTTATTGGGCATACAGTATAAATGTGTTTGCTGTCCAAATTCTAATTTTGGTAATTACATTCTGCCTACCTCAATTTCCTCTGCCATTTCAATTATATGCAGTGTGTTTTCTGCTTTTTATTGCAAGGTGGTAACATTTTTAGTGTGGTAAGTTTAAAATTCCATTTTCTTTTGTAAGTATTTTATCAGGATACCAGTGAAAAGGAATTGAGTTGAAAATCTTTATTTTTTTCAACTTATGCAATTTTATGTCTGAAATTAAAAATTTATAATGCATATTTGCTATTTTAATTAAACCCAAGGCATCAGGTTATATTAAATTTAATGCACATGAAGTATATATATTTTTTAGAATAAATGACCAAAAAATCCTTCAAAGTAATGTTTAAGGAGTAATTGTTCTAATATTCAATATTTTAGTTTTATGATACTCTATAATTTAATTTTCAATTTTAATTATATTTATTGATTTGAGAGAGAGAAAGAGAGAGAGAGAGAGAGAGAGAGAGAGGCAGGAACTTTTATGTGTTTCTGTACGTGCCCTAACCAACGATCAAAACAGTAACCTCTGTGCTTTGAGACAAAGCTCTAATCAAACGAGATATCAGCCAGGGCATAATTCTCAATTTTAAAATTTGTAATGCTCACTATGGATGTCCCTTCCATGATACATTATAAAAATTGAATTTTCATAAATGTTATTTTTTGTGCTTTAAAAAAGGGCCTGTAGAATAATACTGTATTCTTGTATACTGATATTTTTACATACTATAGTATAGAAAAGTACTATATATATATTGAACATCAGATTTTTAACTCTTTCTTGAAACTTAAGTGTTTTAGAAAATAAAATTAATAATAGATAAAGACATACACAATGAAGGATAGTAATTTTACTTTAGTGAAAGATATATTTAGATTTTTCTTTTCAAGTTTTTAAATTTTTTATTTTATATGAAGTTTTATTTTTTTTAAATGTAAGCATTCTTTTATATGGCTTTATTATTTAAACATTGGAGAATGCCCTGTGAGATTTTAGGTGAGGAAACTTAAATTTAGTGTTAATTTACTGGATATGATACCTTCAAACACTGACTACCATTTGAACACAATCAAAGAAGAAATTTACACAGTATTCTTTTTTTTTTTTTTTTTGATTTTTCTGAAGCTGGAAACGGGGAGAGACAGACAGACTCCCGCATGCGCCCGACTGGGATCCACCCGGCACACCCACCAGGGGCAACGCTCTGCCCACCAGGGGACGATGCTCTGCCCCTCCGGGGTGTCACTCTGCCATGACCAGAGCCACTCTAGCACCTGGGCAGAGGCCAAGGAGCCATCCCCAGTGCCCGGGCCATCTTTGCTCCAATGGAGCCTCGGCTGTGGGAGGGGAAGAGAGAGACAGAGAGGAAGGGGGGGGTGGAGAAGCAAATGGGCGCTTCTCCTATGTGCCCTGGCGGGAATCGAACCCGGGTCCCCCACACGCCAGGCCGACGCTCTACCGCTGAGCCAACCGGCCAGGGCTACCCAGTATTCTTAATCTGAGTTTCATGTAATAAATCACAGCTAGGAGCTTTATGTACATAGTTTTGGGAACAAGGAATATACATTGTCTTATTATATGAATTATTTAAAATGACTTATGATGTTAAAATAAGAATAGGTAAATAAGTAAGAAAAAGAAATACAAAGGTAGAGAATATAAAATTTAGTTAAAGATGAGATTTGCATAGAAGGTAAATATCAGAAGGGAATATATGAAAGGAGTTTGGCTTACTATACTTTTTCTATATGGAAGAATCAAACAAAAATGAAAGACCTAAAAAGAATGTTAAGACCATAATAGCCTGACCAGGTGGTGGTGCAGTGGTTAGAGCATCAGACTGGGATGCGGAAGACCCAGGTTCGAGACCCCAAGGTCACCAGCTTGAGCGCGGGCTCATCTGGTTTGAGCAAAGCTCACCAGCTTGGACCCAAGGTCGCTGGCTCAAGCAAGGGGTTACTTGGTCTGTTTAAGGCCCATGGTCAAGGCACATATGAGAAAGCAATCAATGAACAGCTAAGGTGTCACAACAAAAAACTGATGATTGATGCTTCTCATCTCTTTCCATTCCTGTCTGTTCCTATCTATCCCTCTCTCTGACTCCCTCTCTCTCTGTCTCTGTAAAAAAACAACAACAAACAAACAAACAAAACAATAAATGGCTTTCCCAGATTGATTCACTGTGGCTTAATAAACATAACCCAATTGTGGTATTTAAGAAGTATGCTCTACTTCTGTGTTTGAGAAAATGGAAAAGAATTGTTTTGGTACTAAGACTAAAATACCCTGATAGTCTAGTCTTTACATTTTGATATCATGGCCATTAAAGGTATGTTTTGGCCTGACCAGGCAGTGGCACAGTGGATAGAGCATCAGACTGGGATGCAGAGGACCCAAGTTCAAGACCCCGAGGTCGCTGGCTTGAGTGCAGGCTCATCTGGTTTGTGCAAAAAAGCTCACCAGCTTGAGCCCAAGGTCACTGGCTTGATTAAGAGGTTACTCAGTCAGCTGTAGCCCCCCGGACAAGGCACATATGAGAAAGCAATCAATGGACAACTAAGGTGCCGCAACGAAAAACTGATGATTGATGCTTCTCATCTCTCTCTGTTACTGTCTGTCTATCCCTCTATCTGACTCTCTCTCTGTCTCCATAAAAAAATGGGGTGAATATTTTGTACATTTTAAAGAAAATTATATTTCATTTGCATCATTTATACATAACTGAATTATAATAGAATTAGGCAGAAGAATAGGTGAAGACTTTTTAAAAAGATAAAACAACCAAATAGAGCATTGACTTCAAAATATGGTAGGCTGTGATCAGATATTTTGTTCTAGCATCATATCATTGTATCTTTAATCGTAATTATTTATTATATCTTCTCTCTTTTAGTCCCCTGACCAATTTGTAAAAAGATATTACAAAAAATCCCAATAAATAGATCTAATATTCTAAAGAAAGTTGACTATGATGACGGTGTTAAAGAAGGAGTGGCAAGACCTCGATTCTTGTATTCCTTGAGAGAAAAAATTCGAGAGAGAAAATGTAACAATTAAAAGAAGAATTTATTGGCCATGTAGGAAGAAAGTTAAAGGAAAGGGGACTTTGGAGACAGATTCAGGGGGTGAGTCTGGGATGAGCTGCCCACTGCTCCCTAGTTGCAAGTCTTGTAGGGTCCCTTAGAGCTTACGAAAAAGATTGGGGCAAGGGAAAACATATCTGGGGGAAGAAGAAGAGAAGGTGGAAGGGGGAGTGAAAAGCATAGGAATGCTCTCGGAAAAGAGACGGCACGTATGTTAAGGGTAAGACTTTTAGGAGAGGTCCCAAGGGAGAATCTCAATGGAATATTTATCAGCTTCCCAAGTATGTTCTTTTGGGGTCATTTTCTCCGTGGATTGGTTGGAACCAAGGTCAACTTTGACTTCCCTCTGTCTGGTTTTGCTGCTTTTCTGGGCCTGGAGTTGAAACAAAGCTGAGACCTAGATGTTATATCTGGAGGTTAATGCTGAAACACTATTCTCTGACTTTCTGGTCTGTTCCTCCTCTAGAGAGTCTAAAACTACATGACCCGTGAGATGCCAGGAGAGGAAAGGTCGAGGGAGGGTGCCGGTTCCATGACCAGGGATACGATATCAGAAGGTCTAAACCGTAAGACCAGCTAAGCAAGGGTCCCCAAACTACGGCCCGGCGGGCCACATGCCACCCCCTGAGGCCATTTATCTGGCCCCCACCACACTTCCAGAAGGAGCACTTCTTTCATTGGTGGTCAGTGAGAGGAGCATAGTTCCCATTGAAATACTGGTCAGTTTGTTGATTTAAATTTACTTGTTCTTTATTTTAAATATTGTATTTGTTCCCGTTTTGTTTTTTTACTTTAAAATAAGATATGTGCAGTGTGCATAGGGATTTGTTCATAGTTTTTTTTATAGTCCGGCCCTCCAGTGGTCTGAGGGACAGTGAACTGGCCCCCTGTGTAAAAAGTTTGGGGACCCCTGAGCTAAGGGAAGAAATGTCATCCTGAGGTTGAGATCCTTGTTTTCCCAGTTTTGCCCATTGCCAGGCACCTGGGGCTTTCCACCTTGGTGGTCTTCTGTGCCTGCCCTGCAGTCCTTGCTCTGCTTATATTGTCTAAATGCATTCCACAAAGAGAACATTAATCTCTTAAAAATCTGGAATATAGACCATATTTACTATTTTATATCATAAATATTCAACTACAATACTACTTCACTTCTGACATTTGTTGTCATCAAATGTCTCGTAGTTTTTCCCACACTAAGCAATTATGCAACACCAGATGCATGCCCACAATTTAACCCAATTCTGACACTAACTAGCTGAAGAATCAGTCCCACTTGACTGCCCCCAACCCCAATTCAGATGCCAGTTGCAAGTCCAGGCTGTAAACTTGTGCTTCTGACCAACTGGCTATAGAACAGATGTCCCCATGGCCTACTGCTCAGGTTCAGTTAAGTCACTGGAACGACTGATGGAACTCAGGAAAACATTTTACTTGTTAGATTCCCAGTTTATTGTAATAGGGTATAATTCACAGATGGCTGGGTGTAAGTGGTGCATAGAGCAAGGTATACCAGACGGGGCTCAGCCCTGTCTGGACACAGCAGCCACCCATCACCTTAGCACCTTCACTTAGTGAGTAAACCAGAAGTTCTCCCTTTTGAGTTTTTATGGAGGTCTGTTTCATTTTCTAGGCATGATTGTTTAAATCATTCCTCACTGGATATTTTTTTAACCTTTTGCTCCTTTGCCCTCTCTAGAAGTCAGAAGTGTGGGGCTGCAAGTTCCAATTCTCCAACTACAGGGTGAATCCCCCTCAAATCCAGCCTCTCTCCTTATGAGCTTTCCAGAAGTGACCTTCTTAACATAAAGTCAGCCTTAGTTGAAAGGGGCTTATTATGAATAACAAAAGACACTTATTTTACCTTTATTGTTCTTATCACTTAGGAAATTCCACCCATTGTTGGATTTCAGTGCCAGGATTAAGATGAAAATTTATCTATATATCTATATCTATATCTCAATCACATATACTCCACAGTTAGTTTCTATGCTAATTATATATATACAATATTAACTGAATCTTCTTTATAACCCTACACAAAGTATTTTGTTGTTATCCCCATTTATACTTGGAAGTGCTTTTCATGAAGAGTCCATCATTGGTCCACTTTGGAGAACTGCAATCATAGCATTAAACCAAATATACCTGTAGCTTTTGTTACAAGAACTTCTGTGAAAAATGAATCAGTCAACATATTATTTTATCATAATTTTTTTTTTCTACAGAAGTTTCTGATTTAGAGACATTATTCCTTCCCATCCTGGAAAGAAACATAATGTTGTAGTAATATCAGGTTATAGTAATTAAATATATAGAAATATAAAAATATGGTAGATATATAAAAGTAATTAAAAGGATATTAAAAATAATTATTAAAATTAAGTAAAGTTATGCCAATTGGATAGGAATTAATATAGTGGCTTAGTGCCATAACTCTGTAATGTGATAAACAGACTCTGACTTTCAAGCAGAGCCCAGTTAGTATGTGTGTGTGAAGTTATACATAGATAAGAAGTGGCTTGGTGTTATTTACATTAACTTTGCAAATTAATGAAAATAAGAACATCTTAAAAAGTGATTTAATGTAAACATTTCAGTAGATTGACATAAAGGTGGTTCCCTGCAAGGAACTCCCAAAAAGGTAGTTTGAGGTGATAATCCTATAGATTGACACCTGTTAGAAGGCGTTGGCCAGAAAAGGTACTAAAGCTGAGAGGCACCCTGCTACAGTAGTCGCCCAGACTCCAACATTGATGTGGACTGTCTCCACGCCACTCTGAGCTCTGACCAAAGCCAGCCGAGAGGAGCACGCTGACGGGGCCCCCTTAAGCTGTACCCAGGCACGCCAAAAGAATTTGTGAGTAATAAATTGCCTGTGTGATTATTGCAACTAATTTGTGTGTCGGTCGTGTCTTTCCTCCGGTGGCATTTAACAGTAGCATCCTCATAGCCACCTCAAGAATAGTCTCAAAGAGGCTGCCAGCCCTGCTAATAAGCAGGAGTGTCCCACTGCACAGGGAAGTCGAATCAGGGACGCCTGATCGATGTAGAGCTTGGGCTCTACTGGGACACATTAAAAGAAAACAAATAAGGCAAGTTTGACCGAGGCTTAGCGAATTGTCTGATCCTTCTGGGCCTTGTTTTTCTCATCTTGAAGGTGTTTTGGCCCTGGTCAGATAGCTCAGTTGGTCAGAGCATTGTTCTGAAGCTCAGAGGTCGCTGGTTTGATCCCTGGTCAGGGCACATAAAGGAACAGATCAATGTTCCTGTCTCTCTCTTGCTCTATGCTTGGCTCTCTCTAAAATCAATAAAAAGAGACCCTTAAAATATGTTTTGGTTAAAATAAATGAGTGCTGAAAACCTCTTCAACTAGGATATTTCTTCTCATTAGAAGTAACGTATAATATTGAGCACAAATATTGCTACATGAGTTTCAGTGACACTCAATGCACCTTATTACCATCTAATTCTGAAATAAACTCATGTAAAATACAAATGTCACCAAGTTAACTTTTCCTCTGTGATCTAACTAACATATTTAGAAATGTTTCTTTCATATTATATTATTTTAGGTACTCTTATACAATCAGAGATTTGTACTTTCTAGGCTATAATAGTAATATATAATTGAAATATTGCTAGATCAATTACAGTGCCCTTTTTACAAAGAAATATATAGCAACTCATTCTCTTAAAAATTATGAAAATAATTTAATATACAAGATAGATCATTTTATAAAACAAAGGTTATGACAACCATTATGCCTCACTTATGGAAAAGAAATGCGAGGCAAAACAACTCTTGTCTCATAACCACTGTGTCATAGAATAAGCTTACAATGCCTTTCTTTAGAAGTGTCATTGTCCAACTTCAAGATCACAAGAACTAACCTCCCTTGGAGAAAAAAAAAAATGTTTTGAACCTCGTGTCTTTTACTGTAAGTTACATTGTCATCACAGAATTTTGCTCCATTTTGCATGTTCATGTGAGACTCAGCACTTTGCATGACCTATAGCAGCACATGATCTACCTGGAAAATTTACAGAAGTTACACAGATTTGGACTACTATTACCATTGATAGTTAAAAATGGTGTCCTGATGACTTGTAGATGTTATGAGCACTGCTTGCTATAGCTTTTCCCAGACCCCTGCTGCACTGAAATTTAATCGGTTTTCTGTATTTTTGCAGCAGAACTGTCACGAGCAATAACATATTTTTGAATATGCATCAGTTTGGCTCTAGTGCAGACTTTTGTTCACACTGGACTCCTGCTGATGTGCACTGATTTCAAGTCTAAAAATGAAACTTAATTTTATACAGCTTGTAAGTAGTCCCTAGAGGATATTGGATCCTAAAAGCTAATATTTTTCAGACATAATCAGCAGGAATAGGTAATGTATTACCATTAGCTACATTAGCAGCAACTGTAACAAAAGAAAACAGTAAACAGAAATGCTTTTAGCAACTTCATACTTTACAAGAAATATTAATATAAAATAACACAAATTAAGGTTGCAGTTTAATGTTATTCAACATGTTTATTCATAATGATTGTTTTGTATTTAAAGAACACCAAAATATTGTGTTTTGTCAGCCAAGGACAATAATAGTTTAATAGTAATTTATTTTAAACAGCTACTGATAATACAACCAATCAACACATTAAGTGGTGCCAACATTGGCATCTTGCTAAATAATCTCTAGACATTGCACAGAGAGTACATCTTTCAAAGATAAGTCAACAAGAGCAATCAGAGCAGAAAATTAGAATTTGGTATTTTAGAATTAAAATACAGCTAAACTAAAGTTTTAATTGGGGTGATCTTAAAGGGCACTTGATGTAATGATCTCTTTCATTTGTTACTAATTGTTTGTTCCTGATAAAGAAAAAAACATACAGGAATGTTGCTGAATTGAGTGAAGATGGCAGTTTCCTTAGCAGCTACGTGTTTTGTTAAAAAACAAAAGAGTAGAGAGGGGCAAACTGTCGTGCAGAAATCTTTCAGCTTGTTTCATATCATAATAATTAATCTAGGGAATTCAGGGTCAGGTAAAACAAATGTGAAATCATTTATATGTGCTTGAAAGGAGAGAAGAAATGGCTTATGAAAATGCTACATTGGTAGGTTGAACTGAGGGAACATCTGTTTTGCACTAATAAGTCACGGTGGTGTTGTGGTTTCTGATTCTCCTTGCTATTCTGTCCCCTGCAAAGGGGACATCATAGAGTAGATCTATGAATGGTACCAACTTCCATTTTATATATAATTTCAATTGAAAATGTCAGCCTCTGATGTTCATGCACCTAGACAAAATATCTTCTGCTTCTGAATAGTTTCTTGTATTCCTGAGTAGCTAAAAATAGAAATTTTAGATTTTCACTTTAATAATAATAATAATAGTAATACTGATAGTTTTCTAAAGCATTCTAGGAGTGAGCACATACAGAATACTTTGCACATGATTTACATATTCTCATAATCTCATTTTCAAAAATTTCAGAATGTTATTAAATTTAAAAAAATAACATACAATAAGTCAAATTATATATATAAAGATTCCATAATCAGTTGAATAAATAAACACTGCTTTCACCATGTTCCTGTGAATTACTGCCCTGTCAAATAGTCCCATAGAGTTCTTTATCATAACCATTTTGAATGACTTTTCAAAAATAATGCTCTATTAAACCACTAAGTTTTAGATCCTTTACATATATTATATATCTTAAGAAAAATATACTAATATTATAATTTTTATTTATCAAATGTTTCAAATATATGATATGTTTTAGACACTCTATGGGCCTTAGGGACATAGCACCAAATGATAGAAAATGTCCCTGCCTCAGAGAGCTTACAATTTTAGTACAGGATACAAATACATGACAAAGTTACATAATAATAAATGCTATGAAGATTTAAGAAGGGAGTAATAAGGTGTGTTTGGAGGGCTACTTCAGATAGGATGGTAAGAGAAGGCCTTTCTTAAGTGGTGGTTAAGCAAAGGTGAAATAATATGAAGGCAAGAGCGATAAATAATTGGGAGGAAAAGCATTCAGGAAAGGAACAGAAAGAGCACAATCCCTGGTGCAGAAACAAATTGGTGCCTTGAGAAACATAAAGAAGCCCACTCTATCTAGGATAATTTCAGAGGGGAATGGTAGTGAATGAGCTCCCAGAGATAGGTGAGTACGGCCAGGAACACTTTGGGTTACATAAACCATGTCAGGTAATTACTTGTGGAAGAGTTTCTAATTTTTAACTCAATTCTTATTTTTTAGAATTGCTTATTGGTTGCCCTCACTTAGCTTTAGATTTAGATATTCTAATTAGAAGCAACTGAAGCTGACGGCCAAAAATGTTGTCTTCCTAAAATGTTTTCATTAAATTCAGAAATTTGGTACTTTAATTAGATTACTTGTCCTGGTGAGTACCGAGTGAATGCAGAAGAACGAAAGAATTTGATAAGTGAGTTCTTCTCTTTTAAAATACTTTTCAGCAATGAATGAAATGTGCTTTGTACCAAAATATTACAATTCTGAATACCTTCTTTGTACAGGGGCTCTTGAAAGTTGCCATAGATAATGCAAGAGCTCAAGAAAAACAAGTCCAACTGGAAAAAACAGAGCTGAAGATGGATTTTTTAAGGGAACGAGAACTGAGGGAAACCCTTGAAAAGCAGTTGGCAATGGAACAAAAGAATAGAGGTATTTTTTGAAACTTCCAAATAAACTTAACACTTTACATAAAATATTTGAAATAGCAATACTCTCTACTTGGTGATTTACTCTAAGACTATACTTTTAATTTTCACTTGTAGCTTAAGTTCAAAGCAGAATTTGAATCCTGGGTTCATTGTATTATTTAATTTCCAGTGTATACTGTTTCCCTTCTGATCATGCCTCAAGATACTGAAATATATTCATTATATCATAAATCAAATAATGTTTATTGTTTATAAGTTTAGCAAATTCCATGAAAAAAAAAAACACTTAATATGCAATCACAATTGCCTTTGGAAAATCTTGGTTCAAGTCATAAAGCAAAAATAGAAAGTATTGATTATTCAAGTAAAATAAATTTAGTAAAATATCAAATAAAATTGAGGAATGATGATTCTTTGAACAAAAGACCAAAGTGAATGTTTGTGTAATAATCTTTCTGAAAACTTCCCCTTTGCCTCAACTATAAGATTCTCCTATGTATTCTAGAAGGACAGCTTTTTTCTCTTATTTAATAAGTATCCATAATAAATACAGCACATATTCTCCTTTATATGTTTGACATAAATATTTAAAAATCATTCTTTCTGTTTTGCTTTTAAAACTGGCAGGATTTAGTGAGATTTTTCATTAGTTACTCTGAAGCAACTGCTAGTGGGTCCCTGGGATGAGGTTGATTAGAGAAATTGTCACCCCAGTAGTACAGTTGTACAATAAAGTTCTAAATAATGTGACTTCACATAGAGTTATGTACTAAAATAATCAAAATAAGGTAAATATTGATAATGGGTTCTGCTCTAAGAACATAATGAAATTTTGTCAGAGTTCATTATATGGAACCATGGTCCATACACTAGCCATGTCTTGATTTTTTTCTTAACTTCTAGAAAAGTCTTTCTATTACAAGACTGAAAGTAGATCCTTGAATTCTTATGGTAAGCTTTTAGTTACTAGCTGGACCTTCAGAGCTTTATTGGTTCAGACATGTTGGAGGATTGGCACTCTGTTTTACTTTTTTAACCACTAGAGGGCAAACCATTTCTCAGATCACACCATGAAGCTCCCATTTAATTAATTGTGAACACTAAATTAAAGGTAATAATTGTCAATAATTACCTATTATGAATGTATCTATTGAGGCAATGCATTATCCTGAAGAGAGAGCATGGCAACCCCATTTGGTTCAATCACAGAGGAAGGAAGCAGTGAGCAGTCAGTGGAAAAGTGATGGGTATTGAGCTCCTAGTGCCAAGGGAGTGTACAATCCAATAAAGAGTTCAGAAATTACTGGGGTTTTCCCCCAGTGTTATACTCTTTATATTTTACAAAAATTACTTATTCTCTTGAAAGAGACATAAATAATCATCTTTGGAAAGGGAAATAGTAGGCAAATGATTTGTTAAGATAATCATATGAATTTCAAACTATTAAATAAAGGAAATCAACATATTTATTTGAAACCAGTTTTGTTTTTTCTATAAAACTGTAGCTAATGTACAGTTTCTGTTAATATATGATACCAGCAATAGTAAACTCAACAAGGTAATGGTCTGCTATCTTGACAATATTAATAATTATATAAATGGGAAGTGTAGGCATCAAAAATTGAAACTAAAATTCTTTCTTGAACCATTTTACATTATTTTATATGTGGACTAAATACTGTTAAAAACTGTTTTTCTTCTTTAACCTGTAGTAAGAAATCAAGTAGTGTACTTGGAATGATTGCTATTTATTATTAACTTGAACAGAAGGATTTTCTCATACTGATTTTGTCACATCAAGTCCACAATGTTTAACAGCCATCAAAAAATATTGTTTAAAAGAGGAACATTTGTATGCTTCTCATATGCCAATTACTTACTTCATATACATATTGTAAAAGTTAAAGCAATTATCACATTAAAATACAGTTAACACACATTTCATGAAGAACATTTATTTGTTGTTCTTTATTGATTATATATTGTATACAAATATTTAAATCACCTAGTAGGAAAGAAATATATCCTACACCACTTATTTATTATAATTTACTTTCTTATACCATAGCATATTATTGTCAGCAGTAGCATATTATTATTAACAATGAGGTTTTATATGCCACCAAATTCCTAAAGGTAAAATTATAATTTTCTAGAAATGTATTATAGTGTATATAAATTTGCTATGAGGAAATCATTAATAATAATTATTACAATAGCTTCATCCAAATTTTCTGTGTATTTATGGTAACAATAAAGAATATTTAGCTCTTTATATACAATAATGTTACTGCATTTTCTAAAATTTCAAGAAATAATTATTTAAAATTTAGCTAGTATAATATAGTTTTGTAAAACATTTATAAAGGAAATGGCACATTTACTTCTTTAAAAAAGATAGGAGGCATACTTATAAATGTTTGCTCTGCTCTAAACCACTCTGCACTATCCTGAATCAAGGGCAAGGACTAAGACACAGCATTCCTTTAATTAGGCTTCCTTTATCAGTAAATTCAAATATTTACCAAAATTAGTTTCCTATTAAATCTGTCTCTACCTATGACAATTAAAGTCATTCTTATAATGTAATATAGTTCAAGGCTAAGTAAAAATTAGCCTCTTTTGACATTTTACTGGGATTTATTTTAGTTAAGGTGGGGTTTTTTGAACTTCCCGGTCTAGGTAGACTTAATCCAATGGGGAAAATAAGAATAAGAAAGATAGATCATTTATAAGTTTGAACAGTACAAAAGTTTAAGAAAAATAATATCCACTCTCTTTTCTAGCCATAGTTCAAAAGAGGCTAAAGAAGGAGAAGAAAGCAAAGAGAAAATTGCAGGAAGCTCTTGAATTTGAGACAAAACGGCGTGAGCAAGCAGAACAGACACTAAAGCAGGCAGCTTCAACAGATAGTCTCAGGGTCTTAAATGGTAAGAGGGTACATCTTTATATGTGGCTGGCTAACATTCATTTTGAATCCTCGGAAGACAATTTAGACGTGTTAGTGGCTTTGTATTTTCTATGTCCTGTCATTCATTAAACTGCACTCATAGCTGAAAGCGTGGTGTGCAGAGTAGTCGTATGTGTTGGAGAAAATGGATTATTTCATAGGTACTTCATTGTTCTTTTACTTAACTCCAGTATCTAGGACCTGCCACCGCTTTTCTGTTTAACCAAATCTGTCTCTACTGAAACATGATAAAATAGTAATCTGAAACCTTCCCAAACCCTATCCCATTTTATGAACAAATTTGTGTTATTTCCTTATTCAAATCTTTTGATAATTTGTATGGATATAGTCTGTGTTCAACCTTAAAAAGATGACAAAGGTTTGTATAATTTTTTCAGCACTAGACTAACAGGTTGCTCTTTTTTAAAGGACAATAGGAATCAACTGAAATGTGTGTCACTCTTACCTTTCTGTGCTTTTAGACTCTCTGACCCCAGAGATAGAAGCTGACCGCACTGGAGGCAGAACAGATGCTGAAAGGACAATACAAGGTAGGGATTTGCAAAAGGCTATAAATCTCGATCTTGCTGTATGAGTTTTTCCTCAGCTTTAGCCTGCTATTCAAGCATGTAGCCTACCATCTGGGCCACATCAAAACAAGTTCAAACAAGGTCAAGTTCATCTTGCTTGTTTATATGAGTGAATTCATTTTGTGCTGATAGATTTTCTTTAAATTAACAGGTCATTTCTGTTTATGCAATGCAATTAAAAAGGAATAATTAATTTTAAACAATGTATGATTTAATCTTGGACACAGTAAATATGTTTTATTGAATGCTTGAAGCCCAATCTAATGCAGGAAGGATTTATAAGTTCTATTCTATATAAATAAAATCATGAGTTAACAAATTGGGATTTTTTAACATTTGAAAATTTCTTCTTCTTTTGTGACAGTTACTGCCAAGCACATACAAAATAGACTAGCTGCATGTTAAGAATAAATAAGATTGTTTAGTACTCCATGGATTTTCCAAATGTTCTGTATGCTGTTATATACATTTTAATAAGACAAATTTGCTGAGAAAAATTATATATATATACACACACACACACACACACACACACACAGACACAATACCAAAGAGATTTGTGTTGCCCACTCAGAGGAGATATATATATATATATATATATATATATATATGCACATCCACATACTCACACACACACACACATATACAGTGTGTCCGTAAAGTCATGATGCACTTTTGACCGGTCACAGGAAAGCAACAAAAGACAATAGAAATGTGAAATCTGCACCAAATAAAAGGAAAACCCTCCCAGTTTCTGTAGGATAATGTGGCAGCATGTGCACATGCGCAGATGATGACATAACACCGTGTATACAGCGGAGCAGCCCACGGCCATGCCAGTCGAGATGTGGAAGGACAGAGGAAAGTTCAGTGTGTTCTGTGGCTCACTAAATTCGAATCCGTGATCAAAGTGTAACGTGAATATCGGCGCGTTTATAACGAAGTGCCACCACATAGGAATAACATAACTTGGTGGGATAAGCAGTTGAAGGAAACTGGCAGTTTGGTGGAAAAACCCTGTTCTGGTAGGCATCAGTCAGTGACGAGTCTGTAGAGGCTATACGGGATACTATCTAAGGAGCCCTAAAAAATCTGTGCATGAGCCCATATCAAACTGCACTGAACAGGTATGAAACTGGGAGAGTTTTCCTTTTATTTGGTGCAGATTTCACATTTCTATCATCTTTTGTTGCTTTCCTGTCAAAAGTGCACCATGACTTTACGGACACACTGTGTTTCTGGGACCACATTATAAGGAAAAGACAAAATCTGAAAGTAGCGTTTATAGTTGAACATCTATTCTAGACAGTAAGTGTAACCTACCTTCATGAATGTGTAACAGTAAACAGTATTTATTTCTACTTTAAATAAAGATGATATTTCAAAGAGAATCCTAAAATGATTCATTGCTTTTATTTTGCATCTTAAACTCAATCATTTTGGGGATACTGTTTGACATTCATTATGTTACTTAATCAGCTCCAAATGTGTTTTTCTTGGTTTAGAGTATAAGAAATATATTTTTTGAAGAATCATATATGCAATAAGTAAATATCCAAAGTTTGAAACATTTTAGAGAATGTTTTGTTCCTGATTGTTTTACCTGAGACCACGATAATTTTTTTTTAATCCTGAGCTATTCAAGGATGAACCATAATAATGCATGGTTTAACATGTGTTATTATGAGACATCTCCTTGGATATACAAGATTAATGAGATTGTAAATGTAAAAAAGACTTCATTTTTAAGAGTCTTGTGGGTTTTGGCAAAATTATATATGTATATGTACATATGATATTATTAAAATAAGATTTCTGTTACAGTTCTTTTAAAAGTTGCACACATATATTAACAAATTACTAACAATGTTACTCCTCTTGATCAGGGCCAATCACTTTAGAGAGGCCAATGTAAATCTCAGCCCTCTTTTGTGTGCCTCAGGCTTGGTTACTTAATGCACCGATTGAGCAAATGACGAAAGTGGTATAAAAAAGCACATGAATCTCCAGGTAGATGTGCTACATAAATTATCAAGTATCTACAGGATTCTCAAGATTGTCAGAACTCATTCTAAGACAAAATAATATATAATATATTCTTGCACATAAATAGGAGATTTGTTGCTAACATTAACAAATGTTTAGGAAATGATTAAACATTTTCAAATAGTTGACATAATATATATTTCCTGAGTTTGTTATCAGAAATATTTTGGCCTTCAGTAATTCTATATATTGTTTGAATCTCTAAAATTGACATACATTTAGTATACACAAAATCTTGCTGTATGTGTTTGAAACATTGAGAGTTCTCTTTATTGTGATACACTTACTCTGGGAAAAATTTTATCATAAATTGCCTTCTTTTTACTGTTCAGAATGCAGTCAACTGGGTAACATAGAAAACCTGCAAAAACAACTCTAAAAAATATTTGAACAACTGTACAGAGTAACTTTAGGCAAATATAAATGATTATGAGGTTATTTATTGCTTTGGTTTAAGTGTGATATGAAATTTTCATTCTTTCATTCATTCGTTCCTCGTTTAATGCAAATAATCAGTAATTTTCCACTCTTTGCATATTTATACTTGGATTTAATAATTTTCTTAAGATTGTTTAATGCACAGTTGGTTTTCAATAAAACTCTTAACTAATATGATTTTAATTAGATATTATAATTTTTATCAAATGCAATTAAAAAATACTGAACATGAATCTGTATGTCTGTCAGTTGCTAAACACTTATTTCACCAACAGTTGAACTATCCTAGACTTTAAAAATAGAACAACAAAGACAAAACCTTTTGCTATTCTCATTCCACTAAATAAGTTTATTTAGCCCTTTGACTTGTTTTTAACATTAGAAACAAAAGTCATATATTTGTCTGACAGACCAAAATTCAATATGAGCAAAAGAAATCAGAGGAAAAGATTGTATTTAGTTAAATTCTGAGCCTATGCACAAGGATGAGAAAGGCAGAGAAGAAAGAGCCAGAACTCATTACTAATTTGTGAAATGGTCTATGTCAGGCATGTTGGGAGCCATGAGCACCTGCTGCTTCACAATTCAGGAAAGACACAAACACGGCCTCTTGCTCCCTTAGCTTTCCCTCTCTTGGTGTCCCTAAACCCAGGTGTTATGATGCTCTTTATACTCTTTCTTGCTCCCAATCCAACCGTAACTGAAATTATTCTCTATTCCAAAATAAACTCAACTTAATTAGGGCAGACAAAGTAAACCCGTATTTCTTTATGCTTGTCAGGTATTCATTTATTTATAACATTTGGCAATAAAAAAAATGCCACGCTTGGCCCAAAAGTCAGTTTCCTTAGCAGTCAGGCACTTCAATACTGTTCAAGTTCCAAGTAATTACCTCCTATAGGTACCTAGGTTAGACTAAATGTTGCCTCCTTGGCATTTAGTATGACGATTTCTGTACACAACTATAGAGGAGAGGAAGAGGGAACATGGGAGCCATTTAGAAAGTATTCCCGAGGAAAGGCTCTAAAGAACTTAGTTTCTTACCATATTACACAGCAACAAATACCTCATTGCTGATACTTCTAAGACTGTAACTAACTCAAAATTTATGAGTTTGGAGGAGATATTATGAATGTAGAATAAACATCCAAAAATAAAAGTAAATAACTTCTTTTAGGAGCTGAACTGCATGGTGATTAACTCTCTCATATCTTGGATCTTTTAGATTTATTCATATGTTATGATTTTTGCTGGAGTATGAGAAATTTATCTTATTTTTGAGCTTTTTGGGTGATCTTTTGAGTGTATAAGGTAGACATAGTGTGTATAAATACGCATTGAGCAATTTTTTAGACTAGTCAGTAAATATTCTCCAAAACTACTTCAGTAGGTACAAGTAACCCATACACACACTAGATGCAACCAGCCAAATCTTCCACGTGATGGCTTCCTGGAGCTAAGTCCTAGCCTCTTTTTATTCTCTCTCTTTAAACAACATTGTCCTCCTAAATGGATTAACTTAAAGATTTTGACAACTTTAAAAAAATTACCTTCTCAGCCCATTCAGACATCTGTTAATAGCTCCCGATAATATTCAACTTTTATTTGGCTGTTTCACAGGGATGTCAAGGTCAGTGCACAAAACAGAAAGGCTCTTCCACCCCTGCCCCTGCGAACCTGTATTCCTCTAGTGTTCCTCCCTACGGTACCCTCATCTGTCCAATCCAATATCCTCCTTAATATATAATGAGGGAGAGTCCGCTTGACATTTCCCTTCTACACCCTTTACACCCAATCACAACTCTCCCCCTCATTCTCTGTGCTTTTATTACACTGGAATTTTTTAGTTTTCTGAAAGCTCTATGGCTTTCTCCCCTACCAGGGACATACCCCCTCCTTCCCTGCCTTTCCTATACCCATCCATTAAGGCTCATCTTTGAAGTTACTGCCTTCAGGAATGCTTCCTGGACTCCACACCTGCCTTGGCAGTACCTCCTGCCCCTTGGATTTAGTTAAGCCCCTTAACTTCTCCACAATCACATACTGTACAGTGGTAGTTCCTCGTTCAAATCTTCTTTCTCTCCGCAAAGAGTCAGCAGAGCGTGAACTGTGCCTAATTTATTTACTACTGTGTCCCTAGTGCCCAGCAAAGTGTTTGATGCAACATAGTGCCTGCTACATATTCCTGGAAGATTGTATCAACCACTGATGAATTAGGATCGGTATTAGATCTTATGGATCTGAAGATCTTACTGTTTTGACATTTCTAAGAGTTTAGTTGAAGAAACTAATGGGAGCAAATAAAGTTCAATAGGTTCTGCCTAGGAAAGTCAGAATTACAAATTCAGGCTGAATTAACTTTTATTTCTGATAGCTAAATTAGCAATATGTTTTTAATTCTTCTTATGGCTATTTCTCATAAGTATACAGTATGGATACTCTGCACAATGGAATGATTGACTCCCGGGGTGGGACTAGCAGAGAGATGCATGATTTTATCAGACTGCTCAGAATGGTTCACAGTTTAAATGTATGAATTATGTATTTCTGGAATTTTTTATTTAATACTTTTGAACTGCTGTTGACCATGAGCAACTGAAATTTTTGTTTTTGCTAAGTTACCTAAGATTTAGATTTTGTGAATATTCACTTACACTCAATTTTTTTTTACTTTTAATTTATATTTAATTTAACACACTATAGTCACAGTTTTTAAATAACATTTTGTTCTTTGGTTTAATATACATGAACCTCATGCTTTATTTTGATTTGTTTGATATAGTTTTAATGATTAAATATTTCATATACATTGCTAGATGATCAATATATAAAAATAAATTATAACATGGAAGAATTGTGAACTAGTCCTGTTTTATCTATGTCTTTTATAAATTTCCGAAAAGCCTGAAAAGTTCACTTTTGAAATAGTACCTGCTGCTTTCTAAGTAAAAACCTGTTTTCCTAAAACAAAAAGGAATAGTTAAAAGCAATGGAAATGTGGACCACCGTTCCTCTGACATCTTAGAATATCTATAAATTTAGCTTGCAAAATCTTGACTTCACTTGAAAGCACATCTCTTTTATTTACATCCAATGGCCATAATAAAAACTGTTTTGCTTTTTTTTTTTTTTTTTTGACTGATCTCAGATCATAGAAAACCAAACGTTCTTCTAAATTAAAGGACATAAAAGACTTGCTTCACATTAACACTCTTCTTTAAATTCTTAATTTAAAAATACCTTCTTTCTGCTTCTGCTTCTTAGATATTTGAAGATACAAGTTAAATTTAAAAATTATTTATTTAACAAATATTTATTGAACACTGATGATATGCCAAGCACACTTACGTGATGCTACTGTTTTAGCATTGGCAAAGAACTTTAAAGATTAACTAAATCTCTTTATTTTGCAAAAGAGGACACCAAGGCTTAGTGAGGTTACGTGACTTCAAGGGTTATACCATGAGTCACAGGGAGTTGGGAATATAGCTTCCTTCAGTTGCTTTTTACATCCCCTTACTAACTAGGATTGTTAAAATATGCTCTTTTAAAATACGGATTATTGTTACAGTAGCCTCTCCTTATGTGCAGGGGATACATTTCAAGACTCACAGTCAAACCTGAAACCAAGGGTAGAGCCAAACAATGTTTTTCCCTGTACATATATATGTTTAATAAAGTTTAATTTATAAATTAAGCACAATAAGAGATTAACAAGAATAAAAATAAAAGTTATAACAGTATACTGTACTTACTGTTATATGAATGTGTTCTCTCGCTCTCTCTTTCTGTGATAACCAGTCCCATAACCGAGACTGCTTACTAAGTAACTAATGGACAGGTAGTATATACCGTATGGATACTCTGCACAATGGAATGATTGACTCCCGGGGTGGGACTAGCAGGGAGATGCATGATTTTATCAGACTGCTCAGAATGGTACACAGTTTTAATGTATGAATTGCTTATTTCTGGAATTTTTTATTTAATACTTTTGAACTGCTGTTGACCATGAGCAACTGAAATTTTTGGAAAGCAAACCCATGGAATGGGGCGGAGGGGGTAGGGGCACTACATTATTTATTTAGTAACTCACAGCTCCAAAACACTATATGCAAGTGATATAAGTTCCATTCAAATATGCAAGCCATATTTGAATGGAACTTATATCTTTTCTCCAGCTTTTTTACTTGAGTCAAATGTTCTAGTACTCAATGAATTTCTTAGTAATACATTTTTTTTAGACAGTGATACTACACAGTAAGTGAAAATACTCACTTATTAAAATAATGGGGTAGTTAGGAATTGATATGTATTGTGCCTTTCCTGTATATTCTAATTTAAGGGTAAGATAACTAGAGCTCAGAACGACTAATTAACATTCTCACATTTGTACAGTGAGTTAGTGGTGTTGCTGACATTTGATTCCAGACTGATGACCCCCAGATCTTTGTTCTTCCCTCCATGCTCTGTTTGTGGGCTTATATGTCTCTCTCCTGGGGTAACAGCTTGCAGTCCTGTCGCTCATTTTGGATATTTAGCACATTATTTGGTAATAACTTCAAAAGATGAAAACAATCTACTGACAGCTACTTAGAAATGGCACACAGTTTGAAAAAAAGTGTTTTCTTTCCAGTTTCTTTAACTTTTTCATTAGCCATTATACCTATTCAATTTTATAGACACTTTCAGTTACACTGGAGAGAAATTTCACTCTATATGAATAAAATAAAACAGAAATAAAAGAAATTAATCATATTTAGATAAAAGACTTTTGAAATAATACCTGTTTTATTAGTATTCAATGAACTTATGATAAATTGAAAATCAGACACAAATATAATTTTGATTGAATATAAGACATTTGGAGATCCTGCTTATTTCTTGAACAGTGTGTGTTTCAACAGTTACTAAATACTAAATTATATCCCAAGACTTTTACATAGCAATGGTCTTAAATTAAACCTTACTGACATTTACCACTTTTGATATCTTTATGAAAATATTTTATAAATTTGCTTTTTTTTTCAAAGACAGAGAGAGAGTCAGAGAGAGGGATAGATAGGGACAGACAGACAGGAACGGAGAGAGATGAGAAGCATCAATCATCAGTTTTTCGTTGTGATACCTTAGTTGTTCATTGATTGCTTTCTCATATGTGCCTTGACCGAGGGGCTACAGCAGACCACGTAACCCTTTGCCCAAACCAGTGACCTTGGTTGGGTCCAAGCTGGTCAGCTTTGCTCAAACCAGATGAGCCCACGCTCAAGCTGGCTACCTCGGGGTCTCGAACCTGGGCCCTCTACATCCCAGTCCAACGCTATATCCACTGCGCTACCGCCTGGTCAGGCAAATTTGCTTTCTTGTGCATATTTTTATTTCTAATCCTTAAAAAAAGACCTGTAAGTTTAATGCAGGATTGGAAGTTTTCTACAACTCTGTAGTATCTAGCAATTAAAAATTGCTGTAAGTCAGGTCTAGATTTAAATCTCAGCTCTACTCTTCTCTCTCTCTCTCTCTCTCTCTCTCTCTCTCTCTTTAGTAACTGCTTAACCTCAGAGGGTCATTATGAAGATTAAATTTAAAAAATCCATGTAAAGTACTTATTACATACTAGGCAGTAGTAGTCACACAATTTGGTGTTAACTGTTAATGTTAGATCTTACTATTTTGTGCTAACATATTTATCGTGCCTAGCAACTGGGAAATACTGAAGCTATTATTACTCTAATAGATAATTTACTTTTCTTTTTTTTTTTTTAAAAAATTGGTCATTATTTATAATATAATGACTTTATTTATAATATAGTGATTTATAAGAATTTTTTTGTTACCTTAACCTAATTTTCCAAAATAAAAATGTCTTTATTTAGCTTAAAAGGGAGAAACTTTCAATAAAAGAAAAGGGGGTAGAGACTTGCTTAAAACTGATTTCTGGGCTGCCTGTCATACATATGGACAATTGTTCATTCATTTACAAATATGTAATTTCCATAGGGATTACTTCAAATTATATTTCTAGATCTTAAAAAGTAAATGTTAGAATTATGGTACTATGAACAAAACAAAATAATAATAAATTTAGTCTCTGGGCACTGGTTTCTGGTGTTTGGCAGCATTTCAATATAGCTAATCAATTTAAGACAGCATTGATTAAGTTGAACAAAAGATGATATTGATTGCAGGCAATAACCAATAAACAGAGTAATGTTCCATAGTTATCATAGGTCACTGTTAACTACTCATTTAACTTGACAGAGTTATTCTTATTAAATAATAAGTCTCATATTTTATTATTTTAAAAACTTTTAGAAAAATATTTTTGTAATTTTACTGTATTTTTATTTTTTAAAGAAATACATAAAACTGTAAATCTTATTTTTGAATATAAGTATATATGCTTAAACTCCAAATGTTGAAGGCTTCTTACAGGTTTTGTTGGAAATGGCTTCTTATGTAATTTAATTATGATATAAATGAGTTTAGACAAAGTGATTAGTTAAGTTTGAAGTTGTTCAAAGCAGTCATAAATGTAATTCATTATAATTGTTACCTACACAAAATTATTTTCACTGTATTATTTTAACATAGCTAATTTCCTAAGCTTCTGATTCTTATAAAAAAAAAGCATGATTGTCATTATATATTGTGTTGAGTTGTGACATATCAGGTTTTGTGATATGATTTCAATTCTTATTTCATAGCCTAAATATTAGGCAAGTTAAGGCAAAATAGTTGGGCTTAGTTTGTAATTTATTGAAATTATTTTTCTAGTAAATGTAATATAGTAAGTGTACTATATTATAGTATCTAGTAAGTATACTATGACTTCATGAACGATAGGGAATAGTAGGGATGATGAATTGGTTTTAGAAGTTTAGAGAAGGGAAATGGATATTTGTACAACTAAATTGCCCTTTTAAATATCAATAGTGGGCAGTTATTAGTGGAAAATAAAATAATGTTTTGCTAGCATAGATAAAATTAAAAAATTGAATTAAATTGGCATGTTCATGAATATGTTTTTGGCTTGCCTTGAATACTGTGTGAAAACCATTATCAAAGAGTAGTGATTAATGGAATGGGAAAGATATTAGCAGGGGGCCCTAAAGATCAATGCTAGATCCATTTTGATTTAACATCATAATTAGCGATACGGAAGAGTGGTTAAACAGAGCATATCAATGAAATGCACAGATGATCCTAATTTAGAAGGTGTAACAGACATTTGATTGGACAGTGTAAATATGCAAAAGGAACTTAGATAATTTAGAAATTTCAGGATGAATAAAATGAGCTTATCTTTGTAAAAAATAAAATTATATTTTAAGATATGTTTTTATTAAACACTAAAAAGCTCAACAAATATCAGTGATAATATATGTTCACTTAAAACTTTTCAAAGGAGGACCCCATTTTAACAGTGACTGGCCTCAGGACTAAGGAGAGTGTCAGAGAATAAGTAAAAATTATGCCTCTGTCATTTTAATTTCATATATAATTTTATTGATGATACTTTTTATTATTATGACTAGATAGTTAAGCAAGTTGCTTTTTAATATGGTCAATACATTAATCTTTTAGTTTTTAAGCATTATATAATTATCTTTAGATTTAAGGAAAATTTATTTTAAATAGGTTTCTGTTTTTTGTCCTTTAAAAACCTTTATTATTAAGAGAAATTTTGATGGCCATTTTAACCAATTAATTTGCTGACTAAAGATCTTATGTAGAAAAGCTGAAAAAGGTTATCATTTGGTAATATAGATTAGTGGTTCATATTCATAAAGCTGCTTTCTCTTTTTGTACCCACTCTTAGATAGCAAAACTACCCTGGTCATCTAAAAGAAGCTTTAATAAATGTAGAGAATGGCATCTTTAAGATGATGTATAAATACATATTTCTATATTTTTGAGAGTATTATAACTTTGAGTTATAAAAGGGATAAAAATGTATGTTATGTAGAAAGAACCATCATTTTACAAGTCTATTCACTAAATTACAGGATTTATATAAAACAAATAAAAAGTTGGTACTTAAACACATGGTGATGGAAAATATGTTATCAATTTTGATAGCATGTTTATGTTTAGACATTCATGATCTATAACACTCTTTGCTGTCAATTTTTCTTTAGAAAAAAATCAAACAACATCATTCAGACTATAAATGTAAAATGCTTATGGTGCATTATTCCACCTCCCATGGTTAGGGACAAAATGCAGACGTGCCACAATAATGCATTTTATTTCTACTGTTTGAACCATATTAATGAGAACATCATTTTGGAGAACTAATTATTTCTATTTGTCTTGTGTCACACTTTCTAATTCCCCTATATTAGCACAGCCAAAGCAAATTAATTGCTTTTCCAGCAGTTGAACCTTGTCCAAGAATGAGCTCACATTCTCTTCCAGTTTCCCTGTTTCTGGGAGTGCATTGTATCAGAAATTTCTCTTGATACTAAACATAGTCTAGAGAATATCTTTGCAGATTTCTGTGTGCTCATTTGATGAAATTTATAAGTTTAAGTGACCCGCCAGGAAAGATAAAGTTCTTAGCTGCAAGATTATACATCAAAACAGTTAAAGTGAAATTAAAATTAAATGAATGAATCTCACTGAAGCAAAAAAAGCAGTAATTAATGGTTCCCTTAATTGTCTTCATAAAATATTTGCATGGGTCTAATTTGCATAATTTGCATGTATTAATTAATCTTTCAAAGGAATTTTGTGCTGAGAGAAGCCAAAAAATCTTTTTGTTTTATTTAACATCTAATGAAATATTTATCTTCTTTAATGAACTTCTCATCTTCATTAAAATAAAAATTGCACAAGTTTGTATGTTTTAAATGTTTTTATAATTGAAGTATTCAAAAAATCTCTTTAGAGTTACAACAGCTGAAAAACAAACGCATTATTTAGCATTTGGTATCATTTTAACAATAGCAACATTTTTTAAAAAAGGAAGTCTAATTTTGCTTTCTCAAATGTGAAAAAGCATTTAGCAAATGAATACAAATATTTAGTATTAAAAGTAAGTTCTCCAAAGGCTGATTATTTCTTTAAAAGGTAGTGTTATTTTTATGGCCAAAGTAGTGGTTAACAAGTGGGAATATTTGAGAAAAATAAGTATGTTTAATTGGGAAATGGTTTGTTGGTTGAAAATATTTTAGCTGGTTGAAAGAAATTAGTCCATTAAAATCCATTTGCTATTTTTAACAACTGCTAAATTGACTGACAGTACTTCCTGGCAGAAGCTATAGAGTCCAACTTTACCCTAAATCTGCCCACCGCAGATTCCAGCAGGGGTTTCCCCTTTCACCAACTGAGAGGTCACAGTGGAAAGCAAGAGACGTGCCTTGGAAGGGATGAAATCCAGAATTGCATCAAGTGCCAAATGGTGCATCTTCAAGAGAACTGAGTAATACTGTAAGGAAAGAGCCTGGAGGTTAAAAAGACATAAGAGATGGGAAATTGTTTTTCTGTTAATAGTATTTGTTTGATTTAGCAAAGAAGGGCATTAAACAAAAGATTTCTCATGAAGAGGGACATCAGGTAACATTTTTAAAGCGATTTTAAGTATGCTGAGCCTTTTCTCATACACTCTTTTTGTTGATCTGCATGGCATGCCCAGTTTATACCGTTTGAGGAAACTAAGACACATAGAGCTAAAGCAAATTGCTTGGAATCAAACTATGAATGAACTCAGGACCTGAGTCCCTTTAACTTCATATACCTTGCTCCTACATGGCATCTGTCTTTAAACTCATGATAATTTATGAAGTGGGTATGAATGGCTTAATGTTAAACTAGATAATGAAGGTGGCATAAATTTATAAGGATTAAGATTCAAAATGCAAATATATAGTTCTTTCCATGTAAAATTTAATAATGTGATAAAATCAATTAAATTGACTTGGGTTTTATTGTCAGATTTATCTTTAAGGAAGTTAAGAAGCATTTCTATTAGGCAACAGTTATTTCATAGGCCTACAACTGCTTTTATAATTTACAAATTCTCATGAAGTTTTCTCTAGTATAAAAAGAAAAAAATAAATCCATTCGATTACAATTATTATTATTAATTGGTTACAAAGTAAATGTCAATACTGATTTTCTCTAGCTTTAACATTGATAATTTGTTTAAGTGACTGATTTCTAAAGGATTAAAATTAAATTAAGATGGCCTAGGAGAACACTGGTAGACTGAGAGTTACAGTCTAGTGTCAAAACTTCTGTTCATTAGTGTCGTGTCTCTAGTAACTCATTTTAATTGCAAGACCTGTTCAGTTACTGATATATTTATCTTGTCAAATTGCAAAGACATCTAATTTTTTATTAGTATATATACACACAACACAATGAGTCTGTGGGTCCATTATGGGTGCGTGGATTCTGGAATCAGACTCCCTGGGTTCAAATCTCCATGCAGCTGTTTATTATCTGTATAACACTGAGTGTCTTAAGTTTAAATTTTGATTTATAAAAAAAATCTATAAAACACAGATAATGAGAGTAGTATCCACCTCACCAAGTTGTATGGATGTTAAGTGAATGACTGTATATAAAGAACTTAGAATGATGCCTGATAGAGCCTGATAGCAAGAGTTTGCTATTTTTATAATTATGTACAAATTTCAGTAATGATATTCATTTATAGTAAAAATTAAACATTATTAGAATTAAAAAAATTTTCTTAAACCAACCAATATTTTTCTCTATGCGACACATGCTTTTTTTTTTTAGTGGTCTAAGGTGGGAAGTAAAAATTAATTCACCAGATTTTCCAAAGTATTTAAAAAATTAATGACATAGTGTGAATTGAAATATTTATCTCAATTTAAACAACATGGCTTAAGGGGATTTATTTGCAGCCACATATTCTCTATGATTATTCATCTCTTTTCAAATTAAATAAAGGATAAACCAATTATTTTTAACTCATTTATGATGGAAGCATTAGAGCCCTTTAAATTTTATTATATTTTGGCAAATTTTTCTTAATACAGTTTGTATTTTCATATAGTGTGGAGTAGCTACAGACTCTTCTAATTTATATATAATCATACTCCAGAGATAGGAAATCTCCAAACATAGTTCCACTTAAGCTTACTAATTACACCTATAAAACGATGAATGATGGCTATAAATTATTGGATCTGACTCTCATTCTTTATTTATTTCTCCCTGGGAGAAAGAGCATTGGATAGGGAGATTTTAGACCATGAATTCTTCCCATACATAATCAGGTCTGCTGTTCTTAACTTTGATATTTCACTCTGCAGTTTTATATTTACTTATGAAAGTCCCATTTTAACATATTAAGAACTAATTATTTAATTTTCATGATAAAATGATATTTACTTATATTAAATTGCAATGTCTTTTTTAAATGACTTATACAAGTTAATATAATTTTAGGTTATCTTGTTCCAAGTTATCATAGTTTTTTGACTGGTTTTTATAAATTTCTTAGAAAAATTATATGAAATGTCACAGTCTAAGCCTATTCTTGGCAGAAAGGTTGAGAATCAAGAGACATTTTACAAATGAGAAAAGAAGATTAGATGTGAGACAACAGGAATAGAAAGTATATTTCTCATCTAAATCCAACAGATGGTTCTGGGTTCTAGCCAACTGTTGCCCAAATGAGACCATAGTCTTGGGACTAGCATATTTGTATTCTGAAGGAACTCAAAAATACATGTTTTTATGTAAAAATACAGAAAAATACTGTCAAAGCCTGAAAAAAATATTTACTTTTATAAAAAAGAAAAAAATCTTTTGATTAAGAAAAATTACTCATAGTATATTAGGTATTAACACAGAAACAAAACTGAAATAGCAATTAAGTCACATGTAAAAACAAAAGCTCTCTTTATTTTTTAGAATGGATGCAACAACTTCCCCTAACTACTTTGAATTAAGACATTCTTTAGAAATAACATTTTGAGTCTTACCTTTTCACATCTTCTTTCTTATGTATGCAATTCAGATGAATCCTGTTGTGTTAGACACAGAAGTGATTGGTTATTGCACAGAATTAAAATGCCAATTTTTTTTTTTCTGAAGTAAGATGCAAGGAGGCAGAGAGATAGACTCCTGCATGTGCCCGACCAGGATCCACTAGGCAAGCCCACTAAAGGGCGATGTTCTGCCCATCTGGGATGTTGCTCCGTTGCAACCGGAGCTTTTTTAGTGCCTGAAGTGGAGGCCATGGAGCCATCCTCAGCACCCAAGCCAACTTTGCTTCAATGGTTGGAGCCTTGGCTGCAGAAGGGGAAGAGAGACATAGAGAGAAAGGAGAGGGGGAAGGGTGGAGAAGCAGATGGGTGCTTCTCCTATGTGCCCTGGCTGGGAAATGAACCCAGACTTCCACATCCCAGGCCCACACTCTACCACTGAGCCAACTGGCCAGGGCTCTAAAATGCCCAATTTTTAATTTTTTAAAGTATAATAATACTTCTGGAATTATTAGATTGGGAACCATATAAAGAAATTGCAGAAGGTACTTTAAAGCAGTCCTCAACCCCCGGGCCGTGGACCAGTACCGGTCCGTGGGCCATTTGGTACCATTCCTCAGAGATAGAATAAATAACTTACATTATTTCTGTCTTATTTATATTTAAGTCTGAACGATGTTTTATTTTTTAAAAATGACCAGATTCTCTCTATTACATCGTCTAAGACTCACTCTTCACGCTTGTCTCGTAAGTTCAATAATTATATTTAAAAATACCACAGTTTTTGTGCCAGTCGCATAATTTTATTTTGTGCATTTATCCATCCCACCCTAAAGGCCAGTCCGTAAAAATATTTTCTGACATTAAACTGGTCCGTGGCCCAAAAAAGGTTGAGGACCACTGCTTTAAAGGGTTCTTGAATTCCATGTAGTTCCCAAAGAATTCAGAACCAATTTTGGCTATGGTATCCAAGTCTCAATGAATGAAAAGAATGCAGTCAATCTGATAAATAAGAATAAAAATATTAGTGGAACAGCACCCATCTATTTACAATTTTTTTGTAATAAATTTTTGTAGTCCTTTTTATCTTTGCTAGGTAAGACTTGATTGAGATGTGATAAAATTACACTAACTTTCCAAGGGTTACCAGCATTAGAATCAAAATGTGGCTATAAAAAGTCTACTTTTTCATATTATTTTATCCTGTTATTTCTAGATAACTTTATTGTAATTTTGTAATTTTACAATGACATTATAAAATGCAAGCAAAATTCAACTGGTGACTCACTGCTTTTTGTTAAACCTACTAATATAGGAAGTTAGGGCATGTGGCCCATTGCACTGAACTCATTTGGGTTCAGACTGGACAAAAATTTCCTCAGTGGCTCTCAGAAAATTATCATTTTCAAGTCCAAATCCAGGGCATCCACTCCAATCAATAAACCATGGCTAACACTCCAAGAGACCATCCATCCAAAAGAGTTATAAAGACTAAAAATATTATCTATTGTGTTAACAAAAGAACTAACCTCATTTTAATCTGATACTGTGAATAGCATATAACTTAGTAGTTTCCATATTCTCTCATCTCATTATTTCATATCCACAAAAAACTCTCAACTGACCAATTCTAAAATACTGATAGCATTCATTTTCCAGTGAAAATGTTATGAAAATTAACACTGGAGTGGTTTTAATAAACCTAAAAATTAGGTGAATATTTTAAAAGGTTTATATATATGACATAGTTAGTGCCAATATAGCTAGATTTGGAGATTGTTTTTAAGTCACATAAGAATTGATTTCCTAAATTAATGTTTAAATATATAGTTGGTAGATAATTGCCCATTTTGATCTCAAATGCAGTTCTTGGTTGCCTTGTTTTGAAAAGTATCTCAATGTGTGAATTTATTTATTTTTGAGAAAACTGGAACATAGACATCTATTTAAGTCCAACAGTTCACATAGAAAGGCTGTGAATTATCACAGCTCAGTAGGCTCCTTTGCATGTTATTTTTACAAAACAAAGGACATGCATAAAACTTCTTAATTATTCTCTTAATGTTAAATATTTTTAGTCAACAGGTGTAATTTTATGTCATCATTCCAAAGCCTAGAGTTTTATGCTTTAATCCTTAGAGTGGTGCCTTTATGTGAACTTTTAGGGGACAGGTATGTATGACATTTTTGCAGTACTTCATGTGATCAATGACTATAGAATTCTGAAAGACTTGAAAATAATGATTTTGATTATTGCTTTTTACTGTTGACAAAATTTACAATTTCTGAATAAAATGAGTTAGCAATGTGGCAAACTTAAGTGAATATATAAAACCAGACCTCTTTTGTTGTTTTTGTGTTTTTAATTTTAGTTCCTTCTTTAATGTATTATTGCCTACTCCCTCTTTATACCACTAAGTAGAGGTTTTCATTTTCATATGGTATACTAATAAATAATAAATATAAAGTAACATCATGAACATCAGTTTTAGAAGCTCCAAATCATGAAATTAAATAATAATTTTCAGAATTTCTATTTTCAGTTTTTCATGTATACATTTTTCATCTGATCTTTCTTCCTGAAAGCCCTCTGACCACCACAAGTGTATAAAATATTTACTGTAGCGTGGAATTAGTGGACACACTCCTCCAATATGGCTTCCAATATGCTATCAATGTCTTTTTCTGAGAGTTATCACATGAAAAGTTTATAACAACAACATTTAAAAATGGGTGTATGTGAAAAATTGTCATTTTCAGAAATAGATTACCTTCTTGAATTTTCAAAGTCTGTGTATAGTATTTTAAAGAACTCCAAACATTCTATGTGAAAGTCCTGCATTAGAGTAAAAAATGTCTTGCCTTAATTACAATTTATTTGACTGGAAAGTTGTTTTGTTTGGGGGGGTTTTTGTTTATTTTTTTTTTTGCCAGAGACAGAGAATCAGAGAGAGGAATAGATAAGAACAGATAGACAGGAAGGGAGAGAGATGAGAAGCATCAATTCTTATTGTGGCACTGTAGTTGTTCATTGATTGCTTTCTCATATGTGCCTTGACCATGGGGCTACAGCAGACCAAGTAACCCCGTACTCAAGCCAGCGACCTTGGGTCTAAGCTGGTGAGCTTTGCTCAAACCAGATGAGTCCACACTCAAGCTGATGACCTCGGGATCTCGAACCTGGGTCCTCCATGTCCCAGTCTGATGCTCTATCCACTGCGCTACCACCTGGTCAGGCAATTTGAATGGAAAGTTAAATTAGCATTTCCTAAAATTATTTGACTACCAATTTATTGAGTTAAAGGTAATAATATCTAACAAAATAAACTATGACACATTGTTTATTGTAACTAGTTCTTGTTAAGCCTATCTATTGTAACCAATTCACTTTAGCAAATGCTTATACACTTAAGTGCTAGGGCCAGAAAATATGCCAAAAATTTTATATATTTTATAAATAATTCATAATCTGGTATAGATATACAGAATATTTCTAATAAAATACACGTAGAGTTAATTCTTTTTGATAAGGTCTAAGTATCAAGGTGTGTTGTTCAAAAGGTAGTAGGAATTGTAAGTCAAATTTTATTTCTATAATAATATGAAATATTTACACATTATTTAATTATGTGAAATAAATAAGTTTAATAAAGTAAAACATGTATATGCATATCTCTTTATTTTATTTTATTTTTTTATTTATTTTTAATGGGGTGACATCAGTAAATCAAGATACATATATTCAAAGATAACACTGCAAACATTTTAAGTAGTTATATTTTAAGTTTTTTCAGTAGAACTTAATTTTATTTTTGTTGTTTATAAGAACTCACTAACACAGTATTGGAACATGTATGCAGGCCTAAAATTAATTTAATAGATTAAATCAGAAATTTAGAAAATTTGGTAATTTCTTTCCCCTGAAAGGTGTGAACGATCTATTATTCTCTTTTAATGAAGTAACACTTTGATCCAGAGCTTCTGATGTATAAACAAAATACATTCAAAACATAAACAAAGCAATACATTCCATTTGGGTGATTAGTGAGGCTTCATCTAAGTCTAGATATATAAGCTGAAACCCTCTGAGAAGCTTATGATCGATGTAGTTTATATAATATTTGCCAATAGAAGAGAAATAAATATTTGGCTGCTTCTGAGTATGGCACTGGACGGATTCCTGAATAATGTTTATAAAAATAAAGATCCGATCCCCTTGCTTTTGTATCAGAAATCAATATACAAAATCTAAATCTGATATAAATCTTACATAGGAGATGTTGATGCAGAATGAGAATAAAGAAATGAAGAAACGTAATGAATTCAGAAGGGAGATGGATGACTCAAATTACGGTGTATAAGGACTAGAATGAGAAGGCACACTTGAAATACAAAGGAAAAACATGTAGGATTCAGAAGAGGAAAACAGTTGTTCATAAAAATAGTTAATCTGGGAAAGAGATCCAGACTAGAGTAAATGAGGATGAGTTTGGCTTGTTGTTAGTGACTGTTATGTAACAAGAGGGCATTTAGATGGTGGTAGAATAAGCACCTAGGTGATCAGGGAGCTGGAGTTTGAATGTGAGGCAGTTTGAATGTGAAGCCCAGAAAAGAGATATAACTTTGGGCCTTAGTAAAGCCCTATGTTGAAAATACAGAATTTCTTTCTGTAACCCTAATATTGCCATTATTCTGAAAGGCTAAAGTGCCAACCCTCCAACCCCCCCTTCCCCCTCCCCCGACAAAGAACAAATTATAATAACAAATGCAACATTGAGAAACCAAGTATATCCTCATGGCTATGACCTAATATATATCCGTAATGTTTTATGCCATCCTTTATTTGTAATGGATGACCTAATTTTTTTTTAAATAGAGAAAACATAATGTACATTTTTTATGGCAGTTAGAAAGAATGGATTACTAGTGTTGAATTTTGTCCATTAAACTGAGGGTAATAAAACTGGGATGGAAAAATTTACAGTGCTATATTATATACATAATATTAGAATAGAGAATGCTAAAAATACATACTGGTATATTAAGGTAATTCATACTTTGACTTACTTATTTTGCATCTTTGTTGATTCTGCAGATTTTACCTATGACAAACTGTCAGTTCCACTCTTGCATTAAGAGACATGTATTTTTCATGATATTGTTTCATACGGCAATATGTGGAATATCAGTCCTTTCAAGTAATCAAACTACATTGAATAGAATCATAAACCAAAAAGCAACAATAATTTACTCTCATTGTTAGCTTTTTCTTCTGATGCATAGATATTCTTTGCAACTGTTTGAACAATAATGATACATTCTTATTTTGATGAAGGTAAAAATTACACTTATTCTTTAGACTTGGTAAGTAAAGAAAAAAAATGCTCATGTAATAGTGTTCTGAATTACCACACCAAAGTGTGTGCTACACCAAAGTAATACCAGTCCTACACTATATTTCAGGCTTTGCAAGCATTGTGGTTTTTCAGTACATAAGGCAGTTGGTAATAAAGCCATTAAATGTCTGGTTAGAGTTGTAGCATTTAGAGAATTGTCATCCAAGCACTGAACTAAAAGAACTTGTAAAAGCGGCTAAGATTGTGAACGCTTCATTCAGACACTATAAAGCTATCAAAGGCCTGATGGGAAAATAGGCAAGATTGATTATCCAAGACTTACAAGTTAATATTCTTACACTATATAAGTTTTCTTAAAAAGATATGGAAATGAATTCTGTCTGATTAAAATGAATCAAGGGTATTAAGATAAAATAGGCATTCTTGGTTGAACAATTCATTTTTTCCAAGTGCAAATGTGAATTAGCCCCAAAAGTAAGAGTTATATATAGTCTGTATGGTAGGAAAATAAAGATTTATTCTAACATAGTTTTGACATAATCCTAGTGAGTTCCTTAAATTCATAATGCTTCTCGAAAACCCAATCCAGGGTATAATCATCTACATAGTGACATAAGTTAATTTTATTCATATCACAATTGCTAGTGATGGGAAAATAAGGCAATACCGAAAGTAACCAGTCACAAGCTATTAATTTTAATGGAAATAGTGGCCTATGTTGCCATGACCCATGGCAGAATTACACAGTGGGCAAGAAATATAATATATCAGCATTTATCTTCTTTCTAAATATATGCACATTTATTATAATATACTTTAAATGTTTATTTGTGGAGTTCTTGTGTTTATTTTTGAAATTGTATTCCAATCTCATGGAATTTAATATATGCTGAGAATAAATTGAAACTTACAATAAACATAAATTGTAAGTCCAGAGTACTCAGAAGATTCCTGAAATTCTTTGTTTCGACAGAGACAGTTTTTTAAAATGCAAAATTATCTATTAGTATTGCATATATTTGTGATAGCACATTTTGTCTTTTTTTTTTTTTTCACTGCTTTCCATTTTAGAAAGCATTTAGTGTCTTACATTTCTTATTGTTTGTGGGTATTTGGTTGATATTTTCCTGATTAATTTAAAAAGAATTCTATCTGTTTTATTATAAAACATGCAGTACAATAAACCACAGCCTCAAATATTGCAAGATACCAGATTAAACCGAAATTGAATTTGACCAATCACCACTATTGAACCAAAGGTTCTGAGGGACATTAAAAGGACTATCTGGTTTCTTGTTCAAAATATTATTTTTCTACATGGTTTTAATAGAGAAGTCTGGAATTCTTTCTCTTTTTTTTGTTTTTATAAATGGTAGTTCAGTAAATGGTAACAACTTTTAACAGTGTGGCACGTACAATATTCTGGGATGATTACTTCTCTCATATTGTACCAAGTGATCTGATGCAATCATAATCATTATTATTCTGAAATAAGTTTAATATAAATATTAAGCTATTAAAATTATTGTTTTTATATCTGAAACTGCCACTATATAACATGAAATCAAATTAGCCATCTTCCAAAACCTATTTTTATTCTCAGGAGGATAAAAGTACCTTAAGGTAATATAAGTAATTTATTTTTAACAATATGAGTTTAATATATACTTATCATCTATTTTCTATCATCTATCTATCTATCATCTATCTATCATCTATTTATCTATCTATCTATCTATCTATCTATCTATCTATCTATCTATCTATCTATCTATCTATCATCTATCTATCTATCTTTCTGCTATAGTAAGTGGGGAAAACATATACATACGAAAGAGCTTAGTTTGGTCCTCTGCTTCAAGATCTCCCCGTGTTGGCGGGGACTGCAGCCACCGCTAGCTTCGACAGAGGCAGTGTCTAAATCCAAGCTTACTCATATGGCTAATGGCATGTCTCATGTTCTCGAGACTGTTAGAATGCAATCCTCAGTACTTGCTGACAGTTAGCCAGAGGCCATCATTTGTTTCTTGCCACATGGTCTTGCCATGGACTCTCCATGGGGCAAATCAGTACATGGTAACCTGCTTCATCAGATCAAGCAAGGAAAAGATCCAGAGAGATAGTATCTGCCAGAAAGATAAAAGTCACCTTTTTTTTTCTTTTTTTAGTAAGAAAGAGAAAGAGAAAGACAAAGAGAGGGACATACAGGGACAGACAAATAGGAAGGGAGAGAGATAAGGAGCATCAACTCATAGTTGTGGCACTTCAGTTGTTCACTTTCTCATTCATGTCCTGACTGGGGGACTCCAGCTGAGCCAGTGACCCTTTGCTCAAGCCAGCGACCTTAAACCCAAGCCAGCGATCTTGGACTGCAAGTCAGTGACCTCTGGGCTGAAACCTATGATAGCACACTTAAGCTGGAGACACCCTGGTCAAGCTGGTGAGCATGCACTCAAGCCGGCAACCTTTGGGTTTCGAACCTGGGTCCTCAGAGTCCCAGGTCGATGCTCTATCCACTATGGCACCACCAGGCAAAGTCACCGTTTTTTATAACTTAAACTTAGAAGTGACTTCACATCATATTTTTCATATTCTCTTCTTTATAAGGAAGTCACTAGACACAGCCCACACTTAAAGGTGATGGGGATTCATACAAAAATATGACAAACAGGCAATAAGAAGCATTGCTGGCTATCTTAGAGGATTTCTACTACAGAGGGCTATGCAAAAAATAAAATTGTCAAGTTACCTGGAGAGAATGGTGTCTAACAGGTAGTGTTATATGATTCAAATATTTTGTGAACTCGGGAATTATCTCTGAAAGTAGACTAGATGTCCACATTCATCTCTGGTTGGTCACTTAGTAAGCATTTTCTAAAATTTGCCCATTAAACTTTACTTTTTCTTAACTATATTTCTGGACAAACATTCTGTTGACTCTCATGCTCTTTCTTTAGATATGATCATTCTGTCAACATACTTTCTTGCCTGTTTTCTAGTCTATTTCTGTGTGTATGTGTGTGTGTGTATGTGTTAGTGTGTGAAAGAGAGAGAGAGACAGAGAGAGAGGGACAGATAGGGACAGACAGAAAGAGAGAGATAGATGAGAAGCATCAATTCTTCATTGCAGCATCTTAGTTGTTCATTGATTGCTTCCTCATATGTGCCTTGACCAGGGGTCTACAGCAGACTGAGTAACCCCTTGCTCAAGCCAGCCACCTTGGGCACAAGCTGGTGAGCCTTGCTCAAACCAGATAAGTCCATGCTCAAGCTGGTGACCTTGGGGTTTCAAACCTGGGTCCTCTGCATCCCAGTCTGACGTTCTATCCATTGCGCCACTAATATAATTTTGCATATCTCTGAACTCATCACTAGATGTAATTTTTAAGTTTAGTTCAGAGAACTACCTAATTTAATAGTTTTTGAACAGCATGTTACTGGTCTCACCCCCCACTCTCTAGATAACATTTGATGATTCTATTAGATAATACATATATATGGCTATTCACCACAAAAGTGTCATTTCTTTAGTTTCAAAAAAAGTCTTCATATTTATTGAAAAAATTTGAGGTCTTTCATTGAAGTTTGTCGTTTGTGGGGTTGAACACTGGACCAACATTTCAGGTCAGCATTGTATAAATATGTTAAATTAAGCTCTAAAGATTTAGAACCTTATTCACTCACAATTACCTCCCTAAACAAATATAACTTTATTAAAATTACTGAATTAGTCATGCTAGATAAAATATAAAAAAATAGAAAATTCTATACTTTTAAATGAAAATTGACAATTTTTTTTCCTCTTAGGACATAAAAGAAAATAACTAGGCTTTGACAGGAGCTTCCCTTCTAATTGCCACCTTTAGTTTAATTCCCTAGAGATAGCTCATTCATTTATTCTGAAAACTTAATTTATTTATGAAGATTTTTCCTGTTTCTTGCAGTTCTGAAGAATACACATGCTTGATTTGAAAATTCCATGTTTCCTTTCTCCACAGTACTTATTTTATGAAATACGGCCTCACTTTTTTTTTTCCTATGCTCTATTTTAATTAGGCATGAGAGATAATTTGTCTATCCATCACTCGGGTTTAAATACGGCCTCACATGATTATTTCCTTCCATCTCTGTTTCTTGTTCTTATTTCCCCTGGAAATGGATAGAAGGATGTAATGAGACTTTATTTTGCTTCACTTTGCTGAAGTTGGGAGGTCTCACCTTCCAATCATGACAAGGTAACCTTAGTGCAAAGTATGCCATTCTCACTTGTCGGTACATTAACCACTCTGATGGTTTCTTGCTTCTTACTAATGAATGTTTAATTAGAACACACACACACATGTGCATGCACACACACACATACACACACTTTACCAAAGCAGACCACAATATAGTTTTTATTCATTTACAGAAACAAAACATAACGTTTAAAGAGGTCTGGGCTCTTTTTTGTTTTGTTTTGTTTCAAACAGTCTGACAGTAATTTTCTTATACCGAAAATGTGCATTAGCAAACACAATCCTAACTATAACTAACTGGTAATAGAATTAAGCAAACTTCATAAACTTGAAAATTGTAAATTTACCATTAAAACATAATAGATCAATAGCCTAAAATCAGCTTATATCCACACCCTCAGTCCAGTAAGTTTCTTATATCTGAACATGTTTCTTCTGAAGAACTCTATTAAGAAAATCACTAAGCACCTTCTTACTGTTGAAGGATTGAATAGGACTTCTCAGAAGTCTGTTGCTAAGCAGAAAACACATTTACTGTGAGAATACTGCCCATTTAATCAGTGAAACAGTGTACGTAGATAGTGGAGGGTGTTAATCTTTGACACTCGTAAATATATAGGGAATTTTTTTTTTCATTTAGGCAAACTATTTTATGTTTTAAACTTGAATTTGAAAAAACTCAAAAAGTATTAAAAGTTATATTTAATTTAGAAAGATTCATTTATTATTAATATTTTACTCCCATGTATTTATAATTTTCTCTCTGCATTGTATTTTCTGAATTATTTGAGAGGAACATGTGTAAATCCTAGTCTTTTACCTGTTATATTGATCATATGTATTTCAGAGGATATTTACTTTAAAAAAGGTAATCCCATGTCCACAAACTCAGTATACATATTTATGAGCTAAGTAAATATGTCATTTACATAACAGTTTTATTTACTGACTTTGAAATTTGAATTTTGCCATTTGACTTAATCATGTCCTTTATAGCATTTTCAAAACATTTCTGAATCCAAATTAAGATCACATATTGTCTTTAGTTGTACTTTCTCTTTAGTCTTTTTGACCTTGAGCAGTTTTTTTTATTTTATTTTTGTCTATTAAAAAATTTATGAAACTTATGCAGTATTCAGTGTTGGGTTTTTTTTTTGTATTTTTCTGAAGTAAGAAGTGGGCAGAGAAACAGACTCCACATATGCCCAACCAATGTTCAGTCTTAATAGAATATTTCTCATTTTCTTTTTTACAGAGACAGAGAGAGAGAGAGTCAGAGAGAAGGACAGATAGGGACAGACATACAGGAATGAAGAGAGATGAGAAGTATCAATCATCAGTTTTTCGTTGCGACACCTTAGTTGTTCATTGATTGCTTTTTCATATGTGCCTTGACCACGGGCCTTCAGTGGACCGAGTAACTCCTTGCTCAAGCCAGCAACCTGGGTCCAAGCTGGTGAGCTTTTGCTCAAACTAGATGAGCCCACCCTCAAGCTGGCAACCTCGGGATCTCGAATCTGGGTCCTCCACATCCCAGTCAGACGCTCTATCCATTGCACCACCAACTGGTCAGGCTATTTCTCATTTTTCATCTGTGTTTTTATGATTAGTCTAAGCCTGTAGAATTCTAAGCTAGTATACTACCCAAGTGAAGTTGTATTTTTCTCAAGGTATAACATCCAGAGACATATAATATCCATAATCACCTTTATTTATTTATTTATTTATTTATTTATTTATTTATTGTGACAGGACAGAGAGAGAGAGAGAGACAGAGAGAAGGACAGATAAGGAGAGAGATGAGAAGCATCAGTTCTTCTTTGTGGCAATCTTTGTTATTCCTTGGTTGCTTTCTCATTTGTGCCTTGACGGGGCTAGGGGGAGTCAGCAGAATGAGTGACCCCTTGTTCAAGCCAGTGACTATGGGCTCAAGCTAACAACCTTGGGCTTCAAGCCAGTGACCTTTGGCTCAAGCCAGAGACCATGGGGTCATATCTATGATCGTACACTCAAGCCAATGAACCCAGGCTTAAACTGGTGAGCCGGAACTCAAACCAACAACCTTGGGGTTTTGAACCTGGGTCTTCTGCATCTTAGTTCAATGCACTATCCACTGTACCACTACCTGGTCAGGCATAATCCCCTTGTTTTTTATGTTCATTTTGATAGTCCCTTCCATATATTTTTATTGAGAACTTGACCAGTTCCAGGCAATGGTTAAGGTGCTAGAAATATACAAGGTCATATGATGTGTTCTCTGCTCTTAAGAAGATTATAGCCAGACTTTAATACATTTCTCTAGGATAGTTCAGCTCTGTCAGTGTTAGTGCAGTGACAACAACATGGGGGATACAAGAGTTTATAACCTATGATAAGTGGTTGTAATAACACTTACATTTTAGTGATACTTTATATAGGATCCAAAGCCTGAGTATAGATTGAATGTTTATGATTAAAAATTTTGTCAGAGGGATTATTTATTTATTTATTTATTTATTTTTACTTTTCTGAAGTGAGAAGCAAGGAGGCAGAGAAACAGACACCCTCATGCGCCTGACCAGGATCCACCTGGCAATCCCACTAGGGAGCAATGCTCTGCCCACCTGGGGCATTGCTCCATTGCAACCGGAGCCATTCTAGCACCTAAGGCAGAGACCTTGGAGCCATCCTCTGTGCCCAGGCCAACTTTGCTCCAGTGGAGCCTTGGCTGTAGGAGGAGAAGAGAGAGATAGAGAGAAAGGAGAGAGGGCAAGGGGGAGAAGCAGCTGGGTGCTTCTCCTTTGTGCCCTGACCAGGAATTGAACCTGGGACTTTCATATACCAGGCCAATGCTCTGCCACTGAGCCAACTGGCCAAGGCCCCAGAGGGATAATTTCTTAACATTAAGCATAAAACCTTCCCTATTGCTTAGACAAACAGTAGTTTATGATGATCTTTTAAAATCAATTTTACTTGGTTGTGATCATGGAAATACAGTTTAAAGAACATTTATTTATAAAGTACAGTTTATAAAACCATAGGTTCCAGATTTTTATCCCAATTGGAGAAGATTCTCAGGTTAAAGAATAATATCCAGTAAAGCAGGATCATTTTAAGCTTTGGTAGTAAATTCCTCTTTGTCTACAGAAAGCATCAACATTGCAGTTAAGCCTGAAATTCAGGCTAAAACTCTCTTTGTTGAGATAATGACAAGAATGTCATTTCTCAAAGGAACTGATACTGTAAAGTAATCTAGCTATTTGGAAAAAGTATTTTACCTAGGGTTGGAGTTCACTAAATAACTCCAAGCTGAATAAGATTAACCATAGCCATCTGTAGACCTTGAAATGCCTTCTCTTCACAATGTTCAGTTCAATCTTCCTTATTGTTTTATCTATTTAATTTCCCATTTAGAATGTTGTGATTAAACCAGCTTGCTCATTGATGATCCCTTCTAGCCCTACAATACCTGAAGTCTAGTTCTACCTGCTTCAAATTGTCCAACTGTCAAAAGCTCAGGTCTCTCCTTGATTTCCCTGCTTACGTATAGCTTGATACAATTGTCCATATGAAAAGGACAGGGTTTTACTTTTGCTTTTTGTCTAAAACATAGTTCATTTTTAACCTATATACTGTAATTCTAGATGATCTGTTCTTAGAACATGTTTTAAACTAGACTGTGTCGTTCTCTGAAGAGAACTGAAAAATATGTAAAACAGACTCTTGATTATATTTTTTTTGTCTTCTGTATTAGCCACAATCAAGACCTTTACTTCATATACTAGGCTTATTAAAAAAAAAAAAACCCAACAAAAAAACCCCCACATGCTGTCACCTCTGATTCCAAGTGAGCTGGGTCATATGGATCAATTAGCTAATCCATTAGCTACTGCTTGTACAAGTATATTAGGATTGCACAGACAAATACCCATGTATTCTCTTACACAATCTGTACCACTCTTTAGAATAGCATCAGGTACTTATGGAACACTTCAAAAGCTATCTGGGCCTGACCAGGCGGTGGCGCAGTGGATGGAGCATCGGACTGGGATGCAGAGGACCCAGGTTCGAGACCCCAAGGTCGCCAGCTTGAGCGCGGGCTTATCTGGTTTGAGCAAGAGCCCACCAGCTTGAACCCAAGGTCGCTGGCTCCAGCAATGGGTTACTCGGTCTGCTAAAGGCCCGCGGTCAAGGCACATATGAGAAAGCAATCAATGAACAACTAAGATGTTGCAACGCGCAATGAAAAACTAATGATTGATGCTTCTCATCTCTCTCCGTTCCTGTCTGTCTATCCCTCTCTCTGACTTTCTGTCTCTGTAAAAAAAAAAAAAAAAAAAAAAAAAAAAAAAAAAAAAAGCAAGCTATCTGGGTTCTAACCCTTGCCCACATTGACCCAGTTCTGTGAGCCTCAGGTTTCTAATTCTAAATTACATAAAATTCACAATCTGTTGGAACTTTTCCAGTTTTGACTTTTTAATTATATTTGACACGCACTTGAACATGACTTCTGGAAAATCACTTGCACTGTAGTTATCTGCATTTCATGAAAAGAAATGTTATTTACTTAGTATCCCTTTATAAAAAGGCCCATGCTGAACATCAATCTCTCTTCAAATAGTTCTTATATTAAACGTAGACTTTGTGTCTCTGCTTCATTGCTTTAGTAGTAGCAGAATGTTCTTGCTCTAAATATAAAATTGTAAAAAAAGCAAAAAACAATATTTTCTTTAATTAACTTCTTCTTTTGGGGGTTTCAGAAGAGGGGTTATGACTTGACAGAGATTCTTTCCATCTGTTCCTGTTTGTTTGCTTTTATGTTGACTTCCTTTCGCTGTTTTATCAAATATCACATGAATCATGAACATTTGTTTTCATCACTTGTTTTGGTTTCCTTATTTCACATGATTAAGACACTATGTTGAGAGAAGCTCAGAGCTACTATATTTCATATTAACCTAATTGTAAGTAAATATTAAACTTTCTAGATATATATTTTATATGTTTGCCCTCTGTTATGTTAATATTTTCCTCAGCTCTGGTGTAGGGAGACATACGCACATAAATGTGCTGTTTTGTGAAAGCAGCAAACTTCATTAGGTTCCAATGGTCTAGATATAATTTCTAAACAAATAAGTGCCTTTTTAAATAACACTACTTTCTAATAGGAAATGTAATTTATTAAGCCTTTTGTACAAAATATATGAAAAGAGATCTTTGTGCATGTAGGCAGCGCTGTTGTGTTTAAAACTGGAATGTATATTTACTTGCATATTGTGTGATACCTTTCACTAACATACTTCCTTATTAATAATTTCATGTATTTTTTACAAAATGAAATAATTATATTTCTACTGTCACCCAACTAGGCAATTTGAAACTGTCTAATTTGTATACCATCTTCTAACATAAAATCTTGTTATGTAATGTGATTTTTATTGAACACATTTTGCTAGTTTATAAAGTAAATATTAAGCTATACAATACTCTAGTTTTATGTGTGAAATAGAAGCTTATCTCTATGTCTGTCTAGATATAGACATTAACAATAAATATATATAGTAATACCTGCAAATACATTAAATCAAAAGAATAGACTTAATATGTGAACATAAAACCAAACAAAACTGAAAATTATATAATAATACATTCCCCATTTCTCCTTCTTTAGTTACAAATAAATAACATGTAGAAACTATATACTTAATAGTCTGATTTGAAAGTTTCAACTTTAATATTAAAATATGAGATCCATTTTACAAGGAATTTAAGATATTTTATTCAGCTTATTATCTGTAGACCTAAACTGCATAATAACAATAAACAGCATAAAAAAATCACACCAGCAATAAACTATTCAGTGATCTAGATATTTTCTTATACACCAAATTATAGCTGTAAGCATCAATTTACAATGAACTCTGGAACTATTAGGAATTTGTAATTTAAATAGTTTCATTCAATCCCCACTCCCAAATGCTTTTAATTAGAACAGACTTTTTAATTAAGTACTCCCATGCACAAAGTATAGCTTGATGATTTTTCTGTCATATCAACCTCCCATACAAAAGCAAGTAATCATTGTGTCAAAGAAAAATATATTTTCAGAAATGAAACTATAACAATTCTGGTTCTGATTTCAAGTTTTTCAGGTGAGGCTGCATGCAAAAAGGAAGCCCCTGTTTCTGGGAGGTGCTTAAGGGACAGAAATAGAAAGGCAGGGACACTGATGGTACTAATGTGAAAAAGAGCCAGTACTCACCTCTGCAAGTTGGAAGCATAGAATTTCCCCCAGCGATACTCCAGTTGCCTGTTAGAGAAAAGTGATACAGTAGAATGGACATAAAATTTGAATTCACATAAATATCAAATTACTGCACTTCCATTTGCTAGTTATGGGAATGTGAAAATGTGTAAGATACTTAGCTTTTTTGAGCCTTCATAGCCTATTTATAGAAGTCACTAAGAATATCTATTTTGTTGAGTTTAAGATTAAAATTTATAAAGCGCTCTGGACATAATAGGGTCTCAGAAAATATTAGCTATTGGTAAAATAATCATTGTTGTTATTGCCAGTTTACTTGATCTTAAAGAAAAGTTGGCATCCATTTGAGATATGAAGGAATACTTGTTTAGTAAGCCTGACTCAGCATTAGGAACAAACAGAAAATATTTTTCTTTGGCCAACACATGCAGAAACAAAAACAATATAGAAAATAGTGGGGAGGTGTGAGATTGTCTAGTTAGAAAGTTAGCATGATTCCATACATAGGTGGGACATAAAAACGAGACTAAGAGACATGGACAAGAGTGTGGTGGTTGGCGGGGGGGGAGGAGAGGGAGGTAGAGGGGGGAGGGGAGGGGCACAAAGAAAACCAGATAGAAGGTGACAGTTTGACTTTGGGTGATGGGTATGCAACATAATCAAATGTCAAAATAACCTGGAGATGTTTTCTCTGAACATATGTACCCTGATTTATTAATGTCACCCCATTAAAATTAATTAAAAAAAGAAAGTTAATAAAATGTAAAAAGAGCAGCCCTTAAAATGAATAAATCAGCCCTCTGAGTTTCCAGATGTGAACAACACTGAAGTTGTTAGCCATGGAAACACTCCAGGGATACCAATGATCTCCAGATAGTAGCTCATTTTTGCTGGGCCTTCTCTGAGGCCTTATGGTTTCTCTTGCTGTTTGAATAGTCAGGGAAGGAAAAAGTATTGGAATAATTATTCTATAACATAAAAACCTGGCACAGTTTGAATTATGTGCCCACCTATCCTTCCTAGCACCCTGCCATTTAACTTTCATGCAGGTAGTTTGCTATCAGAAGCCTGAGATAGTTTCCAGAATTGAGAGGCCTATTTTTAGCTCTGTGGGTATATTCATGTGTAGCTATTTGCTGTGGATTATTGAACCAATACTATAATTTGTCTAGAATAATATAAAATGAGTTAAAACATTTTTCTTAACTATTTTGAATTATGCGTAAATATATTTCAATGAAGATGACAAAATTATAAAGTAGAGTTGCTTTGAAAGTTAAGTTCTATAGACAAAGGTAGAGAGAATCACTCTTCTAAGGTATGTTCAAGCTTGGTATATTTCTGTTTCCAGTGAATTCCAAGGTAGAATAGCTGATGTCTAAGTATTATTTAATCATAGAAATGCCTTAATTGTAGCGGGTGGGATTTATTTTATAATTAGAATCATTAAATGCTTGATGTCTGTGTTCATCTGTTAGGATCATTAGTCAAATATTTAAGAAGACATATACTAAAAGTAGAATTATTAGACCCTGGCCAGTTGGCTTAGTAGTAGAGTCTTGGCTCAGTGTGTGGATGTCCCAGGTTAGATTCCCAGTCAGTACAAACAGGAGAAATGACCATCGGCTTCTCCCCATGTCTTCCACCTCTTTCTTTCTCTCTCCTCCTCTCCTGCAGCCATGGCTCAATTGATTTGAGCATGTTGGCACCCAGCACTGAGGATGGCTCCCTGGAGCCTCCACCTCAGGTGCTAAAAATAGCTCAGTTGTGAGCATGGCCCCAGATGGGCAGAGCATTTGCCTCAGATGGGGGGTTGCTGGATGGATCCTGATTGAGGCGCATGCAGGAGTCTCTCTCTGTTTTCCCTCCTCTTACTTGAGAAAGAAGATAAAAAAGTAGAAATATTATAGGTCAGATACTGAACACACAAATATAATATATATCATTTCTATAAATATATTTTACATATGGTATATGGTAATTATGCTTACACATTAATAGTATATTTTTAAATTTAGTTTTATTCAATATTTTCAAGTCAGATAAATTTCCTAACATGCTACAGATAATTATTTTTATTACATAAGCATTAAATTAATATAGTTCTCCAAAAGTTTGGCATTTAAAGCTGCATTAAAACTTTTAAAGAAATAATCATGCCCAACATTTTCATTCTGATACTAATAGAGAAAGAGATATGGCTACCGCTTTTATAGGTCTTACTTTATCATAGACTCTTATAGGTATCTTTAAAGTAAGACAAGTGCTATGGAGTTAATTCTTGGGGTGCTGCTTTGAGACTAACTAGGAGAGCTCTGTTTAGAGAATTTCAATAGAAAAGAGCAGAACAGTAAGTGGGGAAGGAGGAGGTACCTATGTTCTTAAGCTTAAAAAAGGAAAAACAGGCCCAAATACTCCAATTAGGTACAGAACTTTCTGTGCCTTCGAACACTGAGGAAACCCTGGGTCACGGCATAAGGGAAGAGTGGTAATAAGATTAGGGAGATAAATTAATACCAAGTTATTTAGCATCTTGTAGTCTTTGATGAACTTGGCTAGTGGTTCTTTTCAAAGAATTGTTCATACTTAATGAATCATTCATACATAAAACCACTATTCATTATTAGATATGTTGTAGCTAATATGCTGTGGACAGCACAGAAGATGATAAAACTCTTTTCCAAGACTTCAATTTTTATCTTTAATGAGCAAAGATCTTAAAAATTTGTAGCAAACATTGAAACATTAATTTTGAGCAAATTCTTACTTTTTCACAAGTATTGGGAAGGACCTCCCTTACTGGAATTTGAATTTTGAGGAAGTTGAGAACTTTTCTTCTTTCTCTCTCTCTCTAATCCTAGGAAACATTATTTATTTATTTATTTTTTATTTTTTTACAGAGACAGAGAAAGTCAGAGAGAGGGATAGACAGGGACAGACAGACAGGAACAGAGAGAGATGAGAAGCATCAATCATCAGTTTTTCATTGAGACACCTTAGTTGTTCATTGATTGCTTTCTCATATGTGCCTTGACTGTGGGCCTTCAGCAGACCGAGTGACCCCTTGCTCAAGCCAGCAACGTTGGGTCCAAGCTGCTGAGCTTTTTGCTCAAACCAGATGAGCCTGCGCTCAAACTGGCAACCTCAGGGTCTCAAACCTGGGTCTTTCCGCATCCTAGTCCGACGCTCTATCCACTGCTCCACCACCTGGTCAGGCCCTAGGAAACATTATTTTTTAAAACTAAGAATGAGGTTGGTACTCAACATAACTGAAGACACAATAGAAATAATGACGCAATTGAAAGGAGAGAGAAGTAGCAATAAATTAATTAAGGACCAAGAATTAGAAAACTTTAGTGAAAGTACCAGCAATCTACTTCTTCAGTTACTTCTATATTTTCTTTTACTAGATTTAAAAATATATTTATGTTGCTTTACATATTAAAAATTATTAGTACCAAAATTATCATTATAAGAAGGTCCCATATTAAGCCACATGATATTAAGTATATGAAAGACTGGTTTTAATTTGTTCATTTTTATGTCAAGGTTCTCCTGCAAAGCTGAATCTAAAAATATTCAATAGTTATATATTACTGTATTTATATAATGTTAGTAAGAAAAATTATAGGTTTGTTCTACAGGTGGGTGCAATCAAGTAAAGCAAACTGAATAAATCAGACTATATTTCATGCAAAACAAATATTTGACAATATGGTAGTACAATACTGTCATGTCCTCATTTTTAAAAATTTATCAAAATTATGTCTTTGATATTGACATTTGATTAAAGCTTGATTTAGAAAGTATATATTTTTATTGAATACTATTATCACTATTTCTGATTTATAGTAATATTTAGTATCAGTGAAAGACTATCTTTTGGGTCTAAGGAGGTAATACATATTTTTAGAACACACTTTAAGGGTGATTATTCAGCATAGTTTTAGTATGCATTTAAGTAAATCATTCAAAAATAGAGTTTAGATACAGTAAAAACACATTTTTAATGGTGAATCTTAGATTCTATCTTGTATCCAAAGGTGAATGTTATTTAAGCAGATCAGATTTTTACTGTGATTATTAGATGTTTCTTATATTGAGAATAAAGCTGACAAGATTATCAAATGAGAAAGCTAAGGATATTTACAAACTTTCAAGTAAATACTATATTTATCCTTAAAGCTTAAGTGCATTATTTTTAGAGAAACAGCTAAGATTTGACACATCTTATTAAAAATTAGGCAAGCCCTGGCCAGTTCGCTCAGTGGTAGAGCATTGGCCCAGTTTGTAGAAGTCCCAGGTTTGATTCTGGGCCAGGGCACACAGGAGAAGCACTCATCTGCTTCTCCACCCTTCCCCCTCTCCTTTCTCTCAATCTCTCTCTTCCCCTCCCACAGCCAAGGCTCCATTGGAGCAAGTTGACCTGGGTGCTGAGAATGGCTCCATGGCCACCGCCTCAGGTGTTAGAATGACTCTGGTTGCAAGGGAGCAATGCCCCAGATGGGCAGAGCATGGCCCCTAGTGGGCTTGCTGGTTGGATCTCAGTTGGGTGCCTACACAAGTCTATCTCTCTGCCTCCTCACTTCTCACTTCAGAGTAATACAAAAAACAAAACAAAACAAAACAAATGAGACTAATCTCATAGATATTCCTGCCCAAGTTGCTAGGGCAAGTGGTAGATTTGGGATGTTAACAGTACAATAAGCTAAATATATATGATTGAAATATATAATATCACTCGGTATAAATCACATAAAACTGATTTATTTATTCAGTACATGTTTATTGAATATATACTAGGTGTTTGGGATATGTCAGTGAGCAAAACAGAATTATGTGACATCTTGGAGTTAATGTTCCAACTATACAAATTAAGCTAGGATAAAACATATGATAGGGATATAAAATCTGAACATGCCAATATTTCTATGAAATAGAAAATGGTTTAACATTGATTTTAAGTTCCATACCAATTACTATATCACCAACAGAGTATAGAAAAGCACTCAATTATCTTAATATTGAAGGAGAGATCTGTAAATGTTAAACATTTTATTTTTTTTCTTGAATTTACTTTGTGATTTTTAATCCTTGAAGCTACCAGACATTTTGCAAACATTTACATGGCAATATGCATGTTTAAATATTTTTAAAATTTCCTTTCTTACTACCTTCACCTGTAGGTTTTAAAGAGTGGAATTTAGACATATTTTATACAAATGTATCAGAAGTTAAACCACAACAAAGTGGACAGTTCAGAGGGTATGACGTCTGAAAAATACACTTAAGTTTAGTTTCTGTTTTCCTCTGGATTTTAAATCTCCCATTTCTTATTTCTAATTCATCCAAATGCATTTCTTAAATGTGTCTTAAGAGTCTACTTACTTTTTCTTTTCATGAAACTATAGGTTTCTGAATTGGTGAAAGTTAAGTAATATATTTACATCTTAACATTTAATTGTTTGGTTAATCTCATGTCAAGGGGGAAAGATTCATTGATCGTGATGAAATGACCCAGGTGGCTTTCATGGAAGCAGTAACAAATGTGCATGATCGTTACATTACATGGTATATTTAACAACACTACCTAGGAGTAAGACGGTAACTTGGTCTTTCGTGATGAAGATACACCTGAATGCATCCAGAGAAAATTTAGTTCTGCAAGCTTGAAGGAAGTAATTGTCATTCAACAGAAATCAGCTAGCTTTGCATATCAATAAAGCACACATACATATTCTTATCTATGTTCTGAGTGCTCTGAAACTGATATCAAAATAGCAAATATATATTTTTGAGAACTAGAAAAGCTCTATTATTTTTGATCACATAAACTCAAAGTATTTAGGAAATGAACTTTGCGAATGTTTAGAAAATAGTACTTCCTAATCAGGTGGAGAGAGAATGAAACCCACACATTTTATACCAACTCCGTGGTTTTTATATTCACACTTGCTTCCCCAAATGTCATGTCATTAATTATATTTTGTTGTTTATTTTTAGATGGAAGACTGTATTTGAAAACTACTGTCATGTACTGAATCTTTCCTGTTGAAGAAATCCATGTTATAGTAAAGAACTTTGCAGTCAGGCATTCATCATTGGAAAGTTTGGGGAAAAAAAAGTCCTTTTAAGGGAACTTCTTCAATTTTGTGTATTAATGTTCTTTAAAAGTTTAAGTATTCTACAAAAAAAAAAGTTCCTCCATTGATTTTTCACCTGTGGTTTATACCAGAGACCTGAGAATGTTTGTTAATGTACAAGTATCAAACTTCTTACAATTAATAACTGCAACTTTGCTGCTGGACACTTGTATACAGAGTTAAAGGCAGGTCTGTATAAGACCTGTCTTTTTTTTTAATGGAATGAATCATTTGCCTCTTCTGAAAATTCTGTATCTGAGCACATCAAGAGACTCTTGTAGGAGTGGTCACCCAGACTTACAGAATTATGTCCTCCAGAAACCAGCAAGAACACTTGGAAATGAACTTGCAGGAGGCATAGAGGATTCCTTTAAAAAAATCAATACAACAAAGAGTAATATTCTGTTACATTCTATTTGAAACTCTCTAATTGTGGGTTTTCTCCTGAAGATGTTTTTTCACATGCTTTTCAAAAGACCAACAAATGGATATTGAAAACAACCCAGTGAAGTAACATTTTGCGTATCTGAAAGAAGCATTGAATATAAGCCAAAAGGTTTCACTGAAGGTCTTTTTTCTTTAAAAAAAAATACAAATGTACCATGTTTTCATTCCAGACTGGTAGTGGTATATAGAATTAAAAATAATAATGATGCTTCCTATTCAAACTGTTGGTCACATGTACAGTATATAAGCATAAAACATACATGGAAGGTATTATGTATGCAGTAGTATACTAGAGTTTAGGAAAATGAAAATTTTAGAAATATGTTTTGTCACCCTGTTGGTCAGAAAGACACCTTTCTGGTTTTAACGCATGCAGGCATGTAAATATTTGTCTGGAGTCACAGTATTAATGAATGAGATCTTAAGCATCTGGTGACATCAGAACTCTGTGTCAGCCATTTTTATTTGTATATTAAACCCTAATTAGTGCCCCAAACTGCACTACTGAGAATGGATTGTGGCTGAACAGTAAATTGAAACACCAGAAATATTTTTATATGTTAACGTCATATTATGTTAATGTTGCTGAAAAACAAAACCTAACAAACCCTTGATGTCAGTCCAATACCATGTAGCGCTGAGTGATAAAGTTATAATGTGTTGTGCTTCCCACCCTGGTCAGAGGGAAGGGTGCCTACGTGTTATTTTTACTGTCTTTTTTAAAGTTACAGTATGTGTTTTCACTTTGTGCAGATAACTGGAAGTAAAGCTGCAAACAGTGCTTATTACATGCTGAAGTTACCTTCTCTTCATTTTTACATATCTGGAGTTACACCTTTAAAGACTGATATTATTAATCAATACAGTTGCTATACATTGTATGGTTTTGCTGTCATCTTAAAATTTTATGATAATAACACTATTTATTACCATAAACAGCAGAATCTTAAATGTCCAAGAAAACTAGCTTAAAATGTTCAAAGAGTTTGGATTCGGTGTTAATTATTTGTTTAAGAAAAAAAGTATAGATATTCTGGCACTAAGCTTCTGTAGTTTTTAGGTCTTCCTTGCAATACTGGAACATACTTCTTTTGTGTAGCTCATTATTAACCAGATAAGTCCATTTTTAACACAATAAAAAGGTTATATATACAGTCCCTATTTTAGCTTGCTTAAAAGGCAGCAATATTTTTTATTTAAAATACTGTTAGTAAATGCTCTGTAGAAACTTGATTTTCCAAGGATAGTTCTTCCATTAACCATCTCTTGTCTGAGCACAAGAGGTTCTAATCCTAGTTGTATCTATTTCTTGTTTTCCCTGTATACAGTCTTTAAAGGATTACAATACTTAAAATTGGAGGGACTTGTGTCAAGCTTTTGAATCATCCAATTTATTTGAACGATCTTTAAAAAAGCCTACAACTTACTTATGTAGTAGTGTCAGTCATTGCTCTGCTCCTTGCATAGAGTCACCTGTTAAGTAGGTTAAATAGTTTTAAAATACATACTTTTAAGTCCTTTGAGAATGATTTAGTATTTGGTTTGATATAAACGGAAATTTTAGCAAGGATTAAAGGAAAAGCTATCAGCTATATGTTGAAAGGATCTTACTAACACTGTTGTAAATATTACAATTCATGAAATGTTATTTTAAGTCTGTAACTTAAGTTTTTTTCCCCCTCTTTTTTAGTTATGCTGATTGGTTTGAAATGCTTTTGGTATAAACAAGTAAAATTGTGCCCGTTTTATGGTTTCCATGCTTTTGTAATCCTAAAATATTAATGTCTAGTTGTTCTATATTATAACGACATTTGCGCTCTATGCAAGCCCTTGGAACAGAACATACCCATCTTCATGTAGGACCTATGAAAATTGTCTATTTTTATCTATATATTTAAAGTTTTCTAAAAATGATAAAAGGTTATTACGAATTTTGTTGTACAAAATCTGTACAAAAATCTGTTTTTACATCATAATGCAAGAATTGGAAATTTTTCTATGGTAGCCTAGTTCTTTGAGTCTGGTTTCAATGTGAGAACCACGTTTACTGTTATTGTATTTAATTTTCCTTTTCTTTTCAACAATCTCCTAATAAAACTGTCTGAAATCTCCCTGTGACTTTATTTACAGTTTGTCTTTATTAAATTTTGTGAAATGCATAGCATCGATGGAATATTTACTTTCTAATGGGAGGCATCTAAAAACAACATAAGTCAGCTCTTTGCAATGTGAGGGAACAATGCTCAATGATTTTATTTAACATGCAACTGCTTCTATCTCTAATATGAATTACTGTGTTGAAAAACATCATAAAAGCACACTCTGTAGTTATTGTTTAACAAGCAGATTTTCCATATTTTGTTTCTTGCCAGCTAAGCAAACTGCCCACATATACATGATTTATTTATGTACATTTCTCATTTTATGAAGCTGTTATTTGTACCTTTTTCCTTTATATTCTTATATTCCCATGATTCTTATTTCACAAAGCTTTGTGCTGAATAATGTAAAGTAGACATGTTGATGGAACAAAATATATTAATCCCATATCTGTGAGTGTATATTTGTAACTCTAACTCAGTGTTTTGCTTTTGATCTCTATCATTGGAAAAAAAATGCCTTTTGAAACTTTGAAATTTCAGTATCCTTTAATCTATAAACATTTTAATCAACCTAAAATGCAACATTTGAAGAAATAATGGGTTGCTATCTTTGTGAACATTCTAAACATTCCCAAAAAAATAAAAAATTGATATTTTTTCTGTCTAAAAAATTACTTCAGTAAATTAACAAACTCTGATCATTCCCTAATAAACACTCGAAATGTTTATGTGACCATTACAATCACATTTTTGTCTTCTATCATCGTATGTTTATGTCAGTATGACTTGTACTGAACAACATATAGTCTCTTGGTGTTAATGGGGTTTGGTGATAATTCAAGGTATCCCCAGTATGTTTTCATTCCGACTAGCAAATTTATGATCTGCACAAAAACTTTATTACTAGAGGAGAGTAAATAATAAATTAAAGTTATATGAATTGCATTTTTAAAATATGGGAAGTAGAGATGTTAATAGATTTAAACGTATTGTAAATGGCATTGTAAAAATATCACTTTTTCTCATGTGTAGGACTGGTGCTAGCATTTATCTTTAATATGTACAACTGCTATATAAAAGCTGAATTAATCCTCATTTATTCATTTAAACAGATTCATTAATAAAGCCTCTATTCTGCACAAAGCACTGTGCTAGATGTTGTAATGACTGAAACTGAAACTTAGCTGTTGTCCCAGAGGAGCTTATAATTCTATTGGAATCAGATCTTACTTTCAGTAGAAAAAGATTCGTTGAGAATCTTCTACACTGTAGTGAACGTATTGCTGGTATCAAGAAAGTTTTGACTTAGACACCTTTCCACTAAGTGATAACAACCTAGGACCCACATTGCAGGTTCGCCTTCTAGAGAATAGTACAAAATATTTAAGGAGTCAGACAGTTCTGTAGGAATTGAGAAAAACATGGATACTTTCCCCTCTAGGTAAAATACAATATTAATGTAGTAATTTTTTAATGTAATCTTTTATTTATTTCAATCAGCATTCTTACCAATGCTCACAAATTGTTTTATGGTAAGTAGCCTTATCAATCACAAAACATTTATCACTAACAACCAGTAAATTACCAATAGAGTCTGATTACTGAGTATAAATGCACAATATTCAATTCTTATCACCCAGCATCTATGTATCTAGGGTAATTGCCTATAATGATTCAAACACAGAGCATAAGTTGCTAAATGCCAAGTAAGTGAGTTAGGTAATGAGCGATGGTTGCATCATTTACATTTATACGTTAATGAGCTGGAAATTGTGAGTTAAACTATTAGATCAGTTAGGACTCCTTTGGTTGGATCTAACAACAACAACAAAAAATCCCTGCAAGGCTAAACACCAAAAGAAATTGTTTATAAAGACAGGTGCACAAGACAGAAATGCAGCCAGCCCCCAGTGACCAGGGACCCTCGACTACCTTCACCTTTCTGCTTCTCTCAGTGACTTTGCTTCTCCTCCCACTGCAGGTCTACTTGCTTCTCTTGTTTGCCTCTTGACTCCTCTATTCTTCAAGAGAGTTAGACCCAGCCCACAAAAGTGACCCAATCATCTTCGCTCTCTTGTTCCAAATAAGATTCCCCAAGGGTTGATTACTTCAAGCATATGGCAGTAAGGTAGCTTGGCAGCACATTAGATGTACAGTATCTGGGGAATTTTAGAAACTACTGTGTCCCATTAAACTTGAATCTCTAAGGATTGGAGCTAGGGCATTAACATTTTTAAGTTTCTTGAGTGATTCTAATAAGTAGCTAAAGTTGAGGACCACTGTCTGGGACAGTGGCAAGTATCACATTCTAGAACACTACTAGTGGACCTCCTGCTATGGAGAAGGGGGTATTCTGGAGTGGGTAGGGGGAATTGTGAGCTGTGCAGATACTACAAAATTAAATTAGTCATTCTGTAAAATCAATAAAATTACATAAAATCTATAAAATAATTTATTTAAAAATAATATTAGCATTGTGAACTTAATTCTGAAATGACTATAAATTTGCAAACCTCCCCATTAGATGCAATAGAAGTCAAATTATTATTTTTAATAAATAAAAGCATTGATTAATCTGCCCTAGAAATAGAGAAGTGAAAGTTCTATTTCAGTCATCATTGAGGCTTTCTTGCTCTGAATGCCATCAGTCCAAACTCTCTGGGAGAAACTATGGGTTTCTTTGCCTTAAAGCCAACCTTGGAAAAGCAGTCCTAAGCCCTTTTCTTCAGAAAGCCTACAGGTTTGTGGAAGCAAAAAGTATAATGCACTGTGCTGTAATTCTCTATGTATGGAAAGGAAACATTTAAGAAAACTATGTTATGAATGGGGGACTGTAAAGTCATGTGAAAGAAAGTAATGTTTCTATGAACTGGTAAAATGTCAAAAAAAACAAGTATATTGCAATAAGTTTTCCATAGATAGTGTAATACCTGGAGTAACCACTGAAAATGCTATATCAATATTACACTCAAAAGCGCTATAGATAAAGTGGAGTTCAATGTTGTTATTAGGTTAGTTCCCACATGAACAGCAAATATTTTGGGGTAAATCATCCTGAGCTTTAAGCAAATTGAGTATCATATTGCTATATTAAGTGACAGATAAAGATAAGAGAGACTTTCCAGTACTATGCATTTCTATTCTCTATTAATTGTGTATATTCATGTCTAATATCTTTCAAATTGATATTTTTTAAAACAAGGACTAAAGAGGTAACTATTAAGTTATTAAAACACATTTGTTGGCTTCGACCCCAAGTGTGGCAGCTAGGAGAAGATGTTGATACAAGTCAGCACTTTTCTTACTAATTCATCCTGTTAAATTTACGAAGAAAAAAGGGTTTCTCTTGAATTGGTTCTTTCATTTAAATCCATCTGGGTGGAACAGAACTGGATATGCATGAAGAATCTGATCAAAGAGCTAACAGGCAAATGATCAAATAGCACAATGTATTTTTAGGGGAGGAAGGCTAGGAAAATGGTAGAAATTTTAATGGACTAACGTAAGTGATAATTTAGCATGTAGTTTGACAAGATTTAAAGCTGACTACCTGTGGGTTTTGGGGACACTGCCTCATCCTCAGGGAGTCTTTCACCTACATTTTCCTGATGCTGCCAAGTGCAGCTATATTTTGGCAGGTCACTTCAAACCCCTCTTTATCTGCTGCACATTCAGTGGTAGGCCCAGCTATCTTCTGCTCACTCTTGCATCTGTGCCACGTGGATCCTTAGTAAATAGTATTCTTTCCCCCAAAAAACACCAGGAATGTTGGAGGAATGCCTGAATGCAGCAAACTTTCTCTATATCGTTGTCGGAACAATAAATCAGACACACATTTCTATCCGTGAAATACAAACTTGAGAGAGACGCTGGTCCTGTCTTGTGTCCAATAGCCTCTAGCAGGCAATTATTAGGTCCTCTGAGTGGTCCCACTGAAGTCTCTTCTTTAGACTTTGAGAGACAGCTATCTGTCACCTGCTACAGTTGATTGTAGGGACTCAGACCTAAAACAACCCACAGCTGTCACCAACAAATATTTTTTACCTCAAATTTTTTTACCACATATTTTAAGTCTTTTAATGTCTGGAGGTGGATAGAGAGCCAATATCAAATAACATGTTACGTGTTAGCTATTTGCAAGTTCTGCATGATGACCTTTCACTTATTTATTTAAAAATTTAAATAATATTATATTTGAAATTAAAAAATTAAGATAATTATACACAGTTACAACAACAAAAAATTGCAGTTGTAAGAAATAACAGAGACATCCCATGTACCCTTCAACTATTTTCCCCAAGGTTACCATTTTGAATAAATACAGTATAATTTCAAAACCAGGAAATAGCCATTGCTATCATCTACAGAATTTATTCAGATTTCACCAGATTTATATGATCTTAGTTGTGTGTGTTTGTGTGAGTTTGGTTTTAGTCAAGACATAAAATAGTTCCATCACAAGGATCCCTCATACTATCCTCTTGCAGCAACAACAACTAACCTCTCTCCCTACCTGTCTGTATAAGTCAGGGTTCTCCAGAAACATAATCAGCAGGACACACACACACACACACACACACACACACACACACACAGAAATGCAGGAACTATTAGACCCTGTGGAATATGTTGGTCCTGCAATAGCTCCTGCTCCTATTCCTGCCATGGTCCCTGTGGCCTGTAGAGAGGAAGTGGGGGAAATTACTACTGATAATTACTGATATACAGGTGCATTTAGTTGGGGTAGCCCACTCACATGGACTGCATTTGCTATTCAGCACCAAATGGGTATCATCTAGATCAGGTGTAGCCCACTCACATGGACTGCGTTTGCTATTCAGCACCAAATGAGTATCATCTAGATCAGGGGTAGTCAACCTTTTTATACCTACCGCCCACTTTTGTATCTCTGTTAGTAGTAAAATTTTCTAACCGCCCACCAGTTCCACAGTAATGGTGATTTATAAAGTAGGGAAGTAACTTTACTTTATAAAGTGTATAAAGCAGAGTTACAGCAAGTTAAAGCATATAATAATAATTACTTACCAAGTACTTTATGTCGGATTTTCACTGTTTGGCAGAATAAATCTTTATAAAACAGCTTACTATAGTTAAATCTATCTTTTTATTTATACTTTGGTTGCTCCGCTACTGCCCACCATGAAAGCTGGAATGCCCACTAGTGGGCGGTAGGCACCAGGTTGACTACCACTGATCTAGATGAAACAGAAATGAACCTCAGCATTCAGTGGGTTGAACTCAGTGGCTACTGATCAATCATGAACCTTCACTGTTCACCCTTTGCACAAACAGTGGGCTGTTTTAAAAGGGATTAACCCAATTGCTGAAAATGGGAAGCCAAAGGGTATAGATGGCGGTGGAAAGACTTTTGGGTTATCCTGAAACAGCCAGAGGCAGTCCTCACTGTTTTCACACAGTGTCCCTGAGGTGCTGACACCCCTGGCAATCAGGAAGCTGATTTTCCAGTGCTAGTATGAGCCCTAGTACATGGCCTTAGAGGACAGCATAGCAAAAATAGAAGCCTTTATTAAATTCACCCAGAGAGCCTTAAATGATAGCAAATAAAGCCTGTCCTTACTGAACTCTGGAAATGCCTGTAATGAAAAAAAGCTGTCCTCCAAAATACAATAGCCTTGGACATTATTACTATCTCACAGGGAGGAACCTGAGTCATTATCTAAAGAAGGTTTGTGTTTATATCTGACGACTCTGCGAATGCATCACCTTTTTCAAATCACCTGAGGAAACACAAGTAAATGCCTGAGTGATCTGACACCCAGCCTAAGGAATTAAGTAAATCATTGGCTTTGAATTAGGGGCTTTAGGTGGAAAGAAATTGTTACTTATTTTGGGAATCATTATCTTCATCTGTGTTACCTATTATATATTGTTGCTGTGATATCTGCCTTCTATATACCCTGATAGCGACCCAAAAGGCTGCCTCCATGCTAATAAAATCTTTTGCTGACCACTGAGGGCACACTGAGGAAGGGAAAGATTGAAAGAGCCAATCAAGAGTGGTGGAGGAGGTCATAGGAAGGACGTGACTTCTGGCTGACCCTCCAGCTGGACCCGGGAAATGGAAGCTCCTCACCCCCATCCCTGTCGGTGTTGTTGAGACCTTTTGGAAGGATTACATGCAAGAGTTTATCGGGCCAGTTCTCTTCTTAAAACTCCCAAGATGAGCTTGGTAAGTAGGTTGGTTTTCTTGCTCATTGAAAGCTCCACCTGCCAATCTGGCCTGGCTGCTTCAGTCTTGGTCTCACTTCGCCCTCCCGTGTGCCGACGCCGTTTCAGATTTCACCCGGGTAACTCCTGAGGTTTTGAACCAACATTTACTTTTTGATAATCTGAAAATATCTTTATTTTACCTTTTTCTTTGGGGGAAAAAAAAAGGTGCTAAGTAATTTTTCCTCAGTGTATAATTCTAGGTTTCTAGTACTTTATTCTTAGCAATTTGCGTGATAAACTGGATTCTGACATCCATGGTTGTTATGAAAAGATAGGTTTCAATAGTGGTCTTGTGGGCAATTTGTCTTTTCCTTTGGTTGCTTTAAATAACTTTTTAAATAACTTTTATTTATCTTTGGTGATTTGCACCTTGTATATAATGTGTATCAGTATGAACTTATTTTTATATTTATTATGTTGAGAACTAATGGACTTTTGAAATAGTCAAGAAGGTGGTTTTATTTAATTTTAAAAATTCTAAGCCATACTTCCTCAAATAATGTCTCTGTCCATTTTTCACACCTTTCTGGAATCTTTATTTAGGTTTGTTGTTTTGTTTTTAAGATGAGAAGAGGGGAGACAGGGAGGCAGCATCAGTGGTGAGATTCAGCTGGCTCGCATCAGTTCTGCAGAACTGATACCTAATTTTTTCTTGAGTTTGGCGACCTAGTTGTTAAAATGGCACTTGTAATCAGGGTTCTCTCTGATTTGGGTGCCTGGGCAGCTGCCCAATGTGGAAATCACAAGTTTACATTCCTTACCTTTTTTTAACCTCTGTGAAACAGCATATTCTAAGTGCATGTAGTAATGATCATTCTGTCCATAATTGAAAAATAATTTGATGGAACTATGCTTATAGTAATTTATTCACTTCGTAAAACTCATTATACCTTTGATGAAATACTACATTTTAATTCCCTCGTGTTTGTTACTTCAGTAAACAAACATATAACGTAAAGAGAAAAGGTGCCAATCAACCAGGAGGTAACAAGCTGTCATTGGAAATATCTTAACAATTTTATTGTTTTTTTGTCAGGTATTATTTAACATTTTTTTATTAATTTTTTGTGTGTGTGTGACACAAAGACAGAGAAAAGGACAGATAGAAACAGACAGGAAAGGAGAAAGGTGAAAAGCATCAATTTTTGGTTGCAGTTCCTTAGTTGTTCATTGATTGCATTCTCATATGTGCCTTGACTGTGGGCTACAGGAGAGCAAGTGACCCCTTGCTCAAGGCTGTGACCTGGGGCTTTAATCCAGTGATCTTCAGGCTCAAGCCAAGGACCATGGGGTCATGTCTGTGATCCCATGCTCAAACCAGCAACCCTGCACTTAAGCTAGTAAGCACGTGCTCAAGCCGGATGAGCCCGAGCTCAAGCTGGCTACCTCAGGCTTTCAAACCTGGGTCCACTGAGTCCCAATCCGATGCTCTATCTACTGTATCACTGCCTGGTTAGGCTTCTTTTCTTTTTAATTTTATGTTGATTTCTTTTTTCTGTTCTTTTCTTTCTTTATCCCTTTCCTACCTTACTCAGAAACAGAGTTACCTTATTTACTATTTATCTTTGAAAAATGAGAAAACTAAGGAAATTAGATTTTCTATATAGCATAAACTGCAGTGTAAATTGAGGAATTTTCTAAATTTGCTTGATGTTGATGGCAAAACCTGACATAGCAATTAAAATATATGTACATATGTATACATACACACATATGAGTGATCTAGGTTCACTAGATAAGCAAATTACTCAAATGCCATATGATTTGTAACTCAAATGTGGTCTTTAGGCCCTGGCCGGTTGGCTCAGTGGTAGAGCGTCGGCCTGGCGTGCGGGAGTCCCGGGTTCGATTCCTGGCCAGGGCACACAGGAGAAGCGCCCATTTGCTTCTCCACCCCTCCCCCTCTCCTTCCTCTCTGTCTCTCTCTTCCCCTCCCGCAGCGAGGCTCCATTGGAGCAAAGATGGCCCGGGCGCTGGGGATGGCTCCTTGGCCTCTGCCCCAGGCGCTAGAGTGGCTCTGGTCGCAACAGAGCGACGCCCCGGAGGGGCACAGCATCGCCCCCTGGTGGGCAGAGCGTCGCCCCCTAGTGGGCGTGCTGGGTGGATCCCAGTCGGGCGCATGCGGGAGTCTGTCTGACTGTCTCTCCCCGTTTCCAGCTTCAGAAAAATACAAAAAAAAAAAAAAAAATCTGGTCTTTAGAGCAGGAGCGTTGTCATCACCTGCGAGGTTGTTAGAATTAAAGACTCCCAGGCCCCACCCTAATCTACCAAAACAAAGTCTGCCTTTTAACAAGATCCTGAGTGCATATGTGAAATATAACATCCCCTTCTGCCTGACCAGGCGGTGGTGCAGTGGATAGAGCATTAGACTGGAATGTGGAGGACCCACATTCGAAACCCCGAGGTCGCCAGCTTGAGCGTGGGCTCATCTGGTTTGAGCAAGGCTCACCAGCTATGACCCAAGGTCGCTGACTTGAGCAAGGGGTCACTCAGTCTGCTGTAGCCCCACAGTCAAGGCACATAGGAGAAAGCAATCAATGAACAACTAAAGTGCCACAGTGAGAAACTGATGATTGATGCTTCTCATCTCTCTCCGTTCCTGTCTGTTTGTCCCTATCTATCCCTCTCTCTGACTGTCTCTCTGTCTCTGTAAATATATATAGATATAGATATATAAATATATCTATATATATAAATATATCTATATCTATATATATATAGATAGATAGATAACATCCCCTTCTTCATATCTGTTTGGGTAAGATGTAACATATTTTTAAAAATTATTGTTTGAACAGTTAATGTTACTTGAAAAGCAAAAGTAGTTCTTGATTGGACTTTTGTAGCCTAAATTTAGTAATTTTCCTATGCCTGAAATTTGGCTAAGCGGAAGTGTTGTTAGGCTTGATTTGAGTCTTGTAGTCACCCTTAGGCTGGAGAAGACCCAAATCAACTCAACTTACTTAGACTAAGAATGGGAGAAGGTGAGTCATTTACTATAGCTATACTGTAGTAAAATGTCAATGTGGAAGATCACCTTCAGTATAATTTTTGATGAGAGATTCAAGTAGGTTTTATTTTATACTTTCCACGGCTAATTGGTACATACTTATTTATTACATTACATACCCTTGTAAATTGTGAAATATAAATCATCTTATTCTTCGTTTTAGGACAGTGTTGAGCAAAATTTAAAATATTATTGACTACAAAGTGTTTCTGAATTTGAGGGCAGATAGATTATTTAACTCATTTTAGGTTGTGTGTGACTGAAGTAAAATAAGTGACACTAAACAGGATATATTTAAAATCTCTAGTAACTGATTCCCACCTCTAAGAAGAACAAGTTTTACTTCTGGGCCTCTCCATATTCTGGCTTAGAGAATCCAGGTAACTAGTAAAGGTGAAAGAAAAAATAAAGACAGTGAAAGAGGAAGAAACTGAGAAAGAGAAAGAGGTGCAAAGGAAGAAGGGAGAGGAGACTGGAGTGGGAAGAAGAAGAAGAGGTATCTAAATATATAATTAACTAAGCAAGAGAGTACAGGAGGAAAAGCAATAAAAGAAGAAATGATAGCAGATCTTTTTTGTTTTTTTTTTGTTTTTTGGTGACAGAGATAGAGAGAAGGACAGAGAAGGACAGACAGACAGGAAGGGAGAGAGATGAGAAGCATCAGTTCTTCATTGCAGCATCTTAGTTGTTTATTGATTGCTTTCTCATATGTGCCTTGACTGGGGGGTTCCAGTAGACTGAGGGACACCTTGCTCAAGCCAGCAACCTTGGGCTCAAACTGGTGAGCCTTGTTCAAACCAGATGAGCCCGCGCTCAAGGTGGCGATGTTGGGGTTTTGAACCTGGGTCCTCCGCAACCCGGTCTGACACCCTATCCACTGCGCCACCTCATGGTTAGGCTGATAGCAGATTTATGAGAGGGTTTTGGTGACTGATGAGGGACAAGAAAAAGCACTTGCCATTTAGAAAAAGTAATACTGAGAAGTGAAAATATTGGGAAGGAGGATTTTTATTTATGTTTGCATCACACTGTTGAACACAGTGTAAATATTCAAATTGTTTTCATTGCTTTTAGTTATCAAAATGTTGATATTTTTAACACAACTGTTGGCAAAATAGCTGTGTTAGTCTTGCTCGCTAGTTTACCAGTTTACTGGCTGCAAGCATTTTGCTTGATTAGTGTGTGAGCACGTGGCAGAGGCAAGTGTGCATAGTCTATGTAAGGTATGGGTGCTTGTGCTCAGGGTGGATTGCAGGTTGCAGATGGTGGATTGTCAGCCTGCTACTATGAGGGGCCTGAGAAGCCGTTTCCTCCTTGTTGGGCAAATGAGTGTGTTAGACTTGCTCGCTTGTATTTTGCCTGATTGGTGCATGAACATGGGGCAGCGCCATGTGTGTATAGTCTATGTAAGGCTGCAGGTGCTTGCCCTCAGGGAAGCAGATTGTAGGTTGCAGATTGCCTGCCACCATTAGGCAGAGCTATTTTTTGCTTTTGTTTGCAGGAGAAGGGGTTCTCCTCCCCCTTGGCCTGCTTGCTTGTTCACAATTGCAAGGCTCTAATAAGCAGAATGGCCCACCATCCTCTGGCTCCACAGTTCCTTACTGTCTGCCCGAATTCCGTCGGAACCTGCATGGCCACAACCACCAGTCTTACATTTGGGACAGCCAGCAGGATTCAAACCAGATTGGTATGGAACCGCAACACCCTTGAGGCATTGGGTAGAGGAGTGGTCACTGCTCTCCAGTGTGTGTTTCCTCATGGCTCTCCTTTTAGGGGCTATGGGCTGGGTTTTTTTTACAACCCTGCAAGAGGAAACTGAGAGTTCTGTGCGAGAAGCTGCCTGAGGTCAAAAGCTCCAGGATGAGCTGCAGACTGAGCAGCAATAACAGCTTGAACTGGAGCAAGCTCTGGAGAAGGATAATGACTGGTTTCAAGAACTGCAGTGTGAGATGCAAGCTGAGCACCATTGGCACCTGAAACTGGAACACTCCCTGAAAAAGGAATTATGGGTTTGCGAGTTGCAGTTTGCCCTGGAAGCAGACACTATCAGTGACAGCTGTTGGAGAAACAACTGTGGGTTTAAGAGCTTGAGTCTCCACTTCAGGCCTAGAGCTTGCAGCCACAGGAGCCAAAACCCTGGAGCAGCACTCATGCTGGCAAAGTGGCTCTAAGTTGGTGGGAGCAGGTGTTTCCAACTCCTCCTCTTCTGAAGATGAGGAGGTCTGGGCTGAAGCTGCTGCCCACATACTCAGAGCTCAGCCAGTGGTCACCCAGGAGGTAAAAACCCAGCAGCAAAGAGTCTCTCAGGGGCAGTCACAGTTCCCTCCACAGGTAGTAGAGCACTCTGTGGTCTGGCCCTACACCCAGGCAGGGCTGATGGAGTTGGGGGAGCAATTTAGACAGAATCCCACTGAGTCCCTGGTAGCCTGGTTGCTGAGGTTGTGGGACATAGGGGTGAATGTCATCATGCTCTCTGGAACAGAGATGGAGAAATTGGCTGCCATTCACTCCTTAAGGCAGCATCTTCAGAACTGCCACGACAACCCAGGAAGCCATACCCTCAGGGCAGCAGACTGTAGATTGCAGAATGCCTGCCACCATTGGGAGGCGCCATTTTTGCTTTTGTTTGTGAGAGAAGGGGCTTTCCTTCCCCCCCTCCCCTGGCCTATTTACTTGTGGGTGCTGAGAGAGAGAGAAGTGTTTTTTCCTGCCTGCTTGCTCATCCTCTGTTATGAGACTCTAATAAGCAGTATGGCCCACCATCCTCCAGCTCCACAGTTCCTTTACCATCTGCCTGAATCCAATGGGAACCTGCATGGCCACGGCACTGGCCTTACACCCCTGCCTGTTTGCTCATCTGCTGTTCCAAAACTCTATTAAATGGTAATGGCCCAACACTTTCCAACTCTGCAGTTTCTCTTCCCTCTGCCCTAAACCAATGTGGACCTCCCTGGCCTCAACCACCAGCATGACAGTAACCATGTACAGAAACTAGTTATGTTTTCTATTAAGTGAGCTAAGTGTTATTAGAGTTATATATATTTTAAAGTTCATGCACATATTTATAAGTTAATCAAGTAGAAATACTAGTAAAGATTTGAATATTTCTGTTTCATCTCTACAGTTAAGCTTATGTCAATATCAGCTAACATTATACTTGAATTCCAAATGGTAATGGGTTTCTAAAGAGAATCAAAGCATTTCTTAAAGTATACATCAAAAGCTTTGAAGGGCATTCAATCGGGACAAAGAATAATTCCAGACATGAATGAAAAATATACAACCTAAATTCAGATTTTATTTTATAGAATCCTTAATTCAAATCTGATTGATTTTTTTTTAGCTGTTCTAATTCATACTTTGCCCAAAGAGTATTTTTAGTTGGGTCTGCACAAGATACATTAATTCCTTGGCTTTTGAACAGACTTAGATCAGTGTTAGGAAATATGTGGTAAAAGTGTATTTACTGTTGTCCAGTTGTTATGTTGAATATTGATTTCACACTTGCTCTCCTTTATTTTTGTGCTAAAAAAATAGAGCCAAAAAACTTTTGGAAGACTCTTAGACCCTAAAACGATAACAACTTTTCATTAGTGGAAAAGGTAAACTATGATAAAGTCTTATAGCACAGTCCCATTATATCTAGAAAAAACATAAAAGTATTTGATTTTAAAAGGTTTGGGTTTTTCTCTTTAGAATTTGAAATTTATGAGACAAGAACTTAAGACTGAACTGCTTAATTTACTCAGTTTTACCAAAACTTATTTAGGGTAACTCACATATAGCAATAAACATATTTATAAGAAAGACAAACATTTTTATAGAGAAACTATTATATGAACTAAAAGTATTTCAGCAAATAATCTCAGTACAGTGATTGTGAAGAAATTAGGCTAAAGAAATTTAAGTGCTTAAATGCTTACTTAGTTGAGTCTTAAGGTTATTTTTTGTTAAAATGTTAATTTCAGGGGTTCTTTTAGTTTGAACGGTCAGTGATACTGTTAGATTAGTTTGGGTAATCGGAATTTATTTTGAGGCTACATGGGAAGAAGTCTATTAATGGTAAGTTCTCTAACAGAGACTTTGAGACAGAAGATTGCACGCAGATGTTTGTTGGGGTATGCTTTTTGGGTCAACAACTGGGAGAAAGTGAAGAAACAGGGTTAAGCAAAGGCAAAAATTTAGTGATGTCATAAGACAGGCCTTAGCCAATCCCATGGGAGCTGGGGTGACTACAGAGCTATCAACATAAAGGCAATGAGGATTGGGCCTCACACTCCTGCCTGGAGATGTGGCTGATTTCAAGGAGAGAGTCATGGCCTTGTGTGAAGTGGCTGTTTCCAGCTGAGGACAGTATTGGAGAGGTATTCAGATGATTGATGTTAGCAACCAACCAATCAGCCCAGCAGCTGGAGGGGCAGGCTTTGAAGGGGGAACATGTTTGGCATACCATAGCATCCACTCCAAAACACACACACACACACACACCCCCCCCCCCACACACACACACACACCAATCTAGAAAGTTTCTCTGTGTTGCATAGCTCAGTCTAAGAAACTAGACCATGGTTCAGACACAGCACCTCTGTAACAGCTGGCATTCATGGGCTTTCTCACTATACACTTAGCGCTCCTTGCTTTTCATCTTTTTATTCGCTCGGTAGTGTTTCAGCTGTGTTTTTTCTCGGTATTATTGCTGTGGCCTCTGCTGTTATTAACTTATCTTTATAATCATGACTTCTTAGGCTTCAGATACACCACAGCCTTCTTTCTGTAGGTCTCCCGACTTTTTTTCTTTTTGTATTTTCTGAAGCTGGAAACGGGGAGAGACAGCCAGACAGACTCCCGCATGCGCCCCACAAGGATCCACCCGGCACGCCCACCAGGGGCGACGCTCTGCCCACCAGGGGGTGACGCTCTGCCCCTCCGGGGCGTAGCTCTGTCGCAACCAGAGCCACCCCAGCGCCGGGGCAGAGGCCAAGGAGCCATCCCCAGCGCCGGGGCCATCCTTGCTCCAATGGAGCCTCGCTGTGGGAGGGGAAGAGAGAGACAGAGAGGAAGGAGAGGGGGAGGGGTGGAGAAGCAGATGGGCGCCCCTCCCGTGTGCACTGGCCTGGAATCGAACCCGGGACTCCCGCACGCCTGGCCGACGCTCTACCACTGAGACAACCGGCCAGGGCCTAGGTCTCCCTACTTTTATATGACTTTACTGTCTGCTTCTTGTCTCACATTCAAATGCCCTAGAATGTTATTATATTAGACCTTCACTGTTTACGATAAAGTGTGTCTCTTGGGCAAAACTCTTGTGCCAGGTCCTATTGTGAGCTAGTTGGTCTACATGAATGACTGCCTTTGAGTTTGTGATGAGGTCAAATTAGTGAGACCACAGGGCATACAACATGGTCTGTTTATAAAGAAGTTCCCAGAAGCAGGACTCCAGGAAAAGCAGGTAATAAGGTCTAAACTGAAGCTCAGTGCCTGCCTTACTATTTCAGAGTAGCAACCCCTTTACAAATTTGTCCTCCCAATGTTTGAACCCAGCAGGGGTTCTCCAGTTTCACTGTACACCAGATATCTTATGAAGATAAAGATTCCTGGGGTAACAATGAACATTCTGTGTCTATTAGGTTACAGATAGCAAAACTATTGTCCTTGGTTTCATAGAGGATTAAAGCAGGCAATCAAATACCTACAAAATCGTGAGGACAGTTGGTACACCTGACTTCTGGTTTGATTCCAAGAATAATTCCCAAAATAATACCATGGAACTTGGCCACTAAGGGAGCTTCTTTGCCTGTCCTGACTGGGCCGTTAAGGAATTAGTCAATTTCTGCTACTAAATATACTAGAAAAATGAATGGCACACACCTTTTCCCTGGATACCAAAAAGCAATGGAAGAAGCACAGGGACCTCCTACAGGTGTCCTGGGAGAATCTGACAATAACCGTTACACAACATGCAGCAGAATTAGGGAAAGCATCAGAAGAAGGGTCACTGCTTCGTGATAGCCATGCCTGCCCTCAAACTCTAATGGGTATGTTGACTTGCAGAAGATAGATGTATGTGGAATCTGGGGAGTAGGGAGCCTTGGGAAAGTTTCTCTAACTTCTAGACTGCAATGAGTAAACTAATCTGAAGCATCTGCTACATACCCTAAGTAAATCTGATGCAGGTATCTATGAACCACAAATTGAGAAAACAAATTATCAGATGGTTATGCTGTGGGTAGAAATTAGTGGATTCTAATAAAAAGAAAAACACAATAGAAAATGTGGCCTTTCTCCCTGGCTGGGTAGCTAAGTTATTAGAGCATCATCTTAATACTCAAAAGTTGCAGGTTTGATCCCTGGTCAGGGCACATGCAGGAACAATAGATGTGTTTCTCTCTCTCTCTCTCTCTCTAAAATCAATAAATAAATAAAAAAAATTAAGTGGCCTTTCTAATTTGTCTGGATCTCACAGTGCTATTACATATGTTATAATTACCATAAAGATACTATGCATAATATTTGTGTTTTTTTGTAAATTATTTAATTGTTTGTATTTATATAGATACAGATATACCATAGCATTGGATTTTAAAGTTTACCAATCTCTGACTTAAACTTTGGAATTTAAACTAATGGATAATATTGTCAACTACATTAAAATAATGCATTGACTACTTAATAAAATCATGATTAATGTGTCCCCAAAACATATAATCCAGAATTATTTTTTTGGTGCTAACTTTAAATAATTGTATTTAAGATATCTCATTTTCCACTTTACCATACAGTGCTTGTTAAGTGTATTATTTCCTTTTTTCAGTGCAGAGGTTAAGCCAAACTTGAGCATAGAAGTAACAGTGTTCCACACAAAATATTGAAGGACCCACATTTGTAGCAACTCCCAGAATTGCTCTTAGTGCCATGTTTCCTGCCTTGTTTCTAAATGGATACAGCAGAGAGGAAAGAGACTAGAGGGGATGACAGATGAAGCCGGCACTGAGGGCTCAAGGCGTCACTTAGCAATCGCCAATCACTCAGGGACATATCTGCTGTTTGCTTCGCTCACTGCACCCATTCTGCCACAGGGGAAATTGCATGACATTAATACAATATATGCATAGTTTCCTTTTATTTTTAAAATAATAAAACTGATTTAACATGTTTACATCACACGAATTAACTAACACACATTTGGTAAAAACAGGAATAGAATACAAACACATATTGATCCATACTTGATTTATGCCACCCTATTTCTTAATTAACTAACACAAGGTATTCAATTTAAGGAAAGAGGGGTTTGATCAAGGAAGAGATACCGCACAGCTTTTAGGTAATTACTGGATTCCAGCTTCTCTTTTCATACTGTTATCCTGACAATGGTCCCTACATTATTCCTCCTACAGCCCTGGACTCAGAGCGACTGTTAATGTCCAAGGCTCAGTGAGACTGTCACCCAATACTGACGTTTCATTATGTGGCTGAATGTTTCTTATTATGGCAGAAAAAGAAATGTCAACTGCAAGGAATTTTATAATCCACAGTTATTTTAAACTTTCCATCGTATGATCCTTTTTCTCTCCTCATTCCTAAAACATATTTTAAGAGAGGCAATATTGAACTGAAAAAAGATTATGTTCATTGGAAGGTTTTTTTTTTTTTTTCTGGGAATTTATTAATTTATAAAGAATGCTAATTGAATACTTTCTAAAGTTTCAAAACAAAAAAAACATGCTTACTAATTTCTATGTGAAATCAGAGACCGTCTCTTTGTTCAAGTGTCCCTATTATTTTTAAAGGACTGAAAACCCAGAAACGGCTCCCTATTTTTTCTTAGGTGGGTTGTATGCAACGGGTATTTCTTGATGTAATCTGGGTAGTGAACATAATTGGCTAACAAATACTTTTTAAGGGCCCCCAACAATTTAAGATGATGCTTCATCTTAAATGTACCTATTGAGTCTAGGATTCCTGGAAATTTCTTTTGTAATTTTTGTAGCATGACCTTGTTACTGTTTAGAAAACCTAACATACCATACATATAGCTAATCTCTGCTTCCACCAAGAAGAATTATAGCAGTTGAAGGTAAAGTGCACTAACACCATAGAAATCAGCAAACCCTGGAGGGAAACAGGAATTATTATACTGCTTTAAGGATCTTATAATATATGTAAATTACTATATATTTTCTTCTCTTCTCTTCTCTTCTCTTCTCTTCTCTTCTCTTCTCTTCTCTTCTCTTCTCTTCTCTTCTCTTCTCTTCTCTTCTCTTCTCTTCTCTCTCTTCCCTTCCCTTCCCCTCTCCTCCCCGCCCCTTCCCCCTCTCATCCTCTCCTCTCCTCTCCTCTTTTTTAAATTGAGAGGTGGGGAGGTAGACAGACGACTTCTGCATGTGCCCTGACCAGGATCCACCCTAGAAGCTCCCTACCAGGGGGTGCTCTGCCTGTCTGGGACCACTGCTCTGTTGCTCAACAACTGAGCTATTTAGCACATAAAGCAAGCCCATGGAATCATCCTCAGCACCTGGGGTCAACTTAGGGTTGAGCCATGGCTGTGGGAGAGGATGAGAGAGAGAGAGAGAGAGAGAGAAGAGGGAGGGGGAGGCGTGGAGAAGCAGATGGGTGCTTCTCCAGTGTTCCCTGACTGACTGGAAACAAACTTGGGGCTCCACACGCCTGTCTGACACTCTGCCAACTGAGCCAGGGCCTAATTTTTCAAATTAAATTGCAATGGGATATAATTCACATGTAAATTTTAAATAAACACTTTAAAATAACAGGGACTAAAATTAATATTTTAGCCAGCTAAGAAATTAAGAGCTTGCTTAACTTGATAAAATCTATCAAACCTTTAATAAACTTTAATTAATTTAAAAAATATGCCATTGATTTGAGAGAGAGAGAGAGGAAGGAAGGGAGAGAGAAAGAGAAGCATCAATTCTTTGCTCCACTAAGTTGTTTCATTTTTAGCCGTGCACTCTTGATTGCTTCTCCTGTGTGCCCTGACTGGGGATCAGATCCACAACCTTGGTGTGCTGGGACATGTTTTATCCACTGAGCAACCGATCCAGGGCATTCTTAATAAACTTTAACAAACATTATATTCAAAAGGAAATATTGAGGCTTTGCTTTAAAGTCAGCAAAGATGCAAGGATGCTCACTACCACTGCTTCTATTCAACATTATATTAAAAGTCTTTGCTAGTATATAAAAAAAGTAAAAAGACAAAGAAAAATAATAATTATCGGTTACTGATTTTATCCTCCACCAAAAAAGAAAAAAACAAAACCCAGAAATTATGAAATGATAATGAGTCCAGTGAAATTTCTAGATACAAGATCAATAAAGAAAAATTATTTGCATCTCTATCCATAATTGCTATCTGGACATAGGCAAGGCTTAAATAACAGAGTTTTATAATGAGATTGCTTTTTATAATAAGGATTGTGGGAAATCTTTATAAAATTTTGAGCAGGGATATTATATTGTCTTCTAAGCAAGGGTTAGAAAGGAATAAGAGTAAACATTAGGAGACCTAATTAGGAGGCTGATGTTGCATCTCAGTTACAGATGGGGATAGACTGAATAAAGGAAGTGATATAGGATGCTCTTCCCTGTGCACGAATGCAAGATAGAATCTGGAGGTCTCTTTTGTTTATAAGAAATGGTGAGTGAGAGAAAGCAAGGAGTCTAGCAGGGGTCCCAGGTTTACAGATAGTAACAACAGAGAGAACAATTGATGAGCCAGGAAACATGGGAAATGGATGTATTTATTGGTTAGGCACAAAAAAAATGAGTAGTTTAGTTGGGTATGTGAAGTTTTAAATTATCACAAGATACCAAACTGGAGATAATCCTTTTTAAAAATTGAATATACAGGTGGGAATCTGCAAAGAAAAGCCCCAGCTGGAGATACAAGTTGAGAATCTACAGTATATGAAAAACAAAGAAAGCCATAAAAGCCAGTGAGATTAATCAGATAAACCCTGTAGCAGTTATATGATAAGAAGAAAGCCACAACAGTACTGATCCTGATTTATGATTTGTTCACAGGAAGTTGAACCTGATTAAAAAATAAAAGAAAGTGTGGTCAGAGATGTAGGAGAAAAATCATATAAACATGAAAAGAGAGATCATCACAGATTTAGTAAAAAGTTGGTGAGAAAGCAGAAATGAGAGAATTAAAGTAAGAGAAGAGACAAAGGGAAAACAAGAGGGTCTCAAATCTTTGGCCAAGGGTAAGAATAAAAAAATGTCAGAAATGATAGGCAGAACTGGCTATACAAGATTGTAAAAGGATTTGCTTTGACCTTTGATTGGATTGGGGTTCCCAATCTTCCTGATCTTTTGCAAAGTGAGAAAGGTATAGTTTAAAGTGAATTTAAATTTTCTGATGAAACATGCCAGTTTGTTTGACAAGGACACAAATTCTTAACTACTATCCTCTTTTCAAACTACTGTAAATTCTTCTAAAGTTATGTAGCATTTATTTGGCAGAAAAACAAAGTTACTAAAGCATTATATTTAAGTCTTTCTCATTAATATGAGGCAATCTAAGTAAAAATTAATTTAATCCAAAATGCCAACCTGGACATTATAATTTTACTGCAATGTTAGATTATAAATCATTTGTTAAATCAGATAACCCAGAATACACATATAACAATTTTTATAATATTCTTTCTTTACTGTAATGCAAATATTTTTGGGCCTGATAATATACTCTTTTTGAACCTCAGCCTCTTTCTGCATAAAATAGGAAAAAATAATAGCTACCTCATAAACTTATGTGAATATTAGAAGAGTTAAAATGTGTTCAACCTTTAGAAAATCTCCTTCATACTCAATTCTCAATAAGTATAAATCATTCTTAGTAATTTTTATTCTAGAATGAATGCTAACTATTTTAGAAATTAGTTTTAAAAGCTAACCATCCTCTGATAATATACCCATAGGATCTGGGTTTATAAAAATTCAATTTGATAAACCTTGGTTTCAACTCTCTCTACTACCTATCTCAGAGAGCTGTGATTCACAGGTAACAATATTACACAGAATAATTATTTCCAGGTTAATTACTTCAATTCTGCCAAAATTATTTCCTTTCTTAAACATTTGCATATTTGTATAGGAAATTTATGCTGTTTGCTTTTCCACCGGCTCAACTGCCAAATTTTCTGTCAAATTTTCAATATCTATATTTAAATATTCCAAACTTTTCATTAGGTAATCTAGCACTAGATTATTTTTCTCTTTTATTTCTGAACAGTGTGGATTAAAATAAGTTTGGCTAAAAATGTGGATATATGTTGATGTACTGTTTACATTTTTTGTATATATAAATTATATATTTTTAAAGCCAACACATCATATTGATTACTTTAAAATCTCCAAATGTTTCACAATTCAAACTTATTTGTATTTAGTTCAAATAAAACTAATGTCAGATTATTCCACCCACTTTTTTCCCCCAAATTCTATTTAGTATGACCCTCAAAGCCCAGGAAATTAGATGCATGATTACACAGGAAAGCAGATGTTGTGCTGACCCCAATGGAGACCACAACCCATAGTCACTTGGGCTTCTGTTCTGAGCATGGGCCCTATTGAAGTTGCATTTCCACATGCCAATGACAATGTCTTTTTGCTCAAAGACTGGAATTATTTTCCATATGAAACTCCTGGACAAATGAAATTTTATTTTAAAATAGAATAGAATTGAGGACAGGCACAAAAATGAATTATCCTCTCCCCCTCCCATTCATTCATGAGAAATTAGTAATTCACTATGTTAAAACTTTTTGTTTACTTTTTATATTCAAGAAGCAGAGTAAGATCATCAAATGTTATAAGAAATTTATATGCCATTTATTTAAAGTTGTAATCCTCAGTTCTACCTAGATAAAAGTCATTAGATTGTTACTACATTTTATGAATTGGCAAGATCCATTTTTTCTGCTAATGTGTTATTAATTTAAAAAAAATTTAAACAAAATACTCTAAATTAATTATTAAAAAGTCTCTACAAAAATAATCTTAATACTCAGTACTTCTGCTGCAAGTCATTTAATATCAGAGTGAAAGCATGATATTTATTGCTCATATCACTTGTTTTTCAAGAAAAGAAAACACAAAGTTTATTACCAGCCAGATTTCTTTGTAGATTAAGTTACGCAGAGTCCCTACATTTATGTATTTCTTACAGGCCTTTTCAACCAGATCACTTTCAGCTTTGAGAATCAATTTTCCTACCAATATCATGGCTTGCTTACATACTCAACTACATAAAAATTTTACTTATGTTTCTGGGCTGTGTGTTCTAACTAATTAGTTCTACTGAATTCGAAACACTTATACAATGATGCATACAACTTGAAAAAAAAGAAAGATGCAAGATTCTACAATGTCCAGCAAGATAAACTTACTTGTTGACAACCTGATTAGCATATTATTACTTTGTACCTAAAACATCCTCCAATAATTTTACAGTTGAATTGTCTAAACAACCACCACCACATGAACTACAATAGCAATGATAATGTCATCAATTGCATGAAGAAGATTAAATTCAATAAATACAATAATAGAAGTTTCCTAGCATTTGGCTCGTACTGGATTGGTTTCAGTTCTCTAACACAGATGCTACGGATCACAATGTAATTGTCAGAAAAAGAAAATCGGACAGCTAGATCCTATGAGCTGATTAGCATAAGGGAAATCTACACTGTGCACACAGACAAAACCTGGCTTTGCAGAACACAATGAATGTGATTGGCATAACTGTTTGACCCTTAGTTTAAGGGGGATTCTTGTGGTTCCATTCTTCCTTTAGAGTCATGGTGTGAAATGAAGGCAGAATGCTCCCATTCTCACTCTTTCGATTCTCCTCTTCCCTGTATTAGTCAGCTTATAAAGCTTTTACTGCTAGCCCTAAGATCCTGGTTGTATGATAAAGGAGCAAATGTTGCCATTGGAAACTTTGGTTTGGCTCATTTACTGTCTGGGAAACAACTACAAAAAGAAGTGAAAGAGAAATGTACTTTGTAAGTGCTTTAAACAATGACCAAAATGATGAAAACAAATTTAACAATGAGAGTTTGTGAATTGAATAGCCAGCACTTTTCTTTTTTCTTTTTCTTTTTTTTTTTTTTTGTACTTTTCTGAAGTGAGAAGTGGGTAGGCAGAGAGACAGACTCCCACATGTGCTTGTCCAGGATCCATCTGGCAAGCCCACCAGGGGGCGATGCTCTGCCCATCTGGGGTGCTGCTCCATTGCAACTAGAGCCATTCTAATGCCTGAGCCATCCTCAGTGCCCAGGCCAACTTTGCTCCAAAGGAGTCTGGCTGCAGGTAGGGAAGAGAGAAACAGAGAGAAAGGAGAGGGGGAAGGGTGGAGAAGCAGATAGATAGAACTATCTGCTTCTCCTGTGTGCCATGATGGGGAATCGAACCCAGGACTTTCACATGCTGGATCGATGCTCTACCACTGAGCCAACTAACCAGGGCTGCCAGCACTTTTCTTCATACACTCAATATCATTTCTCCTCTCAGTATAAAATGTATACTGGAACCCAGACTATCTTTTTCTACAGTGTAAAAACAGCTTACTTGCACATATCTCTGTGTCTTACTGGCACAGGGAATAAATTCACTTTTATACAGTCTACATGGTTCTATCCTGGATGAATTATAACTGACTTGGCATCAGTCAACAAAAGTTCGCACATAGGCCTGGTTGAAAATTATTTGCTGAAATTTGTACTTATAAAATAAGTAAATAAGATATATGGAACACTTATTTTATGCCAGCTTCTCTTCTGAGTGTTCCACAGATATTAACTCACTTGATTCTCCCAATAAGCCTGGAGGGAGAACTTCATATCATCTCTACTTAATAGATGAGAGCATAGAGAGGCACAGAAGAAAATATTTCCATGCTCATACGTGGTCAAATTGGAATTCAAAACCAGTCAGTCTGCCTTTAAGGTCCATTTTCCTGACTACTGTGTAGACATGCCAATATAATAGATCTCATTTAAGAGACAGTATGGCTCTGTGGAACTGGGTTTGAACTGAGTTTCTTATGGGTAAGCATCTAGTCTTGAGCAAATTGGTTCATTTTACTGGGACTCAGTTTTTCCATCTGTAAGCTAAGGGCATAATTCTAAGAGGGAAGAACAGGTATAATTTACCTATGCATGTATATTTTGGTCTAATTGTATATTGCATACATACAGTTTGCATACATTTTTTTTTTAGAATGAATTCTGATCTTCCCTTATCTACTCTGTTTTATGTTTTGTTTTGTTTTTTTTTACAGTAATAAAAAGTGCCATAACTGCAACTTTCTGGACAAACAAAATGTTCTTTATTTTCTCTTTGTACCACGTTACAAATGATAAGTGAGTTCATCTTTTCCCTCTGACTTTGCTACATTTCTTCTGTTAATTTATATAGTTTTTATCTGCATGTTTGAAATTTGCTGGTGATTAGATTATCTAAATTCTATGTTCCAATGGGAAAAAAATTATGCCATATACATTATGGATAACATGTCCAACGCTGTTCTTACAGTATAACCTTTTTTACACCATAGAGAAGATAATGAGCTCCTAAGAGAATACCACAAACCACTACAAGTGAAGAGAGGCGCTCTTCCTCACGGGAGCATGCCCACACCTTTCTCAGGCAGGCATCTTCTAATCTCTAAGGGTCCCCCCAAGTCTTGCAACCAGGGGAGCAGTGGGCAGCCACAGCTCATTCTGGGCTAACCCCCTGAACCTCTCTCCCAGGTCCCTATGCTCTGACTCCCCAGTGAGCCATAGCAGCCCGCCTAGGCTCTCTCCCCCTCGGTTCTTCTAACTTAAGCCCTTCCCTGTTTCACTGTCCCTAGCTTTAATAATATACTCTCAACATCACCTGGACTCATGTTGTGAAATCTTTCCTGCACAACGTCAAGAACCCACAAACTACAAGGCAGAACCTCTCTGGGCCAGTTCCTGTCTGGTTACCATATCCAGAGTAAAGCTTAGAAACATTTACGCTAAGAAGACTCTTCTAAGTCTTAAATCAAGCACAAAATCATTCATAAATCATTTATAGTTCCACTTTAGTTTAAAAAAAAAAACTTACAAAAGCGGAAATTTAAAGATACAATAATCATATTCTAAAACAATTATCTGAGAAGTCAAAGGGAACCAAAAAAACAAAGTAATAATCATTTAGTAAAGATATGTTTCAGGTTATGATAAATGTTCATTAAAACTCCTCGTTAGAATTAGAGGAAAGAGAAAAAACGATTTTAAATCCACTTACCTTTTAGAACAGTTATTCAATAACATTTAATAATGAAACATATAATTGAAGAAAATTAAAATGAATTAAATTTTTTTTAAATTATTTTATTCCCTAGGTATTTTTATTTTTTATTATTTTTTTATATAATTTTATTTTTTTAATGGGGTGACATCAATAAATCAGGATACATATATTCAAAGATAACAAGTCCAGGTTATCTTGTCGTTCAATTATGTTGCATACCCACCACCCAAAGTCAGATTGTCCTCTGTCACCTTCTATCTTGTTTTCTTTGTGCCCCTCCCCACCCCCTATCCCTCTCCCATTCCCCCCTCCCCCCCGTAACCACCACACTCTTATAAATGTCTCTTAGTTTCACTATTATGTCCCACCTACGTATGGAATAATGCAGTTCCTGGTTTTTTCTGATTTACTTATTTCGCTTCGTATCATGTTATCAAGATCCCACCATTTTGCTGTAAATGTTCCGATGTCATCATTTCTTATGGCTGAGTAGTATTCCATAGTGTATATGTGCCACATCTTCTTTATCCAGTCGTCTATTGATGGGCTTTTTGGTTGTTTCCATGTCCTGGCCACTGTGAACAATGCTGCAATAAACATGGGGCTGCATGTGTCTTTACGTATCAATGTTTCTGAGTTTTTGGGATATATACCCAGTAGAGGGATTGCTGGGTCATAAGGTAGTTCTATTTTCAGTTTTTTGAGGAACCACCATACTTTCTTCCATAATGGTTGTACTACTTTACATTCCCACCAACAGTGGATGAGGGTTCCTTTTTCTCCACAGCCTCTCCAACATTTGCTGTTACCTGACTTGCTAATAACAGCTAATCGAACAGGTGTGAGGTGGTATCTCATTGCCGTTTTGATTTGCATTTCTCTAATAGCTAAAGAAGATGAGCATCTTCTCATATATCTGTTGGCCATTTGTATTTCTTCCTGGGAGAAGTGTCTATTCATATCCTCTTCCCATTTTTTTATTGGATTGTTTGTTTGTTTGTTGTTGAGTTTTATGAGTTCTTTGTATATTTTGGATATTAGGCCCTTATCTGAGCTGTCGTTTGAAAAAATCATTTCCCATTTAGTTGGCTTTCTGTTTATTTTGTTATCAGTTTCTCTTGCTGAGCAAAAACTTCTTAGTCTGATGTAGTCCCATTCATTAATTTTTGCCTTCACTTCTCTTGCCATTGGAGTCAAATTCATAAAATGCTCTTTAAAACCCAGGTCCCTGAGTTGAGTACCTATGTCTTCTTCTATGTACTTAATTGTTTCAGGTCTTATGTTTAGATCTTTGATCCATTTTGAGTTAATTTTTGTACAGGGGGAGAGACTGTAGTCCAGTTTCATTCTTTTGCATGTGGCTTTCCAGTTTTCCCAGCACCATTTATTGAAGAGGCTTTCTTTTCTCCATTGTGTGTTGTTGGCCCCTTTATCAAAAATTATTTGACTATATATATGTGGTTTTATTTCTGGACTTTCTATTCTGTTCCATTGGTCTGAGTGTCTATTTTTCTGCCAATACCATGCTGTTTTGATTGTCGTGGCCCTATAATAGAGTTTGAAGTCAGGTATTGAAATGCCCCCAGCTTCATTCTTTTTCTTTAGGATTGCTTTGGCTATTCGGGGTTTTTTATAGTTCCATATAAATCTGATGATTTTTTGCTCTATTTCTTTAAAAAATGTCATTGGAAGTTTGATGGGAATTGCATTAAATTTGTATATTGCTTTGGGTAATATAGCCATCTTGATTATATTTATTCTTCCTAGCCAAGAACAAGGTATATTCTTCCATCTCATTATATCTTTTTCGATTTCCCTTAACAATGGTTTATAGTTTTCATTATATAAGTCCTTTACATTCTTTGTTATGTTATTCCTAAGTATTTTATTTTTTTTGTTGCAATCGTGAAGGGGATTATTCTTTTGAGTTCCTTCTCAGTTGTTTCATTGTTGGCATATAGAAAGGCTATTGACTTCTGTATGTTAATTTTGTATCCTGCGACCTTACTGTATTGGCTTATTGTTTCTAGTAGTCTTTTTGTGGATTCTTTGGGGTTTTCGATGTATAGTATCATATCATCTGCAAAAAGTGATACCTTTACTTCTTCTTTTCCGATATGGATGCCTTTTATTTCTTTGTCTTGTCTGATTGCTCTGGCTAGAACCTCTAGTACCACATTAAATAAGAGTGGAGAGAGTGGACAACCCTGTCTTGTTCCTGATTTAAGGGGGAAAGCCTTCAGTTTAGTGCCATTTAATATGATGTTAGCTGATGGTTTATCATATATGGCCTTTATCATGTTGAGATATTTTCCTTCTATACCCATTTTGTTGAGAGTCTTAAACATAAAATTGTGTTGTATTTTATCGAAAGCCTTTTCTGCGTCTATTGATAAGATCATGTGGTTTTTGTTCTTTGTTTTGTTGATATGGTGTATTACATTAACCGTTTTACATATGTTGAACCATCCTTGAGATTCTGGGATGAATCCCACTTGATCATGATGTATTATTTTTTTAATATGTTGTTGTATTCGATTTGCTAGTATTTTGTTTAGTATTTTAGCATCTGTATTCATTAGAGATATTGGTCTATAGTTTTCTTTTTTTGTGCCATCCTTGCCTGGTTTTGGTATGAGGGTTATGTTGGCTTCGTAAAATGTGTTTGGAAGTATTGCTTCTTCTTCAATTTTTTGGAAGACTTTGAGTAGAATAGGAACCAAGTCTTCTTTGAATGTTTGATAAAATTCGCTGGTATAGCCGTCAGGGCCTGGACTTTTATTTTTGGGGAGGTTTTTAATGGTTTTTTCTATTTCTTCTCTACTGATAGGTCTGTTTAGGCTTTCTGCTTCTTCTTGACTCAGTCTAGGAAGGTTGTATTTTTCTAGGAATTTATCCATTTCTTCTAGGTTGTTGAATTTAGTAGCATAAAGTTTTTCATAGTATTCTACAATAATTCTTTGTATATCTACGGTGTCCATGGTGATTTCTCCTCTTTCATTTTGGATTTTGTTTATATGAGTTCTTTCTCTTTTTTCCTTGGTAAGTCTTGCCAAGGGTTTGTCAATTTTGTTGATCTTTTCAAAGAACCAGCTCCTTGTTCTATTAATTTTTTCTATAGTTTTTCTGTTCTCTAATTCATTTATTTCTGCTCTGATTTTTATTATCTCCTTTCTTCGGCTGGTTTTGGGTTGTCTTTGTTCTTCTTTTTCTAGTTCCTTAAGGTGGGAAGTTAAGTGGTTCACTTGGGCTCTCTCTTGTTTGTTCATATATATGCCTGAAGTGATATGAACTTCCCTCTTATCATTGCTTTTGCTGCATCCCATAGATTCTGATATGTCGTATTGTCATTTTCATTAGTCTGTATATATCTTTTGATCTCTGCACTTATTTCTTCTTTGACCCATTCATTTTTTAAAAGTATGTTGTTTAGTTTCCACATTTTTGTGGGATTTTTTTCCTCTTTTTTGCAGTTGAATTCTAGTTTCAAGGCTTTATGATCAGAAAATATGCTTGGTACAACTTCAATTTTTCTGAATTTGCTGATGTTGTTTTTGTGGCCCAACATATGGTCAATTCTTGAGAATGATCCATGTACACTGGAGAAAAATGTATACTCAGTCACTTTGGGATGAAATGTCCTGTAGATGTCTATCATATCGAGGTGCTCTAGTGTTTTGTTTAAGGCCACTATGTCTTTGTTGATTCTCTGTTTGGATGACCGATCTAGAGCCGTCAGCGGTGTATTGAGGTCTCCAAGTATGATTGTATTTTTGTCAGTTTTTGTTTTAAGATCAATAAGTAGCTGTCTTATATATTTTGGTGCTCCTTGGTTTGGTGCATATATATTAAGAATTGTTATGTCTTCTTGATTCAGTGTCCCCTTATCCATTATGAAATGGCCATTTTTGTCTCTGAGTACTTTTCCTGTCTTGTAGTCAGCATTATCCGATATGAGTATTGCTACACCTGCTTTTTTTTGGATGTTATTTGCTTGGAGTATTGTTTTCCAGCCTTTCACTTTGAATTTGTTTTTATCCTTGTTACTTAGATGAGTTTCCTGTAGGCAGCATACAGTTGGATTTTCTTTTTTAATCCATTCTGCTACTCTGTGCCTTTTTATTGGTGAGTTTAATCCGTTTACATTTAGTGTAATTATTGATACTTGTGAGTTCCCTATTGCCATTTTATATCTTGCTTTCTGTTAGTTTTGTGTCTTGTTTGATCCTTCTCTTTTGTTTTTCTATCTTTTGTTTTTATTTGGTTGTATTCCATACATCTTTCCACTGTTGCTATCTTTTTTATCTCATGTGCTTCTGTGGTGGTTTTTTCAATGGTGGTTACCTTTGAATAATGAAAAGGGTCCCTACCCTGTTCATTGTAGCGAACTATTTTGTGAGTACTTTTGCACTCCATCGTCCTTTGCTACTGTTAATCTCCATCTTCTCCCCCTCTTTCTTTTTGTTGTTGTCACAGTTTAAATTTGGTTTTATTGTGTTCTTCTTGGAGCTTTTACTTGTGGCTCTGTTTTTTTTTGTTCTTTGTATCTGATTGGAGAACCCCCTTTAGTAATTCCTGGAGTGGGGGTTTTCTGATGATAAACTCCCTCATCTTTTCTGTATCTGTGAATGTTTTTATTTCTCCTTCATATTTGAAGGATAGCTTTGATGGGTATAGTATTCGTGGCTGAAAGTTCCTCTCTTTCAGGACTTTAAATATTGGGGTCCACTCTCTTCTAGCTTGTAGAGTTTCTGCTGAGAAATCTGATGATAATCTAATGGGCCTTCCTTTATATGTTGTATTCTTCTTTTCCCTGGCTGCCTTGAGAATTTTTTCTTTGCTGTTGGTTTGTGTCAATTTCATTATGATATGCCTTGGAGTAGGTTTGTTGGGGTTAAGAAAACTTGGAGTTCTGTTTGCTTCTTGAACTTGAGGCTTTAGTTCTTTCCACAGGCTTGGGAAGTTCTCATCTATTATTTGTTTGAGTATGTTCTCCATTCCATTTTCTCTCTCTTCTCCCTCTGATATACCTATTATTCTTATGTTATTCTTTTTGATGGAGTCAGATAATTCTTGTAGGGCTATCTCATTTTTTTTTAATTTTTGAGTCTCTTTCTTCTTCTCTCTGTTGTGCCTCAAGTTGCTTGTCTTCTATTTCACTAATCCTCTCTTCTATCTGACCTGTTCTATTAGCTAAGCTTGTTACTTCGTTTTTCAGCTCGTGAATTGAGTTTTTCATCTCTGTTTGATTTGTTTTTATAGTTTCAATTTCCTTGGACATATATTCTTTGTGTTCATTGAGTTGTTTTCTGAGCTCCCTAAATTGCCTTTCTGTGTTTTCTTGTATATCTCGGAGGATTTTTAGGATTTCTATCTTGAATTCTCTGTCATTTAGCTCCAAGGTTTCCAATATATTAAATTTTTTCTCCATAGATTTTTCCTCATCTAGCTGTGTTACCTCTCTTTCTTTTGTATCCATGATATTCGATTTTCTCTTCCTTAATGGCATCTGAGGGTGGTTTTGTTGATAGTATTAATGAGATTTAATAAAGAATAAAAAGTTTAAAAAAATAATAAAAAAAAATCGAAAAGAGTTGTTTTTTTTTTAAAAAAAAAAATAATAATGAAAAAAAAAAAAATAAAATAAAATAAAAACTAAAAAAAAAAAAAAAAAAAAAAAAAAGGAAATTATTCCCCCCCTCCTTTTTTCCTCTCCTCTCCTCTCCCCTCTTTCTTGATAAAATCTTGTGGTGGACTGTGAATTATAACAAACAATGCCTGTGATGGAGGGCCTGAATTGGGGAAAAGTAATAAAGGGGCAAAAAAAAAAAAAAAAAAAAAAAGAAAAAAGAAAAAAAAAGAGCGTATGGACCCACAAAAAGCAAATAAGGTAAAAATTTGGGTCAAGAATAAAATGATTTGCTTTTAGGTGTTGGTTGTCTAAGAGTTATGATGAGAGGATTAAGAGGAAAACGGAAAAATGGGGGGACAAATTAAAAAATTACTATTGTATTTAGTGGAACAAGAACTAGATAATATGGAGAGCCAGGGATGGGAGCACTGCTAGTGAGTTACAAAGGTGAAGTAAAAACCCCCCAAAATGCCACAAACATAAGTTTGAGTCCCAGATAAGATAATTTGTTTGTTATTGAGGTTTGAATGAGAGGAGATGTAAAGGAGAAAGGAAGAAACTAATATAGAGGGAGAAAAGAAAGAGAGAGAGAGAAAAAAAGAGGGAACCACTAATAGAAGAAAAAAGAAAGGAGAGAGAGAGAGAGAGAGAGAGAGAGAGTTAAGGGTTTTGGAGTGCAACCCTCATAGAGAGAAAGGAAGAGAAGAGAAAAGATAATGGGAGATGTAACACTTATGGGTAATGTAGTTCAAGGAGAGGAGAGAGTAAGACCGGTAGAGAGTTAATCGGCCAAATTGGAGGAGGAAAAAAAAAGTATCAAGAATGAAGATAAGAGAAACAAACGAACAAATATAATAAAATGGGATAGGTTATAAAGTCTGCAGATTATTCTTGATTTTGAGAGGTTATCTTCTTGCTTTTTCTTTTCTCTCCCTCTTCCTGGTCGGTGACTCTGTACCCCGGGTTTTGCCCCTTTGCCACGCTCAGGTGGAGGTTTGCAGTTGATAAGTCTCTATGGCAATGTCATGTATTGTGCTTTAGTCTCGTTGGCAGTCGAGGCTATTAGCATTTATAGGCTCCGACAGTGAGAGAGTCCGTGTTCCTGGAGCCTTTCTCCTAGTCTTTCCTTCCTCAATTAGTAGCCTGATAATCCAGCTATGGGGTTGTTGCTGCCTCTGCCTGGATAGTAAGAGGCTCAAAGAGCTGGCAACTCCCCACTCTATTTCCACTCAGCACAGGGCTCTGGGTAAGGCTCAGTCAGTCAGAGCTGCTAGCATAATCAGGCGGGCTTTCCGGCCATTCAAAGACCTCTGGCTCTGCCACTCTGTCCGGTAACACAAGCGGGCGCCCACTTCTGGGGTGCTTGGAGGAAACTCTCACTCACTGGCTGTGTGCGCAGACCAGGATATCCGGCCAGCAGTCTCACGCTCTGAGTGAAACCCCCAACCGCAGGGAAAAGTTGCAGCGTTGGAATTGAGTCTCGCTCCGTCCCCGTGCGCGGCTTTTGCAAGGCGCTGGGGCGGCCCGAGATTCCACTTTGGCCCACACAAAGGCCCCTGACTCTGCCCCTCTGTGCGATAACACGGGCGCGCACTGCCGAGGCACTCGGAGGAATCGCTCACTCCTTATCTGCGCGCGCAAACCAGGATATGAGGCTGGCCGCGTTTCCCTCTGAGTGAAACACCCTCCAGTACGGAAAATATCCACCGTTGGAATTAGTTCTCACTCCCTCCCGTGGGTGGCTTTCCCAGGGCGCTGGGGCTGCCCTCAACATCCCCCTTGCTCCCCTCCCCCAACACCCTCTCCCCTTCCCTCCAGGATTTGCTTTCTTGCTCTCAATAACATTGTGTTTTATATATATAATATGTATAATATAATTATAATATAATTATATATTAAAATATATTATTTAATATGTATTAAAATATATATTAAAATAATATATAATATAATATATATAATTAATATATATATATATATAATTTCACCAATCTCTTTCCCTTCTCTGATCCCATCCTTTCATCCCCTTCCCCTCTGTCCGCTTTCCCTCTGGTCCCTTTGATCCCACCTCTGCCTCTATTTCGCTCCTCAGTTCACATTGTTCATGAGAGTCCTCAAATGAGTGGGGTCAGATGATATTTTTCTTTCTCTGCCTGGCTTATTTCACTTAGCATGATAGTTTCCAGGCCCATCCATGCTGTCGCTAAAGGTAAGAGTTCCTTCTTTTTCATTGTGCATATGTACCACAGCTTTTTAATCCACTCGTCCACTGACGGACATGTGGGCTGTTTCTAGATCTTGGCTATTGTGAACAATGCTGCAATAAACATAGAGGTGCAAAAAATTTTATATTTTGATGGATATTAATGAATATTTTAACATTAATCTTGTTGTTCTAACCAGCAACAATAACCCTCTATTATTCTGTACCACATTAATACAAAACCAAAGAAAAATAAGAAAGTAAGCCTTTTCTCACTTCTTTGTTCATTCTTTTGAATCAGACAAATTTTCCTAAACTGCCATTTTTAAAGGAGCCTGTATAACCCCCAGCAACACATGGGCTTAAGGGTTTACTTCTTTATATCACTTTATGTATCCTAGGCTGCTTTGAGTAACACTTTCTTAGGACATGAACATGTGATAGGGACTTGGGGGAAAATCTTGTTACACTTCTGTGATATATACCATGCAAGAACCTTATATCTTCAACTCATCAGTTGGTATTAAAATAACTCATCAATGTTTTCACCTGGGCCTTTCTTTTGTGTGTATGTGTGTGACTGTGCAGTGTAAACTTTGAAATGAGTAAAATATTTTATAAATTATATTCATTACTGGATTCCCTACTATATTTGTAGCAATGTTTTTTTAAAGCTGTTGCTTAGAATTTTTTCAACTTTCTATTAAAATAATTATTGATCATATTCAGATTTTAACATTTCACATCTGCTTGCTATAACTGTATCTCCGCCTGTCTTGCTTGCCTCAATTCTGTTTCATTCCATTTTATTTTGTACACAGCCACTGGACACAATAGTATAGATTAGATATTGTGATCTTGTCACGTGAGGTTGCTTCTAGATTTTCACGATTCCAAGTAAAGTCGTTAAACATTGTGCATAGATTTGGGTGTTACTCAAAGTTTACATTTTCTTTAGTGAAATACTTAGATCTGTGATCTTTGGTACATATATTGAGTGTATGATTATCTAGCTTTATAAGAAACTGCCAACTGGTTTTCCAAAATGGTTGTGCGGTAAGCACTCCACCCAGCAGTTCCTGAGAGTTCTAGTTGCCTTCCATCCTTTGCAGTACTTGATATTGTCTGATTTATTTTAAATAGCCATTGTGATATATATAGTAGTATCTCACTGTAATTTTTTTGAAACATTTTTATTAAAATTTTATTTTCAATTCCAGTGTACATTCAATTTTATTTTGTATTAGTTTCAGGTGTACAGCATAGTGGTTAGGCAATCATATACTTTACAAAATATTGCCCTTGATGTTCCCAGTACCCACCTGGCTCCATACATAATTATTCAATATTACTGATTATGTTCCTTATGCTGTACTTTACATCCCCGTGGCCATTTTGCAATTATCAATCTGTACTTTTTAATCCTTTCATCTTGTCATTTTAAAAATAGTTTATTTGTGATATGATTGATATAAAATAAACTAAGTCTTTACCACATGGGATCTTCATTTCTTTATATAGACTCATATTTACACTTGTTATCATTTTAGTTCTGAAAGAATGACTTTCTCTAAGACTTCCTGCAGTATGGGACTCCTGAAGACAAATCTTTTCAGCTTTAGTATGCCTACATTTTAGGAAGAAATTTTCCCTGGACATAAAATTCTATGCTGTCTGTTTTTTTCCTTTTTTTCTTTTAAAAATTTAAATATGCTACCTGTTATTTTTTTATTTGTATTTCAAAAAAATAACCTGCTGATATCTTCTTTTTAATGAATATATTTTCCAATTACAATTGACATACAATATTATGTTAATTTTAGATGCGCAACATAGTGATTAGACTTCCATATACCTTACAAAGTTACATCTTGATCTTTGTTTCTCTGTTTATAATGTATTCCCCTTCCTGCTTGTGGCTTTTAAGATGTTCTCTTGGTCATTTATTTTGAACAATTTAATTATGATGTGCCATAGTACAGTGTTCTTTACTTTTTTGTTCAGAGTTCTTTGAGGATTTTGGAACGATGAATTTATAGTTTTCATAATATTTGAAAACTTTGCAGTCACAACTTTATTAATTATTTTGCTATTACTCTCTACTTTCCTTTAGAAAATTTAATTACATGTGTTTTAGATCTCTTTAAATTGTCTTACAGCTTACTGATTCTCATGTTCATTTTTAAAAAAATATTCTCTTTTCTGTTTTATTTAGGATATTGCTAGCTTCAAGTTTATTATACTTTGTCTTCAAATTTATTCATCTTCTGCAATGTCTAATCAGCAATTAATTTCATCTAATGTAATTTTTATCTTACACAGTGTAATTTTCTTTTCTTTTTCTTTTTCTTTTTTTTTAAAGACACATTGTATTTCCCCAAATACCTGTAGTGTAAGTGTGATGGTTATGTGTCACCTTAATGGGGCTAGCTAAGGGACCCCACAGAACTGGTAAGCCTTCTTCCTGGGTGCATCTGTGATGATGTTTCTGGCAGAGATTAGTATTTAAATGGGTGGACTGAGTAAAGATCTCCTTGACTGCTGTGGGCATCATCCAATCAGTAGATGGATTGAATAGAACAAAAAGGAGCAGGTAGGGTGAATGTGCTCCCTTTCCTGGAGTTGGGACATCTACCTGCCAGGGTCCAGCCCTGGGGGGAATCCAGGGGTCCCACAGGAAGAGACGGTGTCGACGCGAATCGAGTGAGAGAGCCGAATTCTTTTCTTTCTCTTTATTCTCTAGTTAGCATTTACTGCCAGGCATCTCCGCCAATGGCTGGTCTAACTTTACTTTTTATGCACACACACTAAGTTACAATCACATGGTATTTTGAATACATCATTGTTTTAGTTTCACTATGGTTACATATTTCTAGATAACAGTTAATTCATATCTATAAGCTACAAATCAGGTGGTAAGTCATTCAAAGTACAGTTATATAATAACTTGAATAGTAATAACAATATCGGTACAAACTTCTAAAAGATTAGTACTAATTAATAACTCTATTTTACTGTTGTTGTGAGTCAAGGGCGCAGAAAGAGATAGCAGACAAAATCATCAAGGACTAGCAAAGGACCACCGCTTGCTCAGGCAAATAGCCTTGAGTTCATGTAGTGTCCTAATTCTTTTTTTCACAAGACTACAAAAGGCTTGCTATTTAAGAAACTGACATAGTATTAAAAGTAACTTTTACTTAAAGATACATAGAGTGCACCTGCAAGATAGCTAGTAGTAACATAATATCAGAAGGCATTAATTGCTATTGCTGCTATGAATCCCACTACATTCCTCTCCTTATTCTTGGAAAATACAAAAATCTCATGAGAATATTTTACTGAGAAAAGCCCAGCAACTGCCTTCAGTGACAAAACAAGTCTTTTAACAAAACATTCTTTACTTGCCAGCTGCGCTCCTATCCAAGGCCACACAACAGGCCACTCTACTACACTTTACCTAAGATTCTAATGTCTAGTTAAACTTTATTCATTTACTATATTCATACACTAGTTAAGTTCTAACTTTATTCTTTCTAACATGATTAATAAGAAGAAATTCTCCTACAAACTTAACCCTTTATGAGGGATATCATGGCCAACCTCTTATGTTTATGAGCCCAGTTCAAGGGGCTTACAGGCTTTTCTGTGGAACTTACACCTTCTGTCTCATTTCCAAAGAAATTACTACAAATCTACAGGGAAAGCACGGTACTATTATTCCTGTGCCATAAATAATAGCACACACCCAGTAAAGGGGGGATATAAGGCCAGATTAATTCAAAAAGGTCAAAGGGGGAAGTATCATTGTGCCTTTCCTTTGCAGTGACTTTGTCAACCCGCAGCCGTTGGTCTTCACTGCGGTGACTCTATCAACCAGTAGCCATCGATCTTCTTTTGCTGTGACTTTGTCAATCAGCAGTTGTGGATCTTCTCCTGCTGTGACCTATTGTAGTTAGCCAGCATTAGTGGATCGGCTCCCGACATCTACCTTCTTTAAACTAGGACTGGGACTTAACACCATTGGGTCACCTGTTACTCAGGCCTTAGCGCTTAGACCGGAACTAAATCACCGGCTTTCCTGTGCCTCCAGCTTGCAGATGGCAGTTTGTAGGACTTCTCAACCTCCAACACACAGTGTAATTTTCAACACTAGGAATTTGATTTGGGTCTGTCTTTCACTATTTAGAAAAATATCTATTGAATGTTTGAATTTAACTTTTTGAACATATAGTATGCATAGTTTTAATGTCAAGTTTTGCCTATTCTAACACCTGGGTCAGTTTGGGATTAGTTTTGATGGTTTAATTTTTTTTCTTTGCATATTTTCCTGTTTCTTTGTATGTCTGGTAATATTTTATTGGTTGTCTTATAAATTTTAGCTTGGCACAACTTCGGTATTTTGACATTATTGTAAAACTCAACTTTTTCCTGAAATTTAGTTAAGTTGATTCTTTCAAATTTTGCTTTTAAGATTCATAAGGTAGGATCACATTGGGGCTTAGTGTAAGATCAATTATTACCACTGATGTAAGACCCTTTTGTGTGCTCCACGCATGAGTTTTTCCAGTCTAACAGGTGAGAATAGGCTCTTTTCCCAGCACTCTCTGAATAGAAAGCACTCATCTTCTCATCTTTTCAGGTGTTCCTTTTCCCACTTTATGTAGTTTTGCCAAATGTATCTGGCATCTATTCTCAGGTGAATATTGGAAAGGACTCCTCTCCAGATATCCAGAGTTCTTTTTTTCTGTTTCTTCTCTCTGACACTTCAAAAATCTTTATCTCTGGTCATTCCTCAATTGAGAGTTTTCTGGCCAAATCTATATATTTTTTTCCTGTATACCAAGTGAAATCCCTGGTTTAAAAAAATAAAAATAAAAAAAGGTGATAGTGGTTCAACATATCATCACATCCAACAAAGAGCAAAACTTTCCAAGAACTCAAGAGTCCCTTCTGAAGCATCATTTCATGAATTTGCTAGCTCCAAGACAGAAAGGAGATAGATTTTCAAACTTTTTTCAAGAAAACTCAAAAATGTAATATCTTAAAAAGGCAAGGATTTAGTCCTCAGAGAAAGAGATCCTGGGCTTAGAGCAGCTGGAGTCCCAGAGGTGAAGGTCTCGAAGGAGTCAGTTTCAGGGCTCTAGAAATCATATTTGACTTGAATCTGATGATGGCAGAGCTTATTTTGTGACCAGGTGTTCTCCAGTTCCAGGGCTAAACATAGGAAAAATAGATAATATTCTACAAAAAGGAGAGTTATGCATCCACATAATTTACCTGCCTTCATATCAATCAAATAACTTTCCCAACCTTTACCCCTATAGATGTCTGAAGATGTGGAATTAGACAATCTCAGGATTTATATAATAAAGCCAGCTTAGGTAAAAAGGATTAAGTAATGATCCCCTTACACAAAACAGTGAAACCTACCTTAGTCAAAAGGCCAAGAAGCCATCTTGTCTTGGAGAGGTGAATGCACATTGTATTGCACATATGATGTATTATAGGATGGTATACCTGAAACTCATTAACCAATGTCACCCCAATAAATTCAACTTAAAAAGAAATAATAAAGGATAGTTGATTAATAACAGCAATAACAACAACAAGAGCAGTGTGACTTAATTTCATACCTTTACTAAAAAGAAAGTAAAGCCTGACCAGGAAGTGGTGCAGTGGATAGAGTGTCGGACTGGGAAGTGGAGGACCCAGGTTTGAGACTCTGAGGTTGCCAGCTTGAGCGCGGGCTCATCTGGTTTGAGCAAGGCTCACTAGCTTGAGCCAAAGATCGCTGGCTCAAGCAAGGGGTCACTCTGTCTGCTGTAGCCCCCTGGTCAAGGCACATATGAGAAAGCAATCAATGAACAACTAAGGAGCCACAACGAAGAATTGATGTTTCTCAACTTTCTCCCTTCCTGTCTGTCTGTCCCTATCTGTCCCTTTCTCTGACTCTGTCAGCCACACAAGAAAGGAAGTAAAATGCTTTTTTTTGGAAACCTACTAGTCTAAGAGAAAAAGTATATAATATATAAATACAGATATTTGGAAGCCCCTCAGTAAAACAGTGAAATCCCAACACTTCCCCTATGGTAAGGTTAACCAGTCTATAAACCCCCATCATAAACACTCTGTGATGACTTATTTTCACATATGAAATAACAGCTCATCATTGGTCCTCCTCTTTGTAAGTTAGAGAAAAATATTATCATGAAAATCAGAATAAAACAAAGTAACAAACAGCACAAAAATCAATATTTTGAAACATGAAACACAATGAAAGGGAAGATTCAGAGAAATTATAATTTAGTCTCATAACAATAAAGTATACTACTTATTCATAGAACTGAAACAAAATGCTATAAAATACAAAAATCTAAAGACTATAAAAGATTGTTTTCCACTGATATTTTAGTAGAGGAAGTTGAGAATTCTGAAGGAAACTAGGGCAAAATAATTAAGAAATGGAAAATCTGAAAGAAATGAGAAGACAGAAGATTAATACAGGAGGGCTTATAGGTCATTAAGAAGAGTTTGAGAATGATAATAGAGAAAATGTAAAAGAGGAATTTATCAAAAAAATTTACAAAATAAAAAATAATTTAGATTAATTAGATGGACAGAGAACTCAGGACAATTAATTGAAAAATTAATATGAAAAAGTACTCCTGAAAGTTTTAAAACATCAGAGCAAAAGATATAAATCTTAACATACATATTCATATATACATACACATAGTTTATCCTTATTTTTCATGAATTCTCTACTTGTGAACTTTCCTATATGATAAAATTTATTTATAACCCCAAATCAATATTCTTTGTGCTTTCTGATGATTTTTGCAAGTGCACTTTTAAAAAAGTTGTGTCACTCAATGTGTATGGTTCTGTTTCATCTCCATAGTGTAAACAAGTGTGCTATTCACGCTCTATTTAGTATTGTGTTTTTCTCAATTTTTGCTGTTTGTTGGTGGGTTTGATGTTTAAAATGCTACCAAGCTTAGTGCTGAAGTGCTGTTCAGAATTTCTAACAGCAAGAAAGCTCTGATGTACCTTACAGAGAAAGTACATGTTAGATAAGCTTCATTCCATGATTTATTGTTTTGACTGTAATTCAATGTTAATAAGTCAACAATATATTTTAAATACGGTGTCCTCAAACAGAAATACACATAAAATAAGAGTTTATATTTATTAGTTGATGAAAATGTGAGAAAAATAATTTTTTCGGTACTTAATTTTAAGGTGGTTCCTTGCATAAATAATCAGAACTGTGAGTAAAAAATATAAATAAGACATAAGGTGTACATGTTTGTTAAAATTGGTCTAACTATATTTTTAAAATGGTACATTTTATTATATATGAATTATACTTCAACAAGTAGATATAAAGAAATTGGAGTGTGTGGACTCTAGGAATTATAGAATCTAGAATAGAAGAAAAGCAAAGGGAATTTCTAGAAGAGTCCTAGTATGATGAGGTGGCAGCAGGCCTAGGACTCTCTGACCATATATGAGAAATGTAGTATAGCTCTAGCAGCAATATCTTCAAAAACTAATAATTAAAATATAAAAGAACTGATAAAATATCAGAAATATTTGATCTCATATGAGAGGAATTTATACTACCTTTGAAGTGTTTGAGGATACTTTAATGATAATTATGTAGAAAATAGGCTATCTGAATTAACTAGAGAATTACTAATTCTGGAAAAAATAAAAAGAGTATAAGAGAGCACATATAGTCATATTTCACCATCTGATAAAATTTTAAATAATTGTAAAAGACATAATAATTATTTGGAGATACAGAATTGGAATTCAAAGTACCTATCCTAGAAATATATAAATTTTATTAACATTTATTTGTAATTATAGAATTGACATTTAATACCCTGCTTTAAAATATGATAGTACCATCTCTCATGTTCTTAAGCATTCTTAAATATATCTTAATAAATATAATGACATTGTTCCATGGTTTTATTTTTTTATTGAATTTGAGGATTTTTTATTATTTGGGGTCAGATAATTACAAAATTAATCAGAGTTCGCTAGAGGAATAGAATTAATAGGCTATATGTATAGTTAGATTTATTATAGGAATTGACTCACTTGGTTATGAAGCGTGAGAAGTCCCCTTATCTGACATCTGCAAGCTGGAATCCTGGAAAACCAGTGGTGTGAATTCTAGTCCCAGTCAGAAGGCCTGAAAACCATGAGGGTTGATGATGTAAGTCCCATATAAAGGGCAGGAAAAGAATGATATCTCAGCACAAGCAGAAGACAAACTGTTCCTTCCTCTGTCTTTTTGTTCTGTTTAGGCCCTGAACAAATTAGATGATGCCAGCCCACACTGCGAAGGGCAGTCTGCTTCACTCAGTCCACCAATTCAAATTCTAATCTTACCTAAGATAAAAATAAAAAAAAACACTTTCACAGACATACCCAGAAATAATATTATACCTGAGCAACCAGGACCCAGATAAACTGATGGGTAAAATTAATCATCACAAGTTAACTCCTTGTCAACCTGGTGTCCATATGTATCTCATTCCCTTTGGCAAAGGATAGAAAAAGAGTAACATTATAAATTTTTGGTAGTGTACCAGGGTCTTTCTACAAAGGGACCCAGCCTCCTCTTTATTCAAGGGGTTCTGAGTCTATAAACTGGCTTGAGTCTGGGCACTGAATGATTAAAATCTGCTTTTTACCCAGGCTGGTTGGCTCAGTAGGAGTCCTGGGTTCGATTCCCAGCCAGGGCACACAGGAGAAGCGCCCATCTGCTTCTCCACCCCTCCCCTTCTCCTTCCTCTCTGTCTCTCTCTTCCCCTCCCGCAGCCAAGGCTCCATTGGATCAAAGATGGCCCGGGCGCTGAGGATGGCTCTGTGGCCTCTGCCTCAGGTGCTAGAATGGCTCTGGTTGCAACAGAGCGACACCCCAGATGGGCAGAGCATCGCCCCCTGGTGGGCGTGCCGGGTGGATCCCGGTCGGGCGCATACGTGAGTCTATCTGACTGTCTCCCCGTTTCCAACTTCGGAAAAATACAAAAAAATAAAAAAATAAAAAATAAATAAATAAAGTCTGCTTTTTGAATCATGTTAGACTTATCCATTTGACTTAGAACTTTTCTGCTGACACATATCATGTGGGAATTTTGTAGGCTTCCTATCTATTTCGCTTCTAAGAAACCTTGGTCAACTTTGGTCTGCATTTCTCAAACTATTCTGATTGCTGCTTTGACTGCTGTCCAATACATTAACCAGACACATTTTGCCTTTGGCAGTTAGGTGCTGCCACTTGGCTCCTGCTACCCCCGAACGAGTTACTCCCATTACGTATATTTTTCTCAATTCAGTGACTGTAGTTCCCATTGTCAAGTCTGGACTGCACAGAAATGAGATCACAGAGTTCTTCAAGGATGTCAGGGCTTCCTTCACAATTTCCTTTCTTACTGTTTTGGTGAAGACACATGTCTCCTGGACCTTTCCAGGGTAGGCAAGCAGGCCTTGTATGACAAATCTACTCTGTCATTCCTATTTTCCTAAACCTTTCAATCTCTTCCTCCACATTAAACCAAGGCAGGACTACCTTCCAATTCATTGACTGTGCGTCACCTTTTGGTTTATATTTCAGCCTACCAACCAAACTGTTAAGTAAGGTGACCAACTTTTTACAATGAAAAGGAGGACAAAAATAAATTGAAGAAAACAATGTCGTAAATAAAAGAAACATTATTCATTGCAACAATAATACACTATAATATGATAAATGAATAATAAAAACATTTGTAATATTTTATTTTATAATTATGCTTACATGCCTATTAATTTTTAATAATTGTAAGGAAAACTCATTTACATACAAATACTTCATATCACACGCAATGGATTGACTCTGCATCAATCAAATACGGACATTTACAGATTAGTCTTCCAATATCAAAAAGGAGGACATGTAGGAGGAAACTTTTCGAGGAAGGACAGAACTTACAAAAGAAAAACTGTTCTTCCCAAAGGAGGACGTTGGCCACTTTATGTTAGGAGGTCTTCAAGTTTTTGAGCTACAACAGTAAATGCAAAATTTCTACTTAGTGAGCCCATACTGATAAATATGGCCTCATCCAAATTATATTTCTTCCACCATTATCCTACACCTTCATTTCCACTCCTGTACATGTCTCTGGATTTGTGCTTTGATAAACAAGAGAAGTCAAGAAGTTTATTTTGGAGTGTAGCATGTCCTCTCATGGGTCAAACTTTGTACCTCAACTTTAGGAGCCTGTTGTGATCTGAGACTGGTTATAGGTCTGGAGGCAAAGAGGAGTGCAGGGAGTAGGTCCAGAGAAGAGTCAGCATTGCCTGGCATGGCCAGTGCCTCAGGGGAAGCCATTGCATTTTCCTCAGGCACTGCAGTGTTTATTCTGGCAGACTGGGGTGGAAAGTCAGATACTATTGGGGTTGGGGATGCTGCTGCAATGGAGTATATGGAGACCACTTCCACTAGAGCTGATGAGGTCTCTTCCACTGGCAAAAAAGACTCTTGAGAATTTAGGGGCTCAATGTCCCCAGCTTCATTTAGGTCATCTCATATCTCTCCATTTCAAATGACCAGATCATCTTCTTTCCCAAATAATGCCCCTATTTTAACAGTCTACTGTTAAAATCTACTTGTAGGGTGTAAACACCCTATAAGACCAGGAGCTCAAGTTGGGTCACAGGATTAGAGTCTGTATTTGACTTTCAGTAACTTTAGTCCTGTAGCTACAGTAGCGAAAGATCTTCTTCAAGGCACACATAGAAGAAGCCTTCAGGTCATTTTTATGCCTGAGCTGGGAATTCAAATCCCTGAGCTGATACTATTCTCTCATCATTTTGTCCACGGACATTAGGAGCAAGCAGCCAACCTTATTATGTTTAGGACTTTTCTAAAAATATTTGAAAGTATCATATACAGTCATCCAGCTCAATGCTTTTTATAGGTAGTTGATTAGGAGTATCCAATGTAGATATTTTGCATATCTCTATTACTAATGTACATCATAGACTAGTAGTGCTGTGTTTACTACTAAAAAATAGTTTTTAGCATATTTAAATCCAATCAGATTAGGAAGCTAATTCCAGAAACCTCAGAATCAATCCAGCAAATTTATTCTTACATTTTACATTTTTTTAAAAACCACTCTTAGCTCCAAAATGTGAGTCACTCATTGTTTTCCAGAGTAAAAGAATAGCTACCATCTGCCAGCTCCAGACCAAGGAAAGCCAGTGATGTAATGTCAAGTCTGAAGATTTGAGAATTAAGAGTGCTAATCTAAACCAAAGATAGAAGACTGCTGTCTCAGTTTAAGCAATCAAGCAGCAAGAGGAATTTTGCCTTTTTCTTCCTTTTTGTTCTAATCAGATCCTGATGAATTGGATAGTATTCACCCATATGGGGAGGGCAGTATTCTTTACCTAGCCTCCTAACTCAAATGCTAATCTCATCTGGAAACACCTCAACAACACACCCAGAAATAATGTTTAATCTAGGCAACCAGTCAAGTTGACTCATAAAATTAACTGTTACACCTACCAATTGTTTTTTTTTTTTATCTTTTTAAATCATCCTTCAATAACTTGCACTCTTCACTTTTGTCAAAGGATATTCTAGATTTTTTTTGGTTCTGCCTCTTTCTTTTTATGTGGAACAAAGTTCTTAGAAATAACCTTCATTTCCTGTTTACTTCCTTGGGCTGCCTGCCCTTCCAGCCTTCAGTCACATCTGCACTTTGCATGAAATCTTTCTCATAACCAAGGGGGCGGGGGAGGGTGACAATACAGAGTCAAGCTCTTAGCCCGGCTCCAGTTATTTCATGTATCCTGTCTGTTATCTTAACTTGGACAGTTAGAGTCTTGAAAGCAGAATACTCTATTTTGGGGTTTTTTTATTGTATTTCTTTATTGAATGTATTGTACTACTAGACATATAAATCCAATGATTGATTAATTCACAAGCTAAAGGTCCTAACAGTTTGGGGAGGGAAAAAAACAACAACAATTGCCAGGGATTGTGGTATTTAAGTCTCTCCTATGCTGTATTCAGGAAAAGAATTGTAGGCAGGTTGGGTATTATAAATGTTACCAGTATTCTGAAATAGGAGAACGCTGAAGGCTTTTCAGGCTTGAATAGTAAGTTATGCATTTAGGGGTCAGTCTTATCCTTATGAAACATTTTATAACAGATTTTAGCTGTCTCATATCCTCTGAAATGAGAAAGTATAACATATGAAATTAGTCTGTTGTTATAACCACCTAGTTATTTCCTTACAACTATAAATAATTTATGTCCTCGATTCAGTATTGTATTTCATTTAGTGGAGTTTAGCAAATAGAATATTATTTTACTCTTATCTATAAATCAGGGAAATAAACAAAACTGCATGCTTAAACTGATTATTTCAAAGTAATTTTTTTTCTAATCTTTATCTTTAAATCCTTGCCTAAATTGTCCAGGAAGTAGATTTACTAAAATCAGAAAGCATTTGGCCAAAGCAAACTGCTCTCTGGCAAATAAAGACATTGGTGCCAAGGGACACTTTAAGGGGCCTTTCTTCTTGCATTTGTGCTACTGTGTGAAGTTATTTGATTTAAAGGCTTGTATTTTTCCCTCACATTGTTCTTCTGTACCAAGTTGTAAAAATCTCTAACTCTTCTTAATTTTCCTCTCATTTCTCATGATTGCATGCTGATTTCTATACATTTTGATTGAGAAGTTACTATATGTGACTTTATTTTTTCCAATTCTATTTTGCTTTCTGAACTGTATGAAAGAGAATCTAGCTAATGAGTACAAGAGAACCAAGTGCTTTAGTTACTTATCTCTGTGGTGATTCCACATCCTGTAGTGCTTAGGGAAGTCCCAGTTTATGCCTCTTTTCCTAGCATATTTATTAAATATAGCCTTTTTAATCTCTAAAATGTCTGGGTTTAATAGGTAAGTTATTATGGTTTGTCTCCTCATAGAGCATATAGGTGAGGCACTACATGTGTGTTCTTTCACAACTGCTTGGTGAAATATTTATCTGAGAGCAACACTAAAGCAATGACAAAGAATAGGAAGAAAAGAAAATCCAGCCCATTTTCTTTTTTTATTAGTGAGAGGTGGGGAGGCATAGAGACAGACTCCACCATGTGCCCCAACTGGGATTCACCTGGCAAGGTCCCTATCTGGCGATGCTCAGCCCATTTGGAGCCACTGCTCCACTGCTCGGCAATCGAGCTATTTTAGTGCCTGAGGTGAGGCCATGGAGCCCATCCTCAGTGCCCAAGGCCAACTTGGTTGACTCATTCAAGCCATGACTGCAGAAAAAGAGGGAGGGAGGGAGAGAGAGAGGAGGGAGATAGGTAGAGAAGCAGATAGTTGCTTCTCCTGTGTGCCCTGACTGGGAATCGAGCCCAGGACTTCCACACGCCAGGTTGATGCTCTACTGCTGAGCCAACTGGCCAGTGTCCAGCCCATTTTTTTATCATTGAAATGTGTAACATCACTATGGCCATTTACACTTTTTGGTTTATTTCTTGGATGTATTTGTTGAGGTAGTAATTTACACATAGGATTTTCTTTAATAGAAGGATAATGCACAAAGAACATTGCTTATCACTGAATACTAGTTAACAGAATGAGATATGGAAGAAATTTGTATTACAATTTTTATGTTTATTTGTTAATGCTCTTGAGTTGATTGGGAGAAATAACTGGGAAAACTGTTTCAGTTCCACAGAATGTACAACACACTTTATGTACACAGAATGTAGCTCTAAAAAACAAGAGCTACAGTACCATAAGAAAAAAAGCAGAAATCCAAGGTATAATCTGCTAAAGGAGCTTGGGTAGACCTCAAATGTCACTATCACCACTGTTATACATAGGTGCAGGACTAAGAGAAGGCACATAAAGTAGAATGACAGTAATATCAGCTATGTAGTCAATTTAGCATGCTCCTTCTTCTGACTTGTAATCTATGTGTGCATGAGCCTATTCAAGAAAATACTGGACTCCTCATAACTTTATAACAAAGCATAATTTGGAAAAAGTAGCCTGAGGAATCCTTAGGCAGCTAAAGTAGGAAACTGCCTTTGTAAATTTAAGCCAGATAATAAGTGGGGTTATATATTCCCAATATTTTCAATCTTTTCTAAAATCTCTACTACTGTTCCAAAACTACATTTATTGACATTGCTCAGCAAAGACACTTTTTAAAAATATTCACCTTTATAGTAAATTTTATATTCTCATTATATTTTAACTGTGGAAAATTTTATGACCTAGTTTAATAGGTCAGAATAATAAGCATTCACCAAAGATGCTTAGTGATTGCATCCTTAAATAAATAGGTGATAATATGCTCTAGGAATATAAAATGATCTCTGGTAAGGCAAGTATCCCAAGCAGCTCATCATTATGCATATAACCCACTATTTTCAATTATCCATGCCACTGGTTTGCTACTTTAGCATGACTAATAAAAAGTTATTATTATTGTTGTTTCTTATTTTTTCTCTATTGAATTACAACTATGACTTCACAAAGAAAATGGACGATTCACATCATCACTAATTACTATTGTCATTGATTTATTTGAAGCTGAAGATACAGAATTACCACACTTTGGTGAACATTTTAGTTTTGAAATTAAATATGCCTAGTACGTTTTTCAGGGCTTAGAATACACCTATTAGACATCATTGGTATTTTTTTTAATCTTGTTAAAAGAATCATCTTCTGTGGATAATTACTTTAGATGCATATTTACTATGTGTGGCAGATGCTGCTAATTGGCTACCAAGTAGCCATTCCACTCCTCATTTTCATCTTATACAAACTGTGTTTAAACAGATGATGATCAGAAATCCCTTAGTCCTATGAAAGTGAAGACCCTGGCCCAACTCCATTATTACACCACACCAAGGGAATGAAATCACTATTCTGGGATAACAATTGCTTTAGCTAAACTTTGGTCAAGTATAGAGATATGACAGAATTCTGAAAAAGTGAAACAGAAGAAATCTGTGTCCCATGCTCCCTATCCAAAATAATAGAAAAAATTCATGGGTAGAAAATATTTTACCTCATACCCCTTGTTTCCTTCTTTCCTTTTTCCCTCCTTTCCTCCCTCCCTCCCTCCTTCCCTCCCTCCCTCCCTCCCTCCCTCCCTCCCTCCCTCCCTCCCTCCCTTTCCTCCCTTCCTCCCTCCCTCTCTCCTTTCCCCTTCCTTCCTTCCTTCCTTCCTTCCTTCCTTCCTTCCTTCCTTCCTTCCTTCCTTCCTTCCTTCCTTCCTACCTTCCTTCCTTCCTTTCTCTCTCTCTCTCTCTCTCTCTCTCTTTCTTTCTTTCTTTCTTTCTTTTCTCTTCTTTTTTCTTTCCTTTTTTTAAATTTTTGAGAAGCTGGAGGTAGTATAGTCATATTTCAACCACAAGGCAAAAGTTATTAAGTCAAAAATCTTACATAGTAGGATGCCAGAAGAAAGAGAGAAAAATGGTTTGGCCCCTTAATGACATCACTTAGATACTGAACCATATCTGCATTGTTTGTTTTGCACAAGTTTTAGCCTTTTGTTGTTGTTGTTGTTGTTACTTGCTACTGGAAGCCATTTTTTAAAAATAGAAACTTTAAACAAGTTGTCTATCTTCATTAATTCTAGAAGGTTCTATTTAAAAATATTGACTCTCATTCCTGGTTACCCTCTGTTTGTTTGTAATCTTTAGTTCAGATTTTCTCTAAGCTCAGGAACCAATCTCGTCCATAAGCTAAGAAAGTATAAGATTCAATAGGCCTCTTACTGACATTTAAATTTAAGTGAATGTTACATGCAGATTCCAAAATAAGCTTTGATTTCTGATTCTAGTGGCCAGATTTTTTTGGTTTCTCCTCTGCAAATGAACTTCTCTGTATAGAGTAGGATCCAAGGGCATGAGCTAGTTTCAAATCCTTACTCTGTCATTTATTACATTTATGAATTGAGCACATTAGGAACTTTTATAGGATCTTGCTTTCCTTGTCTGTACATTTAGATACTGACATTGCTAGAGATAAATATAAAGGTAAAATGAAAATGTGCTTAGCTCAGTGTTTGGTACTATGACTCAAAAATTCAATAAGCATGAATATCAATTTTGAGCACTGACCATGTAGAGGCTAAGGGAGATTGGGTGAATCATTCAAGATCTTACAGATAGTAGGAACCCAGAAAAAGAAAGATTAAAGCTGTTGTCACTATAAACCGGATTTTTATTGTTTCCTTCTACCACACTATCCTACTTCTGCATTTACTGTTAATAAGATTACTTATTTCTGTTATTTTTCTGCAAGCATCTTTCCCCTCCTGCCATCTTTCATTTCCATCCTCACTTTTTCCCATCATTGAGAGGAAGATCACTTGGTATCAATTCTCTCAGCTACTTGGTACAAAAATTCCCAAGAGCACTGAAATTTGGAGACTACAGAGTATGACACTTAGTAGTCATTTGCATTGCCATCTTCTTAAAAAAAATGATAGTTTTTGTTTATTTGTTTGTTTGTTTGTTTGTTTCTTTTTACATTTAGAATAAATTTTTTGTTTTTGGTGTTCTGAAACCCTGAAGTGCTTTTGTTTGGAATAAATCTCCTTTGTCCTAGTTTCTTTTAATTGCTCTTTTGAGAGCCATGAAGAAATGGGGGATAATAGCTATTCATGATGATTCCCTCTGTAAGGTGGTAAAGGATTAAAAACACAGAGACCTTTCCCCTTTTGCACCCAAATTTTATTCTTTTACATCTGGTGCCTTGTGAAACGCAAGCCCTGAGTGAATGATTGTTGCACCATCATTAACATAATGCCCATGTGTAGATTTATCAGCAGCCTTTCATTTGATAAACTGTTGGCATGTAAATACTTCCTTGAAGAAATTTCAGTCCAGCTGCTTTTGTTTACAAATCTATCAATGGTTAAAACCATTGAATGTATTTTGCCTGTTTCTGAATTATAATTGCACGTCTAATTGTGAATTAATTATAAAGGAAGAAGACAAAACTACACAATAAATATTTCCCCATTTCTGGACTAATGCCAGGTTTCCCCATATTCATGAAATGTAGATCTTACTCTCACATGCTGTAGTCTCACCTTCTTTGCATTTGTATGTACAGGTAGTTAGACAAAAGGAATTTGAAAAATTATTTGATTCTCAGGAAGACTGCTTATTCCCTTGCTTTACTGTCTTTATACTGCTTAATTGTTCCAAGGCTTTAATTAAGATTAGATTTTGATATGCCAGTCACACTAACATCTAAACTGACCTGAATATTGAATATCTGTCACTTTCTAATGTTTTCATCCCATGCAATCTAACTGATACTACAATTGTGTTGTTTTCCTGCTTTCTTCCATGAACTATAGCAACCACACATATGAATTTACAAATTAATATAAATGGTGAAAAAACACCAAGCCATGGGGCTGTTACTGTTCATTTGTGAGTTCACCTGCAATACAATTACAGTGATGGGAAGAGATCATCTATCCTACTCAGACCACCTAAATGGCATCTCATAATTCATTGTGCCTGTAACACAACAGACATAGAGTGAATGAGTCACAAAGGATAGCCTGTGAAAGCTGGTGTGTGTGTGTGTGTGTGTGAATATGTGCCAAGGGGGCAAGTCTGAGAGAACCAATTTTACACAGTAGTCCCCCACCTTTGCCTCTGAGTGCTAAAGGAGGGAATGTGAGAGTTGGCAGAAGGCGCCTGCAGTGGGAGGTCAAAGGTAGAGCACTCCTAGCTTAGAGAAAGAGCTTTGATTGCTTCTTATTTCAGAAAGCTGCTACTTTCTAGTCCTTCAAGTGGTCTGCAGAAACTTATTAGCAAGACCTTTAGATCCCAAGATACAGAGTGCCTAGCACAGGATAGGAGCCCAATAAATGTTTATGGCACTGTGGAATTAAGCTGAAGATCTGAACGGATTTTCTCTGACAGTAACTAGCCACACCACAAGCATGGTGGTCTCTCTGTGAAGTAGGCAGAGCTCTAGAGCCCATTTTGCCCTTGTCTCGGCCACTTATCTTATAGGAGCCAAGGTGGGCTGCTTCTCAGGCATCTTCAAATTTTGGTAGCAGCCAGAACAAAAAGAATAATATACACTAACATAGAACAGATTGGTTGGCACTTTGCTAAGCACTTTTGATGCATTGTTTCATTCAATCCTCAAATACCCCTTTGATATAGAAGATGCTGTAGTCCCCATATTTAAAAGAAGAAAACTCTTATACCATTTATTTCAGACAAGAAAACTGAGATGTCTAAATGGTCACACAGCAGCTCAGGCAAGCCTGGTTGTCTTTACCTTTCAAATCTCTATTGTTAAATACTGTTTGTCTTAGAGAGCCTCTTGCTTTAGTGATGTAATCATCAGAGTTGTTCGCTGATAATACTTTGTTCTAACAGTACAAGGAGCCAGGATAGGTACCTTGGAAGCAATATTTTAATAAGCAAAACAGATTCATTTGATTTAAGAGATCTTAGAGCCTCAACTTGTACTACACTGCGTAAACATAATTAACTTGAAAATGATTTTAAGGATTTTTTTTCATAAGACAATATATTTGACCATTTTACAACATGGGTTTGAACTGCATGGGTTCACTTATATGTGGAGTTACAGTATTTCAATATATACTGTAAATGTATTTTCCTTATGATTACTTATAACATTTTTCTCTAGTTTATATTGTCATAAGAATAGAGTATAAATACATTTAACAAACAATATATGTGTTAACTATGTTATTGATAAAGTTTCTGATTAACTATAGACTATAAGTAGTTAAGTTTGTGGGAGGCAAAAATTATATGCATATTTTCAACTATGATGGGGACTGGCACCCATAAATACCGTGCTGTTCAGGGTTCAACTCTGTTGAAAAGTAGCACCATCCCAAGAAAAGAGCTAGTTGTCTCACAGCTTTCAGGGTTTGCAGCCCAGTCTCATAAATTCATGCTGGCTGAAAATGTATGTGGAAACCACACTTACTAGCTTATCTTCCACATAATAAGAAGCCTCACACAATTCATACATGGTCTCAAGCTTTATTATCATACGGAATAATACAATTCTTCTTTTCTTGTACTGGAAATATCTTTTTAATCAAATGTCTTTTTATTTTTTGTCATTACACAAGTAATGTGGATTTTTTTTCTTAGCACACATGTGTGAGAGAAAGAAAAAGACAGAAAAGAAGGGAGAGAGATGAAAAGCATAACTTGTAGTTGTGGCACTTTGGTATTTCATTGATTGCTTTTCGTATATGCCTTGACCAGGGGGCTTCAGCTGAGCCAGTGACCCCTGGCTCAAGCCAGTGACATTGGGCTTCAAGCCCAGTGACCTTTGGGATTAAGCTAGCGACTTTTGGGCTCAAGCCAGCAACCATGGGATTATGTTGATGATACCACACTCAAGCCAGTGACCCCACACTCAGGCTGGCAACCTTGAGGTTTCCAAATGGGACCTCAGCATCCTAAGGTGACACTCTATCCACTGCACCACCAATGATCAGGAAGAAATATGACATTTTTTAAAGAAAAAAAAATCAATTTTCACAATAGGCTATATAGTAAAAGTCTACCCCTCTGCTTTCCCTAGCTATGGCATCAGATTATCATATATCCATCCAGACTTTTGTACTCTCTACATATATTCATATATTAACAAGTAAATTCAATTTTATTTACAACAATATTTTTCTGTAGTTGGATATTTTAGTATATTAGTGTATTATGTACATCCATTTCAATAGTATACACTTATCTCCACTTCATTCTTTTAATAGCTACTTGATATTATTTTTTTAGATTTTATTTATTTATTTTTAGAGAGAGAGAGAGAGAGAGAGAGAAGGGGGAGGAGCAGGAAGTATCAACTCTCATAAGTGCCTTGACCTGACAAGTCCGGAGTTTTGAACCGGCGACCTTAGCATTTCAAGTTGAGGCTTTATCCACTACAACACTTCAGGTCAGGCACTTAATAGTCTATACAATGGATGTAAATATTTTTATCTACCTCTATTGATGAAAAATTTAAATTTCTACTACTTTCAGTTAATAAGTAACACTGAAGTTAACATGTAACGTAGAATCTCTTATTCATTTGTACCTGTCTTACTCTCATTTTAAGTCACAGACGACATAATGATGGCAGTGTTTTGCTTATTTGGGTGATTGAAGTGTATGTGTGTGTGCATGGCTATGTATTTTCTTTTGTGCTTGATTGTTGGTGTCAGAGCCTGTGGACCATTACCCTATCCTTTCTTTTATTCTTGGGCACACAATCAGACTGCATTTCCCACCATCTTTGTAGCTTGGTGTGGTCTTATAACTAATCTCTATCCATAGGATTGTCAGCAGAGTTAGGAATCACTTTCAGGCCCAGTTTGGCTTGTGGACTCACCCACTTGCAATCCTCCTTGTGATCCTCTTCCCATCAGTCATGCTGTCGATGAGCCTGTGTTGAAGTAGACAAGACTGATAGAAAGAACAACCTGAGTGTCTGCATCACTGTTTGTAGAAGAGTCAACTGCAGGTAATGGGACCCCGTTTGGACTTTAAGTGAGAGATAAACATTTATTATTTTTATTGATATTATAATTTGGGGTTTTCTTATTACCACAACTTGCAATAAGCTCCCCTTTTAAAATTTTGACTAGTAAACATATTGCTTAGGTAATATTAAGGAATTTTTTAAGAAATCACCCAATTTATTCAAAATCTTGCAAACCTAGTCATTTTTTTTCCTTCCCTTGGTTATAGATACATTTAGTCTCTTCCTTTAAATATAGAATTTATTTTCAATCATTAAGTACTTTTTTTCCTGCCTTTTGCACAATGAGGTCTCCTTTTATGTTCAAATTCCAGGACTGACTAATAATACTTAGAAGAGACTTAATCAGAGTTGAAAGTAACAATCAAACTATTAGTCATAGAATAGATCAAGATGCTATAATGTTCATCTTGAACTTGACTGGTATACTATATGCAAGAATAAAAAAATTTAGACTCAAGAAGGTAAGGAGAATCCCATTTGAACTTATCAAAAGATTATGTGTTAGGTCTTAGCATTATCCTATAACGAAAAAAAAGAGGATCCCTTTTCATCCTTGACTCTGTTCACAGTTTAAAACCAATACAATAAGAATGTTTTATACTTTTATAAAGTTCTAATAAGCCAAGACTAAGAAGTTTATGTTTTAAGAACTGATAAGTATCAATAATTCCTATGGAGAAAATCGTGGAACATAATACCCATGCATCCACAGTGTCATAACATTGTACATAACCAATTTTTTACGTAAGTCGTGTTTGGCAGAATTTCTAGCTCTCTCTACTAGACATGATGCCTTTGGCCATATGACCTTTAATAAACTTATGCCACAAGCAACTTTTCAAATGATGATAACTAGGAATAAATTTGACAACTTTACAGAAGTAAACTTGACAAATAGGTAAATAAAAACCCTATCAGTTGTGTAAATTCAGTCCCATCATCACAAAAAAAGGAATGGGTAATGGCCATGTCACTCTATATTAACAAATACTGAAGGCCTACTTGAGATACACAAATAACTACCTATAGTATTATTGGTAATTAAACAAGATAGAAATAATACATTCCTATGAAAAAATTTTGAGGTTATGTGCTGATTATTTAACTTTGAATTATGCTTAGTTTTAGTTGTCTTCAGTTGAAGTCTCATGATGATAAAATATGAAAAATTTGTTATTTAGTAGTTATTAAATTCTATTTTTTAATTTTATAATTTTTATTGTTGTATGATGAAGACATGAACTCAGAAAATGTTTATAAAATATTAAAAATGCAAGTAAAATTGCTTTCTTAGGTTGTAAACTAGGATCATATATACAGTGTGTCCATAAATCATGGTGTACTTTTGACTGGTCACAGGAAAGCATCAAAAGACGATAGAAATGTGAAATCTGCGCCAAATGAAACGAAAACTCTCCCAGTTTCATACCTATTCAGTGCAGTTCGATGTGGGCTCACGCACAGATTTTTTAAGGCTCCTTAGGTAGCTATCCCGTATAGCCTCTACAGACTCATCACTGACTGATGGCCTACCAGAACGGGGTTTCTCCACCAAACTGCCAGTTTCCTTCTACTGCTTATCCCACCAAGTAATGTTATTCCCATGTGGTGACGCTTCATTATAAATGCGCCGATATTCACGTTGCACTTTGGTCACGGATTCGAATTTAGTGAGCCACAGAACACACTGAACTTTCCTCTGTACCGTCCACATCTCGACTGGCATGGCCGTGGGCTGCTCCGCTGTATACACGGTATTACATCATCATCTGCGCATGCGCACATGCTGCCACATTATCCTACAGAAACTGGGAAGATTTTCCTTTTATTTGGTGCAGATTTCACGTTTCTGTCATCTTTTGTTGCTTTCCTGTGACCGGTCAAAAGTACACCATGACTTTATGAACACACTGTAATTCACATATTATTAATTTTAACAACAAAATTTAGCAATTATTCTTTATTTTTATTCCAGAAAAAGGAGTATATGGATTGATAATAATTGGTAATTTAAAGCTCAGGTGTGTGCTCTTTTTGTTTTTATCATCTCAGCTTCTCTAAAGAAATTTATAACAAAACACATCTAGAATTTGATAAAACTTGAGAATAAAAAAGAATTAAACTGTTTAATAAATTTAACAACAGATCCTTCAACTGGAATAAAAGAGGATGTAAAACTCTAAGTTAATGGAGATAAATACACAAAAATCTGTTTTAAAAATTTAAATTGTACTTATTTTGATTTTAGAAAAAGAATATTGGCTCAAAGAATTAATGCAACTTGTCAAAAACCATCCACTATGCGAATGTGGACCTGTATGATCCCAAAGTTGATGTTTTCTTTCTGCTTCATTAAACTCATGTCACGAGGATGTATTCTTAACTAAAAATTCACAAAGAAAAGTGGGATTTTAGTTGAAGCCTTTTGTGGGAGAACAAAAGGTCAGAGAAGCAGAAATAAAAATTATACATATTTCTAGACCAAACAGTATTCAAATTGCTTTCCTCGTGCACATTGTAAAACCGGCACTGTATCAACATGAGTAGTGATGGTAGCCTTTCTCTGCTGAAAGTTTTATATTGCTCAAAACAGAACATCTGATAAGTTCTTGACTTGCCTTATTAAATATTTTATCATGAAAAATGTAGAAAATCAATATGGGGAATTGCAACTCTGGATACTATTATGATGAGTAAAGAAAATTGGGAGTGGAAGCGAAATGATCTTTGGGAATAAGTAACCATATCATTTTAGTGTATTAAAACCAAATATATAAAAGCTAGAATTCACGAGACCTGTGCCCAGGACTTTATGAAAGTATATTTCAAAATATTGAAAGGAAGATAGGGTTCTGTTGTTGGCTCTAACAATGAAAATGGCTAAAGAGATATATGGATTATATAAAATAAAATTTTAGTGGTGCTATATCTTAACTTCTAGAACAAAATTTTCATGAAAATGCTTCTACAAATGCTTCAGTATATATTCTGAATGGTGTGTTATCTAGTTGCAAATAAAAAAACGTTTTTTTGTATTTGTGTATTTTCTTCATTTTTCAGTTATTCTGTAGCACTTTAAAGCTTATTACAACTTATATTATTAAAAACACAAGACAGCAAATTATGTAAAGTCCATTTCTTAAAAGTCATTTGGGCAACTTGGAATTTTTATTATATCCTTTATTTTATTTATGTCCTTTGATAGTCACTATCTACACTTTTCTCTCACTAATTACCATCTATAAGTCTAGAGTGTGATTGAGATTGCATGCTCACTTAGTATTTCATCATTTTTTAGGTTTCTCAGCCTCTGAACAATTATATAAAACTATGTGTTTACTTCTGGGCACTGGGCTGTGGACAAAAGAGTCATGTGATGTTTTCTGATCAAAGCATGTAAGAATCAGTGTATGACTTTTGCAGTGTCTGTTCTGCAAGGGTTGCAAACAGAGTAGTCTCATTTGAGAGGGATAACCACCAGATTCAAGTAGCCTATGTCACTGAGTCATCACTTAGAGAACAGTTGCCCTAAAATGGAAATGATTAACTACAACCCCTGAGTCAAATCCAGCTCACCACCATATTTTGTGAATAGAGTTTTTTTTAAAATAGATGCTCATCTATTTTCTCATTTGCATATTCTTTTAGCTGCTTTCAGGCTACAGTGGCAGAGTTGAGTAGTTGCTACAAAGATGGTTTAGCTCCCCAAAACCAAAAATCTAATCTTTTACTGAAAAATTTGCCAATACTTGATTTAGAGCATCAATAAGTATTATGGGATTTTTCTCATATGTTAACAGTGAATCAGAACTAAGACCATTAATGTCATAAATATATTATTTCTAAAATACTTTTCAGTATATTCTCATGAATGAACATAAATTTGTACATGACAAAGTAAAAGACATGTCTTCAATAGTATATAATAAATTATGATTTCTTTCTAAAATAAATATTTCAGACCTAACACAAAATATAAAATGAAATATGAACAACATCATTTGAATAAATCAAACAACTTATGCTAAAGATGGAACTTGATGCTCTTACACAGAAATTCTTCTGCATATTATTTTCCACTTTGCTTTAATGTAGTCAATCCATTCACACTATGAACTTCCACTTTTTTTTCCTTCCCTTTATGTGCCATTAGTGAAGTAGAAAATATAGTGATTGACTTAAGATGCTGTATATTTTTGTCCTGTGCAGATTACATAGGAGAGAGGTCATATTTGAAGTATAATTTCGTAGCTATTGTTTATCTAAGTCAGTCAGAGAAATATAAAAGAACAAACTAGACCATGTGGTTTATTGTGTGTGTCTGTGTATGACTAAGTCATAACATTACACAGAATCAGAATAAAATTCTATCAGGACTTCCACTTAGTACATAGCTACATAGTTTTTTTAACAGAAAAGATCTGAACGTAAAAATGTGCATTTCCAATTTCTATATGTTGAGTGAATAGTTCATTTAAGCATAGTTTTCAAGAACAAGTTGTATGGAATGAATATTGATCATAAATATATTATCCATAGCTATTTATACTTCAAATAATCTTAAATAGATTGTTGTGAAAACTGAGTTATTTTATTCTGTATTTCTTTTGTCCTTTTATAAAAAAAAATGATTTTAGAGAGAAAGAAACAACATAGATCTGTTCCTGTATTTGCCTTGATCGAGTATCCAACCAGAAACCTCTAAGCTTCATGGCAAAGCTCTAACCAACCAAACCATCTAGCCAGGGCTGATTCTGTCTTTCTCTCATTAACTCCTATTGCCTACATCATCCACTCTCCACACACATGAAGGCCATGTGTACATGCACAGTGATTTTACACAACCTCAGACTCATGGAAGTGTTTATTTCTAATAATATAGTAAGCTCTGGAGGAATATAATATGAATCTTTGATATGTCTGCTAAAAATAACTCTAGAGGAAAGTTATATGTTTTCATAGTACAATTTACTTTTGATATTGTACTTTTGTATCCTGATTTTAAAGAGGGAGATGAACAGACCCTTTCCCTATACCCCCGAAAGCATAAACACTTGAGGTGTATTATAGACACTGGCCTCACTTAAATGGATTGGATTGACTAAATTACTTTAGGTTGATTTTTATCACCTTTCAATATGTTAATTTAAAGCAATAATTCCTACCAGGATTCCTCAGCAAAATTACAAAGGGAACAAATTTCTCAACTGCAGTTTTTTACTCTTCTTTTTTGGGCTTTATTTTAACCCATGCTCTTCAGTTTACCATTATCCACACTCAAAGTGACTTCTGAATGTTTAATATTCCTTTGCCATTTACTAAAATTGGACTAGACTTTACAATCAACTCCATTACTATAATTTTTTTTATTTCTGTAATTTAGTGTTAAAAATGCTGAAATATAACTGGCCTTACTTTATACTTTCATGATCAAGCGTTTCTTTATAAATAAAAACAAGTTTTGGATTTGTGGAACACATGACTTGTTTTTAGCAGGGGATATTATCTTGTACCATGATAACTATGGCTAACAATAACCCTCTGAAGACAAAAATATTGTAACCAGTCCTGGAAAATAAATATGTTAACGGCATACTGTTCTCAGCACTCCTATTACCAGATTTGCCTTTCTCTGGAAGTTTTTCACTTCATTATATTTTCTTAAAGAAATCAGAGTTATAACAAGAACTATGTATAAGTGTGTCCTGTAATTTCTTTGTAAACATGTAGGCCACAACTATTATCATGGCAAACATTTTCAATGTGTAACTATTGAGCCATATGGCAATTTTACCATAAAAGATTAATAAAAAATAAAAAAGGACATTAAAAAGGACATAATGAAACATGAAAAAGTATATCAAAATTAGAACTATTGAAAAGAATAAAACTATGCCTTGGCTGGATATCTTGGTTGGTTAGAGCATCGATGTGAAGCACAGAGGTTGCCAGTTCCATGCCCATAAGGGCACATACAGGAACAGATCAATGTTCCTGTCTCTCCCTCTATCAAATCAATAAATAAAAATTAAAAACACATTACATTGTTTTCAAAGTCTTTTGTTTATAGTATTGAACACTTTTTTGCTTGTTAATTCATCTTATCAGCATCATGCTTCTTCTTTTTTGCTAAAATGTCTTCCTTTATTAAAAGAAGTGTCAGTTTCCAACTACAGAATGGGTCGTTAATGCTCTTGAAGACTGTTGTGAACTAGTAACAGCTTTTTTTATATGGCCATCACTTGCTAATTTTTTTGGTTTTAATAGGTAAGAGAGGTGACTGTGCTCACCAAAGATTAGTAAAAATTGATACACTATCATTCTCTGATATTGTGTGCAATCTGGTAAAGATTTATATAATATAAAAATTGGGAGTACTGTTAATGGAGAAATGTAGCCAAACTGTCAACTGGTTATTTTATCTTTTGTAGTAAAATCATCTCATGCCAATTAATTATGCAGCTAAAATGTTTAGGGCAAAAATGCTTTTGGAAAAGGTATGAAACTACCTAGGACCATATATAAGGTCCCTGAATCCTGAGTTCTTAATGTCAATCATATGTGCTTATTTGCTTTAACTTATACTTTTATACATATACTTACACACAGAGATGCCCACACACATACTTCCTTTATCTAAAGCTGTAATTTTCAGTTGTGGCTGCTATGTATAATCACAGCAATATCTCTGAATAGAACCTGATATATATATATTATATATGGTGAGTTCTTGCAGTGCAGTCAAGCTACAGAAGAAGCTGTAAGCTTAGTGAGTTTGGAGTGTTGGAGGAGGGAGTAAACAGAATCCCACTAACATTGCTGAGGTGCAGTAGTTGCTGGGAACATTCTCATCTGTAGAATATCTTTTCTTCCTTGGATCACATCTGTAAGGAATCTTGGAAAACACTTCTATTGCTCTACAGTCAGTTTGCTGAAGGTGGCAGTTTTCTGAACATGGCAAGAACATGGGTTGTTGGTTTTATTTATTTGTTTTCATCTCATTTTAATTTGTTTTTGTTCCATCTATTTCGGTTTAACATATAATACTTTTCTTTTTGCTTTAGAAATTAGGAAATTGGCCAGATATCAATAAGTGTATAGATGTATATTGTTTAAAATATATGTCTTTGAGTGGGTTTTTTTTCTCATAAAGAGCATGGAATACTAGATGAACCTGTCTTTTGTAGACAGTCATGATTATTTATTTATAAGAACTATCAGCACATTGGACATTTTTTAATAGGCAGAATAAGATGGCTTTATATCTCAGAAGATTTTTGATTTAAATGACAGACAAAGCAATCCAGACAAAATAGTATTAATGGAGACTACCAAATCTTAATAGTGAAGTAAGGGTTATGAAGAAGGCAATGTTGATGTTGATTTCCTCACAACCTCTTTAGCCTTTCATGGTTCTTAAGTTACTCCTTAATTTTAGTGGCTGCCCTTTATGATGGTGAATGAGTAAAAATTTAAATAGCAAATGAGTTTTTAGAAATCATTTCCATCGTTAGTTTTATAAAAGGAAGAGAAAGACATGTATTTTCCTGAAATGAAGTCAACATCCATTGGTCTTTTTATGTTATGTTCTAGGAATTTAAGTGTCAGGTTAAATAGGCCAAAGGATTCAGGAAAATATCTAGATAGCTTGAAAATTTGTAAAGAAATACTAATTCTTCATAATTACATCTAGGATTGACCTTAGACCTCTGATTCTAAATGACCTGCACATATAGATTTTCCTACCATTTGCCAAAATAAAGAATACTGTGCTAATAGCTAGTGATGTGAGTTTGGGTGCATTATTGATTAACTCTATCATTCATGCACTGCCTTAAAAATATTTAGTTACATGATTCATTCACTTTGCACTTAATCAGTCTATGAATTATGCGACTAACTATGATAGGCCAACTGTGTAAATGATAAATTTAGTGAATAGAGTTTTCTGAAGCATTTTATCTTACCAAGTACATTATCAAAAATGAAATGTTGCCTTAATCCTAAGGAAATATACAGTAACACTTGGCAGCCTACTACTAAAGCATATTTTTATTCATAAGAGAACAAGGCAATGCATACATTTCAGAATGTAATATGCTCTCCTGTATCTATGAAGCCTATTTGTTATCATATCTATAATGGAAAGCAAATAATATATCTTACCATAAGTTTACATTCCTGGTAGCCATTACCATAATTGAGGAGATTGAAATGGTGGAAAATACCACTGTATTGAAGAATGGTAGAAAAGGATGCAATATGCAGGGAAAACAGGGTTTCTTAATGTCCCAGTGTTTTCTGGTTCAAATGTCTAGAAATAGAGAAACATTTCACACAGTTATTTTTTTTTGTATTGTCTAAGAGTATAACTATTTTAGGTCTTTGTCAAAAGGAAAAAGAAAACAATAATAGTAATAAAAAATTCAAGAGACCAAGATATCTAATTGATTTTTTAACAATTTAGTTGAATAATCAGACAAATTAGTGAAAATTTTCACTGAATTAATTAAATAAAATTTTCAATTAGTAAAATTTCAAAGATTCTAATTAGCTAATTGTTTAAACTGAGTGGTGGCTTAAATGAACAGATGAGTCAGTATAACGGTAGCTTCATGGAGAAGTGATATGATAATTAAGAGGTAAATGCTAGAACTCTGTGTAAATTATATAAAGAATGTTAATGCTAGTTTTTCCAAGTATTGTGTCAGAAGACTACTATACTATATTATGTATTCTAATAATTTTACATAGTTGACACTGATAATTTATAAATCCTATATTCCATTATGATTATTATGCATTTCATATCTACATAAGTCTCTCTTGCTGTTTTGTATGAATGAAATAACTCACTAATTTGCATCACTCTTGGTATACCTAAGTCCATTCTGTATGAGGCACCCAGAGTAATCTTTCAATAATTATAAACTATAACATGTTATTTCCCTTATCAGAATATTCAGCCCTAGGTAGTTGGCTCAGGGTAGAGCGTCACCCAGTGTGTGGATGTCCTTGATTTGATTCCCAGTCAGGGCACACAGAAGTGACCATCTGCTCTCCATCCCTGCTCCTCTCCCTTCGCTCTCTCTATCTTTTCTTCTCCTGAAGCCATGGCTTGGTTGAAGCAAGTTGGCCTTGGGTACTGAGGTACTGAGGTGCTAATATAGCTTGGTTGCTGAGCATCAGAGTAATAGCTCCAGATGGGCAGAGTATTGCCTCATAGGGAGCTGCCAGGTGGATCCTAGTCAGCGTGCATATGGGAGTCTGTCTCTCTGTCTCTGTACTTCTCACTTAAAAAAAAGAGAATGCTTAATGTCCCATTATCCTAAAAATTAAGCTTAAAAATTTCAAAGTGGCCCACAAGGCTGTGTATGTTCTGAAATCAACCTATACTCTGCTTTAGTAGTAACACACACCTTTGTTCTCAAAGTGTTTCATTTATAAAACTTCCAGTTCTACAAATGTGCTAGTCTTCTCACATAGGGAATTAGGATGTTTGGCTTCTTCCTACTTCCTTTAGCTCACCTACCTAACTCTCCCCATCTTTGATTTCCTCACTGTAATGATTTTAAGATAAACCTTTCCTGCCCTCTTTAACTAAGAAAAATATTGCTATATGTTTGCATATAACCCATATTTATTTTTTGGAAAGAGTTATCATATTCTTAATCTTTCTAGCTTGATTTTAAGATCCATGCTGACAGGGCCCTGTGTATTCTCTTCATTCAACCCATAGCATCTATACCTCTGTATGAGTAGATATATAATACTTAGTTGTAATTTAAATCTCTCAAAGAAACTACATCCAGATAAAAAAAAGAATAGCAAAGATAGAGCTTAATAATTTATTCAGTCACCAAAAATACTTTGTATTTAGTATTTGTATATATAAGAGAGCTGCTTGATTTCAAGCTATATCATTCACTCATTGCGAAATGTAGTTTTATATCTCAGGAAGAAGTAACAGTTTTTCCTTGTTTGTGGGCAAATAAAACTAATTTATTCATTTGCAAGTGAACTTATTCATTAATTCATTCATTTAGCTAACATTTATTGATCACCAAATGCCAGAAAGTGGAGGCTTAGGTATACATTATTGAATAGTGAGTCTTGCTTTTGAATAACTCATTAGAGAGTGAAAGAGATGAACCAGTGAGAAATAATTACTATACATATGATTTTATAATATCTCTAATATAAACAATCCTAGGAGCTATGGGAGCTCTTCCACTTTACATCAGTTGATTTAAATGCAGCCCATTTTTTTTGCTCACATTTTATCGACAGAATAAGTAAACAATCATAAAAAAATTGAAGAAAGATATCCTGGGGTAAATAACACAGTAAACTATATTTGCTTACCTCATACCAACCTCATCAAACTCACATCTTGCTTAACAGCTGCCCTCATCATTTGATTTTCTTTCCTCCCCCTGAATATTAGGAATATTATTCCTTACTTTATTATCTCCTCAATCCCAAGATTTTTCAAATGTGAACAGATCATCAGAATCTGTGCCTGATGTGTCATGGTTTTGTCAAGCAATGCACAGCATCTTAGATAATTATTTTCCTAAAAAAACTACTGTCATAAATCCAACATATTAACATTATTTTTACTGGAAATCTCAGATGATTTTGAGATGGTATCACCTCAAGGGAATGCATTCCCCAAGGTAGCTGTGATCTTTGGTTTATTTACTAACAGAATGTTTTCCGCAATGAGTTTTTATGACGTTAACACAACCTAACATCTTACTTGCCTTTTGCCTAGAACTAAACATTGAGTTGACATCTTCATTGAGTTCACAATAATACCTCGGTGTTCTCTTTGGGAATTACAGCTAATTTAGAACCCATTAGCATGTACAGATGATTTACACTGTTGAGTTAAATGTGCAATATCTTGCATGAGTCTATGGTGAATCATCTGCCATCCAGTACCAATTACCCAGCTTTGTTTGCTCTTGCAAGGGTTATGCAGAAGTCTGCTTTGTTTTGCTGAACCCAGGTAATTGTATGTCAACAACAGATTGCGAATGAAGTTGCTCCCTCATTTACTTCCTTTATATATCATATTACTCTGTAGGTGTGTATGCATGTGTTTGCAAAAATGAGAGTACTAGGGCTGGTGTTATGTTTGGGCTCTTTATTATTGTAAGGATACAATATGGTATCTAGCTATTCATATAAATACATATTTACCAGGATACAAAAATAAATCTTAAATGTTACCTAATTTGCATTGCCTAATAAAAAATATGCCATTATTTATTTTCTGAGATTTTTATGTTAAATTTATTAATATTCTTTATTCAATAGTTTTTTATTCTTTCTTTGATATTTTATTCATGAAACAAATATTTACTCAATACCTAGTATATTTCAGCTACTATGTCAAATGCCAGCAGTAGTGGTGAACAAGAAAAATGTAGACTCTGTTTTACTTTCTAATGTATAAAACATACCAGAACCCAGAATTTTAAATTGGGGTAAGTATATATGAAGCAATACCGCCTTTTCATACTGGAATGCTTTATACTTCCTCTTTTTATACTTCTCCTATATTTAAATGCTTTAAAGACAAATTAAAAGTTATTTTCTATAGGGTAATTAGCAAATCCTTCACTGAAGAGATGACATTTAAGATAAAAATGGAAATATGGCTAAGTGAAGGGTTAGCATATTAGTATTTCAGAAGCAGAAATAACATGTGTGATGGTCCTGAAATGGAAGTTTTTCACTTTAGAAGAACTGAAAGGAAAAAGGTGTGCCTAGATAAGATAGCAATGGTGGCAAATATTTGAGATGAGACGGGAAAGGTAGGTTTCAGTTAGATTATATTGTCTTTTCAGACCCATTTCTTTTTAAATAGCTTATCCTAGGAACACTGAAACATTGTTTTTAGCAGGGAAATAATATTATTTTATTTAGGACTTTAAAAGATAACTTTTATTTTAGGAGAAGGAAATAAAAGGCAAAAATATGTAAAAGTGTGAGGACCAGTTAGGAAAGCTGGTAGAGTAAGCCTGGGAAGATGATGGATGATACTAAGTTGTAGGGACTGGTGCTGAAACATAAGGAGAGAGATTGCAGATAAATCAAGATAGACTTTACAATAATGCTAATGGAGTATAACAGGAATGATCAAAAGGGAAATTAAGGACCCTTTCTTAAATTTATGACTTAAGAAGTTAGTATCCATTTACCTAAAAGGAAAGACTGACTTACTGGGACATCTAGAAGTGATTTTGGGCGCTCTTAAGGGAGGAAGTTTAGAGCTAGTGTAAAATGAATAACTTAAATTTGATAAATTTAAGAAGTGTTTATCCAAGTACAGAGTTTAACTAAGCAGATAATATGAACTTTTGTAATACAAAGAAAATATTAGATCATTTGTAAAGTTTTGGCATCAAGCTTTTTAAAGGTATTTTATTATTATTATTATTATTATTATTATTATTATTATTTTACAGAGATAGAGAGAGAGTCTGAGAGAGGGACAGACAGACAGGAACGGAGAGATGAGAAGCATCAATCATTAGCCTTTTGTTGCGCATTGCAACACCTTAGTTGTTCATTGATTGCTTTCTCATATGTGCCTTGACCGTGGGCCTTCAGCAGACCAAGTAACTCCTTGCTTGAGCCAGTGACCTTGGGTCCAAGCTGGTGAGCTTTTGCTCAAACCAGAAGAGCCAGCATTCAAGCTGGCGACCTCAGGGTCTTGAACCTGGGTCCCCGGCATTCCAGTCCGATGCTCTATCCACTGCGCCACCGCCTGGTCAGGCGGCATCAAGCTTTTTAGAAAGATGTGTTGAGAGAGATAAGTAGAGAAACAAACAAAAAAGATGAATAACTCCAATATTTAGGGGCCAGGTAACAGGGAAAAAAAGTAATGTTATATAGCAAGGAGTGAGCTCACAGAATACAAAACAGAATACTGAATTGTATTAAATGACATAGTGATTCAGAATAAGATGAATACAGAAAAATATTCTTTGTGGCAACAGTCTAGACATTGCTGAATAGTAAAAGAGCAGTATAAATTGAGTGTTAAGTAGGAAATCAGATTTGAGTGGTTAAAGTGTTATTGTAGGTAAAAAAAAGAAGAGTTGGTAAGTATAGATAGTGATTCTTGGAAGTGTGTTAATGAAGGGTAACCAAAAATTTAGCTGATGTATGCCACTTCTATGGAGGTTATAGGACTTTGTTTTTCAAATATTGGCAATAATATGGCCATTTTTCTAAAATAATAGATGATTCATTAAAAACAGGGACATTTTTGATTGTTGAATATAACAAATTAGTCACTTCCATCAGAAAGCAAGAGGAAATCAGATCCATAGCTCAAGTAAGATGATTGATTTTGAAAGAAACATTTCTTCTATTAAAAGAGAAAGAAAGAAGGAAAAGATGAAAGCCAAATATATTTGGATAATTAATTGTTAAAAATGAGGAAATCAGCTAAGAACCAGGAGGGACATATACCTGGACCAAGAGTAGAAGAGGCAAATTACAGACAAAATTCTATATTTGAGTATCAACTATATGTCAAACACTGTTTAAATGGTTGTGAGATATCACTAAGACATAGGCAGTAACACCTATTTTTATGATTATAAATTAAAATAATATCCAGGAGGCTGACCAGGCAGTGGCATAGTGGATAGAACATCGGACTGGGATGTGGAGGACCCAGGTTCAAGACCCCAAGGTCGCCAGCTTGAGCTTGGGCTCATCTGGTTTGAGCAAGGCTCACGAGCTTGAGCACAAGGTCATTGGCTTGAGCAAGGGGTCATTCGGTCTGCTGTAACCCCCCGCCCCCCGGTCAAGGCACATATGAAAAAGCAATCAATGAACAACTAAGTTGCCACAACGAAGAATTGAAGCTTCATGTCTCTCTCCCTTCAAGTCTGTCTGTCTGTCTGACTGTCCCTATCTGTCCCTCTCTCTGCCTGTCTCTGTCTCTGTCATAAAAAAAAAAATATGTGGAGTGATTTTATGTAAATGTGATTTTTTTGTAGCTACTCGGGGACACATGGAGAAGGTAAATGTTAAGGGCTCTTGGCACTGGAATGGTTCTGGCTCTGTGATGCTCTGATATATATATATATTTTAAGATTTTATTTATTCATTTTAGAGAGGTTAGAGACAGAGAAAGAGAAGGAGAGGAGCAGGAAGCATCAACACCCATATGTACCTTAACTGGGCAAATCCAGGGATTTGAACCAGCAACCTCAATGTTCCAGATCGATCCTTTATCCACTGAGCTACAACAGGTCAGGCTCTCTGATATTTTTTTAAGCTAACTTTCTAATTAATGATTCCCTTACTCATGGAGAATAATATAGAAAAGATACATTTACATTTCTCACTTTTATTAAATCTTATTACTTTCATTGTTTGCCAACTTATTGGACACATTAAAATGTTTCATCACTCTTTTAATTTCTCATATTTCATTCCTCCCTTTTCAACACTATTCTGAATTATCATCCCCTTGCATGTTTTTACATCTTCTATACATAGTTAATTATGTACAGCATTGTCTTGCAACCTTAAAACTACATGGTATATTACTCTATAACTGCACATTTTTGTAGGTATTATGGTCTTTTTCTAAATGCATCTTAGTTCTCCATTTATTTTAGCTGATGTATTCTATGTATCGATATAGAACAGTCATTCCTTTTTCTATTTAAGAGGTGCCATTGCTTTGTAATCAGTTTCTTACATCACCTTGTGTTCCCTCTCTCTTATATCCCTTTCTGAAAGTAATATTTTTTGTCACTATAAAAATATACATACAATACACATTTTTTCTCTGATTTAATTTAAAATAATTTATTCATTTTGTTGTATATTGCCATGATTTTTATTTTCATTGATGTTTGATAATCTGTTTAATGAATACGCTAGGATTTCTTTATCCTTTCTACATTTGAAGACTTTTGAATTATTTCTAACCTTGAGCTATTTTGAATATTGCCCCCATGAATTACGGTATCATGCTCTTGTCTTCTGGTGCATATTTGTATACATTTCTTTTGTGTATATACCATCAGTAGCATTATGAGTCATAGGGTAAATACATGTACTGCTTTAAGGATTATCGCCAAACAATACAGGGTGTTGTACTGATTTATACTTCATCAGTGGTGGATGAATAGTCCAGTTCTACATCCTTGTTATTTTTTTGTAGTGTTATTACCTTTAATGCTTTGTTTTAGAAAACTTTGCCTTCTCCAAAATATTAAAATAGTTCATTTTTAGAAGCTTTAGTATTTTAACTACCATATACATATATTCACAACTGACCCAGAATCTATGTTTCTCAAAAAAAAAAAGGATTTATAGATCAAGATTTATTTTTCTCCTTAAGGATATCAGTTGAGTTAGCACTTTTTATTTAAAATATCAGCCTTTACTCTTTGCTTTGTAGATTCTTTTATTAATCCACTAATGTACAGATATATCAGCTCTTGACTCATTGGTTTACTATGAGCTTGAGCCCAAACTACACTTTATTAATTCTTTAATTTAACAATATATTTTGATAAATTTTGTCATTAAAATTTGTTCTTTAACATTGTATTGGATATTGTTAGTTCTTTGCATCTCTATATATATTTTAAAGTAGTTTAATTTACATAATGTATATATTTATTTTGGGGTTATAACATTGGGTATATAGAGATTTAGAGTTGTTTTATCTTTTTGATGGATTGATTCTATCATTCTATGTCTAAAAGTTTTCTCCTTAAAACTTTGATATTAGAATTACTATAAAAGATTTTTTCAAATATATTTAGCCTGTTATTTATTTTTCTATCTTTTTTTTTTTTTTTAAGTGAGAGGCAGGGAGTCAGAGAGACTGATTCCTGCATGCACCATGACTGAGATCCACCTGGCAACCCCTATCTGGGGCTGATGCTCTGCCTATCTGGGGCTGCTGCTTCATTACTTGGCAACCAAGCTATTTTAGCAACTGAGGGGAGGCCATGGAGCCATTCTCAGTGCCCAGGGCCAACTTGCTTGAACCATTTGAACCATGACTATGGAAGGGGGGAGAGAAAGAGAGAAAGAGAAGTGGGAGGGATGGGGAAGCAGATGGTCACTTCTCCTGTGTGCCCTGACTAGAATCCAACCCCTGGACTTCCACATGCCAGGCCAAGGCTCCACCACTGAGCTTACTGGCCAGGGTTTTTCTATCTTTTTTACCTTAAAATTTCTGTGTACTTATATTTAAGTGTATTCTTTCAGTTCCAAAAGCTGCATTTAAAAATGAACATAACTACCTTTACATTTTAACTATAGTATTTAGATATTTAAAATACAATTTTAACATATTTGGGTATAAGTCTACTATTCACTGTATTTTCTTACTATAAATATTTAAATTGCTTTATATTATACTATTTTATTCTATCTTATTTTTATTGATATTTAGAGAGGAGAGGGAAACAGAGAGAGAGAAAGAGAGAGAATGGTGGACAGAGAAATGGAAAGCATCAACTCAAAGTTGCTTCTTGCATATGCCTTGATTGGGCAAGCCTGGATTTTGAACCAGCAACCTCAGCATTCTAGGTTGATGCTTTAGCCACATTACACAGCTTTGTGTAAATTTGGCACAAAATTACAATATGAACGACTAATTAAAGTACTTAGTATTTTTTCACTTCCTGATAAATTCAGGACTTTGGAACACTAAATGCATGTATTCCCTATTCCCCTCTTAATAAATATAAATAAGTATATTCCCTAAAATATTATTTTATATTATTTTGTCATGTTTTTAAGTGTATATATACTTTAGATGACCAGGGATCAAACCCTTAACCTTAGCATTTCACGACGATGCTCTAACAAACTGAACTAACTAGCCAGAGCCTAGCTAAATATATAAGTGTAGTTTTAATTAAAATAATTTATTAGCAATCCAAAGGAAGGTCTTTTATTATTCTAGTCCAGTGAAAAAAATTACAAAGTCATTATTGAAGGCATAATTTAGATCTCCAATTAAGTAAATTGTAGATTTTTATTTTTTTAACTATTTGTCATAAGATTTTTTTGTAAGATTAATTGGAGTTTATTTTAGAAGCTTGGGTAGAATACTATAACAAAAATAGAGTGATGAAATAATAAAAAATGTAAAAGCTGCTAGCATATTCCTAAAAATCTATAAAAATTTTGTTTTTCTTACAGAATTTTTTGTATTTGTTAACTCTTGGCTGGCTGTTTGAATTCTCTTTATGATTTTTCCTTAAATATTGAATATACATTGAAGATTTTAAAAATTTAATAATAGCAGTTTACTTTTTATGAAATTATAATTATAAACAAATGGAATGATGTTTATGAAGCCTTATTATATTCTTGTTTATTACCTCTATCATCTCTGTCATCATCATTATTATCTATCTTCTATCTTTTTATTACCTGTCCATTTATCTATCAATTCATCTTTAATTGCTGGCTACTGGTCATGTGATCTTAGCTCTAACTTTTCCGTTTTTTTTTAATTTTCCATTGGTATGTGTGTGTGAGAGAGAGAGGAAAAGAGAAAGGGAAAGAGAGGGGGGAAAGGAAGAGTCTAAAGAGCATCAACTCATTGTTCCACTTAATTGTTCCATTTAGTTTTGAACTTATTGATTTCTTCTCATAAGTGCCCTGACTGGGATCAAACCTGCAACCTTAGTGCCCTGCATGATGCTTTATACACTGAGCTACCTGGCCAGGGCCTGACTTTTCTAATACTAAATATTGTAGACAGAGTATTTAACTGTCATACATAGATATACTTTTTTATGAGCTATTGAGTACCATTTGTTATAAAACTTTTCCACAATTCTTTGAAATAATGAAGCCAAGCAAAGAAATAATAACATATTATGATTATAGTTTATATTGTACCTGGAAATCATGATCAGAACATATTTTTTTAACTTGTTGTTTGTACTTCTTAAAAAACTTTTTAATGACAATTTTAGATTTACAGAAAAATTATAAAGATAGTAATAAAAGGTTTCCATATACCTTAATGTTGTTTTCTCTACTATTTACATCTTAGATTAGAGTGGTATATGTATATTTGTTACAATTAATGAACCAAAATGAGTACATTATTATTAGCAAAAGTCCATACTTTATTTTTAAGCTTTTAACTTAATGTTCTTTCCTATTATAGGACCTGGTCTAGAATGTCACAATATGTTTACCATTTTTTCTTCTTAGGCCTCCCATTCTTGGCTGTGACAGCTTTTTAGACTTTGCTTGTTTCTGATCACCTTGACAGTTTTGAGGATAATTGGTCAAGTATTTTGTAAAATGTCCCTCAATTAGAATTTGTCTGAAATTTTTATCATGGTTAGACTCTGATTATGTGCTATTGTAAGGAAGAACACGAGAGGTAAAGTGACATTTTCATCCCATCATATTAAGGGTACATAATATCAACATAATGTGTCACTGTTGATGTTGACCTTGATCCCTGGATGACAGTGTTTTTCAGGTTTCTTCACTATAAAGTTACTCTTCCCTCATTTTCTATACTGTTCACTGTGAATTGAGTGATTACATGCAATTTACATTTGAGGAGTAGGAAGTAATGCTCCACCTTTTTGAGTGTGTAGTAGCTATAATCAACTTTATTAAATATGTCACAGATGACAACTTTTATTTTTTGTTGTAGATATCAATGCTACATACCATTTTGAAGTTTGTGACACTTTGATTTATATAAAACAAATTCATTACAGTTTCCATTTAAAAAAAATTAATTTGTACATGCAAAAGTACACAAACTTAGTTTTTTTATATAATTTTATTTTTTTTAATGGGGTGACATCAATAAATCAGGATACATATATTCAAAGATAACAAGTCCAGGTTATCTTGTCTTTCAATTATGTTGCATACCCATCACCCAAAGTCAGATTGTCCTCTGTCATCTTCTATCTAGTTTTCTTTGTGCCCCTCCCCCTCCCCCTTTCCCTCTCCCTTTCCCTCCTCCCTTCGTAACCACCACACTCTTATCAATGTCTCTTAGTTTCACTTTTATGTCCCACCTACGTATGAAATAATGCAGTTCCTGGTTTTTTCTGATTTACTTATTTCATTTCGTATAATGTTATCAAGATCCTGAATTTGACTCCAATGGCAAGAGAAGTGAAGGCAAAAATTAATGAATGGGACTACATCAGACTAAGAAGTTTTTGCTCAGCAAGAGAAACTGATAACAAAATAAACAGAAAGCCAACTCAATGGGAAATGATATTTTCAAACAACAGCTCAGATAAGGGCCTAATATCCAAAATATACAAAGAACTCATAAAACTCAACAACAAACAAACAATCCAATAAAAAATGGGAAGAGGACATGAACAGACACTTCTCCCAGGAAGAAATACAAATGGCCAACAGATATATGAAAAGATGCTCATCTTCTTTAGTTATTAGAGAAATGCAAATCGAAACTGCAATGAGATACCACCTCACACCTGTTAGATTAGCTATTATTAACAAGACAGGTAATAGCAAATGTTGGAGAGGCTGTGGAGAAAAAGGAACCCTCATCCACTGTTCGTGGGAATGTAAAGTAGTACAACCATTATGGAAGAAAGTATGGTGGTTCCTCAAAAAAACTGAAAATAGAACTACCTTATGACCCAGCAATCCCTCTACTGGGTATATACCACAAACTTAATTTTTTTTCTAAAATTCCCCCTTTATTATACCTCACCCCATCTCTTACCTAAGTCATACCTGTTTATGAGCTTTGGAGATGGAGTTGGGGAGTCAGGAATGGGCTAAGTGAGGAAGAGATGTTATTACATTTATCATTTTGTAAATAAAATATCTTTGCATTTTAGTTCAGATACTTTGATATATTTGAGTGAAATGGCTCTTTATTTCTTAAAAAAATATTTATTTCTTACTCCTCCCCAGCCCAATCTATCTCAAGATCACATATGGAAATTGTAGTGCCACTAGATAAAACACCCTGGGTCCTACAGTCCTGGGAAGGAAGTCAACTCCCTTCCTTCCCTGGAGTTTGCATGAACTAACCAGATATTTTGTTAAGCCATTAAGGTTTTAAAGTTTGATTGTTACTGTAATGTAACTTAGTGCATCCTGACTATAATAAAACTTTAAAATCTTTTTAATTTAAGAATATCTCATGAACCCTAATAAATTTCTCTACATTATCCAGTGGGGCAATCTCTTCTACCTAGATTTGAAAAAAATTGCTGACTTTGTTAGCCAAAAAGAAATTCTATACAGAGTTTTGCTAGGTTTATTACATAAGGGGAGAGGTTATTCAAACGGTGAAAGACTCAAAGAACTGTTTTACTCACTAGGAAACTATAATATTTTCTCCTCCCTAGGCACCAGCTACATTAGAAAAATAAATCCCTTATTGATTTATTATTGAACTGAAATTCTTTGCACTAGTTACTACTTTGAGTAAAACATTGTTTTCAGAAAGTCTTTATTAAATATAAAGGTTCTCTGGTGAAACATGGAATTGATAATGACAATAATAACTAATATTTTAGAACAGATCCATGTTTTGTCAATACTGAAGCTTATATTATTTGTTGAACCCACTTTAAGAGAAAGAACATAAAATTAGTAATTAAAATATTTACTTATATTAAGAAACAAAATATGAAACATTAATATAAAATCTAAAAATCATAAATAATAAACTCACAAAAATAAAACAAATTAATTATCTGCCTAGCACACATTAATAATACATTTTTTGTCTCTTCAGTCATTTGGCAATAATTTAAAACTATTCTTTCTACAGAGAATTGAAATATATCAGTCTTTGTACTTCATGGTTGATCAAAATGTGTCTTTTATTTTGGAGAATTTAGAAAAAATTCTTTCAAGTTCATAATTTATTATAGGTAATATTAGGTAAAATTTAGAATCATTGTCAACTTTGGGAAAGGCTGTAAGTTTTAGGCATTTCAACTTACCATGTGTAGTGACTAATTGACATGTCTTTACATTCTTCCAGACCTTTTTTCCTTAGGATTTACTCATATGTCTCCTATTTCAGTACTAACTTTTATGCTGTCACACAAAGGGTGTCTCACATACAGAAGGGGTGGAGTATTCCGGAAAGCATTCTCTATATTGGTAGAGCCAGTAATAACTCGACTGTGAGTCCACCCCTACAAGTACTTCCCATATATCAAAACTAATGTCTTCCCAACACAATTTTTTCTTTGCCAGATCCCTCCCCCCAAAAAAAATCTACCTAACTTCAAAACTACTATCCATGAGAAAGTCAATGGAGGATAAATTGAGTGGTCATATCTTTTCACAATTAAAATGTCTTACTTTAGTTGAACTAACAAAAGCATATGACCATGTGAATACACTGCTAAGCATCTTTCCCAGGGCATTGATAGAACTCAATGAAGTTATGGACCCCAAAGCTGAAAACACATCTGCTAACACTTTGTGTTATATGTGGGTTGTGTTAGTATTTGCCTGATTTTACCCAATAATACCAAGTAATGTATGAGCAGGGACATCCTAATATGCACTACCTGGCAATCACCTAGCACAAAGCAGGACTGAGGAACTTAGAACTATAATTAAATGGAGCTGTAATTCTGATGCATGAAAGATTACAAGATAGGGAGGCTTGGATAAGTAAGAACTCTGTGGTGGGAGACACATAATATCCAAAGGACAACATGAAGTCTTCTTAAGAAAAATAGAGTGAGAGTGTTGAAGACAATCATTACCACTAAGAAATTTTCTTAGGTGTGGACCTATGATGAAGAGTCAGAACCTCTTAAGTCTTTGTTCCTGTCCCTCACCTTAACATTCTGAGGTTACCTGGAATTTTGGATTTTTCTTCCTATCTGCAGTATTTGAAGCCATTTGGAAAACTTCTAGACATACTCAGAAGAGTACAACTAACTCTGCTTGGGAGTTTTAAGAAAGATTTCATATGTATTTGATGAAGATGGAGTATGAGACAGGGAAGGCCATCTTTTTTTTTTTTTTTTTTTTTTTTTTTTTTTTTTACAATTAAATTTAACAGGGTGATATTGGTCAATCAGAGTATATCGACTTAGAGAAAACATCTTCACATCCTTTGGACAACTAATTATGTTATATACCCATCACCCAAAGTCAAATCATCTTCTGTCACCCTATATTTTGTTTCTCTTTATTTATTTTTATTTTTTTCCACTATTCTTTTATTTAATCCATTTCCCCTAGCTCCCTTCCCCTCCCTCACAGATCTGCAAAGCCCTGGGAGTTTCCACAGTATTTCTTTCTCATAGATATACAATTATAAAATGAAAGAGAGAAATGCAAATTTTCCCTTAAAAAAGCCCATTCGCACACTTTTCTCCCCTTGCACTCTCTTCCACCAGAGTTCTCGGATGCAGGTCCGGGAGATGGAGATTCTCTGACACTCATCATTGCATCCCCAGGGCTCACTGGAGTCGTAGGACTCACTGTTTATGTAACTGATGAATGAAGGTGTGCTTGATGCACCAATCAACTCCTTTTGTGTTTTTGTTTCCCCAGGAGGACTGGAATGAAATTGACCCAATTAAAAAGAAAGACCTTCACCACAGCAATGGAGATGAGAAGGCACAGAGCATGGAGACCCTCCCTCCAGGTACTACAGCGCCCACATGGAGGGGCTTGTTCAGTCTTGAGCTAGTGGCCGGTGGTCGGGAAGTCATTTTATCCACTGACTGTGAATGTGCTGAATGTCCCAGATTTCAGACCATGTGTCCTGTGGGGCAGAGAGTGGATTCCATAGGGCAGAGGGAGACAGTGTCTGAGAGCCATGTTTTTCTGACTTCCTTCAGGCTGATTAGTGGGTGATGAAGTAAGTTTACAGGCGGGAGGGGCGCCTAAAATTTGTTGAAAGAAAAAGTAGGATGAAATAGAAAATATAGGGTGGTATGTATCAGTTCCCAGAAGTTTTAGGTTCATAGTAGTACTGAGCAGAAAGTACAGAAATTTCCCCACCCCTTGCCCCCACACATGCACAGCCTTCCCCACTATCAGCACCCTTCACCAGCGGGTGCATTTATTAAAGTCGCCTGATAAACCACGATCACCTAGAGTCCATGGTTTACACTAAGGCGTCACTCTTGGTGTTGTATATTCAGTGACACTAACCTATCACTATAGTATTGTAAAGAATAGTTTCACTGTTCTAAAAATTTTCTGCTCTGCCTGTTCCTCCCTTTCTTCATCCCCCTAATCCTTGGCAAACACTGATCCTTTTACTGTCTCCATGGTTTTTCCTTTCCCAGAATGTCCTATAGTTGGAATTGCATGGTATGTAGCCTTTTCAGATTGGCACCTTTCACTTAGTCATGCACATTGAAGGATATTCTGTGTCTTTTCATGGCTTGATAGCTTGGTTTATCACTGAATAGAATTTTATTGTCTGGTGTACCAAAATTTATTCATCCATTGCCTGACTAAAGGACATCTTGGTGGCTTCCAAGTTCTGGCAATTGTAAATAAAGCTGCTATTAACATCTGTGTGCAGCAGGTTTTTGTATGGAAACAAGTTTTTAGTTCATTTCGGTAACTACTAGGGAGTGTGACTGCTGAATCATATGGTAGGGATATGTTTGTTTATGTGAGAAACCACCAAAGTATCTTTCAGAAGGGGCTGTACTGTTTTTGCATTCCCACAGACAATGAATGAGCATTTTTTTGCTCCACACCGTCAGCAGCATTGGGTGTTATAGGTGTTTTTCCTCTTGTCCACTCTAATAGGTTGGAAGAGGTACCTTGTAGTTTTAATTTGCATTTCCTTGACAACATGATGTGGAGCATCTTTTCAGATGTTTATTTGCTATTCTGTACTTTCTTTGGTGAGGTGTCCAGGTCTTTGGTCCATTTTTTAATTGGGTTGTTCACTTTCTTATTGTTAAATTTTAAAAGTTCTCTGTATATTTGGATAACAGTTCTTTATCAGATTTGTTGTTCGCAAATATTTCCTCTCGGTCTGTGGCTTGTCTTCTCATTGTCATGACACTGTCTTTCCCAGTGCATAAAATTTTAATTTTAATAAAGTTCAGCTTACCAGCTCTTTCATGGATCTTGCCTTTAATATTGTATCTAAAATGTGACCCCCAAATCAAAGGTCACCTAGACTTTTATTTCTTTGTTGTCTTCTAGGAGTTTTATAATTTTGAGTTCCATATCTAGATCTGTGTGATTCATTTTGAGTTAAATTTGAGAAGGGTGTAAGGTCTGTATCTAGATTTATTTATTTATTTTTATTTAATTAATTGTGTTTATATAGATTCTAGTGTCGCCCCAAATGCATCCCCCTCCACCTTATTCCCTTCAACATCTCCTTTTCCCCCCTCCCAAAACAGTCCTCCCCCCTTTCTTTCAGGTTTATCCCATCCTATCATCCTCTTTCCCTCTCTCCTCTTTTCCTCTGTCCCTTTGATCCCTCCTCTGTCTCAATTCCATTCCTCAGTCTCATTGTTCCTTGAATTCGTCAATTGAGTGAGGTCATATCATATTTTTCTTTCTCTGCCTGGCTTATTTCACTTAACATAATAGTTTTTAGGTCCATCCATAATGTTACAAAAGGTAATATTTCCTTCTTTTTCATGGGCCCATAGTGTTCCATTGTATATATGTATCAGTGCTTTTTTTAATCCACTCGTCCACTGACGAACACTTGAGTTGTTTCCAGATCTTTGCTATTGTGAACAATGCTGCCATAAACATGGGGGTGCATTTCTTTTTTTCAGTTGGTGATATGGTGTTCTTGGGATATATTCCTAAAAGTGGGTCAACTGGGTCAAAAGGCAGATCCATTTTTAAATGTTTGAGGAATCTCCATACTGTTTTCCACAGTGGCACACCAGTCTGCATTTCCACCAGCAGTGCAGGAGGGTTCCCTTTTCTCCACATCCTCGCCAGCACTTATTCTGTGTTGTTTTATTCATGAGTGCCATTATAACTGGTGTGAGGTGATATCTCATTGTGGTTTTAATTTGCATTTCTCTAATGATTAATGATGTTGAACATTTTTTCATCTATTGACACTCTATATTTCCTCTTTGGAGAAGTGTCTATTCATTTCTTTTGCCCATTTTTTTATTGGATTGTTTGTCTTCCTGGTATTAAGTTTTACAAGTTATTTATAAATTTTGGTTATTAACCCCTTATCAGACGTATTGTCAAATATGTTGTCCCATGTGTGATTTGTCTTTTTATTCTGTTCATATTGTCTTTAGCTGTACAAAAGCTTTTTAGTTTGATATAGTCCCATTTCTTTATCCTGTCTTTTATTTCACTTGCCCGTGGAGGTAAATCAACAAATATACTGCTGCAAGAGATGTCAGTGAGCTTACTGCCTATGTTTTCTTCTAAGATGCTTATGGTTTCACAACTTACATTTAAGTCTTTTATCCACTTTGACTTTATTTTTGTGAATGGTGTAAGTTGATTGTCTAGTTTCCTTTTATTCCAGGTAGCTGTCCAATTTCCCAACACCATTTGTTGAAGAGGCTATCTTTACTCCATTGTATGCTGTTACCTCCTTTGTAAAATATCAATTGTCCATAAACGTGTGGGTTTATTTCTGGGTTTTCTGTTCTGTTACATTGATCTATATGCTTGTTCTTATGCTAGTACCAAGCTGTTTTGAGTACAGTGGCCTTGTGATATAACTTGATATCCAGAAGTGTGATAACTCCTACTTTATTCTTCTTTTTTAAGATTGCTGAGGCTATTCATGTTCTTTTTTGTTTCCGTATAAATTTTTAGAATATGTGTTCTATTTCTTTGATGTATGTCATTGGTATTTTCATTGGTATTTAATTGAATTTATAAATTTCTTTGGGTAATATTGACATTTTAATGAAGTTTATTCTTCATAACCATGAGCATGGTATATGCTTTCACTTGTTTGTATCTTTCTTGATTTCTTTTATCAATGTTTTACAATTTTCTGAGTACAAGTCTTTAACCTCCTTGGTTAAATTTACTCCTAGGGCCTGACCTGTAGTGGCGCAGTGGATAAAGCATCGACCTGGAAATGCTGAGGTCGCCGGTTCGAAACCCTGGGCTTGCCTGGTCAAGGTACATATGGGAGTTGATGCTTCCAGATCCTCCCCCCTGTCTCTCTCTCTCTCTCTCCTCTCTAAAATGAATAAATAAAAAAAAAATAAAAAAAATTAAAAAAAAAATTTACTCCTAGGTACTTCTTTTTGTTGTTGTTGCAATAGTGAATGGGATTGTTTCCTTAATTTCTCTTTCTGACAGTTCATTGTTGGTGTATAAAAATGCCTATGATTTCAGTGTATTAATTTTATACCCTGCTACCTTGCTGAATTCATTTTTCAGGTCCAGTAGTTTTTTGACTGAGACTTTAGGGTTTTCTATATACAGTATCATTTCATCTGCAATTAATGATAGTTTTATTTCTTTTCCAATTTGGATGCCTTTTATTTCTTCTTCTTGTCTGATTGCTGTAGCTAGGATTTCCAGTACTATGTTGAATAAGAGTGGTGAAAGGGGGCACCCCTGCCTTGTTCTTATTCTTAAGAGGATTGCTTTTAATTTTTGCCCATTAATTATGATGTTGGCTGTGGGCTTGTCATATGTGGCCTTTATCATGCTGAGGTATGTTCCCTGTATTCCCACTTTGCTGAGAGTTTTGATCATAAATGGGTACTGGATTTTATCAAATGCTTTTTCTGCATCTATTGAAATTATCATGTGGTTTTTCTCCTTCCTTTTGTTTATGTGATGAATCACATTGACTGATTTACAAATATTGTACCATCCATGCCTCCCCAGAATAAATCCCACTTGATCATGATGTATGATTTTTTTTCATGTGTTGCTGGATCTGGTTTGCTAATATTTTGTTGAGGATTTTAACATCTATATTCATCAGGGATATTGGCCTATAATTTTCTTTTTTTGTGTTGTCTTTGCCTGGTTTTGGAATCAGAATTTGCTCGCCTCATTAAAGGTGCTTGGAAGTCTTCCTTCCTTTTGAATTTTTTGAAGTAGCTTGAGAAGGATAGGAGTTAGTTCTTCTTTGAATATTTGGTAGAATTTTCCTGTGAAGCCATCTGGCCCAGGGCTTTTGTTTGTTGGGAGTTTTTTGATAACTGTTTCGATCTCATGTGGTGTAATCAGTCTGTTTAGCTTTTCTGATTCTTCCAGATTGATTTTTGAAAGATTATTTGTTTCAAGGAATTTGTCCATTTCACCTAGGTTGTCTAATTTTTTGTCATACAGTTCTTCATAGTATTTTCTTACAATATTTTGTATTTCTGTTGTGTCGGTAGTTATTTCTCCACTCTCATTTCTAACTTTATTTGAGTCCTCTCTCTTTTTTTCTTAGTGAGTCTGGTTAAGGGTTCATCGATCTTGTTTATCCCTTCAAAGAACCAGTTCTTGGTTTCATTGATCCTCTGTATTGTTTCTTTAGCCTCTATGTTTCTTTAGCCTTTATTTCCACTCTGATCTTTATTATTTCCTTTCTTCTACTACCTCTGGGCTTTACTTGCTGGATTTATTTTTCTAGTTCTTTTAGATGCAGGGTTGTTTATTTGAGCTTTTTTTTAGCTTCTTAAGGTATGCCTGTAGTGCTATGAACTTCCCTCTCAGTACTGCTTTTGCTGTGTCTCATGAATTTTTTTTTTTTTTAATTTTTTTTTTGCATTTTTCTGAAGCTGGAAACAGGGAGAGACAGTCAGACAGACTCCCGCATGCGCCCGACCAGGATCCACCCGGCACGCCCACCAGGGGCGACGCTCTGCCCACCAGGGGGCGATGCTCTGCCCATCCTGGGGGTCGCCATGTTGCGACCAGAGCCACTCCAGCGCCTGGGGCAGAGGCCAAGGAGCCATCCCCAGCACCCGGGCCATCTTTGCTCCAATGGAGCCTTGGCTGCGGGAGGGGAAGAGAGAGACAGAGAGGAAGGCGCGGCGGAGGGGTGGAGAAGCAAATGGGCGCTTCTCCTGTGTGCCCTGGTCGGGAATCGAACCCGGGTCCTCCGCACGCTAGGCCGACGCTCTACCGCTGAGCCAACCGGCCAGGGCATGTCTCATGAATTTTGAGTTATTGTATCCTCATTATCATTCATTTCTAGGAATTTTTAAATTTCTCTTTGGTCTCATTGATAATCCATTCATTATTTAATAACATGCTATTTAGTTTTCATGTGTTTGAGAATTTTTCAGTTTTTCTGTTGTGGTTCATTTCTAGTTTTATGCCATTGTGATCAGAGAAAGTACTTGATATGATTTCAGTCTTCTTAAACTTGTTTAGACTGCTTTTGTGCCCTAACATATGGTCTATCCTAGAGAATGTACCATGAGCACTTGAAAAGAATGTATATTCTGCTGCTTTAGGCTGAAAAGTTCTGAAGATATCTATTAAATCAAGTTGATCTAGTGTGTCCTTTAAGTCTCCTGTTTCAATGTTAATTTTTTTCTTGAGGATCTATCTAGTGATGTTATTGGGGTATTGAAATCCCCTACTATTATGGTATTGATGTTGATCTTGCCCTTTATATCCATCAAAGTCTGATTTATATATTTGGTGCTCCTATATTAGTTGCATAGATATTTATAATGGTTATATCTTCTTGTTGGATTGCTTCCTTTATCATTATGTAGTGACCTTCTTTATCTCTTACTATAGTCTTTGTTTTAAGATACATTTTGTCTGATATAAGTATTGCTACCGCAACTTTTTTTTTTCATTTCTATTTGCATGAAATACTTTTTTCTATCCTTTTACCTTCAGTCTATGTATATCTTTTGTTTTAACGTGTGTCTCTTAGAGACAGCATATGTATGGATCCTGTTCTCTTATTCATGCAGCTACCGCATGTCTTTTGATTGGATCATTTAATTTATTTACATTTAAGGTTATTATTGATATGTAATTGTTTATTGCCATTTTATTCTTTTTCTTTTTTCCTGAAGTTGGAAATGGGGAGGCAGTCAGACAGACTCCCACATGCGCCTGACCAGGATCCACCCAGCATGCCTACCAGGGAATGATGCTCTGCCCATCTGGGGCGTCGCTCTGTTGCAACCAGAGCCATTCTAGCACCTGAGGCAGAGGCCACAGGGCCATCATCAGCACCCTGGCCAACTTTGCTCCAATGGAGCCTTGGCTGCAGGAGGGGAAGAGAGAGACAGAGAGAAAGGAGAGGGGGAAGGGTGGAGAAGCAGATGGGCTCTTCTCCTGTGTGCCCTGGCCAGGAATCAAACCCGGGACTCCTGCATGCCAGGCCGACGCTTTACCACTGAGCCTACTGGCCAGGGCTGCCATTTTATTCTTTAAAGCTTTGTTTCTTTTTTACTATATTCTTTTCCCTTTTTGTTCTGTTTACAACAGGGCCCTTAACATTTCTTGCAGCATTAGTTTGGTTGTAATGAATTCCTTGAGTTTTTGTTGTTGTTTTTTTTTTGTCTTGGAAGCTTTTTATTTCTCCTTTAATTTTAAACAATAGCCTTGCTGAATAAAGTAGTCTTGGTTGTAGGCTCTTGTTCTGCATTACCTTGAATATTTCTTGCCATTCCCTTCTGGGCTCAAGTGTTTCTGTTGAGAAGTCGGATGTCATCCTTATGGGCCCTCCTTTGTAGATGATAGCCTTTTTTTTCTCTAGCAGCTTTTAATATTTTCTCTTTATCTCTTAGCTTTGGTATTTTAATTATAATGTGTCTTGGTATAGATTTCTTTGAGTTTCTCTTTAATGGAGTTCTTTGTGCTTCTTATACTTGTGTGACTTTTTTGTGCATGAATTTAGGAAAGTTTTCAACTATGATTTTGTTGAACAAAATCCCTTGTTCTTTCTCTTCTTCTTCAGGAGCCCCTGATGTGAATGTTGTTTCTCTTTAGGTTGTCACAGAGGTCTTTCTGAGTTTCCTCTGATTTTTTCAGCCTCTTTTCTTTTTGCTGCTCTGCTTCTGTGTTTTTGTTTATCTTGTCTTCTAAATCACTGATTTGATTCTCTGCTTCATCCAGCCTGCTTTTAATTGCTTCTAGTGTAGTCTTCATTTCAGATATTGTATTCATCATTTCTGACTGGTTCTTCTTTATTATTTCGATGTCCTTTTTGATGCATGTAATCTCTTTAATTATCTCATCATTGTGTCCATCCATTGTTGTTCTAAGATCTTTCTGCATTCTAATAATCATTATCTTAAACTCTGCATCCGGTAGTTTGGTAATTTCCATCTCATTCAGTTCATTTTCTGGGGGTTTCTCTTGTTGATTGATTTGGATTTCACTTCTCTGTCTTCTTAATATGTCTGTGTGTTTGGGTGTGTTTGTACAGCTGGTTGAGTCTAGGTTTGGTGTTGTCTGCCTCCAATTTTCAGTTGTGTTATTTCTAGGTCTTCTTGGGTTTGCATCAGCTGTTGTTTGTAATCCACTGTTGAATTTGGCTTTTCTAGTAGAGCTGCTTTAAAGTCTTGATATATTTGTTTTCTTTTCAGTTTTCTTAACTCAGTGATAATCTTGTTTACTTATCTCAGCAGGGGCCTTGTTTAAAACTGTATCCAGGAATGTGTGGGTGTAACCTGAGACTCTGAAAGCTTGATCTGCCAGCTTCTCTCAGGGGGCAGGGTGCTTTCTCTTGTTTCTCTTTAAGCCCCTTCCCTTCCCTCCACCCTCCTCCTTCTCCACCCTTCCTTCCCCCTGGTAACCACTGCACCCCAGTCTATGTCCATGAGTCTCAGTTTTGTTTCCCACCTATGTATGGAATCATACAGTTCTTACCTTTTACTGATTTACGTATTTCACTCAGTATAATGTTATCAAGGTTCATCCATGTTGTTGTAAATGATACTATGTCATCCTTTCTTATGGCTCAGTAGTATTCCATTGTATATATGTACCACATCTTTTTTATCCAATCCTCTATGGAAAGGCATTTTGGCTGTTTTCATGTCTTGGCCACCATGAACAATGCTGCAGTGAACATGGGGGTGCATGTGTCTTTACATACCCATGTTTTCAAGTTTTGGGGGTATATACCCAGTAGAGGAATTGCTGGGTCATATGGTACTTCTATTCTTTATTTTTTGAGGAACCACCATACTTTCTTTCATTATGGTTCCTTTTGAGGAACCATAATGGTTGCACTAACTTACATTCCCACGAACTGTGAATGAGGGTTTCTTTTTCTCCACAGCCTCTCCAGCTCTTGGTATTAGCTTTTCTGTTCATAACAGCTAATCTAACAGGTATGAGGTAGTATCTCATTGTAGTTTTGATTTGTATTTCTTGAACAGTTAATGATGATGAGCATTTTTTCATATATCTTTTTGGCCATTTGCATTTCTTCTTGGGAGAAGTGTCTGCTCATGTCCTCTTCCCATTTTTATATTGGATTGCTTGTTTGTTGCTGAGTTTTGTGAGTTCTTTATATATTTTGGATATTAGTCCCTTATGTAAGCTGTTATTTGAAAATATCGTCTCCCATTTAGTTGGTTGCCTATTTGTTTTGTTGACAGTTTCCTTTGCTGTGTAGAAACTTCTTAGTCTCATGTAGTCCCATTCATTTACCTTTGCCTTTACTTCCCTTGCCTTTGGAGTCAAATTCATAAAATTTTCTTTATGGCCAATGTCCATGAGTTTAGTAACTATGTTTTTTTCTATGTAATTTATTGTTTCAGATCTTATATTTAGTTCTTAGATCCATTTTGAATTAATTTTTGTGCAAGGAGATAAAGTGTAGTCAAGTTTTATTCTTTTGTATGTGGCTTTCCAATTTTCCCAGCACCATTTATTTTTTTGTTTGTTTGTTTTTTTAAATTTCAATAACAAATAAAAACGAAGTTGTGTCGAGGGCTGACTTTCAATAGATCGCAGCGAGGGAACTGCTCTGCTACATATGAAACCCCGGCCCAGAAGCAGGTTGTTTATGAATGGCTTAGTACCAGGTTCCCCACAAACATGCATTGCGTGATGGGCGAGGGGGCAGCCCCCTTTCCAGCCGTGCCCAGTTTCCCAGGATGAGGGGCTCTCTGCAACGGACCCCGGTCCCGACGCACGGTGGGGCACACCGCACCACGCGAGGGTGCGTGGCGGCCCACTGGCGGGGACTGCGGGGGGACCGGCTATCCAAGGCCAACCGAGGCTCTGCGGCACTGCCGTATCGTTCCACCTGGGCGGGATTCTGATTTAGAGGCATTCAGTCATAATCCCACAGATGGTAGCTTTGCCCCATTGGCTCCTCAGCCAAGCACATACACCAAATATCTGAACCTGCGATCACAGCACCATTTATTGAAGAGGCTTTCTTTTCTCCATTGTGTGTGTTTGGATCCTTTATTAAAGATGATTTGACAATTTATATGTGACTTTATTTTTGTGCTCTCTATTTAGTTCCATTGGTCTGTGTGTCTTATTTTTCTGCCAGTACCATGCTGTTTTGATTATCGTGGCTCTGCAGTATAGTTTGAAGTCAGGTATTGTAATGCCTTCACCTTTGTTTTTTTTTCCCTTAGGATTACTTTGGTTATTTGAGGTTTTTTATGGTTCATATAAACCTGATGATTTTTTGTTCTTTAAAAAATGGCATTGGAATTTTGATTGGAATTGCATTAAATTTATATAGTGCTTTGGGTAATATGACTATTTTAACTATATTTATTCTTCCTATCCATGAACAAGAAATATTATTCCATTTCATTGTATCTTAATCAATTTCCTTTAATAATGCTTTGCAGTTTTCAGTATATAGGTCCTTTACATTCTTTGAAATGTTTATTCCTAGGTATTTTTTTGTTGTTGCTACTGTACAAGGGATTACTTTTTTTTTAAGTTATTTTTCTGAGGTTTCATTGCTGACATAAAAAAGCAATAGACTTCTGTATATTAATTTTGTATCCTGTTACCTTACTGTATTGGTTTATTATTTCTGATAGCTTGTCTGTGAAGTCTTTGGGGTTTTCTATATACATGTTATGTGGAAAAAGTGAGACCTTTACTTCTTCTTTCCCAATATGGATGACATTTATTTCTTTCTCTTATCTGATTGCTCTAGCTAGAACTTCCAGCACTATGTTGAATAGGAGTGGAGAGAGTGGGGAACCTTGCCTTGTTCTTGATTTTAGAGGAAAAGTTTTCAGTTTTTTACCATTTAGTATGATGTTAGCTGATGGTTTGTCATAAATGACCTTTATTATTTTGAGGTTTACTCCTTGTATAGCCATTTTGTTGAGTGTTTTAAACATAAAAGATTGTTGTATTTTATTGAATGCCTTTTCTGCATCTATTGATAGGATCTTATGGTTTTAGTTCTCTGTTTTGTTGATATGGTGTATTATGTTAATCGTCTTACATACGTTGAACCATCCTTGTGTTTCTGGGATGAATCCTACTTGATCATGGTGAATTTTTTTTGATGTGTTGTTTTATTCGATTTGCTAGTATTTTGTTTAGAACTTTTGCATCTGTATTCAGTAGAGATATTGGTCTGTAGTTTTCTTTTTTTGTGTTGTCCTTCCAGGTTTTGGTATGAGAGTTCTGATGACCTCATAAAATGTGTTTGGAAGTATTGCTTCTTTAATTTTTTGGAAGACTTTGAGAAGGATAGGAACCAATTCTTCTTTGAATGTTTGGTAGAATTCACTAGTATATCCATCTGGCCCTGGACTTTTATTTTTGGGTTTGTTTGTTTTTTTTTTGATAGTTGTTTCTTTTTCTTCCCTGCTTATCGGTCTATTTAGGCTTTCAACTTCTTCATGATCCAGTCTAGGAAGATTATATTGTTCTAAGAGTTTATCCATTTCTTCTAGATTGTTAAATTTTGTGGCATATAATTTTTCATAGTATTTTGAGATAATTCTGTTGTAATTTCTCCTCTTTCATTTTGGATTTTTTTTTCAACTTTATTTAGGTATAGTTGATAATTTAAAATTATATATATTTATGGCCCTGGCCAGTTGGCTTAGTGATACAATGTTGGCCTGGCATGTCGATGTCCTGGGTTTGATTCCTGGCCAGGGCACACAGGAGAAGCACCCATATGCCTCTCCATCTTTCCCTCTCACCTCTCTCTGTGTCTCTCTCTTCCCCTCCCACAGGCATGGCTCCATTGGAGCAAAAGTTGATCCAGGTGCTGAGGATGGCTCCATGACTTTCACCTCAGGTGCTAGAATGGCTCAGGTTGCAATGGAGCAACAGCCCAGATGGGCAGAGCATCACCCTCTGGTAGGCATGCAGGTTGGATCTTGGTTGGGCTCATGTGGAGTCTGTCTCTTTGATTCCCCACTTCTCAAATTTAAAACTGTGTTCCTCCACTGAACTATAATCCCACAAGGGCAGGTTTCTTCCTTTCCATCTATTGCTATACTCTCAGCAGCTGGACCAGTACCTGTCACATAGTAAGAATTCAATAAATAGTTGTTGAATACTATTTTGTTTCAAGGGTTAGTAAAACATAGTAATCTGTTTCTCATATTTGGAGAGAGACTTCAGCCCATTATAATTGTTCAATATTCCACAGACTCTTCTGGATCCTGCCTTTTGTCTGGTAATATCAGCCAGTGTTCATTTGTCACATGATGACTACTATCCTTATATCTTCCTGTCTCTCTTTATTCCTGTCGTTGGCTTGCACACTGGAAGGGTATTGCAAGGTAGGAGATAGTGAGCTATTGGGGGAAGGTAGCTGGAGAGGCAGGAGAAACTGCAGGAGGTGCTAGCGATACAGGGTCAGGTGGATCATAATTGCCTAAGGAACATTCAGGAGATGCTGGAGATGATTCTACCTGTACTGTTGCAGGAACAAAGGAAGCAACTACCAGAGGACAAAGATGCTCAGACAACATACTGCATGAAGAGGATTTATTAGCTGGCTAAGCAGCATGACCTAATAGGCACCAAGACACGAGTTCCTCAAAGCTGGCTTTCTTGAGTCTTATATACCTTTTATAGCTCTCACATGATGGGTGCCTAATTAATTTGACTTCTTTGCCTGCAGACCTATGTGACTTTCCGGTCTCAGTAAGGGGAGGGAGGATGAGAGATGATTCAAACCATTTGTGTTGAATTTTTTTTTATATGAGTCTTTTTTCTTTTTTCCTTAGTGAGTCTTGCCAGGGGGTTGTCAATTTTATTGATCTTTCAAAGAACCAGCTCTTTGTTGTGTTCATTTATTCTATAGTTTTTCTGTTCTCTATTTTATTTATTTCTGCTCTAATTTTTATTATTTTCTTTCTTCTGCTGGTTTTGGTTTGCCTTTGTTCTTCTTTTTCTAGTTCCTTAAGATGGGATGTTAGGTTGTTTACTTAAGCTCTCTCTTGCTTTTTCATATAAGCATGTAATTATATGAACTTCCCTCTTATTACTGCTTTTGCTGCATCCCAGAGATTCTGATATGTTGTGTTGTCATTTTCATTTGTCTATATATATCCTTTGATCTCTACTTTTCTTTTTTCTTTGACCCATTCATTTTTTAGAAATATGTTATTTAATTTCCATGTTTTTGTGGGTATGTTTACTTCTTTTTTTGCCATTGAATTCTAGTTTCAAAGCCATATGGTCAGAGAATATGCTTGGTATAATTTCAATCTTTCTGAATTTGTTGGTGTTGGTTTTGTGGCCCAGCATATCGTCTATTCTTGAGAATGTTTTATGTACACTTGAGAAAAATGTATACTCTGACGTTTTGGAATTAAATGTCCTGTAGATGTCTCTTATGTCCATTTGTTCTAGTGTTTTATTTAAGGCCAATATTTCTTTATTGATTTCCTGTTTGGATGAAGGATCTAAAGCCATCAATGGTGTATTGAGGTATCCAAGTATGATTACTTTTTTTTTTTTGCTTTGCACTTCTAGATCAGTTAGTAGTTGTCTTATATATTTTGGTACACCTTGGTTCAGTGCATATATATTAAAGAGTATTATGTCTTCTTGATATGATGTCTCCTTTATCATTATGAAATGTCCATCTTTGTCTCTGGTTACCTTTGTTGTCTTCTAGTCAGCATTGTCAGATATGAGTATAGCTACTCCTGCTTTTCTTTGGATATTATTTGCTTGGAGAACTGTTTTCAAACCTTTCATTTGAATCTATTTTTATTCTTGTAGCTTAGATGTGTCTCTTTAAGGCAGCATATTGTTGGATTTTGCTTCTTAATCTAATCTGCTACTCTGTGCCTCTTTATTGGTGAGTTCTATTCATTTACATTTAGTGCAATTTTGACACTTGAGGTTTCCTATTGCCATTTTATATACTGCTTTCTGATAGCTCTGTTTCTTGTTTGGTTCTCTTTTTTTTTTTTTTTTTTTTTTCTTTCATTTGTTTTTGTTTGTTGGTATTCCATACTTCTATCTTCTGTTTCTTCTTTTTAAGCTATATGTTTCAGTAGTGGCATTTTCAGGGGTGGGTACACTAGGTTATTAGAAGAAAAATTATCATATTTATTAAAGTCATTTCATGAATGCTTCTGCACTCCATCCTCCTTTATTACTGCTGATCTTTATCCTCTCCCCTTTTATGTTATTGTTTTCACAGATTATCCTGTTTTTATTGATTGTGGTTTTGTTAAAAATTTTTACTAGTAATTTTGTCTTGTTCTCTTCTTTGTATCTGGTTGGATACCCCCTTTGTTATTGTGAGTTGCCTGGTGATAAATTCTCTCAGCTTTTGTATGTATGTAAATGTTTTCATTTCTCCTTCATATTTGAAGGATAGCTTTGATGGATATAGTATTCTTGGTTGGTAGTTCCTCTCTTTCAGTGTTTTAAATGTTAGGGTCTACTCTCTTCTGGCTTTCAGAGTTTCTGCTGAGAAGTCTGATGATAGCCTAATGGGCCTTTCTTTGTATTCTTCTTCTCCCTAGCTGCAAGAAGGCCATCTTGAACAAGGGGAAAACATACATAAGAGAAAAAACAGTGTGAAATGCTACCATTTGTCCAGGGATCCATGAGTCCAGTGTGCCAGGCAGGAAATGTTGATGCTGTGGACATAGACAGAGATGAATCTGGAGAAGATTGTTAAGACTAAGGAGTTGGAATGTATAGTATACCACAGGCTAGAGAGAACTGGAGAATCTTTGGAAGTACAGAGATATGAGGATATTTATTTCACTACATACAAGAATTTAGCTGAGTTGAGCAATTTGGATAGTGTACTATGTTTTTCAGAGAAGATTACTAAAATCCTTCAGCACTACTCTTGCAATTTTTAATAGCAGTTGGGTGGCCTAAGTGAGCTAACACATGTCTATTACAGACTTCAGGATGAACAAAACCAATTGGCATATATTAGTGATCAAATATTAGATTTTATGGTTGAGCCTAATTATTTTTAACCCAAAACTATTCCAAATGTATAAACACAGACTAAAGTACTAGAATAGATAAGAAAACAAACTCTTAAATTCTATAGTGACTTCCTCTTTCCTGGAAATAATAGGATGTCTCATGCATTTTAATGGTATTAACATCTAAGTAAAGTGAAGTTAATATTGTGTTTAGTCAGCTAACCTGTACATCTTACACTCTTATGATAATATATTTTTTCAACCAGAGAGAAAAATTAAACCAAATCAAATGTAAAAGCAGTTTATTTCTCAGATTTTTTCTTTTTTGTGCATTTACTCATAGGATTTTTTTTTTTACAAATCCTGGCCTCCCCAGTGGGGTGGGTGCAAGAGTGCTCCTACCAACTGTCATAATTTGAGATTTGAGTTATCAAAACATTGGACACATGCTTTGTATCTAATATTTGCAAACATGTTTTTCTAAGTTCAAAGTTAGCGTGGTCCTAGTAAAAATAGACATAACTAGGCCCTGGCCGGTTGGCTCAGTGGTAGAGCGTTGGCCTGGCGTGCGGAGTCCCAGGTTCGATTTCTGGCCAGGACACACAGGAGAAGCGCCCATCTGCTTCTCCACCCCCCCCTTTCCTTCCTCTCTGTCACTCTCTTCTCCTCCTGCAGCCAAGGCTCCATTGGAGTAAAGTTTGCCCAGGCGCTGAGGATGGCTCTGTGGCCTCTGCCTCAGGTGCTAGAATGGCTCTGATTGTGGCAGAGCGATGCCCCAGATAGGCAGAGAATCACCCCCTGGTGGGCATGCCAGGTGGATCTCGGTCGGGTGCATGTGGGAATCTGTCTGACTGCCTCCCCGTTTCCAACCTCAGAAAAATACAAAAAAAAATAGACATAACTAAAATATAGATATATTGTTTTCTATCATAATAGAATGAACTAAAACTATAAAACTTCTCATTTATACATATTCACAATATACTTTTTACTCTTTACTAAGGAGTCAATGGAATGAGGACCTATCATTACTCCCAGTAGAGCTATAGAAAAAATCAGAAATTTTATATTTGGTAATACACTTTGGGTTATGTTTAACATTTATATAGGGATAAGAGTGTACACATAAATGTCATGGACTGAAAAATATTTTAGGAATTTTTATGGACAGTAAAATGTGCTTGATTGAACAAGCAGTATTAGGGTCAAGTCAACATATTATAAATAGAGCTATAAAACTGACAGTAAATCTTGCTTTACCAAACTTTTTCTAATGTACAAATTGAATATTTTTAAAATAATCTTGTATTTGTATGATCCTTTTTTGGTCAGTCTTGTATTTCTAAGTATTTACAGGAATTCTAGATAATGCCATTGCCACTCAGTACTTACTTATTTTTTAGATTGTAGCTAAAAGCTGGTTAGATATGTCACATTTTGAGGAAATTTAAACTATCCTGAAATTACATGTGGACAAAACCCTTGACCAAAAAATGCATTTAATTATTTCTAACACTTCATATAAACCATCCTAAAATTCTATTAAAAACATATCTATCAATAGGGTCACATGTGTCTATAAAAAGCTTGGTCAGATTATAAAGATTTCACTACATGTAAAACCTCTGAATATTGTCATAAAACCTTGTAAAACCTTGTAAACCATGTAAAACCTTGATGAATATCTTTTCTTCAGCTTTCAAGAACCATCTGTTTCACTTCTCTTTCTGTGGCTTGACTATTTTTTGACAATATCTTTTGTTGGTACATTTTGTTTTGCTTGGTCTTCATAACTAGAATCAGAGAACATCTATGAAAGTCAGCTTCACTTCTTTCCATGGCTTGAAGCTTGCAAAAATGTGCAACCAGCCAGAAACCTTTGTTCTTGAGTAATATACTTTGTTCTTACTTGAGACCCATGTAAAAGATTTGAAATTCTTTCAGTTTATCCTACTGACAATGTTTTTTTTTATTATATTTGAAAAATTTGGTACCACTGTTTCCACAAATATTCCTTCTGCCTCTTTCCTCTCCTGGGACATCTACTGTGTATATGTTGATACTATCATGATGTTTCTCAGATTTCTGTTCATTATTTTTTTTTTCCTTTTTTTCTTTATGTCCCTCAGACTAGAATATCTCAATTAACATATTTTCAAGTTCACTGATTCTGTTATCTCCCAGCTGACCATGCTGTTTAGCCTTTCTAGTAAAATTTTTATTTCAGGTATACTTTTTCAATGTCTGAATTTCTATTTGGTCTTTTATTATATTTCCTATATCTTTATTAATATTTTTTATTTGGGGACATATTTAGTCATACGTTCCTTTAATTCTTTAGATATTATTATTTTTAAGTAATTTGAACATATCTTTAAGAACTAAGTCTTTGTCTAGTAAATCTAACATCTGAGTTTCCTCAAGAAAAAATTTTATTTTATTTTTCCTGCATAAACCATACTTCACTGTTCCTTTGAATGTGTTATCATTATTTGTTGATAACTGGATATTTGAGGTAATAAAATTTCAGATTCTCCCTGCTCCCAGATTTTGTTTTTATTATTTGTTGTTGTTTTTATTGATGTTTATTTTTATAGTGAGTTTCTTAGATTAATTTTCTAAAATATGTATTGTTCATCATCTGAGACTGCCAAAATCACTGCTTGATACCTTAGTGGTCAGTTGATGATTGGAGAAACACTTTATTAAATGTCTTGAACCAATAATCTTCCACTTTTGCATAAGGGGCTCTATGTGTTGAAATATGATTTCCACACTGTGAGTAGTTACAACTGTGTCAGAGCCTTCCAACTTGTGCAGAGTCTCAGCATCAGACAGAAGTGAAAAATTAAAGCCTTCTTGGGTCTTTACTGTACATGTACACATCCCTACACAATCACACGTTCTTGTTGATTCCCTCAAATGTCAGAACTTTTCAGAACCTGCTATGGGCAATTTATTACCCTAATTTTTCTTTTCATTTTGTCTGCTATTTCCCCCCTAAACTGGCATCAGTGCATCAAGCAGCAAAATGTGATACAATTTGTACTGCCTTGTTTTTTTGTTTGTTTTTATATATACTTTGAGAATGGCACTTTTCTCACTGAGTGAGCTGAGTCAGGTTAAATAACAAAAAAGCTCTATGAATGGGGCTTTTAGGAGCCTTCAGGTAAAATAGTGACAGTTCTCTGGGGATGGTTTTTTTGGTGGGAGGGAGCTCCAAGTCTTTCTTCTCTACTGGATGCTAGACTGCTGGTTTTCATTGCTATTGTTGTTCTAAGATTGCTGGTGTTTAAGGCTACTATAAAGCTGGAAAGAAGAGTAGGCAAGTAGATTCTTTTAAAATGTGGCCATTCTTGCTGTTCTTAATGAAAGTCAGCTCTTTTTCTTAAATAAACACTCATCAGATTATTGGAAGCCTTTGTTAGTTATTAGAATTCATAAAAAGGCGATTTGATGGTTTTGCCAATGTTAACACTTTTGTGAAGGAACAGATTTTTCAAGGTTCTTACTCTCCCATTCTGGAAGTGCTTCCTACTTATGTTTATAGAGTTACTTATATATTCTGGACACAAGTTCTTTACCCAATATATGATTTGCAAATATTTTCTCCTTGTCTATGGTTCGACTTCTCATTTGTTAACTGTATCTTTTAAGAATAGCTGTTATTAATAGACTAAATCAAAATTTTATTTAATAAATTACACCTTTGATGTCCTATGTAAGAATTATTTACCTAATAAAGGTCACCAACTTCTCTTCTATTTTCTTCTATAATATTTATTTCAATTTATTATATTTGGGGCTATGATCCATTTTGAGTTAATTTTTGCATATTGTTTAAAGTTCACTTAAAAGTGGATATATGGTGATTCCATGATGGCTGAAGAGCAGGCAGAAACTACAGTCATCTATTCCTGGCCCCAAGCTAGATTTACAGTGACAGGTAAAGGTGGACATCAGGGAGCTTCTATCCTTTTCAGATCTACCCTGAGCTCTAAGCTTGAGGAAGCCAACCCCTATAAATAGATAAGCTCCTCCGACATATACTCAAACCCAGTAGATGCAGGCACAAACAATGAACAGCATGGTAGCTCCAGACAGGTAGCCCAAGGCTGTTACACACAATGTCTGACATCAACCAGTACCTGAATCCCAACTAAGTGGACTCCAAACTAGCACCATAGAGGATTGGCTGCAGACTAAGCCAGAGCTCAACTCAACTAGCCACACAAACAGCAAACTGAAAGGTTATTCTGGCAGAAACCAGACCCTACTGGGAACAACTTCACCTCAGACAGCAACTGCACAGTGTCTCACACATGGTTATTGAGGTTTATGCTTATAGTTAGCCAGCCTGAATAGTTATCTCTACCCAAAAAAGGGTCAGTAGCATTGAAGGCATCTACAACTATACATAATCCACAAGAAACATTCCTGGAGAGTTCAGGTGATCTGGAAAATTGTGCCACTTAGTTCAACAAGACACTTTCATCATAACAAGTTTGGGAACCATAGCAGATTGACCTAACACACAGAGACAAAGAAATATGCCCCAAATGAAAGAACATGAGAAAGTCCCAGAAAAAAAAATGAACTGGAAGTAATGAAAACAAGAAGCAAAGTTTAATAGAACAATTGTAAGGATGCTCAAGAACCTTAAGAGAAGAATTAATTATATCAGTGAGAATTGAAAGTGATAATATGCATTAAAAAGACCAGTCAGAAATGAAGACTACAATATCTGAAATAAAGAATATACTAGAAGAAATAAACAACAGGTTAGATGAAGCAGAGGTTTAAATCAGTGATTTAGAGAACAGGGTAACATAAGCATAAGGAGAGTATCAAGAAAAAAAATGCCTTAAAATAAGTTAGGAGAGTCTAAGGGACTTTTAAGACAATATCAAGCATAACAACATCTGCATCATAGGGATATTGGAGGGAGAAGAAAGTGAGCAAGGGATAGAGAACCTGTTTAAAGAAATAATGGCTGAAAACTTCCCTAAGCTGGTGAAGGTAAAAGTCACACAAGGTCAGAAAAAAACCAAGTCTTAATTAAGATGAACCCAAATCAAGAGAAACCACATTATGATTAGCATGGCAAAGTTTATAGAGAGTAGCTTAAAAATAGTAGAGAAAAACAATTATCACTTATAAAGGCTGTCAGCTGATTTCTCAACAGAAGTGCTTCAGGCCAGAGGGTTTGGCATGAAATATTCAGAGTTATGTAAAGCAAGGATCTACAACTAAGACTACTCTATACAACAAGGCTATTATTTAAATTTGAAGGTGAAATAAATAGCTTCTCAGATGAAATAAAAGCTAAAGAAATTTATTACCATCAAACTAGTATTTGCAACATGTCAAAAGGTATACTTTAAAAAGAAGAAAAACAAGAAATATATATATATATATATATATATATATATATAGAGAGAGAGAGAGAGAGAGAGAGAGAGAAATATAGAAACAAAGAATAAAATGGCAATAAATCAATACCAATCTATAATAACCTTAAATGTAAATGGATTAAATGCTCTAATCAAAGGATATAGGGCAGCTGAATGGAAAAGAAAAGATGATCCACTTATATGTTGTCTACAAGAGACTCACAAAATTGTAAATGAAAGGATGGAAAAAATATTTCATGCAAATGGAACAATAAAATAAAGAAAATATTGCAGTAGCAGTGCTTATATCTGACAAAAAAACTTCAAGACAAAAGCCATAACAAGAGACAAAAAAGAAGGTCACTACATAATACTAAAGGGTTTGATTCAACAGGGACATATTCTTTTCAACATATAAGCACCCAGAGAGGAGCACCTATCTGTATAAAGAAAGTCTTACTGTACATTCAAGGAAAGACGGACATCAATACAGTTACAGTAGGGGATTATAACATCCCACTCTCTTCAATGGATAGATCTTCCAGACAAAAAATCAATAAGGCATAAATGACTGTAATCAATAAGTGACTGTAAATGCCACACTGGATCAGATGGACTTAATATTTAAAGAACATTTTATCCCAAAGCAACAGAATATGCATTCTTCTCAAGTACACATGGAACATTTCACAAAGATAGACCACATATTAGTATACAAAATCAGTCTTAACAAATTCAAGATAATTAAATCATATAAAACATATTTTCTGACCACAATGGTATGTAACGATAAATACATTATATTAAAAAATTGAAAAATAGTCAAACTCATTTAATCTAAACAGGATGTTATTAAACAATGAATGGATGAACAATGAGATCAAGGAAGAAATCAAAAAATTCCTTGAAAAAAAAAGAAAATGAACATACAACAACCCCAAAATCTATGGGACACAGCAAAAACAGTCCTGAGAGAGAAGTTTATAGCATTATATGCCTGCCTTAGAAAGCAAGAAAATTTTCAAATGAATAAACCTACACGTAAAGCAACTAGAAAAAGATCAACAAAGCACAAAGTAAGTTGATTGAAGAAAATAATAAAAATCAGAGGAGAAATAAATGAGAGACTAAAACAATACAATACATCAAATAAACCAAGAGCTGGTCACTTAAAAAGATAAACAAGATTGATGAACTTTTAACCTGACTCATCAAGAAAAAAATGAGAGGACCCAAATAAATAAAATTAGAAAAATTAAAGAGAAGAAGTAACAAATGACATCACAGAAGTAGAAAGGATTATAAGAAAATATACTGTTCACAAAAATTAGGGGATATTTCAAAATGAATATGAAGCGATAAAAAAGAAGCATTTGATTATTTTTTTATTAAACAAGAACATCATAAAAGCAAATGACAAGTCAAAGAAAGTTCAATTATGCAAATGACATGCAAAAACAACTTTTATTTCATTGGTGAAAATGCACTATACAAAAGGCTGAAAGTACTGAAATAGCTGTATGTTCCTCTAGTTTTAATGAGCAGTGTACTGTGAACAACTATATGCCAACAAATTGGACAACCTGGATGAAATAGATAAATTCTTAGAATCAATGCAGCATAAGTGACTGTCCACATGATGTGGAGATTTTTTTCTCTAAATCTATGCTCTGATTGACCAGTGTCACCTTGTTAAATTTAATTGTCTAAATTAATAAATTAATTAATAACAATCTTCAAAAACTGAATCAGAAAACCTGAATAGATCAATTAAAATTAATGAAATAGAGGTAGTCATTAAAAAATTTGTAGCAAACAAAAGTTGTAGACTGGATTGCTTCCTAGAAAATATTATAAAATATTCAAAAAGAACTAACACCTAGTCTTCTCAAACTATTCCAAAACGTGTAAGAGCATTATCCTAATTCCAAAGCTAGATGAAGGTACTAAAAGAAAGAAAATTATAGGCCAATATCTCTTATGAACTTAGATTCTGAAATCCTCAGTAAAATATTAGCAAACCAAATCCAGCTGTATATTAAAAAGATCATACACCATGATCAAGTGAGATTTATTCCAGGGATAAAAGATTGGTACAATACTCACAAATCAATAAATGTGATATATCTCATAAACAAAATGAAGGATAAAAATCACATGATTTTATCAATAAATGCAGAAAAAGCATTTCATAAAATTTAGCACCAATTTATGATTAAAAAAACTCTCAGCAAAGTGGCAATAGAGAGAACACATCTCAACACAATAAAGGCCATATATGACAAACCAACAGCCAACATCATACTCAATGGGCAAAATCTAAAATTGTTTCCCCAACCAAAAAGCCCATCAATAGATGACTGGATAAAGAAGATGTGGCACATATACACTATGGAATACTACTCAGCCATAAGAAATGATGACATCAGATCATTTATAGCAAAATGGTGGGATCTTGACAACATTATACGGAGTGAAATAAGTAAATCAGAAAAAACCAGGAACTGCATTATTCCATATGTAGATGGGACATAAAAGTGAGACCAAGAGACATTGATAAGAGTGTGGTGGTTACAGGGGGAGGGGGGAGAGGGAGAGGGAAGGGGGAGGGGGAGGGGCACAAAGAGAACTAGATAGAAGGTGACAGGGGACAATCTGACTTTGGGTGATGGGTATGCAACATAATTGAACGACAAGATAACCTGGACATGTTATCTTTGAATATATGTATCTTGATTTACTGATGTCACCCCATTAAAAAAAATAAAAAATAAATAAAAAAAAATAAAATTGTTTCCCTTAAGAACAGGAACAAGACAGGGATGTTCACTTTCACCACTCCTGTTCAACATAATACTGGAAGACCTATACACAGCAATCAGACAAGAAGAAGAAATAAAAGGCATCCAAATGAATAAAATAGTAAAACTGCCATTATTTGCAGATGACATGGTACTATATATAGAGAACCCTGAAGATTCCATCAAGAAACTACTAGAACTAATAAATGAATTCAGTAAAGTAGCATGATGCAAAATAAATACCCAGAAATCAGTTGTATTTCTATTCATCAATAAAGAACTATCAGAAAGGGAAATGAAGAAAACAATTCCCCCACTTTTTTTTTTTGCTTAATCCCTATACCATTTTTACATAACCCTTTAATCCCCCCTCTTCACTCTGACAGCTGTCAGTCTGTTTTCTGTCTTTACAAGTCTGTTTCTGTTTAGCTTGTTTGCTTTTTTTATTAGAGTTCATATATAAGTGAAATCATATGGTATTTATCTTTCTCTGACTATTTTATTTCACTTAGCATGCTCTCCAGCTCTATGCATGCTGTTGGCAAAAGGTTAATATTCCTTGTTTTTCTGGCTGAGTAGTATTTCATTGTGTAAATGTACCACCTTTTTTTTAAAAAAAAATCCATTCATTTACTGATGAGTCCTAGAACTGCTTCTAAACCTTGGCTGCAGTGAATAATGCTGCAGTGAACATAGAGGTGCATATAGCCTTTCAAGTTAGTGTTTTGGGTTCCTTAAAATACATTCCCAGAAATAGAATTGCTGAGTCAAAAGGTAGTTTTATTTTAATTTAGTTTTTTGAAGAAACTCCATACTGTGTTCCACAATGGCTCCATTAATCTGCATTTCCACTAAAAATGCACAAGGGTTCTGTTTTCTCCCCATCCTGGCCAACACTTGTCTGTTGATTTATTGATAATAGCCATTCTGGCAGGTGTGAAGTTATATCTCATTGTGGTTTTAATTTGCATTTTTCTGATGACTAGTGACTTTTAGCGTCTTTTCATGTTTGTTGACCTTCTGTATGTTCTCTTTGAAGAAATGCCTATTCAGGTTCTTTGCCCATTTCTTAATTTTATTGTTTTCTTGGTATTGAGTTGTATATGTTCTTTATAGGTTTTGCATACCAGCCCCTTATCAATGATCAAATGTATTATTGGTAAATACATTCTTTCATTAGTTGGTTGTCTTTTCATTTTGTTGATGGTTTCCTTTGCCGTGTAAAACTATCTAGTTTGACATAGTTCCATTTGTTTATTTTTTGTTTTGTTTCTCTTGCCAAAAGAGATATATCAGAAAAAAATAATGCTATGAGATTTTACTTCATATTTTTCTAGAGTTTTCATGGTTTTGAGTATTACATTTAAGTTTTTAATCCATTTTGAGTTTATTCCTGTATATGATGTAAGAAGGTGATTTTGTTTTTTTGTTTTTTTTGCATGTATTTGTCAATTTTTCCAACACCATTTATTGAATAGACTGTCCTTACTGCATTGTATAATCTTGCCTCTTTTGTGAAGTATTAATTGAACATAAGTCATGGATTTATTTCTGGGTTTTCTATTCTGTCTCATTGATCTATGTGTCTTTATTAAAATGGCCTTGTATAGTTTGATAGCAGGAGCATGATTCCTCCCACTTTTTTCCTCAATATTGCTGATACTATTTTGGGTCTTTTGTGGTTCTGTATAAATTTTTAGAATATTTGTTCTAGTTCTGTGAAGTATGCCATTGGTATCTTGATAGGAATTTCATTGCATCTATAGATTGCTTTCGGTAGTATGGACATTTTAATGAAGTTAATTCTTTCTATCCATGAACAAGGTATATGCTTCCACTTATTTGTAGACTTTTTCTTTCTTTTTTCAGTGTCATAATTTTTTAAGTACAGGGTTTTTACATCCTTGGCAAATTTATTCCTAGATATTTTTTGATGCAGCTGCAAATGGGATTGTTTTTTTAGTTTCCCTTTTTGACAGTTTTTTTTATTGGTTTATAGAAATACAACTGATTTCTGGATATTTATTTTGTATCCTGCCACTTTACAGAATTCATTTATTAGTTCTAGCATTTTTTTTGATGGAATCTTTAGGGTCCTTTATATATGGTATGGTACAAATAGTTTTACTTCTTCCTTGCCAATTTTCATGCCTTTTATTTCTTCTTCTCATCTGATTCCTGTGGCAAGGACTTCCAGTACTATGTTGAGTAAGGGTGGTTAAAGCAGACATCCCTGCCTTATTCCTGATCTTAAAAAAGCGCTTTTAGTTTTTTCCCATTGAGTATGATGTTGACTGTTGGTTTTATATGTTTATTAAAATACAATAGCATAATAATGAACATTTACTTATATATAAAGCCTTGTTAAAGCAATAAACTAAATAGTGTTTAAAATTTTAAAATAAAAATGTATTACTCAGAGCTGATAAAAATTTGTATGTGGTAAGTGATATTATTAGTTAGTTTTCCTAATTTCTCAAATTTACATATTTTCTTATTCTTTACCTTTTCTAATTCCTAAGGTATATATAAATAAAATATATTCATTTTGTTATCATTCAGTGACCTATTTGTCTAGAAGAAGCATGAAAAAAAATGACAAAATGGCCCAGTTGTTAGGAATGAGTTAATAAAAGAAACCCACTATAAAATAAGTCTTGGATTTTTTAGGCATAGGTGTTCCTCATAAGCAACAGTGATTATTATAGCCAATGTAACAAAATTTTACAAATGATTATTTTATTGTACCCACTTGTTTACAATTTCTTTAGCATATGGTAACAACTATGTAATGCCCTAGAAGTTTTGAGTTTGTGCGTTCAATGTTATTTCTTGTATTTACTAACCAAATTCATTAGATTTTTCAAAGGTAATTCACTTTTTGCATAAACAACAGCTAAATTGCTCCACAAAACTTTACCTCCATTGTGCTAGCAAAATAACATGACTCTGACCATGCTTATTACTACTTTTTAGTTTGCATGGAACATATTAATGATAGTATGAATTATTAACATATAAAAAGAAGACCCAATACCTGGATCCATTAAGGGAGGCCCTACACTGTCCAGTCTCAGTTGAGTCCTGAATATATCTGATTGAATTCCAGATGTGTTCTTGAATTACTTCACTCTCTTGATTGTAAGAAGATAAGTACTGACCATCTTCTTTCATAATTTTTCTCCTTTTCCTGATATTTCTTTTCAATTGTCTTATTGTAAATAGCTTATTTCTATTAATTAGATAAATTCCTGTTCTAATATAGTATATTTGTTTATGACTACTGCAAACAACAATCCCCCTTATGTATATATATTTTTATAGATTTCTCCTTATAAAGAGAAATTTAGCTTTTGTTTCATTTTTTCACATCCTCACCATCTGATTATAATTTTTTATAAAACATGCTATGCACCTGACCAGGCGGTGGCACAGTGGATAGAGCATCGGACTGGGATGCAGAAGACCCTGGTTTGAGACCCCGAGGTCGCCAGCTTGAGAATGGGCTCATCTGCTTTGAGCAAAGCTCACCAGCTTGGACGCAAGGTCACTGGCTTGAGCAAGGGGTTACTTGATCTGCTGAAGGCCCATGGTCAAGGCACATATGAGAAAGCAATCACTGAACAACTAAGGTGTCGCAACGAAAAACTGATGATTGATGCTTCTCATCTCTCTCTGTTCCTGCCTGTCTGTCCCTATCTATCCCTCTCTCTGACTTTCTCTCTGTCTCTGAAAATAAATAAATAAATAAATAAATAAATAAATAAATAAATAAATAAAACATGCTATGCTATGTAATTCATTCTGTTTAATTTTATCCATGAAAGTCAGTTTTGAAATTTAGTTCATCTTCCAAATAACAGCTACACTGTTCCTTTTTTTTCTTTCTTTCTTTCTTTTTTTTTTTTTTTTTGATAGAGTCAGAGAGAGGGAACAGATAGGGATAGACAGACAGGAAGGGAGAGAGATGAGAAGAATCAATTCTTTGTTACATCACTTCAGTTGTTCATTGATTGATTTCTCATATGTGCCTTGACTGGAGGAGGGGAGGAAAGGGCCACAGCAGAGTAAGTGACCCCTTGCTCAAGCCAGTGACTTTTGGGCTCAAGCCAGTGACTATGGGATCATGTCTATATTCCCACGCTCAAGCCAGCAACCCTGCGCTCAAGCTGGTGAGTCTGTGCTCAAGCTGGATGAGCCCTGGTTCACGCTGGAAACCTCAAGGTTTTAAACCTAGGTCCTCTGTGTCCCAGTCTGATGCTCTATGCACTACGCCACTGCCTGGTCAGGCTGCACAGTTTTGTTTTTTTTTGTTTTTTTTTTAATCTGGCAGAAGAAGCATGATCATGGGCTTTAGGTAAATTGTGGTTGAAAATGTTTCTTTAGTGAAAGGTATACAAAAACAGTTACTCAATTCCCAAAATGCTAACACAATTCCAGTGTGCACATTTTATTTTCCAAAAAATAACATTTAAATTGTCACTTTATATTAATTTATCATAAACTTCTCCCAAATCTTATTAATTTGCTGATTCTTTCATTGAAAAGTATATCTATAAATGAGGAGGAAAATTTAATTAAGATGGTCTTTTTTGCATATAATTTTTGAATAAAAAGATAGTTCTTAGGATCCATAGGGTGAGTATTGCTAGAAGACTTTTGTCATGAAAATATACATGCAAATTTGCATGTGCATAACCTGGTGTAAAATATCTTTTCATTGGTCATTGGAGATAACAGAAGGGCTGTGGGAAAAATTAGCTCTGATCTTCACTGGACCATTCAACATCAAATGGCATCACCAACTGTGAATTACATGAGTACAAAGTACCTGAAAGTGCAGATGTAGGGATGTTTGTGTCCTAAACATGTTGCCTTGTTGGTATCAAAGTAACTCATTGGAGGATACTTAAACTCCCAAAGACTATTTGACCACATTTCCAGAGCTTTCTGATATAAAACAGTTTAAGAAATAATAGATAATATACTAAAGTTTTCATTCCTATTTTCTCAGACTGCATTATAATCACCTCCTGAGGAAGCACACCTCATTACAAAACCAAATTGCTTGCCTCCCAAGAGCTATTTTTTAGTCTGGGTGGATTTTACTTATCCTCCAAACAACCAAAAATAATCAAGATGATTGTCTTAATTTGACAATGTCTGATGGCTTTTGCATAATAAAGTCAGAAAGGTTTTTTTCTTTTTTTTAAGAAAATTCCTTCTGATAAACAAAGACTGTGCATAATTGATGCATATTTAAAAAGTTATTAATTCATGTCATATGAACACTTATAAACAGTTGTATTAAAAAAGCAGAGTTTCAGTTTATCTGTATTTAGAGATCTCAATCACATCACTTACAAATTAGCCATCAGTGTCTACTTTTATATTATTTATTCTACCTTTTATCCTTGAAATATTTTCCCTTGTTATATGTTTGTCTAAAATGCAATAGTGTAATTAGTAATATAAGCTAATATAAAAGTATTTTTAAGGCAGTAAATAATATTTATTTTTTTTCCAAATTAAATTTATTATCAAAAACTTCAAACATCTTTTAGGAGAGAGCCAGCAGAAAGGGTGACCATAAGTTTAGTTTAGCCTACAGTTTGAAATTCCATGGATCAAATTAGTCACTGCTGTTCTATATTGTCTGGCATTGCTTTGTTCAGTCTTCAGAGTTTCCCTGTGTTTGTCTTGGAACCACTGTCTGAATGAATAGGTTCAGAACTTTAAGAATCTTAGAAATCAATTGCTGTAATTCTCAATTCAGATACACTGAACATATCTGGAGGAGCAGTGTGTTAGGTATATTTGTGTAGAGACATTGGGATTTGTAGGGCAGGTGGCTGCCACCATGCCCATGCAGGTTCACATTGGATTAGGGCAGGTGGTAAAGGAACAGTGGAGCCAGAAAAGGGTGGGCCATTCCTTTATTATAGTCTCATAATGGTGGACAAACACACAGGCAGGAAAGACCGCTTCCCTTTCATTCCAGATTCACCCAGGCTTACAGGCCCCCACCAGCCTCAGCACTCCCCAGCAAAGCAGGCCGGGTAGAAATCAGGGCTTGTCCACAACCCAGAATCATTCTCCTAACTCACCCTCCAGACTCTCCCTCTGCTCTCTTTCTTCTCTCTCTCTCTCTCTCTCTCTCTCTCTCTCTCTCTCTCTCTCTCTCTTCAGCCAAAACAAGCTGGGGAGAAAACTCCTCTAGTAAACAATATCCTCTGCTAAGCAGGAAGGCAATCCGCAATTTGCAGTTTGCTGCCTGAGGGCAAGCACAGCAGCCTTCCATAGACTGTACACACAGGGTGTTGCCTCAATACAAGCAAGCAAACCTAAAACACTTGTTTATCCAACAGGAGTCTTCTAAGGTGAAATGTACCAGACAGAGATTGTTGACAGGAGCTGTCCTGTGCATTGTAGGATAATCAGAAGCATTCCAGGTTTCTGTTTATTAGGTATCACCACTCCCTGCCCCTCTTATCCCAGTTATGACAACCCAAAATGACTTGAGAGGTTGCTAAATGTATGGAGTGAACTTACCCCTAGTTGAGAACCACTGTTAGAAGGGAAGGAAGGTTTTGAGAAAACATTGCAGTGTTATTCAAATGGGTGCTTGGATTGGCCTGTTCTCTACCTTTATTATTCTGACCAGGGTCAGGAGTGCAATGTATACATAGATATGTGATTAGGGTAAATTCCATAGGGACCTGGGATAAGTATTGGTAGACCTTATGACAAAAGCTGGATGAAAGGCAAGAGCTATCAGAGCTTTATTCAAAGGTATATCATGTGAACTAGCTCCTGGAAATTTTCTGGGAAAAGATACATGTATACATATATATATTATATGCATATATACACATACATATATACAATATATACATAAACACATGAGTGTTATCTTTTTTATTCTAGTCTCATGAAATGTTTGTATAGAATTTAAATTTATTACTAATAATGACCCTAATATAATGTAACTCCTAGGCTAATATCAACCAAGAAAATGCAGATTATGTCATTATCAATTTTATATACCAGAAAATTATCTTTCACTTACAATCTTTGCATCTAATAGTGTATACCATTATTAGTTTTTTTTTCTTCTTTTCCAAGTGAGAGGAAAGAAGATAAAGAGACAGACTGCTGCATGCACCCTGACCGGGATCCACCAGTGACCCCTGTCTGAGGCCAGTGCTCCGCCACCTGGGCCTATGCTCGCAAGTTAGCTATTTTTAGTGCCTGAGGCAGAGGATCCACAGAACCATCCTCAGCATCTGGGGCTGATGTTTTCAAATCAATTGAGCCATGCCTGCAAAAAGGGAGAGGGAGAGAGAGAGAGAGAGAGAGAGAGAGAGAGGAGAAAGGGAGGTGTGGAGAAGCAGATGGTTGCTGCTCCTGTGTTCCCTGATAAGGAATTGAACCTGAGACATCTATAGGCTGGGCCAAAGTTCTACCACTGAGCCAAGTGGGTGGGGCCTAAAACTGTGCCATTCTAAGTCTGATGGATTTGAGAATATATGGGAACTTTGGTTACTTTTCAATACTAGCTAAGGACCCGGAGGATTAAATGATAATACAGGCCTTATTGTACCATGTACTACACTGGACTCAGTGTGTCATCCTGATCAGCAGCGTCAGAATCACCTGGGAACTTGTTAGAAATGCAAAGTTTTAGCACTGGCCAGTTGGCTCAGCGGTAGAGTGTTGGCCTGGCGTGCAGGAGTCCCGGGTTTGATTCCCGGCCAGAGCACACAGGAGAAGCGCCCATCTGCTTCTCCACCCCTCCCCCTCTCCTTCCTCTCTGTCTCTCTTTTCCCCTCCCGCAGCGAGGCTCCATTGGAGCAAAGATGGCCCGGGCACTGAGGATGGCTCAGTGGCCTCTGCCTCAGGTGCTAGAATGGCTCTGAATGCAACAGAGCGACGCCCCAGATGGGCAGAGCATCGCCCCCTGGTGGGCATGCCGGGTGGATCCCGGTCGGGCGCATGTGGGAGTCTGTCTAACTGCCTCCCCGTTTCCAGCTTCGAAAAAATGAAAAAAAAATGCGAAGTTTTGGGTCCCACTCAGACCTACTCAATCACTCTTTTCTCCATATCTTTCTAAGAGTATTTTTCATGAGTGAATTTTGAATTTTATCAAATTGCTTTTCTAACTCTTGGGAGATGTGTTTTAAGATTTTCTTTTTAATCAGTTCATGTGTGTTATTTTAAAATACGTTTCCTTATGTTAAAACAATCTTTGTGTACCTGGAACAAAATCAAGTGGAACAAGCTATCTTATCCCTTTTATATAATGTTGGGTTCATTTGACTAATATTTAGTATTTGATTAAGCAACTATATTTTTTAATAAAATTAAATTGTAGGTTTACTTTATCATACTGACTCATCTGGTTATGGCATCAAGTTTATACTAGCTACATAAAACTAATTGAGGTGGCCTGACCTGTGGTGACGCAGTGGATAAAGCGTCAACCTGGAAATGCTGAGGTTGCTGGTTCAAAACCCTGGGCTTGCCTAGTCAAGGAACATATGGGAGTTGATGCTTCCTGTTCCTCCCCCCTTCTCTCTCTCTCTCTCTCTCTCTCACTCTCTCTCCCCTCTCTATAATGAATAAATAAAAAAATCTTAAAAAAAAAACTAATTGAGGAGTACTATATCTGTCTTCTCACGAAACGTTCAGTACAATTCTAATTCTTGTTCCTTATGTATGGAAGTACAGTACTTATCTCTAAAGCTGTATTGCTCTATCATTTCCTCTACTGAAAACATTTTAAATACCAATTGAATATTTCATGATTATAAGACCATTTAGAGTTTATTTTTCTTGAATTATGTTTGTTTATTTTTCTTTTCCCAGGAATTTTATTTTTTATTTGGTTTTTATTATATTGGCTTAAAATTATTCAAAATACTTGTTTTTCATCCTTTTAATTCCTGCTACCCAAGGTGCATTCTGAAGATAGGCAGCATTAGCATCACCTGAGAGCTTTATAGAAATGTTCAACCATGGGTTCTACCCCAGACCTACTTAATGAGGTCACTATTAGGAGTTGAAATATGTCTCCCCAAACTCATAGATTGGAGTCCTCACCCTCACTACCTTAGAATGTAACAATAATTGGAGATAGGGTCTTTAATGAGGTAATTAAGGTTAAATGAGGTCATACAGGTGAGCTCTAATTAAATATAATTGGTGTCCTTATAAGAAGAGGAAGAGACATTCAGAATGCATAAGCACAAAGGAGAGGCCATGTGAGAACACTGAGTGTACACAGCCATCTAAACTAAGCCAAGACGTGAAGCCTCAGGGAAAACCAAAACTGCCAGTGCCTTGATCTTGGACTTTCAGCCTCCAGTACCGTGACGAAATGAATTCCAGTTGCTGAAGCCACCCAGTCTGTGGTATTCTGTTATGGCAACCCTAGCAAATTAACAGTCCTCAAGTTATATGTAAGCACATTAACTTTTGGGAAGCATTGTTTAACCTCTTCTCTGCTGCACCTGTGCTAGTAATCCTCTTTTCGTTACTAATGTTGTTTGTTTGAACCTTGGCTCTTTATTTTCTTGATTGTTGTTTCCAGAAATTTTTCCATTTTATTAGCTTTTTTAAAAGAACAAACTTTGTAGCTCTCTTGATTCACAATATTACATCTTTGTTTATTATTTTATTATTTTCTTCTTTTACTCTTATTATTTCTTTTTACTTTGAACTTAGTGTTCTCAGGTAGAATTCTTAAGGTTAATGTAACTAATTCAACTCAATGGGGTATAATAGTAATTTTTAAATTAAACAGACATGTAGATAATACATAGTTATTAGTTTAAATATGACGTGTAATGCTGTTTTACAAAAGAGTCACAGCCATACAACGGGATGCCTTCAGTTTGAGCTTTAATTAGGACATAATGCTTCTTATCAAAGAGAGTAAAGGCATAACATTTCTTTACTATGCAGCGGTATTCCAAATATTATCACCAAATAATGTTGATTTTACTTTCAGAAAATTTCCTTTATCTTCCCTCAAAAGCTTAGTTCAAAACACTATTATCCCTTAAAAAAAAACTAATTTGATTTCACATGGACTTTGGTTACTTCAAACTAGTCTTCACACACACATCAGTGTTTATTGGAGAATATACGGTATTACTGTTTCAAAAAACATCTAATAAATAGATATTGTTTACAGGATAATAACCAAGTTCCTCACTGTGCTCTACAGGACTCTGATCTCATTTATTCAGCCTTGCCAGCCTTGTCTCTTAACACTTTTTTCTTGCTTGTGAGGATTTCACTCTCTCAGGATGTTGGTTTTGTTAATTTCCCCCAAGCAGCTTCACAGGTGCTAACCTCTGGCTCAATCTCCAATATACCTTCACCCAATCAATTATTTCTAACCCTTCATGGCTTTAGCCAAATAGCATGGTCCTGACTCCAGAAATGAGATCTGGCACCTTGGCAATAAGCTTCAATTGCATTCTATATGTTCTCATAGCAATTTTCACAATGGCAATTTAATAATTATGTAATTAGCTATTCAAAGCCTCTTCCCTTGCTATCATATAAACTTCGTTGGAAGGGAGCAGGTCTGTCTCATTCATCCCCACGCCCGAGTGCTTTGAGCAAGTGAAAATAAGCAGAGACTAATTTAAAGATAGTATACAAATTTTTAGTATGTTTCTTCTAAATCAAATTAGCTTATATTTTTGAAGCTGTAATGAAATTGAGAGAGACTATAAAATTCTGATTATAACACGTAATGAGTTTATAGGTAAGAAATTTTAATTCATATTAGCCCCTCAAAGACCTCAAAATAAGCCTTTATACTACATTGCATTGGTATCCAAAGGGCCATTCTATAATTCTATAATGTGAATTTGTGTGCGCATGTGTGTGTATGTGTTGTGCATGTGCGTGCTTTTAATAAACTAATTTTAGAGCAGTTTAAGTTTCACAACAAAACTGAGCAAAAGATTTACTTTATATAACCCCTCCTCCAACATACACAATATCAAAATCCGGTCAATCAGAGTGGTATGTCTGTTACAATTATGAACCTACATTGACACATTATTACTACACAATATTCGTACTTTACTTTAGGATTCGATCTTGGTAGTACACATTCTGTGGTATTCATAAATATATAAGGACATGTATCCATTGTTATAGGATACATGCAGAGTAGTTTTAGGGCCCTAAAAGTTTTCTATTGTATGTCTGAACATTCCTTTGACCCTGTAATTCCTAGCAACCACTCTCTGATTCTTTCACTGTCTCCCTAGTTTGCCTTTTTCAGAATGTCATATAGTTGGAATCATAGAAGTATGTAGCCTTTTCAGATGGCTTCTTTCATTTAGTAATATACATTTAAGTTTCCTCATATCTTTATGTGTCTTGATATTCATTTCTTTTTAGCACTGAATAACATTCAACTATCTGAATGTACAATACCACAGTTTATCTCTTCCCTACTGAAGATAATCTTTGTTGCTTTCAAGTTTTGTAAATTATGAATAAAGCTGCTATAAAAAGTGCAAATTTCATGGGGATATAAGAAACTTATTTGTTTAAAAGCAAGGACTGTAATTGCTGAATCATATATTAAGTGTTTAATTTTAAAAGAAGCAGCCAGTCTTTTAAAGAGGAAATGCCGTTTTTTTTGTTTTTTGTTTTTTGTTTTATTTTATAAATAAAATTTTATTTTAATGGGGTGACATCAATAAATCAGGGTACATACATTCAAAGAAAACATTTCCAGGTTATCTTGTCATTTAGTTCTGTTGCATACCCATCACCCGAAGAGAGATCGTCCTCCGCCACCCTCCATCCAGTTCTCTCTGTACCCCTCCCCCATACCGTTTTTGCACTAACAACATATGGTGTTGCTGCACATCCGTGCCAGCATTTGGTGTTGTTAGTGTTTTTGATTTTGGCCACTCTAATAGGTATGTCATGATATTTCATTTTTTTTTAATTTGCAATTTCCTGATAATATATGATATTGAATATTTTTATATGCTTATTTACCCTCTGTATTATATTCTTTGGAGACATAAATGTTCAGGTCTTTTGTGTACTTTTTAATTAGGTTGTCATGTTGAGTTTTAAGTGTTCTTTGTATAGATAAAAGTTCTTTATGTTATATGTCTTTTGCAAATATTTTTTCCCAGTCTGAAGCTTGTCTTTTTATGCTCTTAATAATGTCTTTCAAAGAAGAGAAATTTTTAACTTTAGTAAAAGATGGCTTATCAGCTCTTCCTTTCATGGATTTTGTCTTTGGTGTTGTATCTAAAAATTTATCACCAACCCCAAGCTCATCTAGGGTTTCCCTATGTTATATCCTAGGAGTCTTATATTTTTGCTTTTAGATTTAGGTTTGAGATACAGTTTGAGTTAAATTTTGTGAAGGGTGTAAGATCTGTGCCTAGATTTATTTTTTGCTTGTGAGTGTTCAATTATTCCTGTACTATTATTGAAAAGACTGTGTATTTTTTCCCATTGTACTGCCATTGCTTCTTTGTTGAAGACTAGATATATATATTTATATGGGTCTGTTTCTGGGCTTTCTGTTCTGTTCTGTTGATCTGTTTGTTTACTTTATTACTACCATGTTGTTTTGATTACTGTAACTTTATAGTAAGTCTTACAGTAGGGATTGTCAGCACTTCAAAATTGTGTTGGCCAATCTGGGTGTTTACCTCTCCAAATAAATTTTAGAATCAGTTTATTATTATACACAAATAACTTGCTATGATGATTATTATTGTGATGAATCTGTAGATGAAGTTGGAAGGAATTGACATCTTGACCATATTATCTTCCTATTCATAAACATGAAATATCTCCCAATTCATTTAGTTCTTTTATCTCTTTCATCAGAGTTTTAGAATTTTCTTTATATAGCTCTCTTTCCTTATATAATCTCTTTTTAAAAATTTAGCCTGGATTCAGGCTTATCAAATTATTTTGCTCTTTATTGAATTTATTTGGGTGACACTGGTAGCAAAATGATACAAGTTTCAGGTGCACAATTCTACAACACATCCTCTGTACACTGTATTGTTTGTTTACTACCCCCAAATCAAGTCTTCCTCTATCATTGTTCATCCCACCAAACCCTCCTCCACCTCCCCCACTCCCCTTTCTCCTAGCAATCACCAAAATACTGTTTGTATCATGCTTGTGAGTTCTTTTTATTCATTAGATTCCATATGTGAGTAAATGATATAGAACTTTCTTAACTGGTTTATTTCACTTAGCATGGTGCTCTCCAGGTCCATACATGCTATCACAAAAGGCAATATTTCCTTCCTTCTTTGAAAAGCCGAATTATACTTTATTGTGTAAATATACCAAGCTTTTTTATCCTTTCACACATTGATGGGTATTGGGCCAATTTCAAATCTTGGTTATTGTAAATAATGTTGCAGTGAACATAGAGATGCATATATTCTTTTGAATTACCCTTTCAGTTTCTTTCAGATGTATTCTCAGAAATAGAATTTCTGGGTCATAAGGCAATTCTATTTTTAACTTTGAGGAAACTCTACACTGTTTCCCACAATGGCTGTATCAGTCCGCATTCCCACTAACAGTGCAAGAGGTTTCCCTTTTCTCCACATCCTCACCAGAAACAGGGAGAAATGGGGACAGAAAGAAACTTTGCTTGGGATGATGCAGTGTCCAGATGACATTTTATCAAGTTAGACACTTGAAACCGTAGCCCTCAAAATTTTTAAAAAGATAAAAGAGAAAGTGGATTTCTTGTAAACAATATATAGTTGGTTCCTTTCAATCCACTCAGACTAACTCTACCTCTTAAGTGCTATATTTAGACCGTTGACATTTAAAATTATTATTGATATAGTTGTATTAATACCTACAATATTTGTTACTATTTTCTATATGTTGCCCTTGTTCTTATTTTTATCTTCCACATTTTTCTGACTTTTTTTGTTTGTATGTGACAGAGACAGAGAGGAACAGATAGGGACAGACAGATAGGAAGGGAGAGAGAAGCATCAATTCTTTCTTGTGGCACCTTAGTTGTTCATTGATTTCTTTTTCATATGTGCCTTGACCGGGTTGCTACAGCAGACTGAGTGACTCCTTGCTCAATCCTTGGGATCAAGCTGGTGAGCCTTGCTCAAACCAGATGAGCCCACACTCAAGCTGACAACCTCAGAATTTCGAACCTGTGTCTTCCACATCCAGTCCAATGCTCTATCCACTGTGCCAACATCTGATCAGGCTGACTTTGGGGTTTTTAATTGAGCATTTTATTATACATGATTCTATTTTCTCCCTTATCTTAGCATATCAGTAAGATATGATAACTTATAATAACAAAATAATTTTAATTTCTTCCTCATGTTTCTGGTATCATTGCAGTGATTCATTTTACTTATCTATAAGCATAAAAATAAAAAATATTGCTGCTATTATTTTGAACAATTATCTGTTAGCTCAATTAGAAATAAGAAAAATAAATGTTATTACTTTACTTTCACTTACTCCTTCTCTCATACTCTTCCTTTCCTTATGTAGTTCTGAGTTACTGGTGTTATAATTTTCCTTCTTTCTAGAGAAATTCTTTTATATTTCTTGCCATATTTTCTACTGGCAACTAATTCCATCAGTTTTTGTTTGTTCAAGAAAGTCTTTCTCCTTCACTTTTGAAGGACAGTTTTGCAGGGTATGGAATTCCAGATTGGTCTTTTTTTCTCTCAAAACTTCAAATATTGCTTTGCTCTTTCCTTGCTTGTATGAAAAGTCAAATGAAGGAAAGTGAGATGTAACACTTATCTTTAATTTTCTTCGTGAAAGTTGTTTTATTCCCTTACTTTTGGCTTCTTTTCAGCTTTTTTATCTTTCTTTTTATAAATTTTAAATATTTTGGCTTCAATTTTTTTCTGTTTTTCTTTCTTCTTTTCCCAGTTTCACGTGATTTACAGTTGTCCAGCAAGTTTTAGATACTCTTATCTGTTGTTTGTTTTTTTAGTCTTTGCTTATTAGTCTTTGAAGTTTTACTGATATCATGAAGGTCAGAGATTCTTTTCTTCGCCATGTCTAGTCTATGAAAGAGCCCATCAAAAGCACTCACTTCTATTATAGTGCTCTTTATGTCTCAAATTAATTTTTTTAATTCTTAGTATCTATATCTCTGTTTGCATTGCCCATCTGTTCTTGCACATTGTTATTTTATCCATTAGAGACCTTTGCATATTAATTGTAGTTGTTTTAAAATCTCAGTATGATGATTTCAAAATTGCGGTCACATGAGTCTAGTCTAATACTGTCTCTTCAAATTAATTTTATTTTGCCTTTTATTATGCCATGTAATCTTTATTTATTTATTTATTATTTATTTTTTTGCTATCTGGGCTATAATGTACTGGGTGAAAGGAACTGTGGTGAGCAGGCCTTCAGTAATGTGTTGGTAAAGTGTAGGGGGAACAGAAAAATTCTATATGTCTATGATTATGTTTGATATTTTATTGAGGCTGCCCCAAACTGTAAACTTCATCAGTGCTTCTTAGTAGTTCTCTCCTTTCCTCTTAGGAGAGACAGGATAGCTAAAGTGGACTGGAGTTATGTGTTTCCCTTTCCCAGGTTGGTTAGACTCTGAAACCCCACAGTAGTTTAGACTCGGGTAAAATAGTTTTTCTTAAAAAATAAAAAAACACATCAAGAAGAATTGAATGCTCTGATATATTTCACAATCTTTCCTTTTCCCTATTGGAAACAAGAAGGAACTTTACTCTGACGTTTATAATGAGAATCTGGTTCTACTCCTGAAGTCAAAGTGTGGAGAGTTTTGACTGAGTCTCCTTAGAGTTTTTAACTCTCAGATTTGTCTACTCTGAGCCAACAGTAATTCATCAATTACAGTTCAAGATTTCCTGCCTAGCACCAGTTCCAATAGAGGTTTTTGCTTATGGGTTTGTGATTCAATAACATTGTACTTCTCTTCATTTGCCCGTTGATTTCTCCCATTTTGGGTACTGCCATTTTCTCTGCTACCTCATTTCTCTGATACTAGTTCTAAAAAGAGTTTTTGATTTTTCATCTAGCTCAGCTTTTTACTTGTTGTTCGAATTGATTGATGACTTTCAAACTCCTTACTTGATGAATCAGATACCAGAAATCCTTATAATATGAATTTTTAAAACTGTAGTTAATAATAATAGACATAGATGATCTGATGTATACCAGATATTATTCCCAGAGCTTTATACATTTTAGCACATTTTAACCTTAGAATTACTCTAGGATAGTTACTGGTATAGATTTTATTTTACAGGTAAGGAAACTTAAGCATGTAGAGTTTAAGAATGTTTCCAAGATCACGTAGCTTATAAATTATGACACTGAAATTTAATAAAAGCAGTTTAAACCCAATATACTCTCTTAATCCACATGCCACTGTTCTTTGCCTACCTAGCAACTATTTATCCCTTCTCTTTTTTCTCCTTTGTAAATTAGTTCAGAAATCCACCTGTATCAATACAGCCAATTCATTCAGGAGAGTCAGTCTCATCTACCCCTAACTGGAGCTGATATAACTGACCATGATATTTGTATTCTCCTTGTCTGGAACTGATTTATAAGTGGATATATTTTAAAATTCTTGTCAAAGAGACTTGGGGAAGTTCTAGGAGACTCTGAAAAGGTTTCTCTTTTTCTACTGTATAGTATCTTGTCTGGATATGATATCTGGAATTTCTGCAGGCACCTTTTGAATCTAAGAAGGTCAAGTACACTTGCTGAGGTTGACAGATGAGTAATGTGGAATGATGATTATCATCTAGATGTTGATTTAATCTAATCCAGTAGTCATATTTCTGAGTTCTTTTGTATGAGACACTAAAATTTTCTAATTATTGAACACAGTTTTGTAAGGACTTACTGTAGCTTGGTATTAAGAGTAACTAACTTGATACACAAATCAGTAAAACAATGGGAAAAATAACATAGTTCTTTAAATCATGTCTTTTAATTATCAAATAGAGAGTATTTCTCACTATAAGATCCAGAAATTTTAGTCCCTGGTAATAAAAGAAACCTATAGGAAATTTGAAGCAATATTATATGGGAAATAGTTCACAATAATTAATAAAGTAAGTACAGGTCAAACTATTTGTTTCAATTTGTAATTCCAACAGATATAAATCATGACTTTAAATGAATTACATTTTATTTTCCTGAATTATGTCATTCCTCACCATTTTTTTTGTCTTGCAAGATAATTTCCTACAAGGGAAATTCACAAAGGAATAAAATTAGTTTCAGTTATTCTACCTCAAGTAGGTATGCAAAAAACTTTCTTAATTTGTGTAAATGTAAGAAAGAGAAATTAGATTTTGTCTAAGCTGTGGTAGTATACTGGATAAAGCCTTGACCTGGAATGCTGCAGTCCCCAGTTAAAAACCCTAGGCTTTCCCCATCAAAGCATATATGATAAGAAATCAATGAACTAAAATGAAACAGCTATGAGTTGATACTTTTTACTCCCCTCAGCCCTCTCTCCTCTCTCTGTAAAATTAATAAAATCTTTTTAAAAAGAAAAAAATTGGATTTTTTTCAAGTAAAACTTTTCAGAACAACTTTAGACATTAGAATTACCTTTTTACTCTAGTTACATTGTTCATGTTTCTCTTTCTGTGTAAAACACAGAACAAAAGCTTATGTGATGTTAACCTTACGAATATTTGTTGCCTGACCAGGTGGTGGTGCAGTGGATAGAGCATCAGACTGGGATGCAAAGGACCCAGGTTTGAGACCTCGAGGTCGCCAGCTTGAGTGCGGGTTCATCTGGTTTGAGCAAAAAGCTCATCAGCTTGGACCCAAGGTCGCTGGCTCGAGCAAGGGGTTACTCAGTCTGCTGAAGGCCCACAGTCAAGGCACATATGAGAAAGCAATCAATGAACAACTAAGGTGTCGCCACGAAAACCTGATAATTGATGCTTCTCATCTCTCTCCATTCCTGTCTGTCTGTCCCTATCTATCCCTCTCTCTGTAAAAAAACAAAAAACAAACAAAAAAAACCTTCATGCTATTTTGCCCTGGCCGGTTGGCTCAGTGGAAGAGCGTCGGCCTGGCGTGCAGGAGTCCAGGGTTTGATTCCCGGCCAGGGCACACAGGAGAAGCGCCCATCTGCTTCTCCACCCCTCCCCCTCTCCTTCCTCTCTGTCTCTCTCTTTCCTTCCCGCAGCCGAGGCTCAATTGGAGCAAAGTTGGCCCGGGCGCTGAGGATGGCTCCATGGCCTTTGCCTCAGGTGCTAGAATGGCTCTGGTTGCAACAGAGTGATGCCCCAGATGGGCGGAGCATCACCCCCTGGTGGGCATGCAGTTGGATCCCAGTTGGGCGCATGTGGAAATCTGTCTGACTGCCTCCCCATTTCCAACTTCAGAAAAATGCAAAAAAAAAAAAAAAAAAAAAAGAGTATTTGTTGGTTATATATTAGTTTTTAACTCATAAGTATTATCCATGGACATAAAGGTTTGGGTTCTGATACTTTACATGCTTCTTTTAATTGATTTTTGAAAATGAATACAGAGATAAAATAGAAGTTTCACCTAATATGCTGCTATATATATATATATATATATATATATATATATATATATATATATATACTGTAGTACTTGATATTGATGTGTGCTTGTAAGTATGAAAATAAAATTGTTTCCATGTTATCAGTCTTTTTGCTGCCCTTACTAACAAGGGTTTAAACATGCATTTCCCCTTCTTTTCCTTCCTGTCTCACTATCTTCCTCTCCAAAAATATAAAAATATAATAAATTAAAAGCATTTCCTAGAGAGTCTTATTTACTTGTTTTCTTAGTTTTTTCTTTAATTTTTTTGAACCTTAGACCCAATGATTCCATCTAATAGCCTTTTCTTATTTTATTTTCAATAATGACTCTTTTGGGAACAAGGCTATGGGGAATGAAATTGATCACCCATCATTGATTCTGATGTGCTGTTTAACAAAACTACTGAAACATAGACTGTTATCATAGCAGGTATCAAATCAACAATGTGTGCCATGCAGCCTAAACTCCTGTGCACCTAACAAAAATGAGAAGTCTTTGAGTTCATTAGACAGCCCAAGGATCTGCTAAATAAATTTTGTAACAAAATGTTTTCTGTAATTCTGAGTATTCTGTGTCACTAAAGAAGTTGTAAAAATGTCCCAACAATGTGACTTCCTGATTTAGATGATATACATTAAAAGGAATTTCACTGTTAAATTACATTAAGCAAAGATGAATGTTTCAGTTTTGGATTCATTTACATGGTGCCTTTTAAGAAGATTCATAGTTATCAATAGTAGTATTTTGTCTCCCCAATTACTTCCTCAAGAACGAAGCTGTTTTGTTCACTTTATTTAAAATTTCTTTTCCTGCCTGACCTGTGGTGGCACAGTGGATAAAGTGGCAAACTGGAAATGCTGAGGTCACCGGTTCGAAACCCTGGGCTTGCCTGGTCAAGGCACATATGGGAGTTGATGCTTCCAGCTCCTCCCCCTTCTCTCTCTCTGTCTCTCTCTCTCTCTCTCCCCCTTTCTCTCCTCTCTAAAAATGAATAAATAAAATAAAATAAAATTTCTTTTCCTTTGACTATATTTCCTGATCTTGTTCATTTAGGATTTGGGAGAAATAGTTGAAAGGAAAATTTTGAATTGTTAAATTTTTTCGTTAATTGTTTTACACATTTATATTTTAGTACCCAGTAAAATTGTCAGCTTTTTAAAGAAAACATTCATGTTTTGTGTTTATTTTCTGTATTATAGTGTTCATATTTTACACAATAATTACATTCTCATTATATGCTAGTAGAATTCTGCTGAACTTCTTGCCTTATTTACAGTATTGCATTTAACTAAATTTTTTTTAAATTTATCAGGTCCACAAGGTTCACCAAACCATACAGGTTTCAAGTGTACAAATCAATACCAACTACACACTGCATTGTGCCGCTTCCCCCCTAAGCAAAATCTCTTTCTGTCCACATTGGACTGTTTTCTAAATACTTCAGTATGAGTTTGTTCTTTTCTTCTTTCTTCTTTTCCCAGTGAGAGGAAGGGAGATAGACTCCTGCATGTGCCCCTACTGGGATCCACCTGGCCATCCCCATCTGGGACCCATGCTCTGCCCATTCGTTGTCATGCCCAAACTGAGCTATTTTTAGTGCCTGAGGCAGAGGTTCCACAGAACCATCCTCTGCCTGAGGCCAACTCGCTGCAATCCAGTCATGGCTGCAGGAGGGGAAGAGAGAGGGAAAGGGAGGTGGAGGGATGGACAAATACAATAATTGTTTCTCTTATGTGCCTTGATCAGAAATCAATCCAGGACAGGCACATGCCAGGCCAACACTCTACCACTGAGCCAACCGGCCAGGGCCGAGTTTGTTATTTTATGATGAAGCCTGTTTCTATAGCAAAATCAATCATTATCACTTTTGTTCACATACAACTTAACATTCATCCTGTTTTTTTCCAAATATACAGTGAGTATGACTTTTTAATAAAAACTTAAAAACTAGAAGTACATTAGCAAAATAAACTTTTTAAATTTATTTAAAGGTTTTTTTTTATTGATGTTAGAGAGAGGAGAGAGAGAGAGAAAGCGTGGGAAGAGCAAGAAGTACCAGTTCATAGTTACTTCTCGTATATGCCTTGACAGAGCATACCTGGAGTTTCAAATCGGCCACCTCAGCGTTCCAGGTTGAGGCTTTATCCACTGCACCACCACAAAGTCAGGCCAAAGACACCTTTCACATCTGAAAAACCTTCTTGTAACAAACCCACTTGTTGTACTAAACAAATTATTTATTAATATGTATGGAAATGTCCAAAGTTTAAAAATACCCTGAAATTTCTGAAGACTACCTACAACGTTGATAATTCATCTAATAACATAGTTATATGTTTATATGGAATGTGATATGGAGTGCTTTTTCCCCCCTGAATCTTTTTTAGTAAAACTACATAGGAGAATTTTGGTAATTAAAGGTTAAAAATACGTTTTTATTTGAAAGTAACATAAATTGGCATTTTAAAGTAAAGCACTGTTTTACACTTAATTGAACAAAACCAGCTTTTTCTTTTTTCTGTACTTCTTGTCAAAATTGATCATTTTCTTCTTAAAAGAAACCCAGTTTTTATCCTTTCCAACTTGTATTCTGGTTTTAAAGAGAGTGCCTGGAACCTAATAGATAATTAAAAATTTTAATATGAAGATAAGTTGAATGAAAAAATCACCTTATGCAGTAATTGTTTTCCTTTTTGCAGAAATTTTATCATATATTGGATAAAATTGTCAGTATATTTCACAAGAAATTTACTTGCTCCTGTTCATATTAAATTTATAAAACAGTTTGTATATAAAAATATAAAAGAAATATAATGGGATAGATGAAAAGCAACTTATTTGAGCTTCTTGACTTGATGAGTCTGTTTAGTCATTGATGATATTAGTGCTTTTGAAGTCAAGGCAGGTGGAACTCGACTAAACCTCATAGATAGTCTTTTAACTATATATGTGCATTATGTGAGGTAGCTTAATGAAGAAGGAGGGAATATAAGAAAGAATAATATGCACTTTAATAAATCATATATCCTTGTGCTATTTAAATGTTTCTTCAAGGTTGATTGAAACTTTAACCTCAGTCTCAATAAAAAAGAAAAGCTTCAAATTTGCCAGACCTTGAATTTTTACAACACTGTGTTGAATTATGCAGTGATCAGTCAATTATTCATCTCCCTCAGCCTGAGATAGCTGTGCTTTGAAAAGCATGCAAAAATGGGGCTACAGAATGTGATGCTGTGTCAACACATTTCACTCAGGATTGCTTACAAGACAAATTTTTGTTTCAACATTGATTCTAGTTTTCTTGATGTTTGCTTCTAATAAGGTACCTGTTACAAATCAATTTCAGTTTGCATGCTTTAGTTTCTGATTCAGGATGATACACTGCCAAAATGACATTACTGTCTTTTTCATAGATTTCTACACCCGTTTGAGAAATAGAGATCTTTCATATTTCAAGGATAGGACTGCAAAACAAGCCTACTTTGCTGCTAATGGAACAAGCAAGAATAGATGACCTAGTTCTAAACTCCAGAATAGATTTAGCTGTAATAGTTGGAATTCTTAAAATAATATTTCTTCAAGAAAATAAACAGAAAGATACAGAAATTTAAGTGTGCTGGCCTCTGACAAATATATTGACAAAGGAAGGATTCTGTTTGGGAAGCAGAGGAGAGAAGCATCACAGCAGTGATCGAGGGTGGGCTCTTGGACTTAGAATCCTCAGCAGGAAGTATGATTTATCAGTGCTTTAACCTAGGGTAAGAAGACTTACTCCTGAACCTCAGATCCCTCACCGTTATAACAGGGGGAAAAACACTTATTTCATAGGATAGTTATGCTGATTACCTAATAGAGTATATGCTGAATATTTAAAACATACGTCTTTTTATTAACTGATGGTGAGAGGTGAGAAGGCAGATTCCCACGGATGCTTGGACCCTAGGATACACACTTTTTAAAACTATTGAACCCCATAAAATACTCTGTCTTAATCAGTTAATGAATACTCTAGACAGAAATACTCTGTTCAAAATCTGTTAGACTGTTTACATTGAATGGGAACTCTGATTATTCATGACGTCAGCTTTGTCTGTATCACATTCCCTTTCGGTGCAGTTATCTCGCTCTGTTTTTATAGGATCTTTCTAGCATAACTAGAACATTCAGAAACCCAACATAAATTATGAAATCAAATCTGAGTCAATTTCCTGTTACAAGTAAATGTATCCCGGCAGCCCAAAATTGACAATAAGATTGCCCCATATGTTCGAGGAAAACTGGCTGAATACAATTGAAAATCTGAAACCTATTCAGTTCAAGTACGCTGTGTACATAGTTTTAGTCTTAACATTAAAGACTTAAGAGTCTTGAGGATATTTTTTAGTTTAAAGACAATATTATAAAGAAATATATTGCTAAAATATTTATGTCTGCAAAATAATATACACCTTATATCAAATTTAGCAATTAAAAGTAAATAGAAATTAAAGATTTGCACTGCCATCTTTAATAAACCAAAGCAGTCACTGTGTTTTTAAAAATAATTATATCTGATAACTATGAAATAAAAAGTATTGCAAACCAATTTCACCAAATGTGTAAGATGTTAAATATTTTAGATATATAATTACTTCTTAGGAAATGTTTTTAAAATAAAATAAACCAACTTTGATTTGCACAAAAGTTGTGAAACCAAATACATATCACAATCCATTTTGAGAGCGTTTGGGGAAGAAGGAAAGAAACTGAAGTGGAGTTTTTTTACTATATGGGATGTAATCTTACATGCATCATTGCTTTTCCAAAGTGTAATTCTCTCTTGTTAGAAATACCGAGTAAAAATCAGGGGAGCAGGGGTTAATGAATCTAGGATGCAGTGAATCTGAGTGTATGCTCCATTAATCTAAAAAAAAAAAATCACTCATGTTGTTTATTTAAGTAACATTTCAAAATATTTAAAACTGAAAAAAAAAAAAAAACTTATGGCCACTAACCTCTTTCAAAGGCCAGTGTTTACTGAGATTTTCCCAATTGCAAGAAATAGTCATTTCATTCCTATGCATATCTAAGTTATTGCTCCTGCAGCATTTGAAGTTAGGAAGGTATAAATGAGTTCAATTTGCATTATCTAGAATTCTGTTAGGAGAAAAAACAAATATGTTGAAGGACTACAGTAAAGTATGTATGGTAAGTAAACATACAGATTTGAGAACAAAACGATTTACATCTGTCGTTTCTAAACCTATAAGTGAGTGTGGTCAAATGTTGACCATATAGATCTCAATTTGCTAATTTAAAAAATGGCGTTCATCATACTCATCTCAAAGGGTTATCCTAGGATGAAATAAGGTATGGGTTATAAAATATATCTTATGTTCCTTAGTAAATGATAAATACTCAAACATGATAGTACTGACCTATCATGATGGCCTAGAAATAGAGGGGAGAAGTGATTATTTTTCAGAAATCTTTCAAGCTACTCTATAAACCTAATGTGTTTCTAACATACAATTTCGACCAGCTCTATATGTGATTTAAATTAGCGTATTTTCTCTATCCTCTATGTTCTTTCCCTCTAAGCTTTCTTTCTTATTTTGTTTAACAACTTTCTATTACTTATCTATCACAAATATACAAGTTTACATCATCTTGTTTCACATTAAAAATATGACTTGTCCACTCTCTCCACTCTTATTTAACGTGGTGCTAGAAGTTCTGGCCAGAGCAATCAGACAAGACAAAGAAATAAAAGGCATCCATATCGGAAAAGAAGAAGTAAAGGTATCACTTTTTGCTGATGATATGATCCTATACATCGAAAACCCGAAGGACTCCACAAAAAGATTATTAGAAACAATAAACCAATACAGTAAGGTCGCAAGATACAAAATTAACATACAAAAGTCCATAGCCTTTCTATATGCCAACAATGAAATATTAGAAAACGAACTCAAAAAAATAATCCCCTTCACGATTGCAAAAAAAAAAAAAAAAAATACCTAGGAATAAACATAACAAAGAATGTAAAGGACCTATATAACGAAAACTACAAGGCATTGCTAAGAGAAATAGAAAAAGACACAATGAGATGGAAAAATATTCCTTGTTCTTGGATAGGAAGAATAAATATAATTAAAATGGCCATATTACCCAAAGCAATATATAAATTTAATGCAATTCCCATCAAAATTCCTATGAGATTTTTTAAAGAAATGGAACAAAAAATCATCAGATTTATATGGAACTATAAAAAACCCCGAATAGCCAAAGCAATCCTAAGGAAAAAGAATGAAGCTGGGGGCATTACAATACCTGACTTTAAACTATATTATAGGGCCACGATAATCAAAACAGCATGGTATTGGCAGAAAAATAGACACTCAGACCAATGGAACAGAATAGAAAGCCCAGAAATAAAACCACATATATATGGTCAAATAATCTTTGATAAAGGGGCCAACAACACACAATGGAGAAAAGAAAGCCTCTTCAACAAATGGTGTTGGGAAAACTGGAAAGCCACATGCAAAAGAATGAAACTCGACTACAGCCTGTCCCCGTGTACTAAAATTAATTCAAAATGGATCAAAGACCTAAATATAAGACCTGAAACAATAAAGTACATAGAAGAAGACATAGGTACTAAAATCATGGACCTGGGTTTTAAAGAACATTTTATGAACTTGACTCCAATGGCAAGAGAAGTGAAGGCAAAAATTAATGAATGGGACTACATCAGAATAAAAAGTTTTTGCTCAGCAAGAGAAACTGATATCAAAATAAACAGACAGCCAACTAAATGGGAAATGATATTTTCAAACAACAACTCAGATAAAGCCCTAATATCCAAAATTTACAAAGAACTCATAAAACTCAACAACAAACAAACAAACAATCCAATAAAAAAATGGGAAGAGGACATGAACAGACACTTCTCCCAGGAAGAGATACAAATGGCCAACAGATATATGAAAAGATGCTCAGCTTCATTAGTTATTAGAGAAATGCAAATCAAAACTACAATGAGATAACCACCTCACCCCTGTTAGATTAGCTATTATCAACAAGACGGGTAATAGCAAATGTTGGAGAGGCTGCGGAGAAAAGGGAACTCTCATCCACTGTTGGTGGGACTGTAAAGTAGTACAACCATTATGGAGGAAAGTAAGGTGGTTCCTCAAAAAACTGCAAATAGAACTACCTTATGACCCAGCAATCCCTCTACTGGGTATATACCCCAAAACCTCAGAAACATTGATACGTAAAGACACATGTAGCCCCATGTTCATTGCAGCACTGTTCACAGTGGCCAAGATATGGAAACAACCAAAAAGCCCTTCAATAGAAGACTGGATAAAGAAGATGTGGCACATACACACTATGGAATACTACTCAGCCATAAGAAATGATGACATCAGATCATTTACAGCAAAATGGTGGGATCTTGATAACATTATACGGAGTGAAATAAGTAAATCAGAAAAAAACAAGAACTACATGATTCCATACATTGGTGGAACATAAAAACGAGACTAAGAGACATGGACAAGAGTGTGGTGGTTACCAGGGGTGGGGGGAGGGAGGACATGGGAGGGAGGGAGGGAGAAAGTTAGGGGGAGGGGGAGGGGCACAGAGAACTAGATAGAGGGTGGCAGAGGACAATCTGACTTTGGGCGAGGGGTATGCAACATAATTTAATGACAAAATAACCTAGACATGTTTTCTTTGAATATATGTACCCTGATTTATTAATGTCATCCCATTACCATTAATAAAAATTTATTAAAAAAAAAATATGACTTGTTCTACTTTCTCCAAATATCTAGTTTTTAAAAATGGGACTAGATTCATCTGCATGGATGTACAAAAAAATACAGATAAACCGGCCCTGTGATAAACTTGAGTCAGAATTCCCAGATGTGGGGCATAGAAACAGTTATTTAAAATTTTAAAGAGACCATTTCCCAGGTTATGCTGATACATTAAGAATCACTGAAGTAGAATATTTGATGCTTCTTTTATGTAGTGCTGCTGATATATGAAGCCCAGAAAATAGTTGTCAGGGACAAAGAGTAAAGATTATACAATTTATTAGAAAGAATAGTGTTATTTCTGTATTTATTTATTGTCTTACCTTGTTTTTAAAAAGGAATAAATCCAGTTTAAAAGAGATAGGTACTTTAGAATGCTAAATAGATTTAAAGTAAGGATAAAGAGAGAAAAAAAGAAGTACAGAAAATTAAGATAAATTTGGGATCAAGGTTAGTATAAAATATTCAGTGTATAAAGACATATGTAGTTGCTTAATATAGGTCACAAATTTTACTGTCATCTTTGTCCAGCAAAAACAAAGAAAAATGAGTATTTGCTGTGTTTATGTAGTTCATAACATAAAACTACTTGTGCTAAGGAGACCAGAGATAAACTTCTACAGTCTGTATGTAGATGCTACCAGGTCCAAATAACTGAACAGATTTGAATTATATATTTTTGGAGCAGAAAAAACCCCCACAAACTTCTATTAAAAACAGCAAGTTTTGGTTTTTATATAGTGTGAAAATCTTATGAATCAAATCTCTTTGCCCCCAAGTCAGTCTGAAAGTTAACCCTGGTGCCATATATATAATCCTATAAACTAATCTTAAATATCTTAAAACAATGAGATTTTTTTTTTCTAGGAAAGCATTTTAGTCCTGGAATGAGTTACTACCTCTCCTCTAATCATACCAGTGGTAATAGCATGGCTGCTAAAAGGGATTCCTCTACTAAAGCTACCACAAGTGATGAGGCCATTATAATTTAGGGTGTGTTCCATCCTTCTGCAAGAGGTAATTCCACGGAGATGACTGTAATAGATACAGTATGCCGTGATGTAGTATACAATAATGAAGTATAATATAGCACTGTATGACTACAGACCTTAGAATGACAGTCTGGGGCCAAACAACTTAGGACAATCAATTTGATTTACACATAAGGCTGATGCAAACCAAGGCTCAACAACATCATGAAATCCATTTAGTCCTACATGCAGTGATGAAGGCCTAGAAAATAGTCATTTTCTTTCTATCCTTTCTTGCTGTTCAATTTTGGTTGAGTGCCATATAATGTACTGAAATAAACTGTCAACATACACTGCTGTTGCTCATTGGCAAAAAGCTCTGCTGCTTTTTTGGATGGTTGACAAAGTGTCTATGGCATCAACACAGAATCTTTATAAGCATAAAATTAGATGTATATCATGCTATTGTGAGATGCTGCTTTGCTGGTAACAATACCATACATGCATACTTTTATACCTTTGGTTTTATTTAAATTCAATTCAGCATATATTTATTGCGCAGTTTATGCATGAGTGCTGTGCTGAGTGCTAAAGATACAAGAATGAATAATACATGGTCCCTGCACTTGAGAAAAACCACAAATGTAGTGGGCAATACAGGTGTAAAACCGAATAAATTATAATAAAATATGGTAAATACTTTTAGAGCAAAAAAGGACATGTGCTTTGGGAGCTCAGGGAAAAGAACACTTCTCAGAAAGTTACTGAAGAGGTGACACTTAACCTCGGTTTTTTTTTTTTTTTCTTAAAGATATTTATTTATTTATTTATTTATTTACAGAGACAGAGAGAGAGTCAGAGAGAGGGATAGATAGGGACAGACAGGAACGGAGAGAGATGAGAAGCATCAATCATCAGTTTTTCATTGCGACACCTTAGTTGTTCATTGATTGCTTTCTCATATGTACCTTGACCGCGGGCCTTCGGCAGACTGAGTAACCCCTTGCTTGAGCCAGTGACCTCAGTCCAAGCTGTTGAGTTTTGTTCAAACCAGCTGAGCCTGTGCTGAAGCTGGTGACCTCGGGGTCTCAAACCTGGGTTCTCCACATCCCAGTCTGATATTCTATCCACTGCGCCACCACCTGGTCAGGCACTTAACCTGGGTTTTATAAGAAGGAGAGGTTTCTTTCTTTTTTTTTCCTAGTCTAAGCAGGAGGAAAAATATGTATATAGTCCTGAAATATGAAAAATTTTGAAAGTCCATGGTTCACTAAAAGTCCCGCAGAGTGTGAGTATGTGAGCTTAGTATCTGAAAAGGACATGGGTGAAGGGTAGAAGCATGAGTGGAGAGAGACATTACAGTGTTGGGGGTGAACAATGATTGCCTGCCGTGAATGACTTTGAAGGACAAGATCAGAATGTTCAAGAAGGGTAAGGGATTAGCCAAAACAACAACAACAAAACAAAACATATATATATATATAATATATATATAAACATATATACACAGACAAGAGGGTAGCAATATTCAGAGGGACAGTAAGGTGGAGGAGGGGGACAAAAAGGGGAAATGGAGATGGAAAGAGACTTTACATGGGGCACGGGAGGCTCAATGCGGTGTATAGATGATGTTATATTGAGTGGGACTCTTGAAACCATGTCAACACAATCATTTTTTTCAAAGGAATGTGGATTTTATTTTGTAGCCAATGGATAGTCAAGGGTGGTTTTAATGTAGAGAAGTAACTGAATCACTTTTTACAAGATAATCGTCACGGCGAAAGGATTAGCAAGAGGCTGTGACAGGAGCCTGCTGTAATAATTTGATAGAATGATGAGGAGAGACTTGAAATGAGACCATGACAGTGAAGATAAGAAAAGAAACCAGACTTGAGAGACATTTCTAAAAAAAAAAAAATCAAAAAGATGTGGTGAGTAATTAAATTTGAGTCAATGAGAGTGGGCAAGGTCCAAAGGATAATCAAAGTTTCTGTCGTGGAAAAATATAAAATGAGTGCTGACCTTCTTAACTCAAAGAGAAGACATCAGGCAGGATATGTTTCCAAATGTTAAATTTAATTCAGTTTTGTACATGCTCATCTGCAGGCACGTGCAAGATATGCATGTATGTATGTTAGTTAAGTGTTGAAAGTATAGCCTGGTTCTCAGAAGGTGCATTTGTGGCTGGAGATAGAGACTGAAGATTTATCGGCTGTGGCATGTAGTGTAGGTCACAGGCATGGATGAAATCCTGTGACAGGTACACTTTAGATGTTTCCTTGTGTATTTTCATTCTCAGTTGTTTCTGCGACTCTTGGCTACTTACCGCCATTGCCATCTAAGCCACTGCTGCAGTATCAGCTCTGTGAGGACTCTTACCATCTTTGTGCAGGTGCACCTTATGCCCACACCTTGTACCTTTTCCTCTTGCCTCAGGTCGCCCCTGTGGCCACTGTGATGTAACATGGGAGGCCCCTTCTTAGCATTTTTCCATGCATACACTGGAAGTGGAGGAGAGTGAATGTCCTGTGGCATGGTCTATGAACGTCCAGAGTGAGCAGATAAACTTTTTTTACTCAAAATGGACTTCTATTAGTTAATATAGACTCTAAAAACTTGGCCCAGTGTGATCTGTCAGACAATCACAGGTGTTTCCAGCTTATTTGCAAACCCCTTGTCTTGTTTCCCCTTCCTTCCTATCTCACTCTTTCTTTATCTCATTCTTGTTTTCTTAGGATTCTATGTCCTAATAGAATAGTGGCGCTTATGACTTTATCTAATGCAATGCTCTTTGGGGAAACTAGGTTATATCACATTGGGAAATAATGTATTGTTTCTGGGACCAAATGGGAGAAACAAACCACTGAGTAATTTGAACAGGTTAAGTTTAAATAACATAATTATTAATTATAACAGGGGCTTCGAGTAATAAAGAATTGATGAGGAAGAAGTAAAGATAATTCTAACAAATACAGGAATAGCAGATATATAAAAATAAGCCACTTCCTATAAGATGAGCTAGAGCACCCAAGGTAAGATCCTCTAGGCTGAGATCAAGGTCTTGCTGGAGCAAGCTCAGCATGGCCTCGTTGAATAGTAGAAAAGTCACTGGGTGCCACAATACTGGAACTTTCCAAAAATTTATCCTCTAGGATGCTAGAGAAAGCTGTTCACAGGGAGCTGTCTCATCAGAGGCACCTTAATACAAAAACACCCAAGAAGGTGACTGGGGGAATGATCCTGGCTGGTGGGGGCTGCCAGCCACCATGCTTCACAAGATGGATAGTGCAGAAGGCGTCCATGCTGTGGAAGCTTGGTGTTGAGAATGGCATGTGCTGTAGGAAGTTGTTGCCGGAAAAAATGCCCAAACTGCATGTCGTGGGCCCCCATAAGGGTAAAGCTGGGCACCTGAGGAAATGCCTGTGCTTCAGAAGCCTGCACAGTGGGCACTTGAGCCAGGAAAGTAAAACCTTCCCTCCTGAAATGTCACTCCAGGAGTTTAAAATGATGACAGCTGGCAAAGGAAAAAGAATCAAGGGGCTCATATCCACCTTCACTGAACAGACCAAAAAGGTAGAAGATAAAAACCCATAAATTGATCACTGGCACACAAACTAAGATAAGCACCTTGCAAGAGTATCACAACTAAGAACATAATACAACAAATAACATAGCCAGATGGGCCATGGCATTATAAAATGCATAGAGAATGATGAGTCCCAGTGAGCATGGAAGATTGGAGAACCCAGGAGAGAAGGGTGCTAGAAAAGCCAAGGAGAGCACCATCTTGAGAAATGGATGTCGTTACCAGTTTAGTCACTTAGGAGAGGTGAGTGAGGATGGAGAGAGAATGTAAACCTTCGACTGTGTAAATGTGTAGGTTATCAATGATGTCAATGAGTGATGTGTTGGTAAAAAACTCAAGAAAGATGCCAGAAGATGGAATGAAGAGTAATTGGATGTTGAGGAAGCAGAGGTATTCAAGAGGTTCTGGGATAACTGGAAAGTACAGTAATATAAGTGATAAGTAATAGAAAGTACTTCTGTTTTATTATTGTTGTCATTTATTAAATTAAAAAGACACTTTTGACATATTCGTGGATGGAGAAGAAAGGCATGAAGAAACCAAAGTAGGAGCAGTGGGAACCTCATCTAAAGGCAAGGGCAAAACCTTAATAAACGAGAGAAAGAATCCCTTCTTCTCTGAGAAAATATGGAAAGAGAAGTAATGGTGCACTACATTGAAAGACAGAGCCTAGGGAAAAACTCAGGTCTATAGTTACAAGACATAAGATATGACTGTTATCCTTCCTAGTAATGAACTATTGATGACAAGTCACACCTTTGCTGTGTCTTCATTTTCTACTTGTTAAATGTGCATAGATTTGTGATATAAACCCAGTGCTATCTAGCATTTTCTTGCGACCTATCATTCCATGGCAATGTTATATTCTCAATATTATAGTTGGAAAATAAGAAGCCAAAAAGATACTTATTTGCTCAAGCTTATCCAGAAAGTTGGTGATAAATTTGAGAGATGCATGTGGAATTAGAGCATTAAGAAACAGACAAAATACACAAATTTTTTGAACAAAATCAGTTTTATAAAGCACCTGAATAATCCAACACATAAAATCTTAGAATAATGCATAAAATATGTCTGTAATTGAGAAAAGAAACATCACTGGAGTACAGTCCAGCATAATGATAGCCCATTGAGTAAGTATGATGTACATGGAATACCAATCAGGCCTCAAATGAAAGCATATTGTTGGATTCATACCCAGGGTCAGAAAGGGAAAGAGAAATAAAGGGGAATTATAAGTGTCTGAGGCAACTGTAATAGACATAATCATTTCAGTAGTTTCAGAATTATACTAATACAGAGTCAGCCTCTTGATATGGTGGACAAATATCCTCAAATTCTGTGCCTCTCAAACTTTATTGGGCAAACAAGTCACCTACAGATCCAGTTAAAAATGTAGATTCTGATTTAGTAGGCCTGAACCAGGGGTGGGGCCTGAGATTCTGCAGTTCTCACAAGCCCCCAGACAAATCGCACTTTGAGTAGTGAGGGTCTAAGGCAGGGGTCCCCAAACTTTTTACACAGGGGGCCAGTTCACTGTCCCTCAGACCGTTGGAGGGCCGGACTATAAAAAAAAACTATGAACAAATCCCTATGCATACTGCACATATCTTATTTTAAAGTAAAAAACAAAAACAAAAACAGGAACAAATACAATATTTAAAATAAAGAACAAGTAAATTTAAATCAATAAACTGACCAGTATTTCAATGGGAACTATGGACCTGCTTTTGGCTAATGAGATGTGCTCCTCTCACTGACCACCAATGAAAGAGGTGCCCCTTCCGGAAGTGCAGCGAGGACCGGATAAATGGCCTCAGGGGGCCGCATGTGGCCCACGGGCTGTAGTTTGGGGACCCCTGGTCTAAGGGATGACAATAAAAAAGAACACAAACAACATTGAAGACATTCACAAGGGATAGACTAATCTCAGAGGCTCAAAGGTAATTTTTTTTAAATCTATGATTTATATTTCAGCTTTAGTTTTCAAAATCCTTCTTATATTTGCCTTTTAAAAATTTAACTGCTATGTTTGAAGCAGATTCATGAACATACGTGACCTTCTATATAAGTGTTTCTCATTATTTTCTTTGAAAATCAACTGATATCAGATTAATTAAAAGGAAATCCTGAGGGACCATTACAGTCTGGAGAAGAGTAAGGAGAAATAATTAAATGCATTATGGGAATCTCAAAGAGAAAAAGACATAAACAGAAGAATTCCTGAATTTCACACAGAGTCTATTAGTTATTTAGTAATATTATACTGATAGTAGTTTTCTAATAGAAAAACATTATAATGTGTAAATTCAAATGAATATTAGAGGATGTAGAGTGAGGGAAATAATATAAGTATGCAATTTATGAGTTTTCTGTATGTGTCAATTAGTTTAAATTTTTAAAAGCTTATTTTATTAAATAAATAAAAATAAAAGTTGATTTTTAATAAAAGCAAAATCCTGTACCCTATTCTAGACCTATGAAACCATATCTTTAGAAGGGAGACCAGGAATGTGAATTTTTAACACATTTTCAGGTAATATTTTGCAAACTAAAGTTTAAGAACAATTTGCAACACAGCTTCTCTTGAATAGGTCTTGCTGTAATTCTACCTCCAAGTAGAAGAAATAGCTACTCTAGCATCTTGATTCCACGCAGCAGAATGTGGACACTCCTCCCATTTTTAGGTAGTTCATCCACCTCCCACCTCCCCTTCGCAGGTGCCATATTCTAAATCAGTCTCGTATATCTTTGGACTAAAGATTTTACATTGTCAGAATCTATTTGTTATTTTGTTAACTTACATGAGAGCCTGCCTGCAATTTTGTATGAAGGTGAAATCTGCTTTAGAGTACATTGAGGCTCTAAAATATACTTCTAAAGGACTCTGCCTTACAGGAAGGCTGCCATCGAAAAGAAATGTTGGGATTTTCTGAGGTTGGATTCAAGTAAATCACAAATCTAAAGCTTAACACTGCTATGTCAGTCATTTGCCACAGTGCTGTGCCATTTATACTGTTAAATGAACATTTTCATTTCCCAGAAGAGTGATCTGCTGTCCATCCTTATAATATGGAGCGTGGTTCCCAGGCTATTTACATTAGCACCACTACCTTCCAATGGATCTGTTTCACTGGTTTACATAAAATGAAGGATGCTTTTAAATAAATTACAAAAGAACAAGTCAAATGCTGCTTGTGATGAATCAGAGTGATTGTGTGACAATGAGAAGATGCATCGGGCATAAGAGGAATATTATGGACACCAACTTTAATAATGTATAGTATACATTTAAACAGCCTTATTTGGAAAAGATCCATATTGACTATATGCATCACAGGGGTGATTTAGAGGAGTTTTTCTTGTGCATTATGATTATGTTACTAGAACCAGGAAACAATATTTGTAGTTTCAATCATCTAATGAGGTCTGCTCTAAATTGTAGATCTTTTAAAGTGTACCTTTTAGAGAGGTGTTTAAATGAATTTTTATGAGCTTTAATGTGTAGGTTGAGAAGCTAGTTTGTTTTTCTTTTCAAATAAAAGGTACTGAGTAAATTTTGTGTAAATTATCTTCCTTTTTCATACAATAAATACCTCGAATAAATGACAAATTTGTAAATAGAAAAGAATGGATTTTCCTCATTCTTTTTCTATTGCTACTGAGTAGAAACCAATGTTGTAACAAGTGAAAACTACTCTGAGAAATGTTCTGAAATCAAATTTTCCCAAAGCAAGAGAAAAATATTCATATAGAGTCAATCATTTTTATAAGCATAGATTTAAGTATGAAGGTGCTAAAATATTGATTCCCTGCGTATTTTATTTTTATTCACCAGATACTAGTTCACTAAACAAAACAAAAACTTGTAAGGCTCTGTGTAAACATATAGGCATACCCAATGCAAGCATACAGGAATGTGCCAGAGTGAAAGCTTTAACATATCCTCATTATTCAGGTAAAGAGCAAGCTAAGTAGTGGCGCCAGCATGCTGTAAATCCTCAAAGCTGACAGAGAAGTGGTTATGACAGCTTTCACATTATCTTATTGCAGAATCGAGGAGTAGTCACAGCTGGCTCATATGTCAAAATGTGTCAGGATTTAAATGGTAAAACAGGAGTGCAACAGCAATTGGCTTTTCAATCAATAACACAATCAATATATTTCACAGATATTTTCCCATATCTAAATTGCCCTGCAGAGATGAGGGAGCCCGACTGAGTGTTTATAAATCAATAAAATACACAGCTAAAGGACATCTGCTCCTTTTCTTTTACTTCAAGGTGCTGTTTGCCTTTTCTTTCCAACTCTCTTCTTATTTAAGAATGCACTTTTGAGGACAAACAGCCCTCTTGTGCACACAAATCAGCTTACTGCTGCATTTTTGAGCACATGACGTTTTTAAATAATTTTGTGCTTGAGCATTCAACTAAGTGGAAGGACAGCTTTTCTTAGCTCAGAACGCTTTGACTGTTAGAATTAATAAAGTAGCTTTCAAATTTCAAGTAATATATGCTACATAAACTTCAAATAAATAATATCAAAGTATAGCATCCAGACTTGTGCATTGAAATAATAACCCAGGGTATTATTTTCCCCCCTCATATGGAACAATATTCTTGTTGAAAATTATATATTGTATTTGTGCACATATGTCACAAATGGGAAAAATGCTGTCCTCTACAAATCCATCCCCTTTGCAGAAAGATGTGATGGGGACAAAAAAAATCTGCAATTTAATGCAAAGCTCTCATACAGACATATAATTTTCTTTCTACACTGTATATCAAAATGAGGTGAAGTGTGAAGTATGGTTTAACAAAAGCTGCAGTATTTTGAGTTAAAACTGCCATACTCTATCAATGGCCCCTATGACATAAAGTAATATTATGTTTCACACTGTCAGTGCTTCCTTAAAGACAGAAGACCGTATTGTATTACAAGTGGAATGCAAATTAAATACATCAATCAGTATACTTTTCCTAAGCTTATGCTGCTGATGGAAACGTTTTCCAAGTAGCTTACACTAAAACAGTCAATTGAGACATCATGGTAAGGACATTACTTCTGTGTGATTTGGGGACATGTTTAAAAACTGAGGCACCAAAATGAAAGATCTCCTCCTTAATCTGAGCTCCTTTCTGTCACTGATTTTTTCCCCCCCAATGACTTTATAACTAAGTATATTACTTCTTATTCCAATAACTATGTTGACTGGTTTGCCTACCAAGTTGGCAATGCTTTGTGAATACATCCATTGCACTGTCAAGATTTCATGCCTTTTATTTCAATCTGTTGAAAAAATTTTCAACTTGTGAATTAATTATTCCCTGGAAATACATAGTAAAACTCTAATATTTGGGACTTGCCTTGATCCCTTTTTGATTTTCTACACTTGATCAAATATTGAGTTGCTTCATTTATTTTTCTTTAAGGAAGTATTAAAGGTATTTAAAATTATTTAAATGAAACTGTACAAATGAACTCTAAACTCTCAAGGAAAAAAAATTAAATCTTGTTCATTTTATTCACCTAAATACCCATGAGTTTCTCCTTTTATAGCACTGGGATATAGCACTAGAAAAAAACAAGGCCCTGCCTATATTTCACTTACATTTTGGCAGTAATCAAAAAAATTGTGAAAGAAACCATGATGTATATCATTTTTATATAATGTTTTAAAACTTTTAAGACAACATGTAAGGACTATGTACTGTCACAGTTTTTCATGATTATTTCCTATGTGATGTTTATCTAAAATTAAAATTTAGCAAGGTGTTCTGAACTTTTTCTGGGAACCCTAACTTAAATACTATTTAATAAATTGTTATTAAATAACTTTAATACATTAAACTTTATCTGTATACTATTATTTATTTTAAATAGTTCTTAAAATTACATTTGACATACAATATTATATCAGTTTGAAGTATACAACATAGTGATTAGACATTTAGTTAACCTATGAAGTGAACACTCAATCAGTACCCACTTGATACCATTCATTATAGTATTATTGACTGTCCCCTATGCTATACTTTACATCCCATTACAGTTTTTATAACTGGCAATTTGAATTTCTTAATCCCTTCCCCTTTTTCACTCATCCCACCAACCTTCCTTAATATGGCACACATCGAAATGTTATCTTAGCTATGAGTTTGCTTCTGTTTTGTTTATTTTGTTTTTTAGATTCCATATATAAGTGAAATCATCTGATATTTGTATTTCTTTTTATGACTTACTTTAGTTAGCATATTATCTTCTAGGTCCACTCATTTTGTTGCAGTTGGCAAAATGTTATTATTTTCAAGGCTGAGTAACATTCTAGTGTGTGTGTGTGTGTGTGTGTGTGTGTGTGTGTGTGTGTGTATCACAACTTCTTTATCCATCCATCTATCCATGGATACTTAGGTTGTTGCCATATCTTGGCTATTGTAAATAATGCTGTAATGAACATAGGGATGCTTATTTCTTTTTGAATTAGTGTTTAGGATTTCTTCAGATAAATACCCAGAAGTGGAATTGCTTCATCCTTCTTTATCTTTCGTTATAGTTTTTGTTTTAAAGTCTGCTTTGTCTTGATAAGTATTGCTACCTCAGATTTTTTTTTATTTCCATTTGCATGAAATATTTGTTTCCATCATTTTACTTACAGTCTGTGTATGTCTTTCAATCTGAAGTGTGTATCTTGTAGGAAGCTCATTTGAAGTCTCATTTTCTTATCCATTCATCCACCTTGTGTCTTGACTGGAGCATTTAATCCATTTACATTTAAAGTAATTATTGATAGGAATGTAGTTATTCCATTTTATTATTCACATTTATCTTTTTTCTTCTTGAAGAAGTCATTAATATTTTTTGTAAATATTGGTCTGGTGGTGATGAACTCCTTTAGATTTTCCTTGTATGGGAAGCTCTTTATCTGTCTTTTGATTCTAAATTATAACCTTGGTGGATAGAGTAATCTTGATTGTATGACCTTGCTATCTGTGACTTTGACTAATTTGTACCAATCCTTTCTGGCCTATAAAGTATCACTGAGAAATTAGCTGACAGTCTTATGGGAGCTTCCTTATACATAACTAACTGTTTTTCTCTTGCTGCTTTTAAAATTCTCTGTCTTTTTTTAATTTTTGGAATTTTTATTATGATGTGTCTTGGTGTGAGCCTTTTGGGGTTCATCTTATTTGGTACTTTCTGCAGTTACTGGGCTTGTATATCTATTTCCTTTGCTAGATTAGAGAAGTTTCCAGTCATTATTTCTTCAAACAGATTTTTATTTCTTGCTCTCTCTTTTCCCCTTCTTATACCCCTATAATGTGAATGTTGATATGCTTGATGTTATCCCAGAGGCCTTTTAAATTATCCTAATTAAAAAAAATTTTTTTCTTTCTGCTTTTCCAGTGGGTATTTTCTGCTACCTGTCTTCCAAATCACTGATTAGATCCTGTGCTCAACATAATCTACTGTTGAATCCCTCTAATTTATTTTTCATTTAAGTTACTGTATTTTTATTTGTCATTGTTTTTTTTTCTGTTTTCTTTTTAAATATTTTCTATCTCTTTGTAAAAATTCAAACAAAATTTATTGAATATCCAAATAACCAGTGTTTTAAACTCTGCATTTGCTAGATTGTTTGTCTCCATTTTGTTTAGGTCTTTAAAAAAATATTTTATTTATTGAATTTGAAGAGGGGAAGCATTAACTTGTAATAGTTGCTTCTCATATGTGCCTTGACCTGGCAAGCCCCTGGTTTTGAACTGGTGACCTCAGCATTCCAAGTCCACACTCTCTCCACTGCAGCATCACAGGTCAGGCTAGGTTATTTATTTATTTCTTTAGAGTTTTGTCTTTTCTTTTCCATTTGAAACATGTTTCTTTGTCTCTTCATTTTGGCTGTCTCCTTGCATTTGTTTCTAGGTATTATATAGAGCTTCTATGTTTCTCAGTCTTGGTAGAGTGGCCTCATGTAGTAGGTGCTTTGTGGTGCCCACTGGCACAGTCTCCCTGGCTACCTGAGCTGGTACTCCAAGAGTGTCTCTTGTGTGGCTTGTGTATACCTTCCTATTACAGATGAGCCTTGATTGCTTTTGGCATGTCAATTGGAGGGCTTTTTTCTCAGGCCAGTTGACCATGAGGACTATAATGGAGGAGGTGTTGTGCAGGGGCTGACCCAATGGAGCAGAATTCACTTTAGTAAGGCTCTGGTGCCTTCTAAATCCCATCCTTTAAATGTGTTTGTGGAGATGGATGGGTAGTGATCTGGTGTGGTCTGAAGTTGGCTCCTGGGTGTGTTAGTTTTGGCTTCTTGGGAAGGGCTCTGGTGCAGTTCAAGGTCAGGTGCTTCCTTTGTTCTGCCTGGGGCCACCTGGTACGCACTACAAAATGAACTGCAGAGGGTTGCCACTTGGGCTGGACTTGAAAAATACCTGGGTTAGGCTGAGTTGAGAACTAAGGCTGCTGTCACTACTACCAGGCTTGGGGGCACTTAGCAAGAGATATGGGTCATGCCTAGGACAGATCTGCTTGTTTGGGGTTTGTGAGCCTTTGAGAGATTTTTAAGAAAGTCTGTAACTTGACCAATACAAGACATTTGTATGGAAAAGCCACTTGAAGTGGGTTGGGTAAGCTCACAATTTGAGTGAGGCAGGCCCTCAGGGAATCGCCAGGGCAGGGAAAACTCTGTTAGCCAGGTTGATTGATACTCAGATATGGTGCCCACCTGTGCCTGCAGGGATCAGGCTTAAAAAAAGAAGAAAACCTTCTACCAGCACTTTTGTCTGAGAGAAAGCTGCCCTGCAGCTCTCATTCTAAAGTCAGACAATTCAGTTCTCCTCTTTATGTCCCGCATGCTTTCCAGGCTCCAGTGCTGGAGCTCAGCACCAGTGAGTCTGTCAGTAAGTCAGTCTGTGCACATGCCCATTAAGAGGAATGCCTGGGACTCCAGCAGCCCTCTCTCTAACTCAGCTGTAATCCCTGCTGATTTTCACATAGAGAAGTTATAGAGACTTCTTTTCTCACCACAGGAACACTGGGCTGGTGAGCCTGGTATGTGGCTGAGACCCTCATTCTCAGAGGGAACCTCCGCAGCTGAGATATCCCTTTAGCACTGTAATTACCACACATGGGTGTGGAACCAACTTGTTCTATGTCTATGCCTCTCCCAACAACCTCTCTGTGGCTTCTTTTTTATATCCTTACTTGTAGGAGTTCTTTTTGCCACAAAAGTAATGTTCATTTTTATAGAGACTTAAAGTATGTTACTGTAGGGCTTGGTGTACTACGGATAGCATTAAAATAAACTTCTGAGTATTATTTTTATTTCTTGAATCTTTCCTTATAGACAGTTAAATGTGTTTTTTAACGTTTGTTTCTAAAATAAAACTCTAATAACAGTTTATATATGAGTTCAACTCTCCAATAAATTGGAAAGTAACTCTCACAAACAAGTTGGTAACTTTATGCTGTTCTCAAGTTTGACTAATTATTTAATAGCAACAATAACAACAGCAGCAACTTACTTTAATTGAATGCTTACTATGTACGAAGAACTTTGTACTTACTATGTATCAAAATCAAATATGACCTCAGTTTACAAGATAGGTTCTATTTATATACTTTGGCCTTCTGCTAAATATAAATGTGCAAAAATGCAGAAAACACCATTGAGATTAGTGTTCAGGCATGAGGGCTCTGAAAATGAATTGGTGTCTTCCAACAAAACATGAAATAGGAGCATACTAATCCACATTACAAACTTGACAGTAAGCAGTAGTCCTTGTTGGGAAGCAGGAGAGGAAATACGGGAGAAAATTTTCCTTTAGTCATCTGGAACTGCATACAGAAATAAAGTTTATAAAATTATCCATAAGCCTTACTTTCCATGAAATTCCCCATAAATGTTCAAATGATCAGTCTCCAAGTCCTTCCCTTCTTTTCATTGTTTGTATACTTGCTGTGATAACAAATATCCTTACAGCTGATGAGATAAACCTAAGAATGGATATTAAATTAATCCGGGATGGAAGATCATATACCTTCAGATAAGCTGTAAAGCAATTTAAGCATAGACAAATTTTGAATGAATCCTGAGGAAGCCAGATAGAGTAGCAAGCCTTGGACTGGTCTTGAAGAAATCAATGAATATAAATACGTATTTCAAGTTGTTATAACATACTGAGGATTCAGTTTGGCATCTCATTATCAGAAAACTCAATACAAAGTGAAACAGTTCACAGGGTTTAAAATATTAATTGATAATGATAAAGAATGAAGGTGATTGACCAAGAATAGATTCACTTTGATTCAAAGGGAACAAATACATTAAAGTTATAAGTAACAACAAAAGAGAATTGTTTGTTGACAGTCATGCAAATAAACATTGACCCACATGCTCAAAGCCTAAAATAAATTTAGTGTACTTTGTTCACATTTCCTGTGCTAGGGTTTTATAACAAGTTGCATTTTGTTGGAATTCTGAAAATACTTGTTGCAGGAAAGAGCTTGTATTCTTTTAACCTGCTGATTACTAGAACACTACAAGAGTATGGTTGAATGGAAGGCTGAAGCAATGGCATTTGTAATTTAATTTGGGTCAATGAACATCTGAGGAACCAAATATAACTTTTATGGTCTAATAATTCTTGAAAACTCTATGAAATGCTGGTTTAACATTCTTCTTAGATATACTTAGAAATATAAAAGTTTTTCAATACTACAATTTTGCAAAATGTCAAATATGTATAAAGATACATGGTCCCTATCTACCTACCATAGAAAATAAAATTTTGTCATTTGTTACAGAATTTAGTTTTTAAAAAATAAATATTAGAGATGCCATTGAAGTGATATTTTCAATATTGTTCAACATGATTCACTCATAAGAAAAACAAATATCCTGAATTACGTGTGTATTCTCCCTTTAACATGGTAAAATATTAATATAAAATTATATTTTCCTATATAACACAATAGCTTTAATATTTTAAATTTTATAATTACATCATACCACATCACTGTAACATGATTTTCTCAACAAACAAAATGCATTATGAACTTATCATATTGATTTTTGTACAATTTTTATACTATATTTGCTGCTTAATATTCCAATGATTTTACAATTTATTCACCCAGTCTTGAGTCACATTTTAAATTGTTTGTTTTGCTAAAAAACACTACAATCAACTCTGGCACAGCTCTCCCTGTATATATGTGAGTGTTCTCTAGAATATATTACTCTCAAATAAATTGTTAAATTTATGTGCATTTAAACTTTGCTAGATATTGCTAGAACAGCTTACATATGCTGTTTGCAGAATCAAATTTTCTGTGTTTTAACAATAAATATTTTCCTTTAAAAACTTTTAAATGTTTCAACTTTATTTCTTCACCCTATTGGGAAGTGATATATATACATGGTTTCTTTATAAGAGCATTATATAGCATATTTTTTCAATTAATGAATTGCTAATTATGCCATTTCAATTTACTGAATAGTACATAATTTCCTTAACAGTATTATGAACCCATTTTGGCATATAACAAATATACATACAAACATACATACATGTAATAGAATATTACTGTGTAATATTCTATTATACATGTGTGTGTGTATCTGTGTGTTTGTGGTGCATAAGTACTAGATGCTATATAACTCAAAAATTGAATTATAAAGGATTCCCTAATATGAATGCTCTCTTTTTATGTGAAGTAGTAAATAAACTATGACCTTAAAAGTGCCTGAATCAGAAAAAATGAATATATCTGTAGATATCTATATCTATAGATCTATTGAATATCTTTATCATCTATATACCATCTATATCTATATTTATCTATATCTATTTTATACATATATCTATATTTGTATCTAGATATCTCCATTCACCTACCAATGGACATCTAGTTTGCTTCTGTATTGTGGCTATTTTAAATAATGCTGTAATAGACTTAGGGATTCATATATCTTTTCAAATTAGTGTTTTATTTTCTTTGGATAAATATCTAGAAGTGAAATTTCTGAATTGTATGAATATCTATTTTTAGGTTGTTGAGTAAACTCCAAACTGTTCTCCATAGAGACTGTACCAGTTTAAGTCCCACCAACAGTGGACAAGGGTTCCCAAGAAGAGACTCATAGAAACAGAAACCAAAGGAATGATTACGAGATGGGAGGGCATAGGGAATGCATAAAAAGGAGAGTATAGTCTATAAAACTGTGGTAAGTTTACACCGTGACAGATAATTACTTGAATTAGTGGAGTGATCATATTGTTAGTTATAAAAATATCAGATCTCTAGATTGTACACCTGAAACTAATATTAGATTGTACATCAATTATATTTAAATAAAAATATAAATTTAAAAAATTACTATAGTTTTATCATTTGTTTTGACAGCCAATGGATAAAATTCCACTAGTATTACTACTATATTTCTCTTTTCTCCTTCATAGTCTTTTTCTCTTTTTTAAATTTCTTTTCTTAATTTCCTCCTTTTTCCTCTTTTCTCACTGGCTTTCTCCATTTCTCTATTACCTCCTCCTTATCTCTACTCCCTCAATATTATTGTGGCCATGAGTGCTTTATTCATTACATTGGTGCATTCGTCATCATATAAATTTTGAAAGTTTACCAAATCTTGACATTCAGTTGGGACAGAGTTTTATTTTTTTACATAATAAATCTTCCTATTTAAGAGCATAAACTATTTCTGCCTGTATACAAGTCTATTTTTATATTTTTAAAAAGTCTTAGATTTTTTATTTTGCAGTCTTGTAAATCTTTATAGGTTTTATCCCAAAGTAAGATCCAAGAGTTATTTTTATTTGGCTTCTGAAATTTAGATACTAATTACACATTCAAATTTGTTTTTCTGGGAATATGGGAATGGTACTATTTTTATATATTGAACTTTTTTAGAATGTTTTTGAATTTTCACAAGTTCCCGTAGGTTGTCTAAAGGCCATTGCATAGTTTTCAAATATAATGTGTAAAATAAAATTGAAAATTTGTTACCTTCTTTATTATCTTTATATAACATTTGATTATCGCTATATTGCATTGCCTAGAAATTCAAATGCAATATTCACTAAAAAAAATGGTGATAGTAGATATCCATCTGATTTTGAAGTAGTAAACCTAAACTTGCACCATTAATCATGTTATTTGCTATTGATAAATACTATTTTCCTGTTTGAAAAATGTTGAATTGATTGCTAAATTTATTCCAGAGAGTCAGTAGTTCTTATTTTTTATTATTTCTTGCTTACTACTAAATCAATATTTTTTTTCACACTTTTTAGGATTATTTTATTATATATTTTTAAATTTCTTGAGCCATCACTCTATTAATTATGTATCAATTTCTTTCTAAAAAGTCAATTTGATACTATACATTTCCTCTAAGAACTGCTTTAGCTAAACCCTACAAGATTTATTTTACTTGAAATAGTTTCAATGTCATTCTTTTAATATTTGATGATGACTCATAATTTCTTAAGCCATGATTTATTTAGAGTTACTAAAATTTTTATAAATCGTACTTTTAAGTACTTTTTTATGGATTTACAGCTCAGTGTCATTGTAGTCATGTATGAACTTTTTTTTTTTTTTTTTTGTATTTTTCTGAAGTTAGAAACGGGGAGGCAGTCAGACAGACTCCCGCATATGCCCAACCGGGATCCACCCGGCATGCCCACCATGGGGCGATGCTCTGCCCATCCGGGGCGTCGCTCTGTTGCGACCAGAGCCACTCTAGCACCTGAGGCAGAGGCCATGGAGCCATCCCCAGTGCCCGGGCCATCTTTGCTCCAATGGAGCCTTGGCTGCGGGAGGGGAAGAGAGAGACAGAGAGGAAGGAGAGGGGGAGGAGTGGAGAAGCAGATGGGCGGCTCTCCTGTGTGCCTTGGCCGGGAATCGAACCCGGGACTTCCTCATGCCAGGCCGACGCTCTACCACTGAGCCAACCAGTCAGGGCCTAAACTTTTTTATATATAATTGTTGATATAAAATTATGGCAATGTACATGGCCATTTACTTTTTTGTGAAAAAATGCATGTGCTTAAAAAAGAATTTGAATTTCCTTATTCCTGCTAGATACAGAAATCATAATTTCTAATATGTTATTGTTAATTGCTATAATCAAACCTTCAAATAGTGATATTCATTTGATTATCCAGTAATGACAAGGGTTTATGAAACATTTTCACTATAACTCTAAAATTTCAATTAACTCTTAGTAAATATTTTTACTTTACATATTTTGATTTCATATTGCTAGGACCATACAAATTTTAATCATCTTGATTTCTCATAATTAGAAATTATTATAAAAATATGCAATGACCTTTTTTATTACCAAAGTAATATATTTGTATAAAGCCTATTATGTCTTAAGTTAGATTAGCTAAAGTAATTGTGTTGATAAGTATTTTTCTAATATGTTCCCCAAGCTTTTGCTTTCAAACTTTTGGGTCCTTATGTTTGTTCTTATCTTTAGTAAATAGTTTGTTGCTAGTATAATTTTGGAGACCAAATCTGATAATATCTAACTTCTACTGTTGATTTTTAGTAGTTTATACTTACTTATGATTACTAACATATTTATACTTATTTCTAATGTCTTATTTTTTTATTTCTACATGTCATTAGTTTTCCTACTTCTTTTTATTTTCTTTCCTTTGCCTTATTTGAACTGCTTAGATTTTTTTTTTTTACATTTATTTTTCACCCTTGCTGGTTTAAAATTATATTTCTATTCTTTAGAGCTACTCTTTATATTTTGAATATGCAAGTTTTACTTAAATTCTAAACATAATTGAGTCTATTCCTTTCCTGCTCTAGAACTTAAGGTATTTTTTAAAGAATTAAAGGAAATACAGGAATTTGTGGGCAATAACAGTTTTTTGGTTTTGGAAAGAAAAAATTTTCCTCAAGCCTATAAAGGTTCTTTTACAGGTCTAATAAACAAATTGACATGAGACAGATTAACAGGAGACAAACACATTTAAGTTTGTCTGTATGAGAACCTCACATAAATGAGAGGTTAGAAAGCAGAAAAGGCAAACTTAGGTACATATGCCATCTGTAGCCGAAGAATGGGAGAGAGAACTTGGGTTTTAGCAGAGAGAAGGATGATTCGCGGGATAATAAGGATAGAAGATGTCCAGTAATTAGATATTTGCTCTACCATACAGAAAAAGTCATAAAAATTTATTTCTGATTATAACTCTAATTATGATCAAGGTCCCCAATTTAAATTCTTTAAGGGAGAAGTAATAATTACTCTTTAGCCCACAGGTTCTTGATTGACATTTTAGCTCATAATAATTCTTATGCCAAAAGTGGCACATCTTGAGGAGGCATGTTTTGAATCCCTTCATTGGTAACCAAGGGAAGATCTGTGAATGAGTCTCAGACTGGAAAAGGTGTTCCTGAGTTTGAGAGTTGGGGGGAAAGACAGCTCCTTGTGGTTCATTTAAGTTCAGGGACCCAGTGCCTGTTACAGAACGACTGTGAATGTAGAAACTGCCTTTTCCTTCTTGACCCCCTTACACCCCAGCCCCCACTGGAATGGGTACAGGAGCTCCTAGGCTGACAGAATCATTGACAGGCTCATAAAAGTTTTTTATTTCTTCCTCAAGAACTGAAACAAAGGTGAGGTCAGAGGTAAAAGTTTTGCCAATGGTAATTTCGTGGATCTATGGCTGATACCACCCTCTCATGTACTGGCATCACGCAAGGTCTCAGAATGGGGAAACAGAAGGATTGCCAGAGTCATAGAAGTGATTTGTTTTTCCAGAAGAAATGGAAATTTGGAGTCAGTGATGAAATAATAAAAATCTGTGTTTCTTACAATCTAAATTTATAAATTAAGATTCTATTATACCTAAAAAAATGAATTATTCTTCTAGAAAAAAAGAGGATATTGTGAAAAACAGTATCCTTATTTGAACATTCAACATTTGTTTAATTATATGCAAATACACTTGTGTGTGTGTGTGTGTGTGACAGACAGAGACAGAGAGAGGGACAGATTGGGACAGACAGGAAGGGAGAGAGATGAGAAGCATCAATTCTTTGTTGCGGCACCTTAGTTGTTCATTGACTGCTTTCTCATATGTGCCTTGACCAGGGAGCTACAGTAGAGTGAGTGACCCCTTGCTCAAGCCAGCGATCTTGGGCTTCAAGCCAGTGATATTTGTACTCAAGCCAGCTACCATGGGGTCATGTCTATGATCCCACTCTCAAGCCAGAGTCCTCGTGCTCAGGTGGCGAACCTGCACTCAAGCCAGATGAGCCCACACTCAAGCCTACGACCTCAGGATTTTAAACCTGGGTCCTCTGCATCCCAGTACCACTCTCTATCCACTGTGCCACTGCCTGGTCAGGCTATGCAAATACATTGAATACAATGAATTTAGCTCAGAAATTAAAGGGAATGACACTAGAGTTTCTGTCATTTAATATTTTGTTTTGCTGGGGGGATGCTGACTCTCAGGGTGCTGAATGGCTTGCTCAGGTTTAATTTGTTGGTAGAGGATAAGATTGGACTGAAAATGTCTTGTCTTCAATGTTCTTCCCACAGGCCTCTGCCTCAACTGATAATGGAAGGGGGAAGGAGCATTGAATCAATCACATCAAAATAGTAACAATTCCTAGCAGTGGAAAAACGCACCCAGAATGTGTTTGCAATTAATTATTTGCTAAATCCAGCAACCTGACTAGTGAGAACCATTAAGTAATAATACTTCAAAAACCATATTGTACTGAGTCACCTAACAGCTGCTGTGAATAAACATGTAACTATAGCTATTCTTTCATTTTCTAAGTGCTATAGGCATATGAAGAAAAATTCCACAAATAGTTCTTTATAATAACAGATATCTTTAGAAAGCTACATCAAAAGTATTTGTTCAATTCAATAAGTGCTTACTGAGTTTTGTGTGAATGCTAGGCTATTTATAGTTAGATAGCAAATAACTATGTTTATGCCGCTGTATAAGAGACTGAATGAAAGAATTATTTTTCTTCAGTAATTCTGACTATTTCTGAATTCTCAACAAGCCCAAACATCATCTGACACCAACTGAAGTTAGAAAACTTAATATCATAGAAGCTAGAAAATCCTACAATAGATATAAACAATACTTTTTTAAAAAGTGATTGCTCTTAGATAATATAAACTGAAGGAATAAGTTAGAGGGCCAGGCAGTAGATGTTTATTCTAAGGTAGATAACTCACTTCTATCAATCAAACCCTAATACAATATTTAGTAAAATATTTAAATATGAAAATTGTAGTTGCTTCAAAAGGACAATTTTGCTGTCAGTAAAATGTCCACAAAGTGAATATTCCCAAAATTTAATCCAGAAGTGAACCGTGAAACCTAAAATATTCTATCTGGCATAAATTAACAATGATGATATTATCAGAAGCAAACTAATGGCCGAAATGTATACTCTAAAAGAAATGTATGTTTTAAATTTGTAAGACCATAGTTTGAAAAATTATATTTGATATGACAGTCCCAAGACCAAAAGATGCTTAAAAATATTAATCAATATACTATGCTTAGTTGAATGAAGGTGCCCGGTATATTTTACAGTGATTTTTAATATCATAAAAATTAAATATAAATGATGCTTGCATTAATTAGAAAATTTTGTGAATTAGAATGCCTATTTAAGTGACAATCTCAGATGAACTTATCTTGTTATATGGTATTTATGTCTCAGAAAATTTTTGTCCTAAATGAACTAGTAAGCAAAATAGAATGTCTCTTATGTAGAAATTGATCTGACAACTGTGGGAAGACTAAGTGCAGATGGGGGTGGTGGTGGAAGGATTGAGCAAAAAAGGAGAAAAAACTCATGGACACCAACAACAGTATGATGAGTGTGAGGGGAGATGGGGAGGGAGAGAAAGAGAAAAGGGAGAGGGGAGATAAATGGTGATGAACAGAGACTTGACTCGGGGTGGTGAACACACATGCAGTGTATAGATGATGTGTTGTGGAATTGTGCACCTGAAACCGGTATAATTTAGTGAGCCAGTGTCACTCCAATAAATTAAACTAACTAAATAATTAAATAAATAATGTATTAAAATAAAATAAATAAAATTTTTGTTCTAACAATTAAGATTCATATTAAGGTGACCAATCGTCCTCCTTTAGAGAGGACAGTCCTTCTTTTGTAAGTTCTGTCCTCCCTTGAAAAGTGTCCTCCTACATGTCCTCCTTTTTGATATTGGAGGTCTAATCTGTAAACGTCCCTATTTGATCAATGCAGAGTTGACCCATTGCGTGTGATGTGACATATTTGTATTTGACATGACGATTCGTCAAGTATCAGTACAGTGCAGTGAGACCCGATTATGAGACACATGCACTCCGCACCGGAGACCTTAAGAAAGCGCATGATATACCAAGCATGCAAATGGCTTTGTGTACTTCTTAATGAAACATGACACGGCACATGACATTGTAGACTCATGATTATTTCTTTCTCAGTGAATATTCAATCAGAGAGAGGTAAGCACAATTCACGTTTTATTAATTCATTATCTGTTTAATAATTTCCAAATATGTATAATTTTAATTACAAGTATTTTTCCTAAATTTGAGTTTTAAAGTGGAAATCTAACCTCAAACCATATCCACTAATAACGTATTTTGATTAAATAGTTACATAAAACAGACACTTTTTATTTATTATTTATTTATTTATTTATTTTAATCATTTTATTTTTTTTAATGGGCCTACATCAATAAATCAGGATACATATATTCAAAGATAACATGTCCAGGTTATCTTGTCGTTCAATTATGTTGCATACCCATCACCCAAAGTCAGATTGTCCTCTGTCACCTTCTATCTAGTTTCTTTGTGCCCCTCCCCCTCCCACTTTCCCTCCCCCTTTCCCTCTCCCTCTCCCTCCTCCCCCCGGAACCACCACACTCTTATCAATGTCTCTTAGTCTCACTTTTATGTTCCACCTATGTATGGAATAATGCAGTTCCTGGTTTTTTCTGATTTACTTATTTCACTTCGTATAATGTTATCAAGATCCCACCATTTTGCCGTAAATGATCTGATGTCATCATTTCTTATGGCTGAGTAGTATTCCATAGTGTATATGTGCCACATCTTCTTTATCTAGTCGTCTATTGACGGGCTTTTTGGTTGTTTCCATGTCCTGGCCACTGTGAACAATGCTGCAATAAACATGGGGCTGCATGTGTCTTTACGTATCAATGTTTCTGAGTTTTTGGGGTATATACCCATTAGAGGGATTGCTGGGTCATAAGGTAGTTCTATTTTCAGTTTTTGAGGAACCACCATTCTTTCTTCCATAATGGTTGTACTACTTTACATTCCCACCAACAGTGGATGAGGGTTCCTTCTTCTCCACAGCCTCTCCAACATTTGCTATTACCTGTCTTGTTAATAATAGCTAATCTAACAGGTGTGAGGTGGTATCTCATTGCAGTTTTGATTTGCATTTCTCAACTAAAAAAGATGAGCATCTTTTCATATATCTGTTGGCCATTTGTATCTCTTCCTGGGAGAAGTGTCTGTTCATGTCCTCTTCCCATTTTTTTATTGGATTGTTTGTTTGTTTGTTGTTGAGTTTTATGTGTTCTTTGTATATTTTGGATATTAGGCCCTTATCTGAGATGTTGTTTGAATATATCATTTCCCATTTAGTTGGCTTTCTGTTTATTTTGTTATCAGTTTCTCTTGCTGAGCAAAAACTTCTTAGTCTGATGTAGTCCCATTCATTAATTTTTGCCTTCACTTCTCTTGCCTTTGGAGTCAAATTCATAAAATGCTCTTTAAAACCCAGTTCCATGAGTTTAGTACCTATGAACAGACACTTTTTAATTAGAAAATGATAAATACACCCAAATATCACTCCAAATTCATGGTTTTGTTTGATATTTAGTCTTACTAAATGAGTACTTTTTTCTTACAATTATTATTAAAAATTAATAGGCATGCAAGCATAATTACAATATAAAATATTATAACTGTTTTTATTATGTATTTATATTATAGTATATTATTGTTGCAATGAATAAAATGTGTTTTTTTTATTTACGGTATTGTTTTCTTCAATTTATTTTTGTCTTCCTTTTCATTGTAAAAAAGTTGTTCACCTTAATATTATTAACTAGAAAAATATAGATAACTAAGAGATGATTGGGATAATGAGTGATATGTTGAGTTAGGAGATGATTAACCTGTTTCATTTGACTTCTATCCTTTTCCCCTAAGTTTTTTCAAATGAATAGATTACCTTTTATATAATCAAGATAGTTCATGACCTAAAAATTTTCAGACTATGTGAGCTCTAATTTTGACCCTACCATTGATTTGATTTGTCACTGATCTTCCAAGGATAAATCATTAACCCCATCTAGTAAAATAGCAAAGGCTTAGTCTTTCATATGGTGAGTGAATGCATTACATTTTAAAGGAATCCCCTGGGTGATATGCACTTCAATTGCCCTTTTGCTCATCCAGTCTTTGTCTGACTGTTTTCTCATAAAAAAGAACAGTTGGGACTTTATATAGTTCCGCCTTTTGTCTCCCAGCTTTCCTCTTAGAGCAAAATGAGGACATTTTGGCTTTAGACTGTTCAATTATTCAATAGAAGTCAAACATCTCTCATCTAGATTATTTTTAAACTACAGACAAATTGATAACCTCAGTAGGGCTTAGAAAAGTACATATCATATTTTTTTTAGTTTGTTTTTATTGATTCAACAAGAATTTAATTATTTAAGCTGGATTCATAACATCTTTATTTTTAAAATGTCCTATACAATCTCAAGGAATCTCCCAGAACATAATATATTATGGAATGAATTGTACACCTGAAACTATAATTTTACTAACCATTTTCATCCCAATAAATTCAATAAAAAAATAAAACTTAAAAAGAAGGAAATCTCCCAAAAGGAACCGTTTCATTCATTCACATTAGGAAAAGTTCTCTTTGCTCTCCAAACTACTTTCCTTTTCAAACTCAAGGCAGGATTAAAGCCACTGATCTCAAAATAATTTTTAAACACTCAATCATTATTATTACTTATTTGTTTTCTATAATTTGAGGAGATACATTTCATTTAGAAAACATGGCATACAAATTTATAATGCAGTCGCTTGCTAAAATGCAAGGCATATTATAAATATGGTAATGGTTAAAACAATTTGTTTCTTTTTCTCTAACTCACTTGCAATAATATAAATTGTTCTGGGATTCACGGAGTTCGTTATCCCTGTGATAAAAAGGGTGCTAAAATTTTTACTTTGACCATGAAATTTGTTCCACTCTTCTAAAGAAACATCACTAACCTGTAAAGGGATTTTAACAACATGTCTATCAAAGTCAAACAATGCAATTCTTATACAGAGAAGGATGCATTGACTGGTAATGAGGTGTGAGAAGTTTCAAATAGCTTGGTATGGGACCAAGGTTAATATAATTATAGACCACAAACCCCAAGAAATCATTCACTCTCTTAACGTCTAAACTACCAGCCTGCAATAAAAGGTGGTCTTTCAGTCTTCAGTGTGCTGATTTAAAATGATCTATTGATCTGGACCAAAGAAAGATGAATATACTTTGAGTAACTGAGGCTGCCTCCAAGTGATAATGAGCAGAACGAAAGGAATGTAGCTGTGGGATAGGGAATCTGCTTTCCACAAAAGGCTATGGCAAAGCTGGGTCTTTAAAGAACAATGATGAAAATTCGGAGGAGAATGTTATTCTTGTCGACTTCGAGAAAATGCATTAAAAAGACGTCAGGAAGTACAGAGAAGAATCATACAAGTGAATAAAAGGTGGGTTCTGTGCAGTTTTGGACTGGTGAGGGAGCCGAAAGGAAACACATAACTTTGAGAACTGTGGAAATTTTACTTGTTTCTTTACATCATTTTTTGCTCTAAACCCATGGCAAATGAAAACATAACAAGAAAAAAAGCCCATCAAATCTTTCAATAATGGACATTTTTGTGTGTGCTCTGATGAAGAAGCAATAATATTATTTCTCTGATCCACATGCGTCTTCTCCTATTTAATTACTCATAGACACAGATACAAGCACACATGTTTTGCAGATAAATTCTCTTTAATAAATATATATTGGGAAATGGTGCCTACACATTTTTTTGGTATTATAAACAAGCTAACTTTAAAATATTGATGTCTACATTTTAGAAACCGTTTATGTTTGAGACACAAAACACATTTGTTAGTATAATTTTAAATGGTCCTATTTGTATTATACATTCTGTTATTTTAGTGATTTCTGTGCTTAGGTTTAATAAATTTTGTTTCTATCACGTTCTTCCCTGAGAATTTTCTTAATTATAGAGAAAAATTATTTATCATATTCTATCTTCTCTAGCATAAAAACAAAAATATGTAATAATATTTGTTCTACTTAAATATCAGTGTAGATACTGTATACACATTTAAGTTAGGATTAATCACATTTACCAGTTATTCTTTAGCATATTTAGACACCTTAGTAGTTAAGAATGAAAAGCAATATGAATAAAATATTTCCATTTTTTTTCTCTTGCACACCTTATCCAGACGTACCTTACCAAAGTACTCCTCACAGCTCCAATTTTTGTCACTTCTTGTAGTTTCTTCTGAGATATTTCACAAAGAACAGAACTGAGGTGCTTGTGACTCAAGGTCATATTCTGGAAATATCACCAAGTAAATATGCTTTTAGCTTGAAATCCAAGGTCTTAATCAGGAGTAGTCAACATTTTTATACATACCCCCCACTTTTGTATCTCTATTAGTAGTAAAATTTTCTAACCAACCACCAGTTCCACAGTAATGGTGATTTATAAAGTAGGGAAGTAACTTTACTTTATAAAATTTATAAAGCAGAGTTACAGCAAGTTAAAGCATATAATAATAATTACTTACCAAGTACTTTATGTCGGATTTTTGCTAAGTTTGGCAGAATAAATCCTTATAAAACAACTTACTATAGTTAAATCTATCTTTTTATTTATACTTTGGTTGCTCCGCTATTGCCCACCATGAAAACTGAAATGCCCACTAGTGGGCAGTAGGGACCAGGTCGACTACCACTGGTCTTAATGATAGTGAGAATAGAAATAATCACAATTTTGAAAGCATTTGTGTGATGTGGTAGGAAGTACCATTGCCCTACACTCAGGGAAAGTTCAGTGTACATCTTGGATTTGCCAAATATTTAGCTAAAGTTATGACTTCTCCCAGTCTCTTTTGTGCAAAATAGGGATAAAGTTTTATTAAAGGGTATTATTGTGGTCTTTTATTGTCTATATATTTTTGTCTATATATTTAGTTTTTATACTAATGAAATAGATATATAGTATATAGTATATAATATGTGCTATGTATAATATAAAATATATGTGTATATATCACATATGCCTATATGTATGCACACACACACAAACACAACAAAAGGCATGCAACAAAAACCATTATCTAACATTGCATACCTCACTATCTCCAGTTCCCTGAATAAGTAAACTTTTAACATTTCTCCTTCTTCAGATATTAAGCTCCATATTTCCAAATAATAAACTTATAATGCTATTTTACAAATTTTCTATTTAAAATTATCTAATTTCTGACATGGAAGATAAAGATTTAGCTCTTACTTTCCACCACTTACTCACATACTTACCCTCTTCACATCTGCACTGTATAGTTATATCATAACATTTAGATAAATCAATATTAGTGCTTTCTTTTCATGATTATATAGTATTGTTTGCAGGTGAATTGCAGAATTCACAAGCAATAAATTCACTTCTACATGTCAACATTTTGTTTTCTGAAATTAACAAGTGTTTCATTTTATAATTGGGTGATACGCTAAAGCATAATTCATCCCTACACTGTACAAAAGGACTATACAAGTCTTATTTTTCTGGTGAAACACATTAGGCATTTATTATTTCCTTGAGTCTGTACATCTGTATGTGATGTTTTTCTTTGCATCTGCTGCTCAGCAAGTGTGCAGACAAGAGGCTGTCAGCTCTCTAACTGGAGTCTTTTTCACTAGGAAATGCCTTTGCCTTGGTCTTGGTTGATCCTTTATTTTCTTCTTGCTTTGTTTACCTCTTCTTTTAGAGAAACGTATCTTCAAGAAGCTTTTTGAATAAAATGCACTGGAACTTTGAGATTTTGCATGTTTTAAAATATATTTTTAACCTCTTAGTTCAGTGGTACTATTTCTGTTATTAGAGGTAATTCTCTCTAGATACTTAAAGGCAATTTGTTGTGGTGGTGGTCTTTTTTTTTTTAATTGATTTTTAAAATTTATTTATTAAATTTAATGCAGTGACATTTATAAATCAGGGTACATATGTTGAGAGAAAACATCTGTAGATTATTTTGACATTTGATTGTGCTGTATACCTCTCCCCCAAAGTTAAATTGTCTTCTGTCACCTTCTATCTGGTTTTCTTTGTGCCTCTCCCTTCCCCCAACCCCTGTCTCCTTCTTCACCCCATCCCCCCTCCCCCCAACCCCCACCCCTGTTGCCATCACATTCTTGTTCATGTCTCTGAGTCTCATATTTATGTCCCTTCTATGTATGGATTCATATAGTTCTTAGTTTTTTTTTCTGATTTACTTATTTCACTCCGTATAATGTTATCAAGGTCCATCCATGCTATTGTAAATGATTCGATGTCATCATTTCTTATGGCTGAGTAGTATTCCATAGTATATATGTACCAAAGCTTTTTAATCCACTCGTCCTCTGACGGACACTTGGGCTGTTTCCAGATCTTTGCTATTGCGAACAATGCTACCACAAACATGGGGGTGCATTTCTCCTTTTGGAGCTGTTCTATGGTGTCCTTGGGGTATATTCCTAAAAGTGGGATAGCTGGGTCAAAAGGCAGTTCGATTTTCAGCTTTTTGAGGAATCTCCATACTGTTTTCCACAGTGGCTGCACCAGTCTGCATTCCCACCAGCAGTGCAGGAGGGTTCCCTTTTCTCCACATCCTCGCCAGCACTTATTCTGTGTTGTTTTGTTGATGAGCGCCATTCTGACTGGTGTGAGGTGATATCTCATTGTGGTTTTAATTTGCATTTCTCTAATGATTAGCATCTTTTCATATGCCTATTGGCCATCTGTATGTCTTCTTGGAGAAGTGTCTATTCATCTCTTTTGCCCATTTTTGGATTGGGTTGTTTGTCTTCCTGGTGTTGAGTTTTACAAGTTCTTTATAAATTTTGGTTATTAACCCCTTATCAGACGTATTGTCAAATATGTTCTCCCATTGTGTAGTTTGTCTTTTTATTCTGTTCTTGTTGTCTTTAGCTGTGCAAAAGCTTTTTAGTTTGATATAGTCCCATTTGTTTATCCTGTCTTTTATTTCACTTCCCCGTGGAGGTAAATCAGCAAATATATTGCTCCGAGACATGTCCAAGAGCTTACTGACTATGTTTTCTTCTAAGATGCTTATGGTTTCACAGCCTACATTTAAGTCTTTTATCCATTTTGAGTTTATTTTTGTGAGTGGTGTAAGCTGGTGATCTAGTTTCATTTTTTTGCAGGTAGCTGTCTAACTTTCCCAACACCATTTGTTAAAGAGGCTGTCTTTACTCCATTGTATTTCCTTACCTCCTTTGTCAAATATCAGTTGTCCATAGAACTGTGGGTTTATTTCTGGGTTCTCTGTTCTGTTCCATTGATCTATATGCCTGTTCTTATGCCAGTACCAGGCTGTTTCGAGTACAATGGCCTTGTAGTATAACTTGATATCAGGAAGTGTGATACCTCCCACTTTATTCTTCTTTTTTAAGATTGTTGAGGCTATTCGTGTTCTCTTTTGGTTCCATATAAATTTTTGGAATATGTGGTCTATATCTTTGAAGTATGTCATTGGTATTTTAATTGGTATTGCATTGAATTTATAGATTGCTTTGGGTAATATAGACATTTTAATGATGTTTATTCTTCCTAACCATGAGCACGGTATATGCTTCCACTTGTTTGTATCTTCCTTGATTTCTTTTATCAATGCTTTGTAATTTTCCGAGTACAAGTCTTTAGTCTCCTTGGTTAAGTTTATTCCTAGGTACTTTATTTTTTTGGTTGTAATTGTGAAGGGGATTGTTTCCTTAATTTCTCTTTCTGACTGTTCATTGTTGGTGTATAAAAATGCCTCTGATTTCTGAGCATTGATTTTATATCCTGCCACTTTGCTGAATTCATTTATCAGGTCCAGTAGCTTTTTGACTGAGACTTTAGGGTTTTCTTATACAATATCATATCATCTGCAAATAATGATAGTTTTACTTCTTCTTTTCCCACTTGAATTCCTTTTATTTCTTCTTCTTGTCTGATAGCTGTGGTTAGGACTTCCAGGACCATGTTAAATAAGAGTGGTGAAAGGGGGCACCCCTGCCTTGTTCCTGACCTTAAGGGTAATGCTTTTAATTTTTTCCCATTGAGTATGATGTTGGCTGTGGGTTTCTCATAGATGGCTTTTATCATGTTGAGGTATGTTCCCTGTATTCCCACTTTGCTGAGCGTTTTGATCATGAATGGGTGCTGGATTTTATCAAATGCTTTTTCTGCATCTATTGAAATTATCATATTGTTTTTCTCCTTTTTGTTTATGTGATGAATCACATTGATTGATTTACGAATATTGTACCAGCCTTGCCTCCCCAGAATAAATCCTACTTGATCATGGTGTATGATTTTTTCCATATATTGTTGGATCCGGTTTGCTAATATTTTGTTGAGGATTTTAGCATCTATATTCATCAGAGATATTGGCCTATAATTTTCTTTCTTTGTGTTGTCTTTGCCTGGTTTTAGAATCAGAATTATGCTCGCCTCATAAAAGGAGCTTGGGTGTCTTCCTTCCTCTTGAATTTTTTGAAATAGTTTGAGAAGGATAGGAGTTAGTTCTTCTTTGAATATTTGGTAGAATTCCGTTGTGAAGCCATCGGGCCCCCGACTTTTCTTTGTTGGGAGTTTTTTGATAACTGTTTCGATCTCCTTTGTTGTAATCGGTCTGTTTAGGTTTTCTGATTCTTCTAGATTGATTTTTGGAAGATTGTATGCTTCAAGGAATTTGTCCATTTCATCTAGGTTGTCTAGTTTTTTGGCATACAGTTCTTCATAGTATTTTCTTACAATATTTTGTATTTCTGTTGTGTCAGTTGTTATTTCTCCTCTCTCATTTCTAATTTTATTTATTTGAATCCTCTCTCTCTTTTTCTTGGTGAGTCTAGTTAAAGGTTCATCAATCTTGTTTACCTTTTCAAAGAACCAGCTCTTAGTTACATTGATCCTCTGTATTGTTTCTTTAGCCTCTATGTCATTTATTTCTGCTCTGATCTTTATTATTTCCTTTCTTCTACTACATTTGGGCTTTACTTGTGTTCTTTTTCTAATTCTTTTAGATGCAGGGTTAAGTTGTTTATTTGAGCTTTTTCTAGCTTCTGAAAGAGTGCCTGTAGTGCTATGAACTTCCCTCTCAGCACTGCTTTTGCTGTGTCCCATAAATTTTGAGTTGTTGTATGCTAATTGTCATTCGTTTCTAGGAATTTTTTTATTTCTTCTTTGATCTCATTCTTAATCCATTTATTATTTAACACCCTGCTATTTAGTTTCCATGTGTTTGAGAATTTTTGAGCTTTTCTGTTGTGATTCATTTCTAGTTTCATGCCGTTGTGATCGGAGAAAGTGCTTGATATGATTTCAGTCTTCTTAAATTTGTTGAGAGCACTTTTGTGCCCTAACATGTGGTCTATCCTAGAGAATGTACCATGAGCACTTGAAAAGAATGTATATTCTGCTGCTTTAGGGTGAAAGGTTCTGAAGATATCTATTAAATCGAGTTGATCTAGTGTTTCCAATAAGTCTGTTTCTTTGTTAATTTTCTTTCTTGAGGATCTATCTATTGATGTTAGTGGGTATTGAAATCCCCTACTATTATAGTATTGCTGTTGATCTCGCCCTTTAAATCCATCAAAGTCTGCTTTATACATTTGGGTGCTCCTATATTAGGTGCATAGATATTTATAATAGTTATATCTTCCTGTTGGATTACTCCCTTTATCATTATGTAGTGGCCTTCTTTATCTCTTACTATACCCTTTGTTTTAAAGTCCAATTTGTCTGATATAAGTATTGCTACCCCAGCTTTTTTTTTTTCATTTCTGTTTGCATGCAATGTTTTTTTCCATCCTTTAATTTCAATCTATGTGTATCTTTTGTTCTACGGTGTGTCTCTTGTAGACAACATATGTATGGGTCCTGTTTTCTTATCCACACAGCTACCCTATGTCTTTTGATTGGATCACTTAATCCATTTACATTTAAGGTTATTATTGATATGTCGTTGTTTATTGCCATTTTCTTCTTTAAAGGTGTATTCCTTTTTTGCTATATTCTTTTCCCACTTTGATCTGTTTACAACAGGCCCCTTAACATTTCCTGCAGCATTGGTTTGGTTGTAATGAATTCCTTGAGTTGTTTTTTGTCTGAGAAGCTTTATATTTCTCCTTTGATTTTAAGCGATAGCCTTGCTGGATAAAGTAGTCTTGGTTGTAGGTTTTTGTTCTGCATTACTTTGAATATTTCTTGCCATTCCCTTCTGGCCTCAAGTGTGTCTGTTGAGAAGTCAGATGTCATCCTTATGGGGGCTCCTTTGTAGGTGAAAACCTTTTTTTTCTCTTGCAGCTTTTAATATTTTCTCTTTATTGCTTAGCTTTGGTATTTTAATTACGATGTGTCTTGGTGTAGGTTTCTTTGGGTTTCTCTTTAGTGGAGTCCTCTGTGCTTCTTGGACTTGTGAGAGTTTCTCTTGCATTAATTTAGGGAAGTTTTCAGCTATGATATGATTGAACAACATCTCTATTCCTTGTTCTTCTTCTTCTTCTTCAGGAACCCCTATGATGCGGATGTTATTTCTCTTCATGTTGTCACAGAGCTCTCTAAGGGTTTCCTCTGACTTTTTGAGTCTCTTTTCTCTTTTCTTCTCTGTTTTCATGCCTTCATTCCAATTGTCCTCTAATTCACTGATTCGATCCTCTGCTCTATCTATCCTGTTTTTAATTCCTTCCATTGTGGTCTTTATTTCTGATATTGTATTTGTCACCTCCAACTGATTCTTTTTTATACTTGCTATTTCTTTATTTAGATGTTCATAGTGACCATCCATTGTTGTTGTAAGATCCCTAAGCATCCTTACAATCATTATTTTGAACTCTGCATCTGGAAGTTTGATTATTTCCATATCACTCAGTTCATCTCCTGAAGGTGTCACTTGTGGTTTCATTTGGATTGCACTTTTTTGTCTTCTCATGGTGTTTGGGTGTTTTATTTGTAGAGTTGGTTGAGTCTAGGCTTGGTGTTGTCTGCCTCCAGTTTTCAATTGTGATATTTCTAGGTCTTCTTGGGTTGGTATCAGCTGTTATCTGTAATCCACTTTTGGATTTGGGCAGCTTTGAAGTCTTGATTTGTTTGTTTTCTTAACAGGTGATAGTCTTGTTTACTGATCTCAGCAGGGGGCTTCCTTGAAACTGTATCCAGGAATGCGATGGGTGTAATCTGAGACTCTGAAGGCCTCTTTAGCCAGCTAATCTCACTGGGGGCAGGGTGTTTTCTCAGCTTCAGTAGGGGGAGGTGTATCTCAGATCTCCATGGAGACCTGAGTTACTGCCCCTCCTCCCCACTTCTTGTTTTCAGCTGTGTCTTGTTGCGTTGATTGGAGCTGGATAGATGTCCGGAGATCTCTGATCTGGAAGCAATTCAGCTCTGTTTTGTGAAAGGTTCAATCCCTCCCCCAGCTATGGCCACCTCCAGCACAGATGAGTCAGCCCTTTTAGCTCGTCTCCTGCATTCCTTATCCCCTCACAGTCTGTCCCTCTCCCTGTCCTTTCCACTTGGGAGATAAGCTGGTCTTTTCAACACACCTTGCTCCCTGGTCGCCAGGTAGGTGGCTGTGAGCAGCAGTTTCTTCCCTTTTCCCTATATGAGGTCCTCTCTGGGCTCTCAGCCTCACCCCCCCTCCATTCCTGTAAGCAGAGGAGATTCAGGCACTCCCTACCAGGGTTGTAGCTTCTTCTTTGCTCCTTGGTTTTTGAGAGCTGTTCTTGCAGTTCAGAGTTGGTTTTTCATGCTGATTTTTCCTAAATTGATTTGTATTCCAGTTTGGTGGTGAGAGCTGGGCGTCTGTGTGTCCGCCTACTCCGCTGCCATCTTCCTTCTCTCTTGTGGTGGTCTTTTAACTACCAGTGCTGCCATTGGGAAGTTTAAAACAATTTGATTACTGGGAATTTATTTTTGTTTCTTTTTATCCATCCCATTCCACTCCTCAATCATAGAACTTTTTGATTCTTCACTTTCAATACCTTTGGTCTACTATTTCTCAATGCTATGCCTTAATTTAGATTCTTTTCCCTGGTTAATCAGTGGGTCTTTTCAATTTAGAATCTTGTGCCTGAGGAAAAAAAATTGCATTGTTTATTTAACAATGGTCCTCCATCCAATATTTTCATTTTTTAGCTGTTTCAGGTATTCCTTTTGGTTGAATCTTAGAAATTTGGCAGCTATAATTATTTTTTTATTATTATTTTATGTGTATTTTTTGAAGTGAGAAGCAAGGAGGCAGAGAGACATACTCCCGCATGTGCCCCACTGAGGTCCATCCAGCATGCCCACTAGGGGGTAATGCTCTGCCCATCTGGGGCACTGCTCCGTTGCAACTGGAGCCATTCTAGTGCCCAAGGCAGAGACCATGGAGCCATCCTCAGCACGTGGGCCAACTTTGCTCCAATAGAGCTTTGGCTGCGGGAGGGGAAGGGAGAGAGAGAGAGAGAGAAAAGAGTGGGGGAAGGGTACAGAAGCAGAAGTTTTCCCTCCTCTTGAATTTTTTTGAAATAACTTGAGAAGAATAAGAGTTAGTTCTTCTTTGAATATTTGGTAAAATTCACCTGTGAAGTCATCAGGCCCAGGATTTTTGTTTGTTGGTAGTTTTTTGATAACTGTTTCAATCTCATTTTTTGTAATCAGTCTGTTTAGGTTTACTGATTATTCCAGATCAATGTTTGAATGATTATATCTTTCAGGGAATTTATCCATTTCATCTAGGTTGTCCAATTTTTTGGCATACAATTTTTCATAGTATTTTCTTACAATCCTTTGAATTTCTGCTCCATCAGTTGTTACTTCTCCACTCTCATTTTTAATTTTATCTATTTGAGCCCTTTCTCTTTTTTTCTTGGTGAATCTGGTTAGAGGTTTATCAATTTTGTTTACCTTTTCAAAGAACCAGCTCTTGGTTTCATTGATCTTCTGTACTTTTTTTTTCTTTCTTCTATGTCATTTATTTTTGCTCCGATCTTTATTATTTCTTTCCTTCTACTTCCTCTGAGATTTCCTTGCTGTCCTTTTTCTAGTTCTTTTAGGTTTTGGGTTAAGTTGTTAATTTGAACTTTTGTTTGCTTCTAAGATATACCTGTATTCCTATGAACTTCCCTCTCAGTACTGCTTCTGCTGTGTCCCATAGATTTTGAGTTGTTGTATGTTCATTTTCATTTGTTTCAAGGAAATTTTTTATTTCTTTCTTGATTTCATTGTTAACCCATTCATTACTTAATAGCATGCTATTTTAGTCTCCAAGTGTTTGAATGTTTTTCAGTTTTTCTATTGTAGTAGATTTCTAGTTTCATGACGTTGTGATCAGAGATGATTCTTAATATGATTTCAATCTTAAATTTGTTGAGACTCATTTTGTGTCCTAACATGTGGTCTATCCTAGAGAATGTACCATGAGCACTTGAAAAGAATGTATATTGTGCTTCTTTGCAGTGAAAGGTTCTGAAGATATGTCTTAAATCCAGTTGATCTAGTGTGTCATTTAAGGCTGCTGTTTCTTTGTTAATTTTCTGTTTGAAGGTTCTATCCTTTGATGTTAGTGGGGTATTAAAATCCCCTAGTGTTATAGTATTGCTGTTGATCTTGCCCTTTTTGTCCATCAAAATCAGTTTTATATATTTAGTTTCTTCTATATTAGGCACATATATATTTACAATAGTTACATCTTCCTGTTGTAATGCTCCTCTTATCATTATGTGGTGACCTTCTTTATCTCTTACTATAGCCTTTGTTTTAAAGTTTATTTTTTCAGATATTAGTATTGTTACCCCACCGCTCTTTTCCTTTCTGTTACTGTGAAATATTTTTTTCCAACCCTTTACTCTCAGTCTATTTGTTCTAAGGTGCATCTCTTGTACACAATAATTGTACAGGTCCTATTTTCTCATCCATGCAGCTACCCAATGTCTTTGGATTGGATCACTAGATCCATCTACATTTAACATTATTATTGATATGAAATTTTTTATTGCCATTTTATTCTTTAAATCTATAATCCTCTTTTTCCCTATTTCTTTTTTTCTTTGCTCTTTTTTTTAAAAGGACACACCCTTTTTTAAAAACTATTTATTTATTTATTTATTTATTTATTCATTTTTAGAGAGGAGAGGGAGAGACAGAGGAGAGACAGAGAGAGAGAAGGGGGGAGGAGCTGGAAGCATCAACTCCCATATGCGCCTTGACCAGGCAAGCCCAGGGTTTCGAACTGGCGACCTCAGCATTTCCAGGTCGACGCTTTATCCACTGCGCCACCACAGGTCAGGCTTCTTTGCTCTTTTTACAGCAGTCCCCTTAACATTTCTTGCAGTACTGGTTTGGTTGTAATGAATTCCTTGAGTTTTTTGTTTGTTTGTTTGTTTGTTTGTTTTTGTCTGGGAAGCTTTTTATTTCTCCTTCAATTTTAAACAATAATCAACAATAATCTTGCTGGATAAAGAAGTCTTGGTTTTTGGCTCTTGTTTTGCATTACTTTGAATATTTCTTGCCATTCCCTTCTGTCCTCAAGTGTTTCTGTTGAAAAGTCTGATGTCATCCTAATGAGGGCTCCTCTATAAGTAATTAACTTGTTTTCTCTTGCAGCTTTAGTATTTTTTCTTTATCTCTTAACTTTGGTATTTTAAGTATGATGTGTCTTGATGTAGGCATTATTGGCTTTCTTTTTATTGGGACTCTCTTTGCTTCTTGAACTTGTGTGACTTTTTCCTTCATTAATTTAGGAAAGTTTTCAGCTATGATTTCTTTAAATAGGTTCTCTATCCCTTATTCTTTCTCTTCTCCTTCAGGAACCCCTATGATGAGGATGTTATTTCTCTTCATATTGTCACAGAGTGCTCTTATAGTTTCCTCAGACTTTTTGAGCCTTTTTTCTTTTTGCTGCTCTGTTTCTGTGCTTTTATTTATCTTGTCCTCTAAGTCACTGATTCAATCCTCTGCTTCATCCAGCCTGCTGTTACTTCCTTCTAGTGTAGTCTTCATTTCTGATATTGTAATTGTCATTTTGATTGATTCTTTTTTATTATTTCAGTGTCCTTTTTGATGCTTGCTATTTCTTTATTTAGGTGCTTGTATGTTCATCGTTTGTGGCTCTAATATCCTTAAGTATCCTAACAATCATTATTTTAAACTCTGCATTCAGTAATTTCGTTACTTCCATCTCATTCAGTTCTGTTTCTGGGGGTTTCTCTCGTTAATTCATTTGGATTGCATTTCTCAGTCTTCCCATTTTTCTGTGTGCTGACTACAAGCTTGTTGGGTTAGGGCAGCTGAGGTTGGTACAGGAAATGTGGCCTCTACTCCAGGGCTTAATCCCTCAGCCTCTGCTGGTTGCTCAGATTAAAATTCTCCCTAACAAGATGAGCCACATAAATGTCTTAATTTTCCTGTTGTTTGTTTGATGGGTCCAGCAGAGAACTGTGATTAGGATGGGGGTAGTGAGCATATCATGCCTTTGGCCCCAGTTGAAACAATATCCATGCCTTTTTTTTTCTATATGGTAAGTCCATAGGAATACAGTGGGTGTGATCTTTGAGTACCATAGGTGTGGTATTCCCAGCTACTCTCTGGCGTTGGAGCGTGTTCTCCATATCAGAAGGGGGAGGTGTAGCTCAGGTCTCCTTGGAAGCCTGAGTCACTGCCCCTCACTTTTACTTCCTCTGTCTGAACAGCCTTTCGTGTTGATTGGAGCTAGAGAGATTTTTGGAGGTGGGTGAGATTTTCTGTGCTGGCCCTTAAAGGCTGCATTAACTTCTTTGCAAGCTGTTTTCCATAGACAGAAATCCTGCTCTTTTTACCCACTCAATGCTGTCAGGTTGTCCCTTCTAGTTTCTGGGTTTCTTGGCTGGGGCTTCGGTCCTGGGGCTGAAGACCCTCACCTCTCAGGGTCTCTCACCCCACCGTGAGAATCCCTCTGCAATCTCAGCCATCCCTCAACCCCCACTGTGTCCCTGCCTTTCCTTCCCTCTCAGTGTGGTTTCTTTAGTGCTCCTTGATTTTCAAGTCCTTTTCTTTTAGTCCAGGGTTGGTTTTTCACAATGATTGTTCTTAAATTGTTTAGTAATACAGTTTGTTCCTGAGAGGTGGCAGTTTGTATGTCTGCCTACTCCTCTGCCATCTTGGAATTTCCTATCTTTGTTATTTTCAATTGCCATTCATCCATCGAATCTCCCACTCTCAATTTTCCAGAAGGTTGTAATTTCTTAACTATTTTTGGCTCTTTCTGCATTATTTTCTAGGTTTGTATGTTTATACTTTCTTAAGGGTTATTTTACTGTTGTTTTAGTGGAAATTTATATGTAAATTAAGATAACTATTTGTTCATCGTGCTATATTTACCACAACAATGCCAGTAATGGTTTACTTTATTTCCCTTAAAGAGAAGATACATTTATTTAAAAATAATCTAATATGGGTTGTCAACTTAAATAAAGTGTGGAACTTCTCCAGTTACAATGGAAGTAAGGGAGATAAAACCCCACTAATTAGGTTTTATCTTTCTTACCTCACCAACCCAAAGGAAAGTTGAGGACTCAGTTGTTGAGGACTACAGAACACTCTTTGGACTCCATACAATTACAATTATATAACCATACAATACTGCTTAGGATTTAATTCCAGATTACAAAGACTACTTTTTTTTAACCTTAAGAATAAATGCCTTATTGCGAGGAATCATTTTGACAGACTAGAAGGATGGGTCCCACATAGAAGTCAGTTTTCTTGCAATCTTATCCTTCTGCTGTGGTTGAGAAAGCTCCTACCTCTGATCGAGGAAACTATCAGAGGAGTCCTCTGCAACAGTCTGCACCAGCAACATAAAGAAGTATTTCCTTAATTTCTCTCTTCTGTCCTAGCTGTGACCCAATTTAACATTTTGAGCAAATGTATATGACTGGTGGAACTGCAATCATATGTGTAAGCCAATGGCATAGAAGTCTGAGAAATGCATAGGGGGATTGTATAGTATACTCTGGCAAAAGGCTGGCCCGGTTGTGAAGAAAAATAATCTGTTATCTAGCCAAACATCTATTTGTCCACCTACATATGCAACAGCTTGCTTTTTTCACACAGGAATATAACCTGAATGTTTTAACTCTACCTTTTCTTCTTTTTATATACATACAATTCCAAATAATTGAGTTTTTTAGTCATGCTCATCAAGCTAGGCTTAGGAGTTGATCAGTCCGATGCTTGCATTGATTTGTGGCTTGGGTTTTACATAGTGAATGTAAAAGTAGAACACAGTAGACCTCCTTACCATGGTTTCACTTTCTGTGGTATCACTTATCCACGGTCAACTATAGTCCAAAAATATTTAATGAAAAATTCCAAAAACAAAAGATTCGTAAGTTTAGATTGCACAGTCGTGGGTATATGGTGAACTTTCCTTCCATCCCGCTTCATTCTACCTGCAATGTGAGTTATCTCTTTGTTTGGCACATACACGAACACCACTACCCACTGTTCACTCAGTATTCTTGTTATCAGATGAATAGTCAGTGTCTCACAATGCTTGTGTCCCAAAATAAGAGTAGTGATGCTGACAGATTGGATATGCCAAAGAAAATACATAAAGTGCTTCCTTTAAGTAAAAAGGTAGAATTCTTTGACTTAATAAGAAAAGGGAAAAATGTATGTTCTGTTTTTAAGATGCATGGTAAAAACTAGTCTTCTATCTATGAAATTGTGAAGGAAAAAGAAATTTGTGCTAGTTCTGCTGCCTCACCTCACACTGTAAAAGTTATGGTCATAGTGTCTGATAAATACTGATTTATGATGGAAAAGGCTTTAAAATTGTGAGTTGAAGACAAGAATAGAGAGATCACATTCATATACCTTTTATTACAGCATATTATTATAATTGTTCTATTTTATTAATAGTTACTGCTGTTAATCTGTTATTGGGCCTAATAGGTAAAGTAAACTTTTCCATTGGTGTGTATGGAGAGGAAAAGAACAGTTATATAGGGTTTGGTACTGTCTGTGGTCTTCAGGAATCTGAGGGTCTTGGAATGTGACTCCTGCAGATAAGGGGAGACTATTGTAAGTGTGCAGACAGTGGAGCTATATAGTGGATAAACCACAGTCTTTAAAGAGAAAAAAATCCAGAAAATACTGACACTAATTTTAAAGGACTTAGTTATTAATCAATCTATTAAATAAAATCCTTGCCTGCAAAGAATAAGGTAGTGCAAGAAGGAAATATTATAAAATGATATAGTGAATTCATAGAACTTTTTCAGAACCAGAAAAATCAGAAGTGAAGGCTGCCGTACCAGAAGACTCAAATTATGTTAAAGTAGCTGTTTTTAACCAATGTGCGGCAATAGTTTCTTTAACATGCAATACTTGACTAGTCAGGGGCACTGACCTCTTTTCCCTTAAATTGCCAAATAAAAAATGACAGCAGTCAACACAACAATATATTTCTGGTTTGCATAAATCAGAATTATGCCTATTTTTTGTCAGATTACCAAAAAAATTTTTGGGGGTGTGCTGAAGAATTTTAGTGTTTAATTTATGTGTGCCATGAGAAGAAAATGGTTGAAAATCACTGCATTAAAGAATTGCTTCAGGCCCTGGCCAGTTGGCTCAGAGGTAGAGTGTCATCCTAGTGTGTGGATTTCCCAAGTTCAATTCTTAGTCAGGGCACACAGGAGAAGTGCCCAGATGCTTCTCTCCCCCCCCCACACACACACTTCTCTGTCTCCATCACTCTCTCTCTTCCCCTCCTGCAGCCATGGCTCGACTGGAGTAAGTATTCCCCGGAAGCTGAGAATGGCTCTATGGCCTCGCCTTAGGTACTAAGAAGAGCTCAGTTGCTGAGCAATGGAGCAACACCCAAGAGGGGTAGAGCACCACCCCCTAGTGGGCTTTCCAGGTGGATCTTGGTGGGGGTTCATGTGAGAATCTATCTCTCTGCCTCCTCTCCTCTCACTGAATAGGGGGAAAAAAGGAATTGCTTCATTGGAAACCCTGTTGCCTAGATCTGGTCACAGACCCTGCAAACAGCATGGCTGAGGCTAGGAACTGTACACCTCTCATTAAACTCTCATCTTTCTATGAGAAGCTAGACTCTGCCAACATACTAGATAGAAAGGGTTCCAGGCACCACCTGTTTCTTCATGTTGCTTCTGAATTAACAGAGTTGAAGCATCATGCCTGTGTCTTAGTTGCCACAAAGTGCTTGCTTTTTGAGTTTGAAAATGCATGAACATTAAAATGTTTTCTACAAAAGGATTGAATAGAGGGTATAGGAAATCAAGAAAGCTCATGAAATTGGATGATGACATCAATAATTGTGTTATTGGAATTTAATATTTAATTCATGAATTCATTGCAGGAAAGGGCAAGTATTTAGAGTATAGAAGGAACTATATAAGTGATTAAGAGTAAAGAATAGTGCCTGACCAGGAAGTGGTGCAGTGGATAGAGCATCAGCCTAGGATGCTAAAGACCTATGTTTCAAACCCTGGGTCATAGGCTTGAGTGTGCACTCACCAGCTTAAGCACGGGGTTTCCAACTTGAGTGTGGGATCATAAACATGACCCCCTGGTCACTGTCTTGAGCCCATAAATTGATAGCTTGAACCTAAGGTAGTTGGCTTGAGTAAGGGGTCACTCGCTCAGTTATAGCCCCCCAATCAAGGCATATATGAGAAAGCAATCAATGAATAACTAAGGTGCTGCTTCTCATCTCTCTTCCTTCCTGTCTGTTCTTCTCTCTCTCACTTAAAAAAAATAATAGTTATACTTATTAAATATAGTAAATATGTATAGTAAAAATATAATCTGAAAGTATGAATGAATAAAAAGCAGTCATTCCCACATTTTATCTAATATTTAGATGAGTTTGTAGCAGTGCTTATTATAACAGTTATACTAGCAATGGAAAAATCAATGAAGTGATTAACTTATTAATAACTTGTTATTAGAATTTTAATAACTCTAGAAAAATGGTAAAGTATATTTAATTACTTTGAATCAGCCAAAAAAGATATTTCTGATGTTTGATTTTTCTTGCACGCAATAGTATCTTAAGGTGTATCACACATATGTAAGTGATATAAGTTAATATAGGTCAAAAATAGGACTTTGAGTATAATTTCTAGAAATTAATATATCAGAAATTAGTAGAATTTTTGTTTTTTAAAATGTAGTAAATAACTGTAGTCTAACATGCAGTTTGAATTACTAATGTATTTTGACATCAAAATAAAATGTCCTTAGAGCAGCAATTTCAATGCAAAAACAAAGTATTTCTTCCTTATTTATTTATTTTGATAGCAGAGACACTATTAGATAAATTTGAACATGCAAATATCTCTTTCTAAATAAGGAGAACAAATATTTTTCTGTAAGGATTTACTTCAAGCATCACTTAATATAGCTATAATTTTAACTTGTTTTTATAGCATTTTTTATGTTATCTCAATGGAAACTGCTTATAATAATGGAAAATTAGCATATGTACATGCTGTTGTTTTCTTGTAATTATTTTATTATAATATTTTTAATTTTTTAAAGTTATTTTTAGTCACTTTGAGATTTAACTGTATCATGTTCTTATTTCATAATAATAAAGTATGAGAGAGTTATTATAAAACAAATGATTTCCTGTGTCATAAATTTTAAAGACCGGTTTGTATGTAAATGGCTAGAAAGAGATGAAAGGAAGTTGGAAACAGGAGAATAATAAAGATGAAAGTGAGGAAAAAGAAAAAATATTTAAGAGAGCTGAAATAGAAAAGGGAAGAAAAAAAGTTTGATGTGAAAAATGGGATAGTGGGAAGAAGTTATAGAACAGAAGATAAGATAAATTTGCATGGTATTTTAATCTATGAAAGAAGTTACATTGTTGATGGAGGAGAAAGGAAATATTTTTAAAAAAATATTTGTAAAATAAGTGAGGTCTAACCATGTGCTTAGATGAATGGAGTTAATGGATTGAGGACCTTACAAAAAGAATATGAGAATATAACTGTCATGCTGAGTCATATCTACTCTAGAGATCCAGCATAGTTTCTTTGATGTTTTTCAGGAAAATTTGCTGGTTGCCCTCTACACCTAAACCTCAGGGCGTCTGTGATCCTTAACTTCCTTTTGGTAACCCATTATAAACTTCATGCATGAATTTATCTAAGCCCTTCCTGAACCTATTTATATTTTTAGACTATATAACCTTCTGGGGTAATGACTTGCATATGTTTACTACCGACTATGTAAAGTACAAAGTATAAATCCCTTTTATCTTTTGCGCTACATTGGGCATCCTCAAGTCCCGGTGCTCTTTAATTTGGTGAAAGGAATTCAATTTTACCTTTCATGATTTGGTAATTTGAATATATGTGGTCTCATCTGTAGCTTTATCATATTCCTAACTTTTTATGGTATTTGGACATAGAAGCAAAGTTGGGCCACATAATATAGAGAGTTTTACTTTTAATTAATTGTAGACTCTGAAGAAAATTATCTCGTATTTATAGATCTCAAAATTGTCTGTAATTCAAAGTGCTTGATAATGTCTAGAATTTCTTTCATCCTCCTTACTTACCTTCCAACCGCCCATCCCACCTAGCCTGCAGGGGTAAGACACGTGTAAGAGCAGGAGAAACTGCAGTGCGGATGAGGACCTAAGCTTCAGGATTAAACCACCAGAATTTAAATCCTGTTATCTCCACTTCCTTAGCTCTATGCCCATCATCAAGGTGTTTACTTTTCTATTTTTTTCCACCAGTAAATCAGAAATAATGATAGGTTGAACTTCACAGGATCATTTTTTTTAGAAAAGTATGTGTATATAACTGAAAACAGCATCTGCCAATATAATAAGCGCTATATAAAAGTTAACATGTACACACGCACACATTCAAAAAGAGCAACCATACTTCCTAACACCTGTGCCCTTACATGATCCCATTCCACAGTGACTCTGGGCTTGCCCATGTGACTTGCTTTGGCCAACGGGGCATCAGAGAATATGAAATAAGTCTATTTTCATAAGTGTATTTGCATGGGGGTTACCTTGTTGGAGGTCACCATGTAAAGAAATCCTCTAGTCTTTTGGCTACATTGAGAGAAAAGTTCAGCTCTCTAGCTAGAGACTAGATCCCACTTGACCTACCAGCTGAATACAACCACAATGGTTTACCCAAGTGAGTCAAGTGGAAGGACTGCCAAAGAATTCTGATAAATAAACTTATTTCTCTTTAAAATCAATAAATTTAGGGTGGTTTATTACAGAGCAGTCTGTAACTAATAGTTTGATATTCTCTGGTTCTTTTCTATAGGCTAGTCTTGAGGGTTTATGACTGACTGAAAATTCACATAATCTAACCTAGTAAAATATAATCCCATTTCCTGTAAATATGTATACACTGTATGTACACATTTGACAAAATAAATATAATGGGATTAAACTGAACAGGTAAGTCATATCTGATTTAATGTTTCTGGGAAACAGGCTCAGAGATAGAGATTATTTCACAAGCCAGAAGTTATTGGAAAGTGTTCCTAGTATTAATGCATATGAGGGAGTGAGGAAATCAGGGGGAAGTTAAACTATAATGAATTGATACAGGGGTCTCAACAGGTCACACACAGGGCTCTGGAACTGTGATGGCTCTTCTGAATTGTCCCAAATTTACATAGGTAGGCTGAACCTTTGTACTACAGCTTTTATTAGTTACTGTTGATGACTGCCTCCAAGAGAGAAATTTAACCTTGGGTGAGGCACCTTTTATTACTGGGGTAAAGTTCCCCTTTATTTGCAAGTAATATATATATTTTATTGACATATATTTGACATAGAAAATTGTATCACTTTTAAGTGCACAACATTCTGTATTTGTCTATATTGCAAAATGAACACACAAAGTAAGTTTTTTCTTCTGATAACAATTTTTAAGATCTGATCTCTTAGTAACATTCATATGTACAATATAGTATTAACTATGGTCACCATGCTGTACATTATATCCTCAGGACCTATTTATATTATTTATTTTTATTTAATAAAACATGGTTTTATTAGTCAACTACAGTCATAGTATAATCATTATCTATTTTCTTCTTTATTCATTCCACCAAACACAGAACAAAGCTGTGTGCCAGTCTAATTTTCTCATGTGGGGTATAACCTTGATTTGCCAGCAAATCCCCTTTCTCAGTTTCACAGGTGAGAGAGACAAGTTGAGTCTTCTTTCTCAGATGTAGACATTGCAAACTTTGCAATGACACGTGGGATGATACAGTTGTGCAGTGTAGGAAGAGATGTCAAATTTAAGCAGGCTCCAATGCTGCTTTTCTATGTGATATTTGTTCATTCTGTCCACTGCTCCTGTGAGAGAAAGTCACCAGTTGATATACATATGTTTATCACAGTCACAGTTAAATGTGTTGTGCAACCTGTAGGAAAGGCCCCAGTGGGACTCAGCTTCTACAACTTCATGTCACTTACACCAATGCAATGAAGCTGCTCATAGAACGTTTCACATGAAGAGCTACTGTGGATGAAGAGCTTTGTCTCTTCTGCCACCATCATATGATTATCTTGGGAAAATTATGATTTTTAATGGATCTTGGACTGAGATCAGTTCAGAGTGCCTCAACACACACATAGGTTCAATCCTGCATGTCCTGGTATCTGACTCTTCTCCCCCAAAGTCAGACAGCTGATTTTCAGTCTTCTGATGATATGTGCAGTGTTCAGGTGCATTGTAAAAGTAGGGGTGGCCATCCCTAGCATGTTTCTATCTTCAGAATTTAGGACTTACAGATGATTCTCATTTCCTGAACCATCATTGCCTTCCAATGCTCAGATGCCAGATATATGGGGTACACATCGGAGAAGCTCCCATTTATATTTTGCCCCTCAGTAATGAAGATCTTCCTTTATTGACATCAGAAACTGGGATTAACTATGAGCAGCTGTTTCCAATGTGTATGGTGATACTTTCTTAGGCCTCTCTCTAGGAACCAAGATTGGCAACAGCTTCATGGAGTCCATAGTGACTGAATTTCAGAAGAGAAGGTCCTGTTAAATTAAATTAGATGGCCCTAGAAGCCACCAAAGAACCCAGCATCAAGTTCTCCCTTTTATACATGTAAGAGACTATATGCATTGGATTAAGTTCGTCACATTAAATACACACATATGTAGGAACAAGTAAATAATGATGACTTAACAGAGGAGGATCTGATTTCTTTTAAATGAAGTACGGTTAAGCAGCCCAGCGCTGGTCTGGCAGTCCCTTGCTGTCTCCCAGCCCTTTGCTTGGCCATCCTTAGTTATGGCCCTCGTTGATTTAAAGTAGCTGCTGTATCTTCAGTCGTCTCAGTTATTAGAATGAAGTAAAAAAAGGAAGACATGCCCCAAGTGTTTTGAAGAAATTTCGCTAAGCACTAAGTCTTTCATTTACATCATATTTTTTTGGAGCTTAGTCATATGACCACAGCTAGCTGTGTGGAACCTTGTCTGATTATTTGCTTAGCTCACTGTGCAGGGTCTCTGGATGATAGCCGATTCAGAGTAGATTCAGTTGCTGTTTATTGTATGATGACTTATAAACTAAGACAATTATCTGCCCAATGTACACCCAGAGAGGAAGAAACAGAAAGAACGGCACAAGAAATTTCATTTAGAACAGATGTAACGTAGGAAATACTGAAATCATTAGCCCATCAAAATGACGAAATCTCCTAAGTATTAAGAGTAAAGCCTCTTAGCCTGGAGGTAGACTCGATTCCTTAATTGCATTATCTGTTTGTTTTTACTTTTGCTTTCTGGAGAAACTCTCCAGCTATTTTTCTCTGGCCCCTTGTATCAGAGCCCCACCTTCGAAGGGCATTCTTTCTTCATTGTGAGCCCCCATGGCTATTTCTTTTGTGGGTGATGAAAGGTGTCTCTTTAGGAAACGTGCCGAGATTCAAAAGCCCATTTCCTTCTAGTGCAGGTTCAGGTATTAAAGTTTCAATAGTAACAGGCAGTCGAAGTCCAAGTTTGTGGTTTCTTTTGGCTTCCAGATCTGGTAGTTTTAAAGCCTGATTCTACCTTGAGACCACTTTAAAGAATAGGCTTGGGTGGGAACACAACATACTCAATCTAATTTTTGCTCGTAGCCTGCCTCCCATTTTGACAGGGAACTATTAATGAAAGGCCTTTTTAAAAGCTTTGGGTCCAGTGATTTATCTCCTGCTATGACTGCTTCTTCAGAGTACCTTATAAGTGCTGCAGTTTGCAACACAGTGCAATATTATTATTTTTTTAATCCTGAAAGGCTCCAAATTTAATGCATTTAAATTTCAGGCATCAGAGAGAGAATACCTCCCTGGCATCTCTGCGTAGAGATAAACTGGATCAAGTCTGAATTCATCAGTCCTCAAACTTTGTCAAAATCAGCAAGAAGCAGCCAGCTCAGACTCATATGTCCACACTTCCCCTTAGGCCATTTAGTTAGCTTCCCAAGGAAAGGCAGGTAGCAGTCTGACCAGATATTTTAGCCCACAATATTAGGGGTGTTAAAGTAACCAGATTAGATTCCAAATGGGGTTGCTTGTGCTAAGCCCCACATCAGCAAACCAAAACTTATAACTAAGTTTTAATGTTCAGCTCACAAAAAAAATCAAGGCCAGGTCAACCAATCAGTGCTTTCCTGCTCAGCACAAGTTACCTGACCTTGCTCCAAGACTTCCCTCTGGTCCATGTTAAAAAAGTAACCCTGATTTAAGCAATCAGAAAATGTCCAGTATAACTTTATTTTTTCTGTTCCCTTCTGCCCATAAAATTTCTTTCCTGTACAGCTCTTCAGAACTCTGTTCTCTCTGCTAGATTGCATATTGCCTAATTCATAAATCACTGAATAAAGCCAATGAGATCTTGACAATGTACTCAGTGGAATTTTATTCTTTAACAAAGCATATTTCAGGTCTTGATATTTCAGTGTTTTAGGTGAATATATTAGAATTGTGAAAGACTGAGGGTAACAGACCCAGAAAATAGTTGCTTTAAAAACACCCACACAAACTGATTTCCCTCTTTGATATTTCTAGTAGTCCAAGGCTGGTGGGTAAGGCCCCAGTGCCATTAGGAGCCCTGGCCTCTATCTTTGTTATGCACCATTTCAATGAATGTTGCTGATGCTGAAGATCACTTGAAGATACACAAGGGCTGCTGCAGTTCCAATCATTATGTCTACATGAAAATGCACTGGGGGAAATTATTGAATGGAGCTGACAAACTAGAAAGGGCCCTTCCTTTCTTGTTCCTCTGACTTGTCATCTTGCATAATAAACTTCCTAGTTGTTCCACCCAACACTTACCATATATACCATTGTTCAAGCATTGTCGTTTGGTTGACAAAGCTCCAAGAGAAGCTCGCAACTGTTGCCTTTGCCTCTAGGTGGCAATGTGCCTGTCTGAAAACTGGGTTCTTGAAGGGGGGAAGAAGAAAGTGGTGGTTGAAGTAGGCAGCTCACAGAGGAAAATGAGAGATGGAGAGAGATATGAGTAAGAGAGAATAGATTTATTATGAAATCTGTAGCCTAAAGATATTATTCTTTTCTCCTCTGGCTAAACCAATAGAAAATTGCTGTTGGTACCCTTTCTAGGAGATTAGGATACTATGGTGTGATGTCTATAATATCACAGCTGGGACAGCAATCTAATCTGTCCAAGTCAGAATACTTCAGAATTAAAAGAAGACAATATATATGTGTTAGAATAATAGGTATAAACTGGAATGCTATCGAGTAAAACAAGATATATGAGTACTGTTATACTAATTATGAGCAACCTCACTACCTGCTGTCATTTACTTTCTTAGTACCAAAGACTTGAGCTATTATAAGTCTAGCATAATAATAATAATGAACATGAAATCAAAGCTATGTTCACAGATATCTTGCTTGCTGTTTTCAACAAACTTGAAAATTCTAAAAACAAATTCAATGAACAATTTTAGAAATCAACTTATTTAAGACAATAGTTATACTATGCTCAAATTCACATTAGTAAAGGGTAAAGATTCTAACCTGTTTTCCTGATGCAAAATCCTCCTATTATTTCACCTATCATATTGTTAAAAGCATTCCCTCTTTGAAGACAGGTGTGTCTTTGTGAGTCAGCATTAGGCCTCCTCATCAGACTGTATATGTGCAGGTATAGTTGAGAATACTTTCAGTCAGTACTAGAATGGTATTTCAGAAATCACAGTTTTGTCCTACCCTGTAGTTATAACAAGTCATGTATATTACTTGGGCTTGTTTAGGGTTGAAAATGTTGTGGTTCATTTGCTGTTACACTTTTCTTCCATAACCATAAGAGATGTAACTAATCATTATTGACATTTTCTCCCACTTGACATAGCCTCACAATCCTTCTCAATACAGCATTTAAACAGCATCTTCAAGAATGGGCAAGAAGGAATTGACAGAAAAATGGTGGAAAGCAGCTCGTAGCTCTCATCTTCTCACAGAAACATTAAAAAACAAGCAGAAACTGTCAGAATCAAATTTGTCAGGACTCTAGAAAACAGTCAAAAATTTACAGCAGCCAAGGAAATAATGAATCAAGAACAAGGCAAATTTAAAATAACAGGAAAGTTTTGTATTGTTTTTATTGGGTGTTGTTCAAACCCTCACCATGGCAGTAGAAGTCTTGGTATTATAGTGGCAGCAGCCTGTATTTCCAGGGGAACCCACTGATTCCAGAAGAAGTAAAGCAGGTGTCTTTGCAAATTATTGTGTGGATCTGTTCTAGCCTGTCTGGGGAATATTTAGGACTAATGCAAGGTGCTTCCCTACTGCCAGTGGAAGCTCAAGTGCTAAGCATTTCTCAAAAACATTGAAATTCAAACTAATACCTTCTGCCAGTGGCAAAAAAATCGTAATCAAAACAAGCTATTGATCAGCTAAGACCCAGGAACAAAGCAAGAGGGAACTTCTTTGAGAAATTAGAACACTGAAAAACAGCAACTACATGAAGAACTTAGAAGTCTGTGCACGGGCCCAGTGTAAGACACATCCTCAGAGAATACCTGAGAAAGCCCCAAGCTTTCCTATTGGGCTGATCATGGACTCAGTACTGGCCTTGCTAAGTGTGGAAGGAATGCCCTGATACAGAGGAGATACACAAAGACTGGCTCCTTTAAAAAACTCACATTCAGGGATATCTCTGTCAAAGCATTAACTAAACACAAAATGGGAAGCAGAGATGTTAGCAGCTGTAAATGACATAAAGTGCAGTATTTGTGAGAATAGTTTGGAGTCACTGAACAGCTAGACTAAGATAGCCTTCAACAGCAGACCTTAGGGAAAGGAAAGAATCTGATTTCCAGATTTACCATATTATAAGATTTAAATGCCCAGTTTTCTTTAAAAATAAATCACAGAGTATACAAAGAAACATCCTTACAGAAAGTCAAACTTTCTAGGCAAAACTTTAAAGCAATTGTCTCAAGTATGCTCAAACATCTAAAGGAAACATGAGTAAAAAACTAAAATCAAAAAGTGAGGTGTGAATGAAATTAAGATAGCACTCAGATAGAAATTATATTTAAAAAGACAAATTCTGGAGCTGAGAAGTACAATAATTGGAATCAAAACTTCACTAGAGGGATTTGAAAAGAGGTTTGAGTAGGTAAAAGAGTCAGTGAACTTCTGAGTAGTACTATAATAATGATTAAGTCAGGTACAGAAAGGAAGTGTTAGAGAAAGAGAGAGAATAGAGCCTGAGAGATATATGGGAGATCATCAAGTAGACCAACATAATATACATTACAAATTACCAGAAGATCGAGAAAAAACGGCTAAAAGTATATTTGAACAAATAATTGCCACACAGTTGCCCAAATTTATGAAAAACATGAATTTACACATTCAAGAAGTTATGAATTCTAAGGAGGATAAACTAGGGATCCACATAAAAATATATAATAATCCAACTGTTGAAAACAAAAGACAGAATCGTAAAAGCAGCAAGAGAGGAGTGACAGGAAGAGAGGAATGATTGTCAGATACAAGGGATTCTCAAGAATGTATCACAATGGAATAAAGGTTAAATTTAATAACAAAGGTAACACTGGAAAATTCACAAATATGTAGAAATTAATGTACTTTTAACTAAGAGATCCAGAAAGAAATTACAAAGAAGATTAAAAAATATTTAGAGACAAATGAAAGAAAACCAAAACGTACTGAACCTCATGGGTGGCAGCAGTCTCACTCGGAGGAAAATGTGTAACTGTAAATACGTATATTAAAAAAGATTTAAAATCAACAACCTAATTTTATACTTTGAGAAAGGAGAAAAAAGAATAATAATTATATCTAAAGCTAGCATTAGGAAAGATAAAAAAATTTTGAAAGTAAAGATAAATAAAATAGAGAATAGAAAAACAATAGAATCAGTGAAACTAAAAGCTGAGTCTTTGAAATTTTGACAGATTGTTTTTAATTTAGTTAAACTAAATAAGAAAAAAAAGTAAAAAATAAATAAAATCAGAAATAAAATTGAGGTATTACTACTGACCTTACACAAATAAAAAGCATCATAAGAGAAAAGTTGAATGTACACTGATAAATTAGATAAACAGATAAAAGGTAAAAATTTCTAGAAACATACAAACTGCCTAAACTGACTCAAGATAAAAGGAACAGACTAAATAGAAACAGACCCACTTAAAATTGTTAATTGCTTTTTTTAAAAAAAGTAGGGAGTTAAAGGGGAAAAGGATGGCACTTTAATCACATGGTGATGGAAAAACAGAAAACTCAGTTAAAATTAAGATTTAATTCATAGCATACACACAAAAAATATATATTCCAAATGACTATAGAACTTAACATGAAAATTAAAACAAAAACTTCTAAAAGGAAATATAGGAGAAAATCTACAAAATCTTAGAGTAGAATTTTTAAGAATTTAATTTTTTTAAATGTTAGAATTAGGAAAATAATTTTTTAATAAAATGCTTTTAAAACTGTTAATTTATGTGGATACATGCTTGTGTGCATTTACTGTTTTGATTGATGTCAACAAGTCTATCTAAATAAATCAGTGTTCCAGACTCGTTTTACATATCAGTAAGGAACTAGTTCTTATTTGCAGGTCTATACGAATGTGAAGAGAGAATGGGAACAGAGAGATAGGAAAAATGATAGTCATCATAAAAGTTAATAAGATATATTTTTTAAAAAGTGAATAATTTGATACATATGTGGCTAAATTTGTTTTTGAAACATAATATTGCCTATTAATATTAACAAAATACCAACTTTTCAATACAGATTAGGGAAAATAATTTTTAAAATGGAGAAGATACAAGTTAGAATAATATTCGTATAATACTGTGCTCCAAAACAAGAAGATAGAGGGTGAGCAAAGGAGAAATTGAAAACACCAGGATAAAAAATACATATAAGTCAATAACTTCAGGAGTCATATATATAAAGTTATATCTGGAGTGATATGAGTTATATTGGGATTACATATTCATCAAACTATAAGATGAATTTGGAAATGGCAAGAGCACAAAATATTTGTTATGAATTTTTTAAAACAAAACAAAAATATGCTGGCCTAATACTCGAGATTTAATTTCTTTCTGACTTCTAGGCAAAAAATAAATAAAAATAAAAAATAAAAAAAATTTTTGATCAATAAAATGAAACTTTTTAATTGGGAGAAGCAGATTTGGCATGAAGTTAGTGAATTAGGAACTCTAAGGACATTCCCTGTCAAAAATTCTTAGCAATGATTGGGGAAAGGTCATAACTATGTTTTAGGTGGCTACATGATTAAAAAGGAAATCCCAATATTATTTAAGATTTAGGCCCAGAGTGTGTTCTTGCAAATAGCTATAGGGAGCTTTAGAAAATAAATGGGTACTTAAGTTTCTTTTGCATTCTAAAAACATTTCATAATGTCCCTCCTCTGCAATCTCAACAAAATGTTTGTCAGTTGGTTTTGCTTTGTTGCAGAGAGTGTGCATTTTAAAGGCATTCTTTTCATTTTCCCTGTGTCTAGTCCTGAATCCAAACATTCAATGCCTTCCTGATTTTATGGCCTTGTTTTGTTGACTCTTGTCTCTCGGGTCCCACTGTGATCCTGAAAATGCCGAGTAACTTGGATGCTCTAAATGGAAAAAGCTTTGTTTAAGCTTTATTTAACTTACTCAGCTCACCAGAGTTGGATAGGCATTTCTCAAAAACTCTTTTCAATAAACTCACTGAAAAGGGTGATATAGCTGTTGATCAACTGATGGTAACTTTATGCTGACCTGCACCAAAATCCAATAGAGAACTGCAGTATGGCTCTGTCAGGACTTTCCCACACACCTGGCCCTCTGCACTTCAGCAAATACAGAATAATTTAAGGCTTGGAATAATTTTGGTGAAGATTCGAAGTGTTTTATAAGTCTTAGCTGCGAAAATCACTATTTCATCCAACTTTATTCTATTATTTCTTCTTTAACTTTTTTGGTTGTTTTAATAGATACAGTTCATAATTTCTATGCAATGCAGACATAATCTGAGATCTTCTTTACCCTTGGTAATTTAGCCATGCAGGGATCTGAATGCAGACATTACATTAGACATTGAATGGCAGAGTTTGATTTAAGAATTGGGTATTATTAAACTGCAAGTGGAACATATGAGATGTGCTGGGAAGAAAGGCAACATGGTATTTTCTGTATGAGTGCTCAATGAAGATCACAAAATAATCAGAAATTGCAAAGCGTCAATCTCTCAGATGGTTATCATATCTCTCTATCCAAAGTTTTTTGTCCTATGCCAGTGATGAGCAATCTTTTGAGCTTGCTGTGTCAAAATTCGCCAAAAAACTGAGCATAACTTGGGTGGTATGTCACTTCGAGAAAAAAACCATAATTTTGCGATATTTATAGTTTAAATAACAAAAATGTATAATTGTAATATATAACTGTATTTAATAAACCAAATACTAATTATTTAACTTACCTGCTAAGTGACTTCTGTGTTCATCTGTCAGTTGGTTTCTTTTGTTGGTCTTGATACTATTTAACTTGTGTGGGGTGCTGTGAACTAAGATAAGTGAGGGGGAGGGGGAATTCATTAACTAACCTGCCTATTATGACTTTTTTGTTGCTGAATTTTATTGGCTAAATATTCAATTGAAGGTTGGTATTTTGTACACTTCAAGCCCAAGCAAGCACTACTAACTTCATCTGTCAATCTGTTTCTTTTTTTGGTTTTGATATTATTTAACGCTGAGAATAAGGTCTCACAAAAGTACGTAGAGGGAAAAATTGTGAGTAAAGCCACTGCTATATTTTTCAAGATGCTAAAAGTGTCTGGTAATTGGTTTCAGGCACTCCAAATTTCCTGTTCGTAGTAGACTCCTCTTGATTCTCCAAGCGGCACCTTTCCAGATTCTCAAGCTTTGACCTCAAGTCGACAAACACCTGAGCCCAGATGCTGTCTTGAAATTCTGCAAGTTGCATCTTATGTAAATTAAGATGGCTGCCGCTATTTTTAATGGTGGGAAATGGCACCCATTGCACAGGTTCTCGCCTCCCAGCCTCCCCCTCACTTATCTCAGTAATGATGGTCAATTAGAAGTCCATGACACCCCAGAACAGTAGATTGGATGACGGTTGCTGTGGTTATGTGGGTTGCTGGTAATGGCGATCACAAGGCCCCCAGAGGTGTGACTCCCACGGCATTCCACTGCTCCCTGCTCCACCGCCAGAAGTGAGGTCAAAGGTCCCCTAAGACCTAACCGGAAGTCCCAGAACTAGACGCTCTGTACCGGTGTTCTGTTGTTTTGGCCTACAGACCTCTGGCACGGAGTGTCTACACTACAGCAACTGTTTTATCCTCGGCTACTGCACCTGGCCGTGCAGGAGCCCAGGATGAAATGTCCTTCTTGGCATGTGGCCCCATACTTCTGTGGTATGTGGCCGCGTGTCATTGAAAATGGCTACATGTGTCAGTGCTGACATGCGTGTCATAGGTTCACCATCACAGTCCTATGCATTAGACATATTCTTAAAATATACGCCAGAAAATCCTTGGAGAATCTCTACAGATAATGGAGGTTAAGAGAGAGGGTGGGCATAGAGCTTTGAAAATGAGAGATTTTGTCTGTGGTGAGAGGGAAAAAGATATTATTTTAAGTGGTAATCACTGAATTTTTGCCCATTGAATAACTCTCTTTATGAACACATTCTTATAGCCTATTGTTTATATCTAAGCTACTCAGCTCTGCCATTTTACTCTCAAAGCAACAATAGACACTGAAATAAATAGGTATAACTGTATTCCAATAGAATTTTATTTACAAAGGCAAGCATTTGGTCTACGGGTCAAAATTTTTCAATCCCAATTTAAATAATTTTTGAGCTAAAGAAAAAACCGCCAGAAATATCTTATTTTATACCATATATTATGAATTACATGTAAATAAAATTCTTGTGAACAATATCATATTTTAAAAAGTTCTTTGGAAGTTGTATGGCCTCTTTTGTAAGTGATAAGTTTTTATTTATTAATCACCCCTTGAGTTATTTTTGGTTTAAATATATATTATCTTATATTATGTATATTTACCTTGAGTCACACTATTACTTGAACTGCTATAATAATGCTTATGTTTGAGTTTTTTGTTAAAGCCATAAATCCTCTTATAAATGTGATATATCATCTGCTTTCTCAGTATATAGATTTTCTTATTTTTTACTATTTAAAATTTTTTTATTTATTGATTTTTGTGAGAGAAGGAGAAAGAGAGACAGAAACATCGATCTGTTCCTGTATGTACCCTGACTGAGGATGTAGTCCCATTCATTAATTTTTTCCTTCACTTATCTTGCCATTGGAGTCAAATTCATAAAATGCTCTTTAAAACCCAGGTCCATGAGTTTAGTACCTATGTCTTCTTCTTCTATGCACTTAATTGTTTCAGGTCTTATGTTTAGATCTTTGATCCATTTTGAGTTAATTTTTGTACAGGGGGACAAACTGTACTCCAGTTTCATTCTTTTGCATGTGGCTTTTCTGAGCTCCCTAAATTGCCTTTCTGTGTTTTCTTGTATATCTTGGAGGATTTTTAGGATTTCTATCTTAAATTCTCTGTCATTTAGCTCCAAGGTTTCCAATATATTAAATTTTTCTCCATAGATTTTTCCTCATCTAGCTTTGTTACCTCTCTTTCTTTTGTATTCATGATATTCGATTTTCTCCTCCTTAATGGCATCTGAGGGTGGTTTTGTTGATATTATTAATGAGATTTAATAAAGAATAAAAAGTTAAAAAAATAAAAAATCGAAGTTTTTTTTTTAAAAAAATTGATAATAAAATAAAGAAAAATAAAATTAAATTAAAATTTTAAAAAAAGAAATCATCCCCCCCTCCTTTTTTCCTCTCCTCTCCTCTCCCCTCTTTCTTGAGCCTGAATTGGGGAGAAGTAATAAAGAGGCAGAAAAAAGAAAAGAAAAAAAAAAGGTTGTATGGATCCACATAAAGCAAATAAGAAAAAAAATTGAGTCAAGAATAAAATGATTTGCTTTTAGGTGTTGGTTGACTAAGAGTTATGATGAGAGGAATAAGAGGGAAACAGGAAAATGGGGGGACAAATTAAAAAATTACTATTATATTTAGTGGAACAAGAACTAGATAAAATGGAGAGCCAGGGATGGGAGCACTGCTAGTGTGTTAAAAAGGTGAAGTACAAACCCCCCAAAATGCCACAAACATAAGTTTGAGTCCCAGATAAGATATTGTTTGTTATTGAGGTTTGAATGAGAGGAGACGTAAAGGAGAAAGGAAGAAACTAATATAGAAGGAGAAAAGAAAGAGAGAGAGAGAGAGAGAAAAGAGGGAACCACTAGAAGAAGAAAAAAGAAAAAAGAGGAGAGAGAGAGAGAGAGAGAGAGAGAGAGAGAGTTAAGGGTTTTGGAGTGCAACCCTCATAGAGAGAAAGGAAGAGGAAAGAAAAGATAATGGGAGATGTAACACTTATGGGTAGTGTAGTTCAAGGAGAGGAGAGAGTAAGACCGGCAGAGAGTTAAACGACCAAACTGGAGGAAGAATAAAAAATATCAAGAATGAAGATAAGAGAAATAAACGAACAAATATAATAAAATGGGATAGGCTAGAAAGTCTGTGTATTATTCTTGATTTTGAGAGATTATCTTCTTGATTTTCTTTTCTCTCCTTCTTCCTGGTCGGTGACTCTGTACCTCGGATTCTGCCCCTTTGGCATGCTCAGGTAGAGGTTTGCAGTTGATAAGTCTCTATGTATTGTGCTTCAGTCTCGTTGGCAGTCAAGGCTCATTAGCATTTATAGGCTCCGTCAGTGTGAGGGTCCGTGTTCCTGGAGCCTTTCTCCTAGTCTTTCCTTCCTCAATTAGTAGCCTGATAATCCAACTATGGGATTGCTGCTGCCTCTGCCTGGATAGTAAGAGGCTCAAAGAGCTGGCAACTCCCCACTCTATTCACACTCAGCATAGGGCTCAGTCAGTCAGAGCTGCTAGCATAATCAGGCGGGGCTTCCGTCCACTCAAAGACCTCTGGCTCTGCCACTCTGTGGGATAATACAGGCGCATACTGCCGAGGCACTTGGAGGAATCTCTTGCCCACTATCTGCGTATGCAGACCAGGATATCAGGCCAGCCGCCTCACCCTCTGAGTGAAACCCCCTCCCGCACGGAAAAGTTCCAGTGTTGGTATTAGTTCTAGCTCCCTCCCCGTGCGCGGCTTTCCCAGGGCGCTGGGGCGGCCCGGAGATTCCGCTTTCGGCCCACACAAAGGCCTCTGACTCTGCCTCTCTGTGGGACAACACAGGCGCACACTCCCGGGGCTTTGGAAGGAATCTCTCGCCCACTATCTGTGCGCACCGACCCAGAAATTGGGGAAAATAGCTGCCTCGCTTGTCTTTCTTTGTCTGGGTTTGGCGCGAGTGTTAGCTTGTATTGCCCGGGTTGCCACAGGAACAGTTTTTCCTCGGCTTGGATCTCAGTGCCACAGCCTGGTTCAGCTGTTTGTGCCGTGGCCTGGATCTATTCACCCCCTTTGCCCGCCTTAGTTTCTATATTCTCAGTTCCCAGTGAAAGCCGCCCTGTTTAGGTTAGTGAGGAAGGCGGAGCATTTCTTACTCCCTATTTCCTTAGGGGTTTGATTATATATTTAGCCAATTTTTCACTCAACCATACCTTCAGGTGTATTGCAAAACATCTGGAGGCTCCAAGGATGGGTTTTTCTGTTTCTGGTTGAAGATCTTGTTGAGTTTTGGGGGAGATTTATTGGTACCGCTTCCTACCGCACCATTACTCTGACATCATCTCCCCTGACTGAGGATTGAACTGGCAACCTTCATTCTTTGGGAAGATGCTCTTATCAACCAAGCTATCCAACCAGGTCTCAGTGTATACATAAATTTGCATTAAAGTCAAGCAACTGTTTTATGATAAATTCTAGGTGTTTTCTCAGTGGAAAAAAATGATATTTTAAGGAATCCTGAAAAGGTAAACATGGTTACTTTAGTATAGGCAAGGACTTGAAAGGCAGCATTGCTTTGAATACCATTGGGGCCAGTTTTAAGCCAGAAAATAGATGGGACACTAGTACCATGTTAAAATTGGCCCAAATTCCAATTCTTTAAATAAACTCAGATTCCTTTATTCATAAGAAGTTAAGGCAGGGGTCAGGAACCTATGGCTAGCAAGCCATATGTGGCTCTTTTGATGGCTGCATCTGGCTGGCAGACAAATCTTTAATAATAAAAAAAATGTTAAAAATATAAAATATTCTCATGTATTACAATCCATTCATTTCCTACCATTCATGTTCATGATTGTGGGTGGCTGGAGCCAATCACAGCTGTCCTCTGGGACAACACCAAATTTTTATTGGATAATGCCTAATGTACATGGGTCGTTGTATGACTCTCATGGAATTACATTTTAAAATATGTGGCGTTCATGACTCTCTCAGCCAAAAAGGTTCCTGACCCCTGAGTTAAGGCAAGAGATGTGATGTTCCACTAACAGAGGACCATGTTTCCTTTTCTCACCACTTTCTTTCAGCTGACTTTGAAGTAGGTTTGTATCATGTGTAGAGTCTGGTAAAAAGCTCTAAGAAATAGACAACTTATACCAGTATTCTGGATTTTTCTACTATTCACCATAACACTAAGATTCAAGAACAACTTAATATCCCAAGGCATATGGAATGCTTGCTATTTCAGGAAGACCAAAAAATTTCAAGCCTGTATTATGTAAGATCTCAAGTCTGCATCCTCTCTCCTTCCAATCACCTGTTTTAGACTCTCCTAATTGTACCAACACATCTCTTATTTTCAAATTACTTATCTGTTATTATGTGTTTTGTTTTAACTAACAGAATACTTGTCTAAATGGCTTAGAAACTGAACAGTTTCTCTTATGTAACAAGCATTCCAGAATGAGATGTTTTCAAGGCTGTTACAGGCTGGAAGTTAGCTTCTCTAAGATTAACTTCTTGTTCTTCTTAAGGTACTTGAATTTCCACAGCAAATCTATGCAGCACAGCCATAAAATGACACACACACAAAAAGACAAAAGACAGAATTAGAGGGACAATTATTTGTCTCTTGGACACTGGTTATTTTATATGGAAAAAAATCTTCTGCAGAAGCCACCCAGGTCACTTTCTGTGGATTTCATTGGCCACTAGATAGTCATTTGCCCATACCCTAGATGTAATGCAGGGGCAGAGAAAATGTGAATTTGGTACTTTCCCTTTCTAAATGAAATGTAAGATCTAGCAGCAAAAAAGGGATTGAGCTGTGAATTGCTTCTGAGTAAATAGATAACAGTGTCTGTCACAGCTCCTAAGTGAATAACCATCAAGTGCTATTTTAGTTTCTGGTAAAAACCTATAAACAGGCAATTTCACTCAATAGCTGACTCAAATCTCTTATGCTGTTTGCAGCTTTGTGCAGCAAGAGCACCTATCATGTGTTATAGAAAGGGACTGAACATCGTCTTCACCAGTTATCTAGCTGGTAAATACCTCCCTGCCTATGCTACTGGCAAAACTACACTCCTGCATAGCTGTATTTTATACCATTGCTCATTTATTGATAATGATTTTAAGAAAATGCTTAATAACCTTTGCCTAGAATAAGCATGCTTGATTGGATCATGAGAGACCATGATATAGGGCAGTGTCCCTCTAGGCAATCCCCCATTGTATGTAGCCCTGGTTGGAGACATAAGCCAACTTCAGTCTGAAAACTGGAGGATTCATGTATTCACTATTCTTCTCCTAGTCCATCAGGGGGTCACATAGATGATTTAGACTCAGTCTGTCAAACTCTGGCAAATCTGAATCTTTAGTGAGTAATACAAGAACATGAAGATGGTAAGATGACATATTTAATGCACTGGTAGAATTTAAGTGCACATTTCTATGTTTCCTGTTTCCAGCCTTCTAATTTCTTGCTCATAATTTAAACCTTGTCCAGTATTTGTTAATTTTGTAAGCCCCAGATTATACTTTGTTTTTTATTTATCTTACTTTATTTTATTATTTATTTATTTATTTATTTATATTAAGTGAGAGGTGGGGAGACAGAGACAAATTTCCACATGCACCAAGACAAAGATCCACCAGGCAAGCCCCTAACAGTTGGTGCTCTGCCCATCTAGGACCAAAACTTCGTTGATTGACAACCGAGTTATTTTAGCACCTGAGGCTGAGGCCATGGAGTCAACTTCAGTGCTCAGGCCAACTTTGCTTGAACTTTTTGAGACATGGCTGTGGGAGGGGAAGAGAGATGGTGGGGGTAGGGTAGAGAAGCAGATGGTGGCTTTTCCAGTGTGTCCTGACTGGAAATCGAATCTGGAACTTCCACACACCAGGCAGATGCTCTACTGCTGAGCCAAGTGGCCAGGGCCAGATTATGCTTTTAATAAATTAAGATTTTTGTTACTATCTGCTTGAGTTTAGATGAGGCAAATGTAGTCTTATCAGCATGTGTTGGTACCCAGTACCAGTCGCAGGTTGCAGTTCCAAGGTGTTTGCTCTGTTGTGAGTGCCCGAGGCTTCGTGATGCTCTTGGCTTGAGTTGGGCTTGCTTATCTTCTGGCTGAGTTTAGTTTACTACTTCCAGGTAGAACTGAATAAGGGGAATGGCAGTGGGAGAATAGAGTCAAGTACCTAACCTAAGAAATTTATTTAAATAAATTATGTGAATTATTGCTGCCTTTAATTTTCTGCATTGATAGCTCTCAAAACATTCCTTTCAGTAATTTCCAGGCAAGTCTTTGAGGCTTGAGTGGCAAGAATGCATCAGAATGAGCACTAATCTCTGTTTAAAATCTAACTATTTCATGTGCTCTTAGAATAGAGGCTCTCCAGAGACTGGTTGGTCACCTGCATAAGTTCCATATCTCAAGAGATTAAGAGTTGTGAGGTCTTGCTCCTTCTCTTCTTGCCCAAGGGATTCTATCCCTGCCCAATTCTCTGAGTACACGGGCATATGCATAATGTGGCCCGGGTCTCTCGGTTATTCTGTCTCTACTCCTGGTCACCAGAGCAGGGTAGTTTTCATTACTAGGTTCTTCTACTTTTAGGGTAATTGACAAGTAAATTTCAATGCCATATAAATAAATATAAGTAATATTTTCTTGGCATTTTTAAGGTATAAACTGTAGAAAGTTATTATTTTGATTCTCACAGGAACTTGGAAGATAGGGAAACAAGTATATTATTTTCTTTTTAAAGAAGATAAAAACATTTCACAGAATCTCAATGATATGAACAAGATTGCTGGAATACTAAGTAGATCCAGGATCCAAACCCAGGTCTGGCTCCAAAAGCCAAAGCTTTATGTTCTAAGAGAATAATCATTTGTGATAGATGAAGAGATAACTTTACTTTCTATAACTGGATCAGAAAAATCATAATTTTTTTCCCTTTTAGTCAAAGTTTTACCACTAATATTAACTATACTTTGAGGACTTGTGACAGAAAGCTGAAAATGGCTATACAAATGGAGTCTGGGAAACAAAGTTGTTGGGGAGACAGGAGAGATAGTGCATAAGTAGGAAAATCGATAAATATATACATATTATAAAATGTGAAATCTATACCAGAACCAGAAAGTATTACAAGAGAAAGGGACCAAATGCAATCTAATCTAATTTCTTTAGTATGTAGGAGGAGAAACAGTTTCAGGAACTCTGCAAAAAATCTGTTGCACATTGGTTTATTTAAATTACAAATTATTTAAGCCCCCTTATGGGAAAGATTTTAAATTGCCAACTCAAAAATTTACAAAGTAGAAAACTGAAACTCAGCAAGATTTAATGATATGTCCAATTCTGTTAAATCTATTAAGAGGTAGATAGTGAACTAAAGCTCTATAGATCCTGGGCCGTGCTTTTTGCCAGAATCTATATAGGCCACTTTAAAATAATCATCAATACACTGTTTTCAAAGGAGGTGAAAGGATAGTTTATTTTTCTCACAAAAAGGCCTATTTCTGGCAAGATAAATGGATCAAATACTCTATTAGATTCATTTAAGAGCCACAATTCAAAGAAAGCTAAAAGCATAAATGTTTTATTTTACAAATGAACTCTAACAACAAAATATTGAATCTAGAACAATTTTATTTGTAAGTAGTTTAGGTTTCTCTAACACATAGGATTAATTTTGGGTAATAAAGTTCAATAAATAGTATGCAATTACTAGAATTAATACAGCTGGGACATGGGTACAAAATGTTACAGCAGATGGAGGATATGTATACTTCAAACAGAGCACTATTGGCAAGCAGAATAGTTAGTAAAAGCAACAGAAAAATATATAAACAGTGGTCCATTAGTCATATTAAGATGGAAAGTAAACCAAACAGACTTATTGATGTGGTAATGAACACTGGACTGGAACAAAGATAAAGTGTTTGTTCAAAGGAAAGGATACCAGGAAAAGACTAGAGAACTATTTTTATTATTTTTTTAAATAGAGCCATTAAAGAAAAGAGAAAAACTGAATATTTATAGGGAATACTTGACAAATAATCTCAAATGATCAGCTTGATTTAAAAAATGAAGTAGATTAAAATACATGAAGCAATATAAACATAATCAATGTCTTTATATCTTACACTGGGTATTTCAGATAATATACAAAGAAAAATCTTATTTAAAGTTTTCTTTAAATCCAAATCTGGATTTTTCTATAAAAGTCAAGTCAAAGACAGTATAGCTTAAATATATAAAATTAAATGATGTGAAATACAGAACAGTTCTTAAAGCACAGGTGTTCGGTTCACTTTTTTTTTCAGAATAATTTTTTTTTTTTTTTTTAGTATTAACAACACTACAAAGCAGGTGGCAACACATTATTATCTTGTTTAAAGGTGAATAAATGAGGGACAGAAAGATTAAGCAATTTTCCCACAGTCACAGTTATTAAATGTTAGAGTATGAATCCAATGTGTTTGTGTAAGACACAAATATTTTAGTGGGTCTTCCTATGTAGAATAAAACTCTGGACAAGGATTAAGGTTATACATAGATAGTTACATAATCCTTAAAAATCACTTGTACATTTAGTTTTTCAATGTTACTGAACATTTAGTTTTTCTAGGTTACTTCATTATATAAATAGTATGAGTACATTAAATGAAATGACATTCTCTAATGAGAACACTTCTTTAATAAGATATTAGTAAGTCTCTCAAAACAAAAGAAACAACTAATATTAAAATTAGATATTATTTAATAGTTTATTGACAAATATATATAATAATAAATCAAATCATTGTTTCTTGATTTAAGAGATTATTTGACTTAAGTTTAGGCAGGTAAATAGAAAGATTTCTATGAAATACATAATTTGTTTTGAAAACTATACATTTTGAATTTGGTACAAAAGAGATTAAAAAAATAAAACTGAGGCCCTGGCTGATGGCTCAGTGGATAGACCATTAGGCAGGTGTGTGGTCGTCCCAGGTTTCATCCCTGGTCAGGGCACACAGGAGAAGCAACCATCTGCTTTTCGCCCCCTCACTGTTTTCCTTCTTTCCCTTCTTTTCTTCTGCAGCCAGTGTCTCCATTGTTCCAAGTGTCAGCCTCAGAGACTGAAGATAGCTTGGTTGATTCAGGTATCAGTTGCCGGTAGATGCCAGTTGGGGTGCATGTGGGAGTCTGCCTCACTATCTCTCCTATTCTCATCTAACAAACAAACAAACAACAAACACACACACAAAATGGAACAAGTTGAATATTCAAGAAGAAATGTATGTTTTAAAGTAGCTAACTACAAAAATGCACTAGAATCAAACATTTTTTTAGATTATTCTTATAAAAAATTATAAAAAGAATACAACCACATGCTATTAAAATTTTAAGAAGAAAGAGAAGAAATATGAGCTCTTGAGACACTTTTTGTAAGCACAGCACACTATTGCCATCCACAGCTAGCAATCACAACAGAAAGTTGGCTGAATGTACATATGCAAGCATGTATTCCTCAAGAAAACCATATTTTGTTTTGGGAATTCCTTGCTATCCATGCCATATACTGCATGAAAGATCAGAAGGTTTATGATTCACATTTTTTTTTGGTGTATTTGAATAAAGTTAATTGTTTTCATAAATAACTTTTGTGTCCACAAATGGGTTAATTCTATAAAGATAAGCAGCATTTTAATTTTTCTAATTAATGTAATAGTTTTTTATATTTAAAAAGTACCATGAAAATTTATCCAAGTTAATACTATAAAACATATGTACTTTGATATGGAGATTTTTAGAATTGTTTAATTGTGTTATTTTTTTCTGTTCAAATCTACAAACCACCTAAAATGGAACTTTATAAGTGATGTGAGGTCAAGATTTACCTTTTTTATTTGTTATGGATTTCCAATCAACAGAGTCTCATTTATTAAAAAGTCCATTATTTCTTTATAACACTACATTTTCACATATGAGTTATATCAAGTGACCAAAAATATGTGGATCTACTCTACACTGTTTATTCTGTTACACTGATCTATTTGTGTATCCTGGTGCAGTACCAAGTTGTCTTAATTACTGTGGCTTTAAAATAGGTCCTCATGTCTGATTGTGTAATCTTATTTTTAATATTTAAAATTTCTCGATCATGGAGTGAGTAGCCTAAGCAGTATGGAAGCTATCTTCCTAAAATCAATGAACCTTGGTAGAAGAATGAAGTCCTAGAATATATTCAATTAACTTCCATTTTTATGTTTCATAGAAAGAGAGCTTTGTAAGTGTCTGTGTTCCCCAAATTATTTGATTGCTCTCAAGCTTATTTTCTGTAGCACACAGACATTTGGAAAAAAATATAGTCATGATACAGTTAACTTGATAACTAGCAATTTTTTCTTTTCCGTTTTACTCATTAAAAATAAAGTCTGAAGTTGTTTTATGTGCAATGTAACCAGCCAACTAATTACATGTTCCAGCTTTCCTTGAAGACAGAGCCACCTTTTTCTTGCATGCTTCCCTTCTCTTCTTGCTTGGAATACTGTCATGATGTCTCCAATGTTGAGCTGTTATATTTTTACAATGTTTTAAGCTTGAGGAAACAAACTTGAGAATAAATATCAATTATCATGAGCCAAAAGAAATGAAACAGAAAGATGAATGTATGGATGTAGTTTGACACAATTAAGTTAATTAGAATTCCTTGGACATCAACTTCTGGACTTATTGACATGTGAGAAACAGCTAATGCTATTTGTCAGTCCAACATAATCTGGTGTGTTTCATTATGTGCAGCCAGGTGGAGTCATATTAAGAACAACCACCTATTTTTCACTGCCATCCTCTTCCTCACACCCATAAGAATTATCTCATTAAATATACTTATTGGGGAACACAAAGTGACTGTATTAGTGCTAAATTGGTATCTCAATTGTATTGGTGTTATATTTTATGTAAAAAGACTCATTATTTGTTACTACCAATAATTAAATACATAGTTTAAAAGAATAATTTGGATACAGGGAATAATTCTAGGCTACCTGGAAAGTGTGACTGCTCTGACGGAGTTGCATTCTTTTCTACTATTGCAGGTAGTGAAGGAGTGGGTTTAGAGTTAGCAAAGTAATTTATCATGAGAAGCTGCTAATTCAGGCAAACCAATGCATACTTGCCCCTAAATAACAAGCAGACAAAAAAATTAAGCAAATAGAAAAAGCATCAGTAATAACAAAAACAGTTGAAATTGTTCTTCTAATTAAAATTTAAATTTAAAATGGAATTTAAAAGGCCAAATTGAAATTAAGTAAAAAACAAAACAGTAGTACAGTCATTTTTAACATGCACAATGGCTCTTCAAATTGTTAATCTATGTCAGATTATACTTACTTTAATAATTTACTGTTTCACAAGATAGAGTTTTAATGTTCTTTTTTTAAAGTTCGGGAAAGACATGGAACAAACCGCTATATTTACTGACGTTAATTTTAGAATATCTCCTACCTCTCACTTAGTGGCACTGTATTCTTCCATCTGTTGGAGAACTAAATAAAATATGAACTGTTGTCCATTATGCTTTGTAGAAATGGCAAATGCAAATACATAGCTCACTGTTTTCAGTATTAAATATTGTGCCATTTTGTGTTTAGCTCGTGTTTATTTTTAACAAATTTCTACATTTAAATTAAAAATTATAATTTAACTTTTAGGTTATATTATACTAAGTAATTAATAAAATAACTGAGTAATATTTATTTTCAGATATTCTCTATCATTTCTTTGGATTTGATAGTATGAGAAGCCAAGAAATGAATTCCATAGAAGGAAAACATTAAAATAATATTGATTCACTTAGTCTTCAATATTTTAAAATTAGTAAAAGAAATTCATAAATCCATGCTTAGAAATATCCAAGTACTAAACACAAAGTAACATACAGATAAATACGTAAAAAATAATTGAGTTGGTGATAGGTAAAGCATAACCATGTGATATAAAGCATCCAGGAGGGGCTATTTTTGATATAGTTCTGGGGGAATGTCTGTAGTATAATTCAGTGATGATTCTCTAACAGTCAGGATAAACGTACAACACTTATAGCAAAGTCCTAACTGAATGATAATAGTTAAAACCCTTTTGTCTCTATTATGCCTCAGTTCTTGGATTAGCAGTCCATGTTGTTGAGGTCCATTTCTCTTCTACCTTTTAGCTCTTCTTCCCCATCCCCCCAGGATATTGTTTTAATTCTCATGTCATTTAGCAGTCAACATTATATTTAAAAGTTTCACATTTCAGGCAGAGAGAACAAGAGAAAAGGAGGAAGGAAACACATACTATATCATCGCAAGGACATTACCTCGAAGTAACTCAGATCCTTTCTAGTTACACCCCATTGGCCAATGCACGGTCTCATAGTCACATCTGGTGCAAGTTAAGGTGAGAAAGGGTGACTTCATTTTAGCCAGATATAATATTTAAGTTCCATTACTAGTAACAGACTGGACTTTGGGTGACAGACTTTTACCTGAAATGAAAAGAAAGATTAAACTGTTAAAATTTTGGTAGACAATTTTTAGAGCATTATTTTAAAAAATATTTTCTCACCCTGCACCAATCACTTTACCTTCTCTTTTTGGAATGATAATTAAGTAATTATTAGACTTTCTCATATTGTACCACAGGTGCCTGAGATCTGCTTACTTTTGTTCAATCTCTTTTTCTTCTATTGTTTTAAGGTTTATATTTTTCTGCTACTGATTTATCTTTAAATTTACTATTTTTCCTATTTCATTCCCATGTCTACTATTGAGCCCATGCAGTGAACTTTTAACTTATATATTATATTTTTCAGTTACAACATTTCCATTAGTCACCTGATTCTAGAATATAGTTTCTGTTTCTCAGCTGAAAATTTATCTATTTCTCTTTCTATTAATATTTTGTTTAATGAACTTAAGCTCATGGATCATGGTATTAAATTGCCTTGAATCTTTGCCTGATCATTTCAACATCTGAGTCATTTTAGGATTGACATTTTTACTATTTTTTTCCCATAGTGTTGGCCAGATTTTTCCATTTCTATTCATGTAAAGTGACATTGGATTATATCCTGACATTTTGAATATTAGATCGTAAAAATCTGAGTCCTTTTAAAATTCTTTGAAGATTCGCTGTACATTTTTTTTCCTGTTTGTTTTAGCAGGCAATTGGCATGGTTAGGTTCAGATCAAACATTTTGATTTGCCTTCTGTATGCGGTGCCTCTAAAGTCAGTTCAGGTTTCAAAGTCTGTACTGTGCTGTTCGAGTTTCTTCGTGTTTGTTCACACAGGGTCTGTCTACGACTGTAGTGGTGGAAACAATAATTCAGTTCTCAAAGCTTTTATCCTGTTTACTGATGTCTCTTCTATTAGTGCACAGATTGGGATGAGCCTGGGTTTTTGTCAGTTCAAATACAGAATTTGAGCATCCCCTTCTTTACCTTTCACCTGCCCAATATCTCAGCCATTTTGTGGTTACCTGGAGCCCCATTTCTCAGTCTTCTGACTCATTATCCAGAGTTTTTCTCCTGGATTAGCCTTTTGTGAGGGTGTGCAGTTTCTTGACCAGTGGCCATTCTCAGGCAAAGCTGAGAGAAAAATGAGAGACAAAATAATGGTGCACCTTCCTCACACTTTGGACCATTGGAATCCCTTTTTTGATTCCTCTGGACATAGGGATGTTATTTTTTTCCCCTGACGTTTGAGGTACCCTGCCAAGAGATAAGAGCAGCATTACCACTGGGACTTCCTCACGTCAAAGGGAAAGTAGAAAAAAAACAGATTCTCCTCCCATTCCATTCTTCAGCTAACAGAGGTTCTTTGGTCCTGTTTTCTGCTTTGATAAACAGAATTTTCCTTCCAGTTTTTATTGCCCACCTCTAGTTGACCTCTCAGATAAAAGCCAGGAGATAGAGAAGGGAAAAAAAATCAGTGAGGCTGTGGCCTTTTCATTCTTCTTCTAGTTTGAATTCCCTCCCTGTTCATTTGCTATTATTTACTTTCTAGAGTAGATGGAGAGTTATAATTCGTGCAGAGTTTTTGTTGCAATCACAGAGAAAGATAGGCTGTAATAAGCTTATTTCATCTTGGTCATCATTAGAATTTTTTTTACACATTCTAAATATTTTATCATTAATGATTTATCTATCATGCTATGTTTAGGTTTACATGTTTGCATATAGTTTGTGAAGTACATTTTCTGGGCTTTAGTGACAAAAAGGGAATTTGAAATAATGGAATAGTAGGGAAAAAATTATAGGAAAATTTAATATAGATATCACTTACTTACTTTAGACCTACATTTAACTTACTTTATACTCATTTTTCAGGGACAGTGTGTGAAATAGGTAATCAATTTCTAGTGTTTCTCTTTGTGATTAATAAAATGGTGGCATTGTGCCTATATCTCGCATTATTCATTACTCTATTTCAATACGGAGTTGACATGGGTAATAAGTTTCTCTAGCTTTGAGTTCTCAATGTTTATTGTCTAGAATTAAAAATAACTTCATAACTTCATAGAAGAAACATAGCACTAATAGAAGCACATTAAATTGTTTCGCCATTTAATAAAATATTTATCCAAACTGACCATATTTTGCACTCAATTCAGACTCATGTAACCTCAATATTTCTTTGAAATATTATTATGCTTCATAGGTTCAAAAGGTAACACCGCACAAAATAGACAATGGAAAGTTAGAATAATGCAATGCATAACACATAAAATAATTTAATAATAAAGTCTTATTGTAAAATTTGTTTTGTGCATTATAACATTTTAAAGGATGCTTTCAGAATGAACTTTTCTTTATTCTATCTCCACGGTAACTATGCATAAAATATTTTGATACAATGCGGAGGGAACAGTGTCTAAACAATTACTTTTTCCTGTTAGTAAACTTTGCATGACTCTATTACTCATAATCTAAATTTGGACAAAGCAATGGATATAGCAGACATTCAATACTATTCTGGATGGATATAACCCAATCTATATAGCAGTATATTTCCTGGAATTGTTTTCAAGAAAAATCATGCACTTTTTCATGAACAGTAGTTCTCATGTACAAGGTTAACCTCAGAACTTACAGGTCAGGCATTCCTATCCTCTCATGTCATTGATATTGGTCAAACCAGAGTTCGGACTAAGTTCAATAAACTTCTAGTGAAAAATACAGAATGTTTAAGAAATCATCTAAATTTATAACATCAACTATTATAATGATTATTAAACAATGAAATTTAGTGTAATTTTATTAAATGCTGACACTATGTATAAGGATCTGCACAGAGATGACAAAGTTAGAGATAAGTAGGACTATCAGAATTAAAATCCTTATGCTCAATAAAGAAATATATTTAAAAATTAAGAGAGTGGCTGTATAAGAAATTCAATACTTATTGAGAACTTACTAAGTGCCTAGTCCTGTTTCCTGCATTTTAAAATATTTATGCTATTTTCTATGAAGGAAATTTGTATTTTCCCCACAATACAACCAAAGGTAAAAACTCAAAAAGTTTAATAAATTTCAAGCAGATTCAGTATTCAATTTCCTGTTTGATACTTGTGAAACATTATGAAACCTCAAATAATATTTTGAAGATACAAGTAATTCCTGGAAGTTGTGGTGTTGATATTGGTAGGATTTCTTTAGAGGACACTGTATTTTGAAAGTTGAAAATAAGCTAAACTCTGAGAATTAAAAAGGTTAAGATTTGTTCAAGAAACTGAAATGCTGAGTTGTAAGCTGTCTGCAGTGAAGGGGTGTGATGTGGAGGAGTGAAGAAAAGGTAAGTTTAGGTTGAGGTGTTGGCCTGCCATTCACTAGGTAGTTGATATCCACTTTTATTCATTGAGAGGAAGAATGATGTCATGGTTTCTTGAGATAAATTCCAATGCCTAAGGTAGAATATAACATTGGAAACAAAGAAACTGAGTCTAGATAGAAAACTATTATAAAAGTATAGGCCAGGGCATATCTACAGAAAGGACAAATATACAGTGACAGAAAATGATTTGAGTTTGGTTGATGGGTATACAACATAATCAACAGTTTAAATGCCATAGAAATGTTTACCTGAAACCTATGTACTCTTATTGATCAATGTCACCCAAATTTACTTTGTTAAACAAAAGGGGTTTAGGCCAGAGGTTACCAATAAGCTGAAAAATATGAGGAATTTTAGGGAAGATAGAGTTTATGGGATTTTTAAACTTGCTGAGTATATAGGTAAGAGAGAAGAAAACAAATTTAATAGTACAGTTTGTCCTTTTATAAGTGAGGTACCTTTGAAGGAAAACAATATTTTGAAAAGATAATATTTTTGGCGTTAGGTACATTTAGTTTGAGGTGTTACGGAGTGTGTACATTTTTCTTGCAAGACATGAAAATTTAGCTATATAAGGAGTATGTTGGGATGAAGATCAAGGCAGGGACAAAGTACTTCAAAGTAGGAGGCATCTGCAGACAAATTTTCATTGAAATTTCCAGAATGGATAGGATCCCTTGTGGACCAAGTGTAGAGGAAACAAGGGGAAAAAAATTTTAAAGCACCATGAATTTTTCAAGAAAACAAAAAATTTTACAGAAAAAAGTAAAAAGCTATATTTTGTACATAGTAATGCATATAAGCAAGATTCAGAAGGTAAGAAAATAACTGTAATTTTCTCTTTCTTATACTTAATTGTCATTACATAATATTTCACTTAATCTCAACAACATTCCTCTGAATTAGGGCTATTGTTATCCATTTATAGAAGAGAAATCTGGAGTTCTGATGGGAAAATGAACTACCCTCTGGTCACACAGCCAATGAATGGCTGAGCCAAGGTTGACGCCAAGCAGCCTGCCTTTAGATTTTATACTTTAAAATTTTAAATTATACTGTTTCTTGGTTTTGGAAAATAACATTTTATTTTGTTTTAAAAATAAGTATAGTTGGAGATTTATAGTCATCCTTGTGTGTAAGTCCTTATTTACTCTTGTTATCTTGATAAGCAAAAGTGACCAAGAGGCAGAGAATGATTAAAAGTCAGTACAGGAGATTTCTAAGTGAAGTATATATAATCTTGACAAGGTGATATATTACCAAAATAAATGTCAATATGGCACTTTTGACTCCATTTTTCCAAAGGTGACTCTTTATCTAACTGGTATAATATAAATTTATTATATTCCAAATCAGTGCATGTAGTAAATGTCTTAGTTTTAATTTATTCACATCATACAAAATGCCTTCAAAAAATTGTGGGTCTTTCTAAGAGATAATTGTTTTTTCTGATAGCAAACAAATTTTATCTTTGGCGTGATTAACTTTGTCATACTTTAAAACAATTTGATGATTAGACTGGTATAGAGATAAATATTGAGATAATTATCTGTGTATAGAGATAAATATTGAGAAATCACTACAATGCTCTTTTTTACAAATAGAAAAAGAATCAAGCAAAAATTTAAGGATTCAATAAAAGGATACCAGGACCTTCCTTAGAAGACAAAGGGCTACAGAAGAAAAGAGAGTGAAGAGACATCAGAACTACACTCCCACATGAGGTACTTAATGTTATGTACTCTACATCACGAACCCTCTGTTCCATCATGCTAATAGAGGATGCAGTAAATGTCAAATATGTTCTGATGATAGTTAAGTTTGGTTTTGGTTAGGCCTAAAGAAAAAGACTGAGATTCTTGTGTACAAGTCACACACTTAAAGAAGCAGGCTTCTGCTTTTATTAACAGAAGGCAAAATAGCACAGAGGTTATTCTGGACTCTGGATTCAGGTAGCTTAGATTTAAATCTTGACTTGGTCACTCATTTTTATCTATGTAATGATAGATATATTATATATGCCCTTTGGGGTTTTTCTTTTTTTTTTTTTGGTGAGGGTTAAATTTTGGGGCTTATAATAATGCCTAGTATGTGGTAAATATTCTATCATTTTTTCACTTCTGCTGATAATAAAATTTAAATAAATATTTAAAGATTATTACTTAAAGTGGTGCTCATTTATTCATCTGCCTGTGGTAGGACATCGGATTAATTCTTTATTTCTAATGAGCTCTGTTTGGATTATTCTTAGTAATTTTCATTTAGACACTTCAATATTTTCACATGAAATTGCATCGTCTTAAAGGTTTAACCTCTATTACACTTTTTGCTAATTTTTTTATGCTATCTTTTTCTTCTCACAATTCTACTTTATTCAGGTTTGAAAAAGTTTTTCTATTTTGCTGATTTTCTTTAAAGAACCAGCATTTGTTTCTCTCTGTGAAAACTACTTCTTTATTATGTTATGTTCCATTATTTTTTGTTTTTATTTCTATTCTTTAAAAATGATTTTGCTTCTTGTTATTCTTCTACATTTTGGATGTGTAGGTTGGTTCCTTTCACTTTAATCCATCTTTATTTAAAATAAATACATTTACATCTTAATATAGTAAAGCAATATTTTGTCTACATCATCAGGTATTTTTTTATGAAACACCATTAGTATCAACACTTAAATATTAATAATTTTAGTATTTATTCCATCACTCTGTAATATGTAATGATTCCTCAAAAAATGACTATAAAGTGAGATATTTCTACATTGAGAAAATAGGCTTATTTAAAAGGTAAATGTACAGCTTTAGAAAAATTTTACACAAATCTTTAACTTGAGACTAAAAAGGAAAATAATGTTAATAGTAGTCTAGTTGTCATTATTAATGAAACTCTAATATATATAATTCATTTTTCTTTTTAAATAAAATAATACAAAATAATTAGTAGTTTAAATATAATTTATTTAGATTTTCCTATTGCTCCCACTGTAAAAATAAATTTTAAAATATAATGGTTAAAAGTATAATGCATATCAAATTAATTTGTATTATTAGACAAACTGTGTTATAACTATAGCATTGATTGATGTTAATATGTTAAGAAAAGTATCATAGTATTTGTAAAAACAGGTTTTAGCTTTGGTGCAAAGAGGGAAATGAGATTCCCAGATCAATTTCAAACTATTGTATTGTTTGAGTGATTTCAAATGCCTCCTCTGGGACTCTTTAGATTGTGGGATTCAGAGCAACTATGCCTTCAATACACATGAACATTTTCATGATATAATCATTAGTAAATGTGGCTTATATGATTTATTATTAGTTAAGGAAAATATTCATTGGAAAATCAAATAATGAAAAAACCATGTGTTTCTATAACTTAATAACATCGGTACAAATAAGATAATTTGATAGCAATTACATTTATGGAGTACACTAAAGAGAATCAACACAGTCAACACAGACTATTTAAAATATTTCTATAACTGGAATGGAGTCAAAATATACTATTGAACGAGTTTGCCATCAGATTAGGTGTGATAGTATATTCCTTAACAAAAAATTCATTTGTTTTAAAAATAAATGTCTTCCATTCACACAATATGTGGTTTTTAATTCAGAAGATAGAAATAAATATTGTTTTATAGTAACCCAAAGGAAAGAAGAAATATTTTAATGAGGAATATTTGCCTCATAGGGTATAAGATGGGTATGTTTATTTAAAGATTTCATTGAGAGCATAATTGTGTTGGATGATGTAAGCTATTTATACTTTGAGCTAAAGGTAAGATCTTTTCCATCGCATCTTCAACCAATTAATAATTACTTTTCCAAAAGCTTGAAATAAATTAAAAAATAAAAATATATTTAACCAAAGAGGTTTTATTTTTCCAAAGCCTAACTTAAACTTGTTAAAATTATTTAACTTGCATAAAATCATTATTCACTATTGCATGTATTCTAAAGTATGATGGAGGTTTATTTAGTTGAAATCAACCAGTAACTATTCAATATATCTAAACTTAAGAAAGTGAAAGCATCCTCAAAAATAATATTGCCAGAGAACTAAACTTAACTTCCATTTCAGCTGGCAGAGCCTGTATTTTATTGTTCTCAGTGTACTAACATACAATTGTGTAACTGCTTTCCCTCTGGAACCTCTATAAAAATAGATGCATATCTAAAAACTGTCTAAGGAAGTAGGGTTTTAAGTAAACAATATAATAACTTGTCTTAAGGCTAATCAGAGTTTTTCAATATCAGAGAAACAGGAGAAGCACTTGGATTGAATTTTTAGTTACTACCTTCTCTCAGTAAAACAAATAGTGCATAAATCTTTTGAAACATAAAATAATAATGCTGGTTTGAAATTCTGTTATGAAAGTTTAGAATTTTACGTGTATATCTCCATTCTTCTTTTAAATATATCTCACACACACGTTAGGCTAATGGACAATCCATTTTCAATGTGTGTAATCACAAATAAGGTAGTAAACACAGAAAGCATTTTGAAAAGTATTGAAATACAATAGATATGTGGATAATGCCACATTTCAGTTGATACCTTGCAATAGTTATTTCACCAAGCAAAGTGTGAAGCTTGATTGAACAAAAGATAAAGTTAATACTATCTAATAAGAACAGACCATTGTAGATCAGTGAAACTGCAAAACAGAACTATAAGACAAGGGGCAAGCCACATTATCTAAATTAACATTTTTCCAGCATGAACAAGAAGGGCCACTACAGGAAAGCAAGAGCTAAATAGTATGGCCTGCATTTAGTCAACCTGAAGTAATTATTAATTTATGGTTGTCTGTGATTTTAATGAAAATGAAATCTGTGAGGAAAGAATTGAGAGAGATAATGTGCCGTGAAATTGAGTTTCATTTATTTAGGGGCCACCTTTTCTTTTTTTGTTGTTGGTAAAGGAAAGAAAGTTAATGCAAGATGTCCACATTAAAATTTCACTAGGATTATGTAACCACCCAGTTAAATAGTAATCATTATATTCGAGGCAGAGCTAATGCAAAAGAAATTGAAGCCTGAATTTAGTGCCTATTGACAAGGGCAGAATAAAAAACCACCAATGGGCTGCAATTAATGTCAAAGTTATAATTATTGTCTTTATAAATATGATGAATCCAATAAATATATCATCAGACATATTATTCTCAGTGTCATCCTGAAAATATTCCTTTAGATGATGGTGTTGTTGGAAACAATATATCTTAAGAGTAAAGAGGAAGCCACAGGAGGCAAAACAAATCATCAAAATGCAATCTCTTTCTTTGACCTCAAAGTGTTTCTAAATAGTCATAAGAGTGACGAGCCTTCCAGAGAATAACAGACATGTATAGTGTAATAGTGTGGAAAGAACAGCAGTTCATGAGTTGAATGTCGTAACTTTTTCTATAATACTCTGTTCCCAGAAACATGTTCAAACTAATTATCAAGTGATAGGTTCAAATTCTTCTTACTAATTACAATAGGAAAAATGATTTCTTCTTTTATGAAAGAAACAGTTACTTTTCAATATTTAAATTTCTAATGTTAAGAAATAATTTTAAAAAATCTAAAACTGGTATCATGTCAGCATTTATTCCCGTCTTAGATATAAAAAGTTTTTTTCTATAGAAAAACTTAGGTAAATTTTATGGAATGAAATGCACACAGGATATTTAATTTTTCTTGAAAATATCAGAAAATATATTTTACAGATATGTTATAAGTTTTCTAGCTGGAATATAAATTTATCAGATAAGAAAAAATTGAATCTGACCAGGCGGTGGAGCAGTGGATAGAGCATTGGACGGAGATACAGAGGACCCAGGTTCAAAACTGTGTATGCTCATCTGGCTTGAGCACAAGCTCACCAGTTTGAGCACAGTGCCACTGGCTTAAGCATGGGATCATAGACATGACCCCATGATCTGTGGCTTGAGTCCAAAGGTCACTGGCTTAAAGCCCAAGGTTGCTGGCTTGAGTCCAAGTTTGCTGGCCTGAGCAAGGGGTCACTCACTCTGCTGTAGCCCCCCCCCAGTCAAGATACATATGAGAAAGCAATCAATCAACAACTAAGGTGCCACAATGAGGAATTGATGCTTCTCATCTCTCTCCCGTCCTATCTGTCCCTATCTGTCCCTCTCTGACTCTCTTTCTGTCTCTGAAAAACAACAACAACAACAACACCAAAAACCCAAAAAACAAAAAAAAAAAAGAAAAAAGAAAAGAAAATATTGACTACTGGGCATTATAGGAGAAACAGATTATTGTTGATGTTAAATAATAAGTCAGGCAGTAATTTCTCCAGCAAAATGGGTTTATTCAGGAACAACAAAGAATTGCAATCCAAAGCATGAATACGTATTGGACCATGTGCAAGTCCGGTACAACCAAGGAGAGAAAACTCTTATAGAGTTTAAGAGTATGCTGGGAGGGCTATTACAAATGAGAGTTCTTCCTGTGTGCTTTTCATTCAATGTTTCTCATGGAGCTCTCTGTTTGGCCTCCCTACCGTATTTTATATAAGGTTTGAAATTACTATTTTTTTTTTTACATTTTCCCCTTTTGATCAAGATCTTTTCAGAAAACATCATTTACCAAGAGTCAGGTGATTTCTGGTTTGAGAGGTCTTTTGTCCCTTGAAGAAGTTTTCCTGGCTGTTGTGTACCACATCAGAGAGACAATACAAAGATTTAGAAACCTACTGTATTCAAATTTGAGTAACAAGGAGAGGTTATGTGAAAGATCTTTTAGCCAACTCTCATTTAAAGTTTGTGTCTTAGAGTAGATATTATAGCCAAGACGTACTCAGAACAGAAAAATTAAACATGTGGTCAGGTAATTTGGAAAGACTTCATTCAGAATAAGACACAAAGCAATTAAACAATGTTGTTATCTCAAATGAAATTGTTTGAAACAAAATGTCTTATCAATAATAATACGGCCTGTATGTTGTAAATTTATATACTATGAAAACTTGCATAAGTCAAGAATCAGTTAATAGTCTTGATGAAAGATAGACTTCTGTGACTTTATAGCTTTTTAATGTTTCAGAAAAGGTAAGTGAAAGATAAATTTGTCACAGATTATGATGAAGCTGTTCCTGAATGGCCATAATCGAAGGAGAGTTTTTCCTCTTTCCAAGAAATCTGTAATTCCTGTCTCCAGATGGTATGCAGGTCCAGTCAGGGTTAGGTGCTTTCTTTAAATATGTCACTTGAGCTCAGGAGTCTACTTGCTGAAGTTTTGTGCAGGGATTGTCTTGTAGCACCTGATACAGGTCATTTCAGTGAATTTGAAGAGTCTTTCTGGTGTCTTTTCTAGTTGATGAAATCTGCAGGTTGCAAAGTGTGATGCTTAAGGTTTTGGTTTCAGTCCAGTGGGGGGGAAAATGCAGATCATGACTAAAACATATTTCTATCCATGACATAGGGGAAGCTGTTTGAAATAAATCCCTTTGTAAGACATTGAAGAGTTCATTAAGCCATTTCAAATGTCCAGGAGCAGTGCAAACAGGCTTCCCTGGGCTGTACTTTAGACAACTGAGGTAGTCCCCTTCTTTGGTCTTATGAGTATTTTCTCACCAATATTGATTCATGACTGTTTTCAGTTTGTCAGTGGACGAATGCTTTTAATGCATGTGCAATAATCAGGAAAGGAAATTTTAGTCCCCGGTAAGACTAGTTTGTTATTTGGTCTGAACTAGAACTTTCTCTTTTTTTTATCAAATCAAATATTAATGGACTTTCAATTTTATTTTTCATTTTTGAACCCAATTGATAGGCTTTATACAACTATGGGATATTGTTAATTCTGGGAAAAGATTCTGAGGGGTCTGAATAAATCTTGATAGGAGGTACATTATGGATTCTGCCAATATCGGTTGAAGATTTTACCCATGAAGAGAATGGCCACTGATCTAGTAGGGACAAATAATCAGTGCTCCCAGATTCAGCTGTAGTGTTATCAGAAAGGGAGCAAATAAAGGATGTTGAAGGGTCATTTAATTCACCTGATTAGCTGCTTTGATGATTAGTGTCAAATTCTAGAAATATTTCCCCCTTTTGGGAGAAGAAATTCTGATGTCTCAGCCTACTTACTACATGAAGAGGGGTGGAGGAACAAGGAGAAGGGGGCGAGTATCTCTCAAAGGACCAAAACAAAAAGGAATACATTCAGAGATAGGAACCCATTGAGGTTTATTAGAGCTCCTCACTGTCTGACCTGTTTAATACTCGGAGGCAGAGGCTGAGTTATAGCATGGGGCTGAGCACTGAGAATATGGTTCTGGTGTTGGTAAAGACAAAGAGGAGAGATTCAGTTCTAATATTGAGAGTGGTTTCTCTGAGCTAGTTAAGAATGAAAAAGGGGGAAAGCCCCTGTAGTCCCTTGGAGCACTGTCATTAGAAAATAGATTATTTGCAAGGCTGCTCAGAAGAGCCAAATGTACCTGCAGTAGTGACAGTCTCTTTCCCAGTGCCCCGATTCCTGGCAATAATAGCAGAAATTAGGAGTCTTTTGGCTTTGCACATGGACTTTTGTGAGGAAACAGCTGTGTTAGGCTTGCTCACTGTTTTACCAGCTGCAAGCACTGTGCCTGATTGGTAGGTGGCAGCACCATGTGTGTATGGCCTATGTAAGGTTATGAGTGCTTGCCCTCGAGAGAGATTGTGGATGGTGGGTTGTGGATTGCCTGCCCACCACTCTGAGGGGCCGTTTTTGCTGTTTGTTTGCCTGAGAAGTGGTTTTCCCCTACCTGTTTGCTCTTTCACTGTTAAGAGACTTTATTAAATGGTAATGGCTCAATGCTTTTCAGCTCCGCAGTTTCTCTACCATCTGCCCGATTGCAATGTGGACCTGCCTGGCCTTGGCCACTGGCATTACACCTTCATTTGCCAGAGTTGAAAATTGAGAAGTTTAGCTGCCTTATTTTAGGTGACTCAGATAAGGTGTGAGGAAGCTGATTTGACCAAATCTATAATTTCTCTTTCCATCTGGTCCTTTTAACTAAAAGAAAAACATCTCAGCTCATTATTAAGCATAAAGTTAGAAGCCACCTAAGAAGAATCAACATCTGAAGGAAGACCAGAATTTTCTTTGAAAAAATTATTTTATCAATTACAGTAATCACAAACAGGTTCATCAGCTTTTTGTGGACAAGACTGAATTTTGCTTTAATCAACTGCTTTAGGAAAGGCTACTGGATTGCTCAGTAGATGACTCCATTGAGTATTCTAGCTTTTTGCCAAAAGCTAGGGTTTTGTATTTTAAATCCCATTCAGGATATTCCATTGGGCAGGTTTCATTCAAAGTTTGTCTTGTCCCTGACCAACAAGAATGAATCAAATGATATAAACCAGAGAAACCATGCTGGTACGTTTGAATAACTATGTTAAATCTTCAGCAAAGTTATGGGGTTATTCGATTAGTTTAGAAAATTCTTTAACTGTGGATTGCAATTTGGCCTTAGTCCAGGGAATGTAGAAACTTGTGGTTTGTTGGAGTCCTCAGAAGTCAACTTTAACAGGATAGGTACTAATAGGTGAAGAGGAAGATGTGTCATTGGTGATGGGCTTGAAAAAAGGGTCAAGGAGGAGGTAAGAGATGGTGCTGGAGGAAGGGAATCTGAGGCTTTGGAAACCATTTTGTCCTATTTCAATTATTTGCTTATCTCAGTAATTTTAAAATTTTATTTTGCAAACAGGAAATTTTAGAGTGATTAATGTTTGGAAGCCTCAAAAAACCAATTGAAATAAAGTATTCCATACAGTTTGGTCTATACCAGGCCTATGATATGTCCAATTTGGTTTTAAGAAAAGTAAGTTTGGGGATTTTAAAAGTTTCCCCTAATGACCATTGATATTTTAAATTATTTTTATTTGAATCAGTCTGTCTAGTTAGAAATGAGCAGGGTTGGTGTGGGTGGGTGAACCATCATTTTTATTACATAAATTGGCCAAGGTCCCTACAGGAACTGATGCTCTAAAAGTATCTAGGTAACTAAGATCCCGTATTTTAGAGGTTTTTGTTTAGAGCAAAGGCCCAAACAGCTGGCAGGCAAAATACCAACCAGTTCCAGTGGGAACAGTCTGTTCCTGAAAGAGTTAGGCCAAAGGAGCATTCACAGACAAAGTTTTATAGGACAGTACAGAGCTTTTAAGTGAATCCCAAATAGAGCACAAAGAGCTTCAAAGTATAAAAAGAATGGAAGTTCAGACCCAAGAGAAAACTTACCCTCCAGCCGTAGGTCTGTGAGAAGCAGTGAGCTCAGTGGACTCTGGGTACCACCTGTTTACTCACCATCTCAGAATTGTCAGGATTTTCCCGGGAGCCCAGTATGAGCCTTTAAATATGTTGACCTTAAACAAAAAAAAAGTCATCAAAATATTTCTCCAGCAAAGTTTGTTGATTGGGTAACAAAAACAAATTGCTACCCAGAGCGCATAAACATGACAGGCCACCCGAAAGTCCACTAAAACAAAGGTGTGGAAACTCTTATAAAATGAAAGACGAATTTGGGAGGGTTATTACAAAACAAAAAGTTATACCTGTTTTACTTAATGATCTATGCAGATTCATGTAGGGATGTGAGAATTCCCCTATCTGGTTTCCCTATTCCATTTTAAATGATGTTTCTGCTTACTCATTTTTTTACAGTACTCTCTAAAAACTAAAATATTGATACAGTTAGTAAGTAATCCCTGCCTGCTTGTTTCTTTCCTTCTCTCCTTCCCTTCCTCCCTTCCTTCCTTCCTCCCTTCCTTCCTTCCTTCCTCCCTTCCTTCCTTCCTTCCTTCCTTCCTTCCTTCCTTCCTTCCTTCCTTCCTTCCTTCCTTCCTTCCTTCCTTCCCTCCCTCCCTCCCTCCCTCCCTCCCTCCCTCCCTCCCTCCCGCCACTGAATTAGCAAACATTTATCGGGCATTTATTAAGTGCTTGTTATTGGGCTCAAGTGTTGGGAAAACACATGTTAATAAGTACCTTTTTAAAAAGCCTACACAAGTACAAATAATTCAGTGCTGCACACAGTAAGATTCTGCAAAAGAATAAAGATCTAAATGAAATTTAGAGGACCAGAATCTTGCTTTCAGAGGTGATAGAGAAGGATTCATGTTGGTGTCAGGTTTTGAAATGCACTTTCCTAGGACAACAGGAGGATGGAGCAATTGAAGACATTTTCAGATGGCAATGAAAAACAAGTACTTACTGTTAAGAGAACTGAAATTCAGAATAGTATTTTCAAGGAGTTGCCAGAGACCTAAGATATTGGGAGGAATGTTTAAAAGAGTATACTAAGAAAGATACAGTAGTAACTGAAACCTACAATTTAAGAAATAGTTATAAAGCTCACCACCGTGCCTAAAAAGAAAATCAACCAGATTCAAGACAATAGGACAAGGTGTAGGTGGATAGAAATGGCATATAAAGTTCATCTCCTTGTGGAAGAAAAAAAATATTAGCTAGTTTTTGTTTGTCTCACGGTAGTGAAACACTGGGAAAGCAGTGTGGAAGCAAAAGCAACCTATATACGTGTATTATGCTCCGTGGGACAAAGACAACACTTATTCTCCCAAGGGCCAAGTAAGACACAGATAGTAAAATTCTGGATGGTTCTGCACTCAAAGATCCAAAATATCTAGATGTCGACATGGTGTTGCATCTCAGAAAAGAGATACTGTAAGTTGTATTAACATATTTTTACTAGCTAATTACACATATATTTTGTATATCTGAACAACTCTCTATATAAGATTTGTATTTAAAACTCAATAGATTTGCAATAGTCAATGATTAAATATATCTTTAACCATAACTCCAAAATTTCAAGCATTATAGTCTTCTGAAGTAATAGCTTCACAATCCAGAGAAGGGTTGTCAAACTTGATCCAATGGAAAAAGCAGATGATAACACATTTGAATGGAAAATATTCCTTTGCATGCTTAGATAAAATAAGCAGCAATAGAACCCCTCCTTTGAAATGGAAAAATCCTTTTGTAATACCACCTGAGTTGATCTTAACTGTGATACACATTGGCCAAAATACTAAATCAAACAAACAAATAACAAAAAAATCAGAAACTTTGCAGCAGTAACACAGAAACACTTAACAACCTGTTCCCAAACCTTCCTCATTTTCTTTTTATGTGTTATCATTATCTACCTACCTAGTAACTTCTCTTATGGCTGAAAATGGCAACTCATGATATTCTAAAAACAAACAAACAAAAGAAAACCAATTTGAACCTTTTCCTTCTTCAAATATTTTGAACTGAATGCTCTTTCTCTTTCATATACTTATCTTAAACATGGCCCCGGTGATGACTGTCTTAGCTTACGTGGTACCCTGTCTCAAAGAAGAAACTCCCTCTTTTGGCACACTTTCCTTTTTTCTGAAAATGTAACCTGACCACTTTCTGTTCAAGGTAGTGGTAGCTGGTCTTTCAAAGTTTCAACCATGCTTCATTCATTTTAAAGTACTAGCCCATTTTATCATTTAAATAATTGTGCAAGAAATATGGGTTGAACACTGAACACTAAGGAAGCCATACAATAAAAAAGTTTTGAGGCACAAGATATCTATTGTCTAGATAATTCTAAGAATTTGAAAACTCATGACTCATCTTAAAATAAAAATTAAAAGATGTCATCATTCCTATAAATATTAAGTATATTTGTACATCTATGAGGGCATGGTAGGCTAGGAAAGGTAAAAATTTTAATAGGAAGACTTTTATGAAAATTTTAGTATGTTCATTATTACCTCCATTATTATTCCATTAGGTTTAATCAAGAAAACAAAAAATGGACAGAAATAATTAATGAAGAACAATATTATTTTACATGGGTTGAACCATTTGTTGGGAAAAAATAGAATTAATTTGTAGCAGTTTCATGCAATATCTTCAAAATGCTTTCTTATTGAAAAGAAAGAAATAATGAGCCTGTACTGGTATGTCTTCAGTAGGTCATATCTTAATACCAATTTAATTTTTATGTTCACACAGTGATGAATAGGAAGGAATTTCTTAAACTTTTAGATATTTGAACTCAGGAGATCTATTTCATACTCTTGAGTCAAAGTGTATAAATTTGATGTATCTATAGAGACCAGAAAAAAAAATGTAGGCCATAGAAATAATTTTGTTTTTCATTCTGTATTCCATTATGAATACTTTCCAATGAATTTCCCCTCTGGATTTGCCTACCTGCTAGAGTTCAAACACCTCTTTAAGCAAAGTGGCAATAAAAAGCTTTAATAAGTGCAAGCCTTGCTGAGTGAGGAATCATTAGTGTAGAGGTGCAGAAAAACACACTTTCTTATTTGTAGGAAAGTGTTAGGAAAGCAGAGTGTGGAAATAAGAGTCATCAAAATGCAAATATAATAAGCTATTTAAATAAACAAATCTCACACTACTCTTGTGCACTAAATCCTCTTTTCCCCAGTCTCCCCTGAAGTAGAAATTTTTATTTCTTTTTCTATCCCGATCTAACTTGTTGTTTACTTTAGACCCTGTTAGAATATTCTACCTTTGCAAGGTTCACATGTGAATAAACTGAAGAATTTTGATTCCCTAAAGATGGTAATTTCTTACTTCTTCTGTACTTGTCTGTTTAAAAGGAGGCAGAAGTTTCCTCTTACTATTGACCTTCTTCATGGTATTCCTATATAATACAGTTTCAGAGGAAAAAGAAAACCATAGCTCTGGGAATTTTAGAGTTTTAAAAAATTAATTTTTCTAGCTACCCAGGATCAGGAGCCAGAGAGCTAAGAAATGTAATTGAAATGATAGCTCTAAATCATTCTAAATAAAATAAATAAAACAAAACAATTTTGCTAATCAAACAACTAGCAATATTTTGCCACCTTAATATCAAATAGTTAATGATATATAAATAGTAGATACACAAAAACTGATGATAATTCATAGCCCACATAACTGGCTATCAGAAATTCTATTAGGAGTCCTGTTTTGTTAAGACCTTATCACAAGGGAATGCCCCCCCCTTTTTTTGTATTTTTCTGAAGTTGGAAACAGAGAGGCAGTCAGACAGACTCCCCACATGCACCCTACCAGGATCCACCCGGCACGCCTAACAGGGGGAGATGCTCTACCCATCTGGGGTGTTGCTCTGTTGCAACCAGAGCCATTTTAGCACCTGAAGCAGAGGCCGCAGAGCCATCCTCAGCGCCCGAGCCAACTTTGCTCCAATGGAGCCTTGGCTGCGGGGGGGGGGGGGGAGGAGAGAGACAGAGGGGAGGGAGACGGAGAGGGGTGGAGAAGCAGATGGGCGCTTCTCCTGTGTGCCCTGGCCGGGAATCGAACCGGGCTCCTGCACGCCAGGCTGACACTCTACCACTGAGCAAACCGTCCAGGGCCTAGGAATGCCCTTGTTGATCAAGCTACTCAAAAGAAAATTATTTGGAGCAACCATAACAGATAGAGCAATTCAGTCTCATACTATTCATCACCAGATTGCTGCAACCCTGTGTAAACAGTTTCAACTTTCTCGGGAAGCAGCACGGCAGATTGGGAAATCCTGTCCAAGGGGTCCTATACTACAATCTGCCCCTTCATTTGGAGTTAACCCTCAAGGACCCATACCAGAACAACTTTGGCAAATGGATGATACTCATACACCTTCATTTGGCAAACAGTCCTATGTCCACGTTACAGTGGATACATATTCTGGATTTATAGTAACCTCTGTCAGAACAGGAGAGGCTGCTAAGCATGTTATAGCTCATTGTCTGTATGCACTGTTCTATTATTGGATTTCCTAAACTGGTTAAACTGACAATGCTCCTGCATATGGAGCAAAAGCATTTACTGTATTTTGTCATTCTTACAATCTTTAAAATCAATGTATTATTAAAGTGTACCCAGCAAATATTTTAAGATCAATTTAAAAAAATTTAAAAGGGGGGAGTCATATCCTGGAACTCCTACGGGTCTACCATATCATGCCTCTGCTGTGAGGAAACAGGGACACTCGAAGGTAGGCTTCTCCCTCGCTCCTCTAAGGGAGGGTTCAGTCTCTTCCAGCCCTGCTCCAGCCACCTATGACCTAACCTTGCCCAGAATTCTGGGGTCTGCCACTGAAGGCTGAAGGTGCCCAGGGCTGTTGGCCCCATCTATGACACTGTGGACGAGCCTAAGGTATTTCTTCCAAGAAGCAGGTAAACTGATCTCATTTGCACAAGGGCCACTTAACTATGTCTTGCCTGAATAGTCAGGTTTTTTATTCTTCCCTCGAAGATCTCTGTTGGGGGGGTTGATAGTCCTATTTTCTGCTGCTTTGTTTAATATATAGTGTTGTTACCTTTATTCCTCCTACCTCAATGTCCCACTCATATTTCAGGCTGGGACCTACTCCTAATTTAGAGCTCTCTTTCCCCCTTTTCCCAACTTCTATTATGAATCTACCTCTGCCACCCAGCTTAGTGTATCCCAAGGTTCTCTTTACCAAGCCACAGTCACAGAGCTCCAGGGAAAAGCAACCTGGTCTCATCTCTCCAAGCAGAGGAGAACAGAAGCTCCATCCCCACACATGCTGCAGATGGCTTTTGCAGTCTACCCGAATCATTACCAGCTAGAAGCAGCGGTCATTGGGACTTGGACGTGAGCTGTAAAGTATAGAATTGTGACAACAATTCCAGTGCCATGTGGACTTTTCCTGGATGTGGACCTTTCCTGGACTCCTGCTCCTTGTGACAGCTCCTAACAGACTGAACTGGGGTTGGGTTCCATTTTTCAGGGATTAGGCATGGTATTGGGGCCAACTTGGACTTGGTGAACATGCTAAGGACACTACTCTTTTATGGATTCTTGCTGTATTGGCCAAGAGTTTGCTTAAAGGCTTTAATCACAGTAAAAAAAAAAAAATAGAAGACTGGATAAAGAAGATGTGGCATATATACACCATGGTATACTATTCAGCCATAAGAAATGATGACATTGGATCACTTACAACAAAATGGTGGGATCTTGATAACATTATACAGAGTGAAATAAGTAAATCAGAAAAAAACAAGAACTGCAGGATTCCATACATTGGTGGGACATAAAAATGAGACTAAGAAACATGGACAGGTGTATGGTGGTTACAGGGGGTGGGGGGAGGGATGGAGAGAGAGGGGGAGGGGGTGGGGGAGGGGCACAAAGAAAACTAGATGGAAGGTGATGGAGGACATTCTGACTTTGGGTGATGGGTATGCAACATAATTGAACGACAAGATAACCTGGACATGTTTTCTTTGAATATATGTACCCTGATTTATTGATGTCACCCCATTAAAATAAAATTTTATTTATAAAAAAAACCTTATCATAATGATATGTAAAGTTGTTGTGAGAACAACTTTAATATCCAAATAAAATCTAAATAAAAGATATCATTGATGCATCAAAGCAAGGGATAGTAAAGTCTGGAAGTAAACAATGGAGTTTAAAATAAGCTTGAAAGGTATTTTTTTTAAAGATTTTTTTTGCTACTATGTATCTGGGTGTGTATTTTAAGAGTTAACTTAAAAGAGTTGCAGTAAAAATATATATCTGAGAAGAAATAATATTTATACATACAATTTATGGAAATATATAATTTTTTTCTTAAAGCTGAATGCTAATTTCTTATTGCTCAATTTTCAACATGTGTTACTTTTTATTTTATGAGTAAATATAATATTGAGAAATGGAACCAATAGGTATATTAAAATTTGAAAGTGACACTATTCTCAATGTCTATGCTTTTGAGATAACATATTTATATATATATTACTACTTCTTATATATATTAAAATATATATCATATTTATATATTATATTTATATATAAGATATATTATATATATTATAATATATAAATATATATATATATTTCCCATTTGACTTAATTAGGATGAAACATTATAAAGGTCAAAATCATGAATTGGATTCACATTTAATATTTATATTTTGCTAGTGAGTCACTGACTATACCCATTTATAAGTCTAAAATAGTATAAATGTTGTCAAGAGTGCCTAGACCAAAGTACATTTACATAGATACAATCTAGAATACTATTCTGAAAAGCTGAGAGTTTATTTTCTGCTCATTATGAGATAATCATAATCAAATGTAAATCCATTTGCATATATATGTATCTTAATAATTATTATCTATTGAGTAATTACAATGTGTCAGTTATGTTCTGTTATGAACTCCAACATATAATTAGAACTTTATAGCTATTGCTACCAAAAGTAAATATAAAAACAAGAAATATTTGACAGTGATAATAAATATATTTAAGGGTAAATTAAATTATAAAGTATTAGATATGAACAGTACATGTTGGTGGCTATATCTCCAAGATAGTAAATCCAGGTGCTAATACAGGATCTGAAAAATAGTGGTTTAAACAAGATAGAGTTTTGGGGTTTTTTTCTTCTCATAAAATAAGTAAATAATAACAAATAAATCAATAAATAAAAGTGCATTGGTAGATAGTCCAGGACTTACATGGATGCTCTTCTCGCTAAGCCTCAGGAATGTTCTAAGCTCTTTTGGCATTGTGTCTTCAACATGCTTGAAGTACCTGGCTTTTGTGCTCAATCTATGATTATAAGATGGTTGCTGACGTCCAAGCAATTACACTCATGTTCCAAGCAAGAAGAAGACTTAAAAACGGAAGAAATAGAGGGACTAAAGCTACTTGCCAATTGAGTAAGATGCCTTCATAAGGAATTATATTGGAAGCTCCAATTAAAATTTCAACCATCATTATACAGTCAAGAAGTTAGCCACATGGCCACCCCTATCTATAATGACGAGTGTCAAATTAAAATTTTTAGGTGAATGTGTTACTATATTCTTGCCATTCTCCGCAAAAAAGTTTATTGGTAAAAAAAAAAAAAAGGAAGGATGAATGTTTATCTTGTAAACAACGAACAGACTCTTCCCAATGGCTAAACAAGTAGAAATTCTATTTTTAAAATTATAGGTAAATATGGGCCCTGGCCGGTTTGCTCAGTGGTAGAGCATCGACCTGGTGTGCAGGAGTCCCAGATTCGATTCCCGGCCAGGGCACACAGGAGAAGTGCCCATCTGCTTCTCCACCCCTCCCCCTCTCCTTCCTCTCTGTCTCTCTCTTCCCCTCCCGCATCCAGGGCTCCATTGGAGCGAAGTTGGCCCGGGCAGTGAGGATGACTCTGTGGCCTCTGCCTCAGGTGCTAGAATGGCTCTGGCTGCAACAGAGCAACACCCCAGATGGGCAGAGCATCATCTCCTGGTGGGCGTGCTGGGTGGATCCTGGTCGGGTGCATGCGGGAGTCTGTCTGACTGCTTCCCCGTTTCCAACTTAAGAAAAATACAAAAAATAAAAAAATAAAATTATAGGTAAATATGTATGTATATTTGTATGCTACATGTTTTTTTCTTCTTGAGCAATAGCCGTCAAGTATTTTTATTTCCTCAGATTTCAAATATAGTGTAAAAAAGGGATTATAATTTCTTCTCCTAATAAAAGAAATAATGTGTAAGTGTTATTCTATGTTCAGATACAGGTAATTTTTCTCAAAAGCCTCTAGTTCTTGATTTCTCCAGCTAAACCCTGCCTGCCTGTCTGGGAAGTTAGGAGGACATAGTTAGGTCAATGTCAATCTAATGTGCTATCATGGGACAAAGGACATACCAGTTTTCAATTTTTTGTTATTATTATTTTAATTTGGTAAAGGATCACTAAATTGAAATAAAATAAACTCACTTGATTCACAGTATAGTTAACACATCATTCTACCTTTGACTTAATAAAAATAGTACTGTAATTTTATCACAGGATGTAAAGTTAATCACTGCTTGTCACTTCCACTTCTTTAGTTTTAGGAGGGGTTAACTCTGGAAAACTTAAAGGAGCAGAAAACTTAAGGGAAAGTTATGAACAGAAGTAAAAGGAAAGCTGAGGAAACAGGTTGGAAAGTTCTTTAAGATTAATACAGCCCGAAGTTCTCCAGTCTTTTCATCCTATCTGAAAGTTTCAGTACCAGGCAAAGAGATGCCAACTAGTTTTTTGAGCATCACTCTTCATTGGAACAGTCACATAAATTGGCAGAAGGAGCAGGCTGCAACCAATAGAACAGAGGAGGATCTATCTCCAATACAATTCATGGTGCTTTTGCTAAAGTGGCAAAAACAACTCATGTTCAGCATAACTTCTGAGGATTGTGTCTTTCTCCGAGCTAGCGTTCTAAGTTATCAGTAACTCAAAAGTCTATCAGGAATATTTGGAAACACAATACTACTTAGGCCCATTGTAAAGAGGAAGTTGTCCTTACAACTTCCTTTAAGGTTTAAATGCCAGGTGCTGTGGAAACTTTTTATTTGTCTTATTCTATCAAGACGAAGGTCACATTTTTATGACCATTGATGTCACCCTGTTTTCCTCCTCACTTCTTGTATATTTTCAGGCACTATGCCCAAAATGTAAAGCACTCCCTTTGTTTTCCTATGGGATCCCATGCAACACAACAGTGGCAAAGGATCCAAACGATTGTTTCCTACTTTTAGTTTGGCACCTGAACAATTTCATCTCTACCGAAGCAACTGCAATCCAGATTGCTTTTTGATCCATAGATACATTTATTTTCCTATTTTCTTCTTGGTATTGTCTTTGTTTTTCTTCAAACATACCAATATAATACAGATTTTAAAATTCACCCCCAAAAAGAGGGGAAACAAATATGCTTTTTGTAAAAACTGAGTGAACATTTACAAGTCAATTCCTTTATCTGAAGTTTCTATTTCATCCAAGAATGAAAAGCAGAAACAATGTGAGCAAGTGTACTTTTCATTTCTTTAGTATAATTCTTATTATTTTCAATCCACATGACCTGATGTTTTCATATACATCTCTTGTTTTTATCAACCACTTCAGATATATTTTTCATATATAAAGTTTTGATAACTTTATGACTTACTATTACAAACTATGGAAATCATGAGGAAAAACTAAAAGTTGTCTTTCAGTGACTTAGCTCTTCTGGTAAAAGCAGTAGCAGTTGACCTTGGACATGGAACATGTTAAAGAACCAGTGATTATTAAGAAATGAAATTGAGGAGATGCATGAAATGTATTCATAGATGATGACGAATACCCAGTTGACCAAGACCTGAAATGTATTTATCAACTTTTTTCATTAATACATCTGCTATCTTTTTTTTATACTAATGTCTTATTTTTCTCAGGGTGTTGATTCTAGAGATATGATTGCTATAGTCCTCACAGAATGGCTAATCAAGAGGTCCTCTAAATGTGCATTTTCTATTCACTTATTTAAATTATAAAGTAAATCCTAAATTATCAGGAAAATAAGCTGAAATACATTTCTGTTAAATGTTATCTGCTAAATTCTTGTTGTATTATCCTTTTTTAAAAAAATGTAATAGATCTTTTTTTTCTTGCTTTGCAGATAGAGGATTATATAAAGCAAGACTAAACCTTAAACAGTTACGGTTAGCTGACTCACAGAGTGAGGTCATAACTCTAAACAATTTTCTTACACATTATAATCAATAACAGTTCAAAACGAAGGACTGAGACTTTTATCTTTATACAAAAGGCCACAGTTTATAAGAACAATACCATACAATAAAACTGTATATATGTGGTATATGTTCTTAGAGGTATGAACGCAAGATCAGTTCATAAAGTCACTTGGTTAATCCATGGGCTCTGAAAAGCTGCAAGGCAGACATTTAAAACAAAAACATGTTACTGTAATAGACTTTGGTCTGGGTGATTTGCATAGAAGTTACTGTAAGAAGAGGACAGTGGTGGGTAATAACATAAATGTTTGCGCATGACAATAAAAAAGATAAGCCCCTTCTCAGACTAGTTGCTAACTAAAGTATTTTACATACAGTACTTCGTCTGGAAAAATCAGTGCTGGAGAAGTAAAATCAGACCCATTCCCTCATGGAACTGTTTCCGAAGAACTGTTCTTGTCTGTTATCCTCTTATGCAATTTTCTTAAGATTCAGTGTAAACTGTTGACTGTCATCATAATACATATATGTGATTAAAGCTGTGTGTATGGGGGTGTGTGTGTTTACATTTAAAGCCTGAGTAAAGTCTCCCAAACCAGTGTTAGCAGAGCTGCGTTTGACTTTTGTGAAAAGTGATACAGGACCTTGATGAGCATGTTGAAAACGGTGGAGATAGAGAGAAGCTCCCTGTGCAGATTAATTCAGTGCACAGCTGGGGCTGGGAAGGCAAGCCCATTCTCGGGAATGAAGAATGGCTGATCGGGGGTGGAGCTGCCCGCCCCCCTCTCCACAATGTACTAATCCTCAATTTGGCACTGCTTTAAAAGAAAAGAAATCTAAATTGAGGCCAGCTGATTTCATACTGAATCAGCCAGCTGGATGTGGAGCCAATTTCCACAGCTTCCACGCTGTGGCAGCCAGGAAATATTTTAATTGAAAGAACTCTATGTTGACAAATACCGAAGACAGCCTATTTATAACTTTTAAGCAATATTTATGGAATTCCCTGATTTAATAACATTTCCCTTTAAACTCAATTGCAAAATAGAAAAAATTGTTAGGCTAGAGCCAAAGCTAAGTGATGTGGAAGGATAATAAGCAAAACCAGAGAAAAGGAAAAGGAAATAACTGGTAAATGTTGTACACAAATCAATAGGCACATGTAACTGAGGTTCATAATATAAATATATTCAACAAAAATAGTTTCAAGTTGTCATTACTAAAAATAATATAATCAGAATGTTTAATTATTATAACATCAGTGATGCTATGTTGTTAAGCACATATCCTTAAGAAGTATGTCCAAATTATGCATATTAGGTGGGGAATTTTATTTTGCTAGCCAAACTAGGCTTATTTATTCCTTTGTTAAGATGAAATAACTTGAGCTTAAAATGATCCTAAAACATAAATAAAATCCAAACAAACTTTCTCTTTTCTTTGATAGTGATTTAAAAGTGCCAACCTTGATTATAAGGATGATGTAATTTTTAAAATACATGCTCTCATTTCTTAAAAAAAATTTGGCAAGTTATTTACCTTGTTACACAATTAAAGATAATTACATTTTGCTGTTCATCTTATCAATAATTTTTTAATGTTTGAAAGTATTGCTTTGCCTTTAAAAGTTATATCTTCTTTATATAAATCTATTTTATTCATAACTCAACATTTTACAATATTCAATGTGATGTGTATAACGATTTGGTATTTTTTTTCTTACAGCCAGGAATATTATTTATTACAAAGTTACTTATTTCACAGGCAAAGAGGAGTGAGAAATTGGAAAGTAAAAATTGTGTTTGGAACATGAAGCATTTTTATATCCAAGCCCAAAATCGATGATTTATGCAGTTCCAGATACCTGCTAGTTACAAATGTATGACACAATGACATGAGATGTTGGGAAAACGCTATTACTAAATTTACTTGATTGGGAAGCTCCTGTTGTTTTTCCATTACTGTTACTGATAATGGGCAATTCCAAAGTGTGGCAGCGTCGCTGACTGTGGTACGCTGTAAGGCAGCTCTCCCTAGTGGACACTGTGCTACAGTCATGCTCAAGAGTGGAGAACATCATCATGAACTTTCTGAATGGAGTTTGATCTATACAGATAAATAAATATCAAGATGTGAAGTATTATGTATATTCATTTTCAGGATAATGTTATCTCAGATGATAAATTGATTTTGGAGTGGGGATGTTGAAAATCCAATGTTATAATATATCTCTCTCAAAATAGAACAATTATTTTTGAGCACCATCACCTCCAAATGAGCCATTATCTATGGAAGTAAATAGTAAGAAGTGATAAGAGAAATATTTTAGTTCATTCATGGCAGAGATAAGAAGAATATTTAAGTTCATGGAATCTGATATAAAAACCTGCATAAATAAAACCCAAGTGTAAATTTTTTAAAATTTGGCAGAGAACTGTTGAGAGTTATTTAATCATAGAGGACTGTGCCTGCCAAAGAATTTCATAAGTAATCATATTGAGGAGATAGATGCACCTCATTACTCACTTTCCATTTTTATGAAAGGTTCATCCACATGTGCAATGAAGCATTTATAGGTTTACACCCTCTTTGAAAAAAAAAAAAAAGCATTTTGCATTTAAATTGCCCTTTCTAGTCCTAAAGGAGCTCTAAGAAGAAGAGAGGGCCTTAAAGTAACAATATATACTAAAGACAGGACATTATTGAACATAGTTTGAAACAATATATTATGTTCTTATTTCTCATAATTGGTTTTATTAGGTTGCTTACATTTGAGTCCATGAAGTTGTGAGGTAATAATTTTAGGGGAGACAATTCCTTCTATGGTGCTTCAGGCAGAGTGAGAGATAATGGTGTTATTTCTGGGGGTACAGTCAGTCGGTGAGAAGGCCAAAGAGGCACATCTCCTATATCCATTGCCACATCACCTAGATCCTTCACCTCATCATCTAGATCCATTGCCACATCACCTAGATCCATCGCCACATCACCTAGATCCATCGCCACATCAACCAGATCCATTGCCACATCACCTAGATCCATCGCCACATCACCTAGATCCATCGCCACATCAACCAGATCCATCGCCACATCACCTAGATCCATCGCCACATCACCTAGATCCATCGCCACATCACCTAGATCCATCGCCACATCAACCAGATCCATTGCCACATCACCTAGATCCATCGCCACATCACCTAGATCCATTGCCACATCTGCACCTCTTCTCTTGGAAGCAGTGAGGAAAGATAAAACAACACAAGAAAAACCAAGTTATTATGTGCAGCCCTCAACACTCTTCTGTTTTTGTCCAATTCTGGAATACCTTAACCTTTGTTCTGAGAAGGTGTATTTAAAATAATTATCCAGCTTTTTTGCCATGTTGTCAAAGGAAGTAGAGACAGTGTTTAGTATTTTACTGGGAGGGGCAGTCTCCATCATTTCTGAAGACTATTAAATAATGTTCAAATTGTAGCCCATGTGCTTATTGACTGGATGACAGTCTAAATCTATGAATAAATTAACACTACGTGAAAAGAGGAGAAATTCTCTTTCCCAACCTCTGTATCTATACATACGTAGGATTTTTGGGTCTCGGTTTCAATTAAGGAACAGATTAGAATAGGCGTCAGAAAAAAATCTAGCCATTACTTCAAAGTAATACAGGAGCCTCAGATTAGCATATCATTAAAAAAAAAAACTCCAGGCCCTGGCCGGTTGGCTCAGTGGTAGAGCATCGGCCTGGTGTGCAGAGGTCCCGGGCTCGATTCCGGCCAGGGCACACAGGAGAAGTGCCCATCTGCTTCTCCATCCCTCCCCCTCTCCTTCCTCTCTGTCTCTCTCTTCCCCTCCCGCAGCCGAGGCTCCATTGGAGCAAAGATGGCCCGGGCGCTGGGGATGGCTCCTTGGCCTCTGCCCCAGGCACTAGAGTGGCTCTGGTCTCGGCAGAGCAACGCCCTGGAGGGGCAGAGCATCTCCCCCTGGTGGGCAGAGCATCGCCCCTGGTGTGCGTGCCGGGTGGATCTCGGTGGGGCGCATGCGGGAGTCTGTCTGACTGTCTCTCCCCGTTTCCAGCTTCAGAAAAATACAAAAAAGAAAAAAAGAAAAAAAAAACCCTCCAGGAAATGTAAAATTTATATTGGAAAAATGTTTATTTATGTCTTTATAAATCTGTGCCAGCAAATTTCTAGTAAAAGTGAAAATGAGAGAAAGAGAGATACAGAGGTTGGGAGGGGAGAGAAAGATTTTGGAAAAAGGAAACCACAGGTCTCAGGGGCCTATGGCGAGTTAGCTGATATCTAAACCCTTTATAGAATTTTAAGGTTGTAATTCTCATACAGAACAACTGAAAAACAAACAAACAGGAGTCATTTTACCAGCTTAGAAAGAGTAAGGTGACTTGGGTGCTGCCACTCCTTAAAAGGGGAATTTCTTTTTTCTTTTTTCCCTCCTAGCTACATGGGCTAAAAGCTTTGCAAAACAGTTGCATGAAATTAATACATGTTCTATACCCGAGCAGGAAAGTATTGTACATAGTGTCCTATTAGGCGCATTAGAATTAGAGTCGTTACTGCCGTCACAAGGAAGACTTCATCGTCTTTCCATGTTAGACTTATTTTTCAGAGGTCATATGAACATGACAACAGAAAAATGGAAAGATTCATGATGGGCCACCTGTTTATGAAGGTTTAGTCTCCTCACTTTCACTTATACATATTTAGGATGATGTTTAAAAGTTACTGTTTTCTCATTATATTAAATTTCAATGTTTTAATATTGAAATATGTTCAATATTATTATCAGTGCATATTTTCTGATTTAATTTCTAATGATTTTGAATATGAAAAGTAATGTAGGTGAGCTTAATTTTATTTTCACTATACATGTAGATTAATTATTATTGAAAGATTTATTGCTATTATCTGAAATTTTACGATTATTGAATTGTGTCTGAAATTTATGTTCTCTAGCTACATTCATAGGTTTGCCCCACTTTACAAGTTACTCAATTGTGATTATAAGAATATAATATACAGTATATACAAATCAGCTACTTATATAACTATGATTATACTCTTCATATTTTGTTTTTAAACCTGTTTAAATGTTAGAGTTATATTAATAAATGATATTTTATGACTGCTTCCTTTAGAAGTGCTAGATATAGTAGTGATTTCTGTATTTTCATGTTATTATAATTCTGACAAATTATAACATTTCCTCTTTTTTTAAAAGTTTGTTTTATTTTGTATATAATACTATTTACAGCAGTAGGCATGTAATGATCTTTAATAATATTGACATGATATGGTCTCAATTATCTATGCAAAAATATGGCAGGTGCAGAACTAAAACCTTGTTCACCTACAGAGAAATACTTCTTATTCTGGTAAACCATCTTCACCATAAACTATGTTGCTACATTTTTACTCCCATGAAAAAGTCTCTTGATGTTTTCCAAATCAATTGTGTCCTTTCTCCAAAAGTGGCCATGCTATTAAATGTAAATTTATCCCAATAAGGCAAATGCTTATACATATTTGTAAATATAAGTGATTGCAGAATGGTTAATGAAATACACCTTTAGCCAATGTTGTACAGAAGTATATTTTTAAGGTTATGAATATAAAATTTCATCTGACAATAATCAGAGATAATATAATGTTTATAATTCATACAGTTTCTAAATATCTTGATGATTTTCAGTGCTACTGCAAGAAAATTTTGAAAACAAATTTTAATAGCTTTTAAGACTATAGAATTATATGAATAATGTTGTTTTAACTATTAGTGACACTGGCCCTTTAAAGACCAATAACACATAATCAGCCATTCCTTGACCATTCAAATAGAAATCTAAGGACGTTTTCAGTTCAATAGTTGCATTGCAATGTGAAATGAGGTGTATCAACAGAAATAACCTTTTTCATTTTACCTAATCCCAGGAAATAAAAGCTTTAGCTAATAATAGCCCATCCTTATATGAGAAACGTAATTCTAGTAACGGAAAAATCTGAAATAGCTGACCGTATACCATTCATCATGGAATGTCAAACAGCCATCAATTCAAGAATAGAACTGAGGTGACAAACTAGTGGATATGAAAGTAGTTGATTTTCAGGTCCTTTTTCTATGAAAATAGCAGTGGAGAACTCCCAGCACTGGTGTTGGAATGAAAAATACCAGACATTCAAAATTATACTTGATTTCTTCCATTTATTATTTAAAAATACTTTATCTGACTCAGCTATATAAAATTAGGCAGACTTAGATATATTAAAAGGAGATTTAGTACATAAAAATGCATTAAAAATTATAAGCTAATTTTGGACAAAGTCATTATTACTATATAACCAGAGGAAACAAATTATCTGAGAAAACAAAAATAAAAGTAACTATTATCTCATACACAAAAGACTCATAGGTTAGTCCAATGAGTAGTAAACTATCTGACTTTTCTGTATATTTAAGATTATTTCAATAGTTTATATAGTGGTATGTATTTTAACAATTGATATAGATAATTGGAATGTAAACAAACATATAAAGTCATTTATTACTATTAGTTAATTATGCCTTTTTAAAAATAATAAACATGCTGATATCATACCATTAAATATTCATAAAACAGTGAGTTAATATCAATTTATAAAAGTAACAAAAGGATATAATATGTGATTTTTACCAAGGATTTTCACTTTAAAATTAATAGATTAAAATTTTATACACATGGTCCTGTATAGTAGATAGAGCATTGGCCCAGTGTATTAACATCGTGGGTTCGATTCCTGGTCAGGGGACACAGGAAAAGCGGCCATCTGCTTCTGCCCCCCTCTCACTTCCCTTTCTCTCCCTCTTCCTCTTTCGCAGCCTGTGGATCGATTGGTCTGAGCATTGGCCTCAGGCAATAAAAATAACTCAGTGGACTCGAGCATGGGCTCCACATAGAGGTTGCCTGGTAGTCTGTCTCACTATCTTCTCTGCTCTCAATGAAAAAATAAACAAACAAATAAATAAATTTTATACGCATAACATAATTCAAGTATATATCAAGAATGTGAACAATTAAGAGATTACTTACATTTCAGTAGGTTTTCCACATTTCGTATTTTTTTCTCAATCAATCCTCTACCACCAATAGATTAACTTTTACGTTAATGTTATTGCTCTCTTAAAAAAATAATTTTAGCATCTATAAATGTATTCTTAAATAATGTTTTATATTTGCCTGGTTTTAGAGCTTGTAAAAATGAAATCACACTATATTTATATTTTGTGTATTGCTTTTCCCTTTCAAAATTACATTTGTAATAGCAACATTATTGGATGTAGCTCTAGTTGATTTGTTTACATTGCTATATACAACAATTTATTTACCTGTTCTCTATTGCTGGTCATTTAGGTTGTTTCCATTTTCAAGCAATTGTAAACAATGCTCTTTGAATGTTCTTATGCATACATCCTGGAGCATATAAGATGTATGTCTATGGTTTTATATTTTAGAATGTAATTAAATAATAGGTCAGAACATTCACATTTCTTCAACAGCATGAAATAATGCACGTGGGTTTTAAATTGTTGATAGTAATTTACATTCTCACTAGTAGAGAGTTCTTGAAGTTAATGAAAAGTTTAACAAATGCATAAACCTGTATAATCCAAAGCTCCTTGAAGTATAAACTTTCATTTTTGCCCCAGAATATTCCTTCATAAGTCTTCCCATGTAATTTTTACCTCCATCACCACAGAGGCACCCATGGCTATGATTTTTCTTCACTATAAATTGGTTGTGCCTGCTCTAGAAATTCATCTATATGGAATCCTATGGTATATATTAATTTAGGTAAAGTTTGTTTTTATTTACCATATCATTTTGGAGATTTATCCAAGTTATCATGTGTTATTAGAAGTTTGGTTATTTTTTTCTTCCTGGGTGGCATTCCATTATGTAAATATAGAAATACAGTATTTGGTTGTACATTTTATTCCTGAGGCCTAGGGGCTATTTTCTGTATTGTGACATTATGAATATAGTTGCTATGAATATTTTTGGTCAAGTTTTTTTGATATTTTTTATTTGCTTGCTTTGTTTTTTACATGTGCTGCATTACATTTTCTTAAAGACAGAGGAGTGGATTTGTTTGGCCATAGGGGAGCATATATTTAATCTTTTAAAAAGAATAGGCATTTTTGCATAGTGCTAGCCTATCTTTACATGTATGGAAGCTTGTATTTCTCCATGTTCCTATAAACATTTGATATTGTCAATCTTTTAATATGAACCATTCTTACTTGTGATAACTTATTGGGATTTGAATTTGCAATTCCTTGATGACTAATCCTTTGATTTCTTCTTCATGCAGTTATTGGTCATTGCACATTTTATATTCTGAAGTGTCTAAGTGTTTGTACTGTTTTTTAAATTGGGTTGTCTTTTTATATTGATGAATTGTAGAAGTTAATTATATATCCAAGATAGAAACTGTTTGTCAGAGATATATGGTAAATATCTTTTTCTCTAAACTGTAACTTTTGTTTTGATTTTCTAAATGGTATTGATTTGGTTAACAGAAGATTTTAATTCTTTTTTTTATACTTTTTTAAAATGAGGTGAAATTCTCATAACATAAAATCATTTAAAGTGTATAACTAATTGGCACTTAGTATATTCAAAATGTTGTGCAGGTACTTCCTCTTTTTAGTTGCAAAACATTTTCATCGCTCCAAAAGAAAACCACGTGTTTATTAAGCAGTAACTCTCTATTCCTCCCTCCTTCCAGCCCCTGTCAACCCCTAAGCTGCTTTATCCATATGTATTTCTCTATTCTGATATTTAATATAAGTAGGATAATGATATATGTGTCATTTTGTGTCTGCCTTCTTTCACTTAGCCTGTTTTTGAGTTTATGTTTATATATTCATGTTGTTGCATATATCAGTACTTCATTTTTTTGTAGGGTTAGTAATTCCATTTTATTATTCATTCCTGAACCTGTTGAGAGACATGTGTTGTTTCTTTTTCTCCTTTTTGGTTATTGTGACTAGAAACTTTAAATTTTGATAAAGGTTATCAAGCTTTGATAAAGTTTGATATTATTCTTTAATGATTATTGTGTTCTATTTCATTTCTAAAAATTCTTGGAGTATCCCAAATAAATAATTTTTTTTTTGTTTTTTTGAAATAATCTATTGGTTTAGCTTTAAATTTAAGTCTAGAATCCATCTCAAGTCAATTTTTGAGTGTTCTATGAAAGAATCAAAAATCTCCTTCAACCCTTTTTTCCTCCCTTCTTCTACTTTCCCTCCACCTCTCCCAGCTCCTGGCCCCTCCCCATCCCATTCATCTTTTTTCTCTCCTTCTATTTTTTCTTCTACCTCTTATCCTCCTCTTTCTTCTTGTCTTTCTTCTTCTTTTCTTTATAGATATAGTTACTGTAGATCTACTTTTAGAAAAGGCTTTTCTTGCCTGTCCAGTGGTGGCGCAGTGGATTGAGTTCCACCTGGAATACTGAGGTCCCCAATTCAAAACCCGAGGTTGCCAGCTGGAGTGCAGGGTTTTGGCTTGAGTGCAGGATTATTGACAAAATCCCAAGGTGACTGGCTTGAGCCCAAAGGTCACTGGCTTGAAGCCCAAGTTCAATGGATTGAGCCCAAGGGCACTGACATGAAGCTCAAAGTCACTGGTTGAGCACAGAGTCACTGGCTCGCTTGAGCACCCCCCCCAATGAGGACATGTATGAAAGTAAAGCAATCACGACTTGCTTATCATCTCACTCTTCCCTCTCTCTCTCCCTTCTTATCTTTCTCTCAAATAAATAAATAAAAACAGAAAGAAAATACTTTTCTTTCTTAGTTGATTACTTTAGTTCCTTCATCAAAAACCAAATCTAATCCTATTTCTGGGCTATCAATTTCATTCCAATGACCTACTAGTCGTTTTTTATGCCAATGCCATATTGTCATGATTAGTATGGTGTCACGATAGGCACTGTAATGTTCCAAGTTTATTATTTCATTAAAGATTGCTCTATCTCAGGGGTTGGGAACCTATGGCTTGTGAGCCAGATGTGGCTCTTTTGATGGCTGCATCTGGCTTGCAGACAAATCTTTAATTAAAAAAAATAACGTTAAAAATATAAAACATTCTCATGTATTACAATCCATTCATTTCCTACTGCTCATGTTCAAGGTTGCGGGTGGCTGGAGCCAATCACAGCTCTCTTCAGGGACACCACCAAAATTTTATTGGATAATGCCTAACATACATGGGTCATTGTATGGCTCTCAAAGAATTACATTTTAAAATATGTGGCGTTCATGGCTGTCTCAGCCAAAAAGTTTCCTGACCCCTGCTCTATCTATTCAATAGTCTTGGAATTCTCTGTAAATTTTAGAATCAGCTGGTCAATTTCTCAAAAAAATGTCTGCTTAGTTGATGATTAAGATCAACTTAAATTATATATCTGTATATGAAGAATTTATTTCATTTATTTCTTAATATAAAATCTAATTTATGAATATGATGTACAGTCTGGGCAACAGTAAGTTTATAATTATTCATATGGAAAGTAATACAATGACTAATAAATAATAATACAAGAATAAAAGCTGTCTTTTGCATAAACAACTATAAACCTACCTTTTGCCTTACCCTGTCAGGAAAGTATTGTAGATTTAAATGCAGAATCCTGGGTTGTTTTTTTTTAAAAGCAAATATTTTCATAATACTAAAGATCTAAAGCAGGGGTGGTCAACCATTTTATACCTACTGCCCACTTTTGTATCTCTGTTATTAGTAAAAGTTTCTAACCACCCACTAGTTCCACAGTAATGGAGATTTATAAAGTAGGGAAGTAACTTTACTTTATAAAATTTATAAAGCAGAGTTACAGCAAGCTAAAGCATATAATAATAATTACTTACCAAGTACTTCATGTCAGATTTTTGCTAAGTTTGGCAGAATAAATCTTTATAAAACAACTTACTATAGTTAAATCTATCTTTTTATTTATACTTTGGTTGCTCTGCTATCGCCCACCATGAAAGCTGGAATGCCCACTAGTGAGCGGTAGGGACCAAGTTGACTACCACTGATCTAAAGGCTTGAGGCATAAATACAAAAAAAGACAACAATATCACATTCAGACCAAATATAAAAAGGAAGTTTCCATTTTACAAGTGTACCAGAAAGCCAGATTAATTTTCACTAAAACATGACGGTGTTAAAAGAAGAGTTTTAAAATGTGGAAGAATATGAAGAACACTGATTCAGCCTTCATAGAATATGGCAGCAGAGTGTGAGATGGAGACAAAGATGGAGAGCTTAAGTCCAAGGAAGAGATGCACAGCATACTATGAAATGATGGATTGCAAGTTAGTTATGATAGGGAGACCTTTGTTTTGACAATAAGAAGTGTAAGTACTGTATATGTGTGAGGCTCAATGAATTCAGTGAAGATACTGTCTTAGAAAAACAGCTTCACTATTTACATGTTTGTTTTGAACACAGGAGTTATTTGGTGTGTTTTATTTTGTTTTTGTGTAGACAAGAGTTCTTCACTAGTAGTATATGTTTGAAGAAAAAAGATAAGGGTGATTGAGGATGATAAACACTGATCTTGATCAAAAATATTTTTAGGTATTAACAACTAGTTGTAACAGATCCAGTCTTCATCTTATGGCTTGGGTTTTGATTTGACTATTGGGCTGGCTGGTGATTAATGCTCTGTTTTTCTCTATATAAGTGGATGTAGTTTTAGATTGAAAGAGGTTAGAGGCTTATTGAGACAATGTTGATATTCATTCATGGGGAAAATATTTTTCTCCTCAGAAGTAAAATATTGTGATCAAGTATGTAATATGAATATTACCACTTTAACTCCAACTCATCTCTCAGAGAACTTTTCAAAAGCATTTTAGCTATTTTTCAAAACATTCATTTCTTTTTTTAATGCAAAGGGATAATAAATATAAGCATATATTATCTTCAAGATGTAAAAAGAACAAAGATTTTGAGTTATTTTCCTAAGAAACAGAAATAAATGAAACACTCTACTGTTTCAATCCCAGTCTTTACCAAGCACTGACTTTTCCTCCAGCGCTTCTTTAGCGTTATTCAGTCTGACAGCGAAAGGACACTCTAAATCCCATGTAATACCCTAGGGAGTGACATTTGCATGGAATGTCAAGTACTGAGAACTTGCTGTTAATTACTATGCTTTCTAAGATATTTTTAATTTATTATGAATTAGTAGATTTGTGTCAGTATCTTCCTTCTTTACATGATACAATATCATTTCCAACTTATCTCCTGCTCTAGCCTCCATCAAATTTCAGAGTGACCTTTTGTTGCACAGGTAGATCTAAGATTATATCAATTATGAATTGCAATGTATTATCAATCATAACGTTATTCATCAGACTGCTCTTCTGCTCTGATCAAATACATCCTCAGAAGTTATAATCTTATATTTGAAAATACGATATAAAGGATTTTATTCTCTTATCAATGAATGCACATAAATTTTTATTTCTGCTAATATTAATGGGGAAGTTATGTGTATGTGTCAAGTGTGTAATATATCTAAGAAAGAATATTAAATAAAGATTTATTGTTAAATTTTTAAAGAAGGATTAAAAGGTGCAATGCCTTAGCAAAATTTTAATAAATTATTAAAATAATTATTCTTAAAGATGTTTACAGGTGAGAAAAAAAGCATTTTTTAACTTTATAACTATTCTAGTTAGAGTCAATTTGATTCTTGGTATTATCCAGTATCTCAAAATTGAACTGTAACACTGTATTTATTTATTTACTCCAAGACTGAAGCCTTGTTTTTCAAACAAAATTGATCAGTCCAACAAAATGAAATGGAAGTAAATGTTGCACATTTGTGTTTATTTTGTTGTTTGCACAGCATTTTCCCTCTAACTCAGTGCTCTTCAAAGTTTGATCAGTATCAGAATACTCTATACAACTTGATAGTAGACAGAGATAAAGCAATCCCTCCCATCTCAGTTCTACCTGTGTCATCTAGGGCTTCACAACAAATTTTAAGAACCACTGCTCTAAAAATCTTCCATTTTGTATAACTTCTTCATTTCTTTAATTCAATGTAATACCATTTCAGTTTTCTTTCTCGGTCCCAACTATTTTCACATCAATAATGCATTTTATAATCAGGGGTGCATTAGAGTTTAGGAAGCAAGGAAATGTCACAATTACTCTTTGGTATGCTTGATATTCTGCAGGGCCTGTGCTCAAGTCTTAATGATGGAAGTACTATCAGAAGGTCATCCCCCATATTTTCTGTTGTCCAGGGCCTTTTTATAGTAGCAAACTGCATAACCATTTTGGTTACTGAAGATTTATAATGTAGATGAATTTGTTAACCATGTAGTCTCTCTTTAAACTATGTACATAGTTTAATTTTTATTTCAAATTAAAGTTTTCTTGAGTGATTTCTTATTTTCCATCTCTTGCTAGCATCTCATTAGAAGAAAGGTGGTTTTTTATATTGTCTTTCTTTAGAGAATCATCTGTCTATGACCATGTTATGGGTTTAAGGTAAGTAAGATACAACTTTTCCTCCATGTCTCCAAATGCTTAGAAATATGTTGTGTTTGAAATGCACAGTTTTAGTAGCCTTAAATGTATACTCTAGAAACCCTGGTTTTCCAAGTTGGCCCACTGTCAGATACAGAGCTCCTTTTTAACAGTCATATCCTCAACCATCACAGTAACCCAATCTCTGAGAAGCAGACCTGGTATCTTAACCATGCATTGCAGTCATTTCCCCGCTAGTGTTGTGTTATTCTCAGCCACTGCTGCAGCCAACTCATACTGTATTTTTCTGGACTGTATTTAGTAAGTTCGCCTTGCACTGGGTAATACTGTATCTCTGCAATCCCTTGGTCTCCCGGTTGCAATCTCAAAACAACAGTGGGTAAACAACTAGGAATCTCATTCAAATATAAAATTAAAAAAGAATGATAGTGTTCTTAGATTAAGAAACCTATATAAAAGATTTAGGCTCTTTGCTGACCCAGATGACTGCTCTTGCCTCAACCAGAATTATGACAATGTTCTGAGAATGGTGCCTGAAGAAGAGGTGCATCTGTACCACTTGCTGATATGCATGCTGGTCATACAGAATTGATAAAAAGCACTAACTGGTGACATGGAAATGGTGCTAGTGGAGCAGTGAGAGAGTGGGTGTTTTCAGGTATGTTTTAAAGGGCACTCTGTGCAGTTCCTCCTGAAATACCTCTCTGAGAACTCGCTAAAGGCATAGTCTCCAGTCAGGAATATGATAATTGTCCATTACTCTGTGATCTGCGTTGACTGAGGAATGCCAGGGATTTCTTGTCTGTCACATTTTCCTTCTCTAATGTCACTAGTGGTAACATGAAATATGATAGGCTTTTTGTGGCTGGCAAATCAAGGCACACACACAAAAATAAAGTGTTTTAAATTCCTTCTGAATGTGGTAGCATAAAAGGTGTCTAATACTTCAGTTAAAATGAGAAAGCCTATCATTTGAGAGGTACTAAACCAGCAGAGTTAAGAATATTGAGAGAATTTGTGGTAGGAGTACTTATAACAGTAGCATGCTCTGAACCTGAAGGACAGAACAGGCTAGAAATGGGTGAAGAGGTACCTACAAAAGGAAGGAGCAGAATAAACATAGATTTGAGGAAGATATGTAAAAATGTGGTTGATGGCTTTTTTGTTTGTTTTTGCGAGAGAAAGAGGCAGGGGGAGAGAGACCGGAACATTGAGCTGTTCCTGTATGTGCTCTAAACAGAGAATCAAATAAGCATCCTCTGTACTCCAGGACAGCGCTCCAACCACCTGAGCTATCTGGACAGGGCTTCATTTTTATTTGTTCTTTGTTTTTTGTTTTAGAGGGTTGATAGCTTAATATATGAGCCAAAGTTGATACTGGAGCACTGTTTGCTTCCTGTCCTGTGGGAGCAAACTGTGGTCTAAAAGGTCACACTAATTTAAACTTTTTTCAATTTTGTCCCTTTTTAGACATTTCTGTTATTACTGGTTTATTCAGTTTCCCTTTTCTACTAAACCCTTCTCCTTGCAAATTTTAGATGATTCTCAAAGTAATTAGTTTATTTTTTACTCTATTTTCTTCTTTGAAGAACTTTGATGGAAAACATTTAAAATATTAGTGATGAAAATCAATGTCCTCCCCTTGAGCCTTTTAGTCAATTTCAAACCCACATCTCAACATTCAAAGCACAAAGGATTTCCTGTATCCATTCTTTCCTCTTTTTTTCCCTGAGTAACTTTTCTGATCAAATGTTTGCTTTTTCTTCTCCTTCTCATCTTTACTCTTTTTCCTCTGGAGCAAACAATTTTTTTTCTGCACATCTGTCAAATGCTCTGTCATTTCTTCTTTAGTTCTTTACTGCCACAGAGCTTAGTCTTACACATCTAAAGGCTAAGGTTGAATCGACTGATGAAGAATCAAAGAAAAAAGACACCGTACCTCCATGGATTTGTCTTTTCCATCTGTTGTTTTTAATGTTTTTTATTCTTTTAATCATATATTAGTATCCTTGTTGCTATTGCTCACAAAACAGTGGACAGAATCAGCCACTTAGTTTAACTTTTTGGCTAACAGTTTTGTATTAAAAGTTTATTTGTTTTACATGTTCATTTCAGAAAAATATAACCTTTTTAAGTGCCAAGCCAAAAAAAATTTTAGTTAAACAGAAATAACAGAGAAGAATTTTGTTGTTTGGTTCAGTATAATTTAATATTTATAGTATATTAGAATTGGAAAGTATTTTTTAAAAAAAGATTATTCTATCAAAAAATTTCTTCTGCAGGAGAATGAAAGTAATATAAGTGGTATGTTGAAGGTCACTCATATAAGAATATTTCTCCTTATTTTAAGTTTACTGTTTCAGAAAATTAACAATGTAAGTTGAGTATAAAGTATATATTTTAGTGTTAAATTATAAACGAAGATTTTTTTGTGTAGATAACTTTAATGAACAAATTTTGTATATGGAAGGTAAACAAGTGTAAGCATTATAAACAGTGGACTGCTTGTGTTTCAAAAAATGATTTTGGGCAATGTTAACTGAAAATTAATTTCACTGAGCTTAGGTAAGAATATTGTCACAGACTCAAGACTGACTAAAAAAATAATGATGAATGGCTATTTATTGAGCTGAGATGCTAGATATCGAGAGAAGCGAGAATCAATGTAAGATAGGTTTTATTTAATATCTTCATTATACTTGAAAATTGTAGAAACAAAAATGACAAAGGATCTTCAAGAACTGATTCATGAGAAAAAGATTAAAATCATATAGTATTTATAGCTTTGCTAAAAATGACTTGTGAGAAATGATAAATATTTACAATGACTGAGATTAATTATTTAAGAGGATAAAACTAGATAAAAATAAGCTAATTTGTTTTCCAATTGTTCTTAGTGTGCTAGAACATAATGTATCATCCCTAGCTCCAAATTGTAGAGTACCACTACTTTAAAATTAGAGATTGTAAGAGCAATAAGCATTTATTTAGTTCTTTCTATTTGCTAGGTGTTGTTCTAAATTGCCACATATTAATTAACTCAGTTCTCATGATAATCCTCAAATGGGTACTATTATTTATAATTATAAAGGACACCAAAGCAAAGAATAGAAATATATAGTAATACTAATAGGACATTTCAAAGATGCCACAATTTGAATGAGGTTGAATCAAGACTTAAAACAAGGCAAGTTTACACCAGCGTGGGAGATGAGTAATTAACCTTCACTCTGTCTTGCCTCACGTTTTATTTCAAGATAAAATATAGAGTACCTACAAGAATTTGGTGCCAGATATGGAATATTTTATATATTTCACTTATATAATATTTGTTGAGTATATACTATATTCAAAGAATTGACAGGAATTATATAACCTTGATAGAAAGATAATATTTCAACTTGGATATTTTCTTATCTTTCATATTTTTCCCTCCAGTCTAATGCATTGGATTATTGACCCCTTATTGAATTCATTATCTTCCTAAACCTCCCCCTGGAAAAATCTGCTTTCAGTTATTTGCCATGATGATTATGAAATGTTAAGTCACACAAAGGGGAAAATAAGAAAGAATAAATAGCATTTTTATTTTAAAAACCCATAGTCATTTTTATTTAAAGAAATAATCCCTGAACACAGTGCCATTGTCTTTGGAGACATATTTTTGAGGCAAGGTTTATCTGAGCCTATACATGCTTACAATTTTAATAGATAAAATAATATCTGATTTTCATAAGTATATCCTTCTTACTTGGGGCAGGTCAGAATTGCTTAAACAATTCAGGCATGGACACAATTTGTTTCATTTCAAAACCACCTTGGTTATTTGATTTGATACACTTATGCACCACAAGTCCTGGGAGAATAGAGTTATGAAATTCTTATAGAATATTATTTTTAATTGAATGTGCCCTCTTAAAAGAGCATTTTAATTGAGATTTAATAACTCCATAAAGATAAATCTAGCTGCCATGTAATAAACAGTAATTAATTAGTTAATATCAATTAAATACTAAAAATATTAATTTACATTTAACGTCTAACTACTGTAATTTGCTATAGCTATCTTATTAAATGCTAATTAAATTCCTAAATATTCTTACAAATTTAATGCATTAATAATAAGAATGTAAGTACATATTTACTGTATCTGCACTTCTGAGTTCATTACATGGAAACAAGATTTATCTCTTTTATAGTAATTAAATGTACTTAAGCAAACCTCAGTAACTTTTCCTAACACACACCATAACTGTTTTATTAATTTAAAATTAAATGCTCATTTAAGGTTTTTAATCTACAGCTGCCTCAAACAATTTTCTACAGGCAGAGTAAAGGTTATTATATGTTTAATTAAACTTTAGTTTTTAAACTTTGGGCTGAAGCATTCTAAATATGACTTTTAGTTTTTCATATATTCAGTATTAACTTTTGATAATGATACTTATTCATACTTTTTTTTTTGTATTTTTCTGAAGTTGGAAACGGAGAGGCAGTCAGACAGACTGCATGCGCCCGACTGGGATCCACCCAGCATGCCCACCAGGGAGCGATTCTCTGCCCATCTGGGGCGTCGCTCTGTTGCAAAATAGCGATTCTAGCACCTGAGGCAGAGGCCATAGAGCCATCCTCAGTGCCCGGGCCAACTTTGCTCCAATGGAGCCTTGGCTGCGGGAGGGAAAGAGAGAGAGACAGAGAGGAAGGAGAGGGGTCTGGATGGAGAAGCAGATAGGCGCTTCGCCTGTGTGCCCTGGCCGGGAATCAAACCCGGGACTCCTGCACGCCAGGCCAATGCTCTACCACTGAGCCAACTGGCCAGGGCCTCACACTTTTTTTTTGAATTGCATTATTAATTCAAATTATTAATACATACACACAAACTATAAAGCACTTAGAAACTTAAATCTCTAAGTCATAGCAAACAGGAGGTAATTCAATATCCAGAGCTGACAGAATGCTTGAGGGAGACTCCAACAGACTGGACCCCCATGGTGGAGAGGGCATCTTCAGAGGCGAAGGTGGGCCGAGGTGGAACAGCTCTCCGAGCTTCCTGTCCTCATCAAGGATCATGAAGGGCACCCCGTTCAAGGGGAGCTGAGCGATCTGCTGTTCTTCAGGCAGGTTGAAACTCTCAAAGTCTAGATGATTGAAGGGAAAGAAATTTTCTATTTCTGGAAAAGAGTCATCTGAGGCAGGAACAGACAGACCTCTTGGCTTTAACAGTCTTCTCGGCCACCTTTTTAGCACAGAAGTCTGTCTGTTTCTGTTTGAGAGGTCCATTGGTCTTTACTGACTTTTCTGTCGCTCTGTTGACAGTTCCCAAAGCCTTCCTGAGAGCTTTAGGTATGGCTGGTGGGGCATCAAACACTTTGTCAACATGTGGTGTTGAAACCTGAGATTTCCCATCTAAAGCTCTGAAAGTCGGAGACTCCTCTTTTGCCGGTCCTTAGGAGTTACAAGTGTGCCTGGTTCTCCATTTTCCTTATCCACAAAGATCACAGTAGCCATTCTGGATTAAGTTAGGATCAACAGCCAGAAGCACCCAGGGCACAGCCTCACTTATTCACACTTTTATCAACTGTATGTTGCTTCCTTTGTGCTATCTTTGTACCTGTATTCTACATCTACTAAGATTACACGTTTTATTTTCTCTGTTTAATTCAGGTCGGCAAAATTTTTTCTTTCTTTTCCCATCATTAAAGAACAGAGCTTTTATTTATATCCTCTTCAGGTATCTTTTGTTTTCACTAATTACCAGTCCATTGTTAGAGAAACATCCCTATCAAGAAAGTTTAAAAAAAGAAAAAAGAAAGAAAAGAGAAAAAAAGAAGAAAAGGGTCCTCTGACATTTGTAAGCAAAAGTGAGTCCCGTTGGAAAGACTGCAGAAGCAATAAGGCTCTGCCTAGGTTCCAGCTCCAGGATGACTTTGGAAAGACTAAGAGAAAATACAGTCCTTGCATGTATCAAATGATTTAGAATCTTCAGTCCTTCCAGATATGAGGGGAGATGTCATAAAGACAGGAGGCTGCTGAGCAGCAAGGAAAGCACATTAGCTATTAACCTTCCCCCAGCCGACCAACTTTATTTTGCAATCTTCCCTCAGAACCATTAGAATACCCTGAAGAAATAACTTTCCAATTAAAAAGGATCTCAGAGAACAAAGCCATTTTATCTCTGACTCCTGGTGTTCTTTATTCCAATAATTTAAATTGGAATTGATTTTTCAATTTAGCCCGTTGACTTGCTATGGACACAGAGCTGAAAAGGCTGAATGGAATTGCATGGCTGAAATATTTGTCTTTGTGATGCACTTCTCATAAATTCACAGGAGCCCCCCCTTTTTTTAATGCATTTTCTTCTGCAGTCTTTGCCTTAGACAACAGCTTTTTAGCGCAGCATGGGCAAACTGAGAACAGACGCCCACCATGACCTGGGGCCTCATCCTCCATTCCTCATAGATCTATCTAATTGTTACATCTCTTGGAAAATAAGTAAATTCAACCTATCCAAAATGATAGGGATTCTTGAAGCCCACATATTTGGTTTCTAATTTGTATTAGAGGTTTAATTTCTAGAAAGAGAGAAATACTTGTTTCAGTACATTTTACCTAAAGAATATGTTGTAATGGAGATGGAACTCTACTATAATTGCTTTAATTATTGGTAGCTAAAAAGAATGAATTTTCAATTAACACTTAATAATTGTGAATTAAATACTTCTAATAGTAAATGGTTCTTTATTACCCTTTTATATTTTATAATAAAACACTAGAATTAGCCAATTATTAAAGCACTTGGTTAGCAGTCAAGCCTATCTTGTCTCTTCATATTTCTGATCATTTCTTTCTGTGACCTTATTGAAATGCCAGTCTTTGTCATAGTCTCCTTCCTGTTTCCTCACCCTGTCACTCCAGCAGGTGTCTCTACTTTCCTTTGTCTTTTAAGCTCAAGTCCAGTGCTGAGATCAGTACTGATGTGAATAACAGGTATGGAAGGAAATCCTGAGCTCAAAACATTGTTTAATTTTTATCAAACACCATATTGCATATTACTCATGCTCCTTTTTTGCTATGCATTGTCTTTTACATAGTTGTGTGAATGCACAATCTTAGACCTGTCCTTGATTTTTTTTAAATATCAAGAGCAAAGAGAACTTGGAATCTGGTAGAATGTAAATGCATGGTTTACACCATTTTTAAATTCATCATGATTAAAATAACAACACATGGCAGCATTGATCACATGCCTGCAAGGAGTATGAATTTTTTGCCAACTAACATCAAAATACAAAAGAAATGTTTTTACAGCATTTATTCATTCAACAAATGTGTCCTCTTATGTGTTTGGCACTGCCCTAATACTTGGGGTACACCAACAAACTAAACAGAAACTCCTCTCTTTGTTAAACTTACAATCTAATGAGAGGAAACACATGAAAAAACAAACTAAATTTAAAAAGTGGTACAGTAAAAAAAAAAAGTGGTACAGTAGGTTAAATAATTCTAAGAAATGAAAAATTTTGTAGTTGGTTAAAATGTAACTAGAGCAGCATTAGGAGGTTCCTGAGCCAGTGGAGAGGCTTACAATTTAAAGAAGGCTGGACAGAAAAGACTCTTTGAGAAAGTATCTGAGCAAAGCGTTGGAGCAGGTGAGGGAGGGAGCCATACTGAGTATCTAAGGAAAGAGCCTTCCAGGAAGAAGGAGCAGATTGCCAAGGGCTCTGACCAAGGAGTGTGCTTGGAAGACTTGGCAGAAGAAGAAGCCAGTGTGGCTGGAGCAGAATGAATGAGGCTAAGAGGAGTTTAGGTCAGAGAAACTTACACAAGATCCTGGAAAACCTTGTAAAAACAATGGCAGGGGCTTTGGCTTTAATCCTGTGAGAGAATCAGAGAACTACTGCCAGTTGCTACTGTTCTAGTCCTACTTTGAAAAAGCGAAGTGTACAATGTACTCCATAATAGCACCTGAGTACACACTGCCTTGATTTATTTATATGTATTTTTTGGTTGAGAGAGTGTGTGTGTGTGGGGTGGTGGTGGTGGTGGTGGAGTATGGATTGAGAAATTGCTCAAAAGAAGACTTGTATCCTCATTCTAATCATATGTTTTGCAGAGATTATGCTTCATTTTTCCGTTTCCTTTTGACATTAAGCACTTGCTCAATATGTTTATTACCCAGGATTAAGAGAGTCTTTTTTCCAAAACATCCTCACTAAAATATAGATGACTGGAGGACAGCAATTGGTTCTTTTCATTTATCTGTTTTCAGGGTCTGCCACAGCATAAAGGCTCCACAACTATTTGATGAAATGTTGAGCCTATCTGAAAATAAGCAGAAAAAGAAAAAAAAGACAAATTGTGTAATTAAAGCACTACTGTATAACTTGGGAACCTCCTGCTTAAATTGCCATGCTAGATTTTTGTTGTTAAAGTTATTTAATAAGAAAAATTTCTGGAAGTATTCTTAATGTAGATGATGATTTATTCCAAATACTGTTCAGGCTTCTCTCAGAAAATCTATTAATTTAAAATTTTCTTTACTTCTATAATATCAGGATATTTGATGTCTGTATGCTCTTAAATTCATCTACACACATAAGAATCTCTATTTGCCTTGCTCTGCGATAATTCTTAATTCAGACAGTGAATATAAAAATTTCTGCATTCTAATGATGATTCTGTGAAAACTCCAAACTTTAGATGATTTTCTCATACAAATAACTGATGTCGAAAGCAAGGAGCAAGAATTATTTGCCTTCTACACATCAATATCTAGAATAGATAGCCAAAGGTCGCTGGCTCAAGCAAGGGGTTACTCGGTCTGCTGGAGGCTCGTGGTCAAGGCACATATGAGAAAGCAATCAATGAACAACTAGGGTGTTGCAATGCGCAATGAAAAACTAATGATAGATGCTTTTCATCTCTCTCCATTCCTGTCTGTCTGTCCCTATCTATCCCTCTCTCTGACTCTCTCTCTCTCTGTCTCTGTAAAAATAAACAACAACAAAACAACAACAACAACAAAAAAAGAGGATTAGTTAAGAGGAACCACACTTAGATCCTAAATTGACAATTGACAATTATATATCTATTTTCAGTATATTGACTTCAGTAAATTCAGTATATTAATTACAACCAGAAGTTCAACTAGAAGTAATATAAAAAGGTGAGTTTTGCTGTATTCCCCTAACTCAGGACTTTCAGACAGGCTCTTCCCTCTTCTGACTTGCCTGTATATCCCTTGCTTGCCTTAACTCACTCCCTCATTTCCTCAGGACATTTTTAAGAGTCTCTTCTTGATAGGGGACTCAAAAGTTAGGAATTTAGCTTCAGTAAAAATAAGTTTTAGTTGTGATTAATAGGGGTTAGGAAATAGTTAATTTGCTTGCTGCTCTTTCTTAATGACTCACTGGCCTTCCCCTTTGAAATGCAGCAAGAAGTTCCTCTTCAGAAGATTTGAGGAAACCTCTTTAAAAACTTATAACAGGGAGGGGCCTAAAGATTAAAACAGTTTAAATCACAAGAGTTGTTTGTGAAAGACTAGCCATAAATTTCCTGTGAAAAGTTAAGGCCCTACAAATTAATTAGAAACTTAGTTCTCCAATCTTAGATCTTTACTTTGCCTCCCAAGGCAAAGTAGGGAGCCTCTTTCACAGATAATTCCCAGAGTTGCCAGGCCGTGGCTGTTCCTCAGAGACATCTAACCCCAGCTGTCTTGAAGACATTATCAAGGACACCAAAATGGGGCCACGCTAATTGGACCTGTGTTAACATCAGAACTTGCTGGAGAGATGTTCCTGCCAACTGAACTCCACTTCCTACACATAGTTACATGACTAACGGCACAGACTTGACCCTTCCAGGCATCCCCAAACTACAGCCTGTGGGCCGCATGCGGCCATTTATCCAGCCCCCTGCCGTGCTTCCAGAAGGGGCACCTCTTTCATTGGTAGTCAGTGAGAGGAGCATTGTATGTGGCGGCCCTCCAACGGTCTGAGGGACAGTGAACTGGCCCCCTGTGTAAAAAGTTTGGGGACCCCTGAAGTTTATACCATTACTAACTGCACCTGAACTCTATACAAGGAGTGAGCACAGTATAAGTATAAGGCAGGATTTAATAACATTTCTAAGCTCCCTGCTTTCTCAGCTTGCTCACAATCTGAATAAAAGATACTTTTATACCACTTGTACCCACATTCTGTGACTCAGCAGTGATGGGCAACGAGAATCCCAGCTTGTTTCCGTAACATTTTCATGCAATACCTCCTCTGACTACCTTGATAAAAATGCACCCCTTTCTCCAAATCTATCTGCTTCCTCTTTTATATTTTCTTTATAATGTTTATCACCATTTAACATACTGTATAATAGTTTACCTACTTATTTCATAATTGTTTGTCTTGTCTCACTAAGTCTAAAGTACATAAGGGCAGAGACTTTTACTTGCTTTATGGGGGTAAATATTTGTTTAAAAAGTAACCTATTAAATATCACTCTCTAGTTTAAGATTTTTTTTTTTTTTACTATTTTTAGGTTATTTACATTTGTGAAATTCAAATAATATCTTTTTATATTTTATTGATATTTGTTTTTTCTTATGTGCTCAATGAACACCTGTTAAAATTGATAAATTAGGAACTATTATTTTCTCCTTTTACAATACTTTTACTTGAACATACATCTTTTCTTTTTTTATTTCTTAAGTGAGAAGCAGGGAGGCAGAGAGACAGACTCTCTCATGCACCCCTACCAGGATCAACCTGGCAGGCCCCCTACCATCTGGGGCCATTGCTCCATTGCTTGGCAACCGAGCTATTTTAGTGCCTGAGGCAAGGCCATGGAGCCATCATCAGCACCCAGGGCCTACTTGCTCCAGATGAACCATGCCTGCAGGAGGGAGAGAGAGATAAAGGAGAGTGAGAGTGGTAGAGAAGCAGATGGTTGCCTCTCCCATGTATCCTGACCAGAAATCTAATCTGGGACATCCACACACCAGGCCAATGCTCTACCACTGAGCCAACCTTAATTCTCTTTTATGTGTTTATTTTGATATGGAAATTAGAGTTATATTTGAGTCTGGAACACAATATAAACTATATTGGGCAGAAAACTAAATTTTGGTAGCTGAGATTTTTCTCTGATAAACCACTATTCACCAAATTCATGTAGATCCTAAAATTTTTCTATTAATTTTAATTAATGATTAATTTTACAACAGGGTTTTATATTTTCTTGGTTTGTTTCAGTGGATCTTTTATAAAACTATTCATTTACTGTCTAGTGGGGTGATTTAAGGCATTTAATGGTAAATACTAATCTGTAAAATAACAAAATTTCTAAAATCCTTCCTGGCAAAGAATCTCTATGTTTAAAGTGATAATAAATTTATTCACCTGAAAACATGACAATATTGTTAATCTCAAAATAAAACTACAGAGAATATTGTTGTGTATTTCCATTTTTTTTGAGTTTTTAATACATAACAATGGAACTTGCTTTAAATGCAGAGATGCTTCACCATAAAAGATACCTAAGGTTTGAAGGCAACCATATTGAGCATATTATTTGAAAATGGAACTGATATACTCTTTAAAAATAAGATCATCCTATGTTTTCTTTTTAGACACACTGTTGGAAACAATGCTTGATAGTGGATTCAAAGTGAAATGAGAATATCAGTCTTCATAATGTAGGTGTAAATAGAATATGGACAGAAGTTAGGAAATAGGAGAAGGAAAAGAAAAGGTTGAAGGAAAGGTAAGAAATGTAACTTAAGGTAGATAAGAAATTATATTTCAGAGGGAACAAGAAAAATATTTTAATGTCTCAAATATAAAAATTTCACAAAAATAGAAAATCTTAATCAGTTAGAAATGAGAAGATGGTGGGGATCATTTAAACAATCTAAATCTCTATTTCTTAGGTAAAAAATATGATGTAAAGTTGATAAATAAATGAATAGATATATAAGAATATTGTTTAATGTTATAAAGAAAGTTAAGGAAAATATAAAACTAAGAGACATTAAAACTGAGTTTAAGAATTGAAATGGCAGAGTGGAAAAAAATAATTCACTATTTTCTTCCATTGCAATTTCTTCTTTCTACTTTTTATGTGCATACTATCACTTTAATAAATATTTTTAAAGTAAGAAAAATATATATGGAAACCACATTATTCCCTATATCACACTCATTGTATATATTAAGAAGTAAAATTAAGAAGTGGATTAAGTGCAAATATGCCCGAACACATGAGACCCTTTTTTATGTTGTTTTCTCTTTGAGGTAAGGTTGTGAATATATCTCAAGGTGAGAATTTACCTCAATATATAAATTTGTTTTAATTGTGAATTTAGTTTTTACCCCCTGTTCTATGTGTAGAAAGAAAAAAAAAAAAACTCTACTTATTATTATGTTCACTGACTGCCAAAAAAAATATTGGACTTGGATCAGATATCTAGCAACAGAAAGCATTAGAGTTGCTCCAAAAAAAATAATGATTTGGAAGTATATTTTTAGTAGAAAAATAGGAATGATTTAGAAAATAAACATTAAAATAGCAAAAGTTGAAAACAACAGCTGGATTGTTTGATCCTCAACGAACTTCTCCATTGAAGTCTGAGTGAATGATGGAAAGAGAAGAATAAAGTAGGGCTGGGGTATAAGATCAGAAGAGAAGGGAAGCTTTTATTTGCATGTTTCATCAGAGTGAACTTGAAGACTATTATGACATTTCTTACAGGTACTTAAAAGTAAATCTGAGTTTAGAAGAAAAAAAAATTCAGGAAATAGAACTTTTTGTAATAAGTTCAAAATTATGAAAATCCTTAAGAGAAATTTAGACTTCCACTTTCTTCAAAAATAAAAATTCTGTAATATTTTGTGTTCTTTCCAAATAATTTTAACACTTAAAAATCATCAAATAAGCAAAAAATGACTGTTCTGATTACACAGAGGCCTGCTTGTCTACTTTAAAATGTTGGCTTCCCAAAGTGTTTATTTTATTATCGTAATAATCCTCTGGTGCACTGAACTCAACAGTAGTGTTAAGTGAGTAGCAGGGGAGAAGAGAGATTTGTTTAAGACATTGAAGAGTGTAAGGGGAAAGACAGATTATAAGCATGTGTAGAATTATAAACATGGATGAATTAATGCAGTTAAAAATTTCCTCTCAGTGAAATATCCTAGAGTCTTAGAGAACACAGGGTCATCTTCCAGTTAAAATGTCATGCCCACTTCATATATCTTGATAACCTCCCCATTCATTTGCTCTTCTGTATGTATCAATAGTTTGGGTAAATTTCTAGTTACCAACTCTTGACGTCTCTTGGGTAATAAAAATGGGTCTATGGTGGTACCCTCTGAAATTCTTCAGTTTATTTAGATTAGATTATTGTTCCAATCACTTCTTTTCCTGCTTGGAAGTGGTTTATATATTCACACTCTTTGCCATGGAACCTTGCCTTGCTTTAACTCTAGGTGGAGAATGCTTGCCTACCCTTCTGGCATTGGGCTTGGTCATCTGACTTGTGTTAGCTAACAGAATGTGGGCAGACATGAAGCCCAGACCAAGGTGAACAGTCAGGTCCAGCCAAGTATACTTAAGCCTGGTGGAGATCAGCCAGATCCAACAGCAGCCATCTAATTTCCTCAAAAGCACAGCCCCAATGTGACATAAGCTAGAAATAAATGTTTGTTGGTGCAGCAAATGTTGACTATTTCACTTTGCTACTTATGTAAATGTTGACAGTTGTTAAAGAAAAATAAGGATTTAAAAAATAAGTAAAGAATGAGTTAGGGATAGAAATCAGTACAGAGGCATACTGATTTTTAAAACTGTCAGAAGTGTTGCTCTTAGTTTTTATTCAAATATGACTTAATCCAAGCCTGATCTCACTTGTTTCTTTCCTAAAATTGTTCTTAGAGAATCTGATGGGAAACTGTAATTCTAATTGAAATTAATTGAATGTGCCTGATACTGTGTAAACTTGAAGTAACATCAAGGTATATAAACAAATCTGAGCTTTAGGTAGATATGAGGCTGCACACTATTAGGGTGATAAAAAGTCAGATTACGCCTTGTAGCCTTGGAATATTCTTTTTAACTTGGAATCTACTTTATAGGTATTGAAGGCAGTAGAAATGCCTTTTCTGTTTCTCTTTCTTTACCCAGGGAATCTTTCTATGATTATAAACATAAACTGTTATGACTATGACGGCCAGTACTTTTTTGTTAGTAAGTTATAGAACGCAATTTCTGTTAGTCTTTACAAAATAGACGTTTTACTGGATCACATACTATGAAAAGTACCTCTCCTCTCCTCTCCTCTCCTCTCCTCTCCTCTCCTCTCCTCTCCTCTCCTCTCCTCTCCTCTCCTCTCCTCTCCTCTCCTCTCCTCTCCTCTCCCCTCCCCTCCCCTCCCCACCCCTCCTCTCCTCTCCTCTCCCTCTCCTCTCTCCCCCTTCTCCTCCCCTCCCACCCCTCCCATGCAGTCCCCTTTCCTCCCTTCTCCTCTCTTATCTTTTTTCTTTCCCTCTCCTCCCCTCTCTCTCTCCAATATCAACTTTCCTTATCTCTGCTTCTCTTTGCATGTTGACATCATTCTTCCTTGTCAAAATAAGGCTATCTCTATGAAATGTGAAAGACTGCTGATCTTCAAGCCCATGGATATAGGTCCACATTCCAAAATTAAGACAGTCTTACTTACTAGTTTTAGAGAAGAGCTCCATGGAAATCTCTGACTGGCTCAGTTTAAATTCTCTGTCCAGAAACATGACCCATTGTGTTGTATGCCTAGATTGACTGCCCTCCATATAGTACATAGAAGAATTAAAGATTCCACCAGTGAACCAGAAAATAAAAACACAAAGTCTCCTGAATAGACAAGTTTAAACTACTCCTGTCTAATTAGACCCAATTCTATAAATATAAACAGCTCATATATAGAATGAGAAAAATATCTTGTCATTTTTTCCCTTTTTCATTCTTTGAGCATCTATGATTATGACACCTGGCTTTTACCCCAGTTCAAGTCTCTTTATTTACTTGATTTGCTAAACAACTTTTTCTAGATAAAACTATTTTCAGTTTGAGGTGACAAGAATAGTTACAAATTAGTTTCTGGACCTATCATATAATAGAGAAAATGTTCATAATAATAAGTTATTAGATTCCCTTTATAACAATACTGTATTTAAATAATAATTATAAGTGTTTGACTATTGAAAGTGAGATCCTGGAGGATTAGAGTAAGAGAAGTATTTGGCATTTACCAGTGTAAAGCCAGTGGCCACAGCCAGGGCCACTATCACAGCAGCCCGGCCCATGCAGGTTCACATTGGATTCGGACAGTCGGTAAAGAAACAACGGAACCACAAACTGGTGGGCCATAGTCTTTAATCCTAGCTTGCACCCGGCGGGCAAGCAAAAAACATACACTGGGCTCCAAAACTCACTCACATTCAGTGCTCACAAAGCCACTGACTTATCCGAGTTTCCTAGAATCAAAGGTTTCTAGCTCACCAGCCTTATTCTCCTCAGTTCCCCATCTCCTTCCTTATCCCTGATATAGACTCTGCACAAACTGGCATCTCACTCAGCATTCCACCATCTTGGCTGCTTCTCCTGGCCACATGGCCTCTTTCCACTGCTCTCTGCTCTGCTCCCTCTGCTCTCTCATGCTAATCATCCCAGGAACCAAGAGAGCAAACTCTCGTTCTGCCCCCATTTTATATTGCAGCTTCACAACCTCTAATCCAATATACAAAATAGGGAAGTCTCTAATACAAAGTCACTTCTCTGAGGCATGATTGGATTGTACCACCCCACATCAAAAAGGGTGAGAAAGGCTTAATCCCAAAACCAAGCCCCAGGCTACAAGGATTCTCAACACACATTAATATCACCTGGGCGATGGCCTCACGTGGGAAGCGCCATTTTTAACAAAGTGAGCATAATACATTTTATCTGCCCAACAACCAGGAAGAAAGAGGGGGAATTTAAAAAAAAAGCATGCAGTGAACAGCAGAACCAGCTTAATTGTTAAAGACTTTATCCTCCTAAATATATCCTTCCCTCTCATCCCCGGATATTTACCAAAGTCATTAAAATCCAGAAACAATTGGAGTTTGCGCAGAAAAAGATAAAAGATGAATTTTGCATCTAGATGGAGGTTGGCTAAGGTGGAAATGGGAAGATCCTCAAGACAGCAAAGAGCATACGGAAAGTACATACTATGTGCAATTTTTAGAATGGTGCAGTGGGCTCGATTCTCCCAGGCTGTAAATTTGTGTGTTTATGAAATCTAACCTTGGCCTCAACTGGTTGGCTCAGTGCATAATGCATCAGCTAGGCATATGGATGTCCAGGGTTGGATTCTGGGTCTGAGCACACAAGAGAAGCAACCGTTGGCTTCTCTCCCCCTTCCCCTCCCGCAGTGAATGGCTCCATTGGCCCAGCCCCAGGCACTGAGGGTGGCTTCATTGTTCTGAGTGTCAGCACTAGATGGTGTTGCTGGGTGGATCCTGGTCGAGGTGCATGTGGGAGTCTGTCTCAATCTCTCTCCTCCTCTCACTTAAAAAAAAAATAACCTCAATCTCTGAGGAGCAAGAATGTTTTAACTGACTCCTGTGATAATATTTTCTAATATTAATATTCCTATAAACTGATCAGGGAATTATCCGAATTCTTTTAGTTCCATGATTGCAAAGTACTTTTAACTGCCATTTCCCTCTCACAAATTAGAAACACAAGTTAGAAACACTCTCCCACCCAAATATTGGTTGATTGGCAAAGAAATTCTCTTCTATGATTCTCATGTTGTTTTTTGTTACATAGTATGTGGTCAGGCCTTCTCTACTATAAAGTCGGGCTTAATACAACAGCTTTAAACCACAATTTATTTGCTCATGATTCTCTTGGTCAGCACCTGGGGCTGAGTTCAACTCATACGTTAGGGCCTTGGCTAGGATGGAGAAGATGTCTGGAACTTCTCCCTCTATGTTCTCTCATCCTGACATACTAGCCCTGAGTTTTTTTTTTTTTTATTTATTTCAATTTTTAAAAATTTTTTTCCTTTTTTTTTTTTTTTTTTTGTATTTTTCTGAAGCTGGAAACGGGGAGAGACAGTCAGACAGACTCCCGCATGCACCCGACCAGGATCCACCCAGCACGCCCACCAGGGGCGACGCTCTGCCCACCAGGGGCCGATGCTCTGCCCCTCCGGGGCGTCGCTCTGCCATGACCAGAGCCACTCTAGCGCCTGGGGCAGAGGCCAAGGAGCCATCCCCAGCGCCCGGGCCATCTTTGCTCCAACGGAGCCTTGGCTGCGGGAGGGGAAGAGAGAGACAGAGAGGAAGGAGGGGGTGGGGGGGGAGAAGCAAATGGGCGCTTCTCCTATGTGCCCTGGCCGGGAATTGAACCCGGGTCCCCCGCACGCCAGGCCGACGCTCTACCGCTGAGCCAACCGGCCAGGGCCAATTTTTAAAAATTTATTTTAACCATTTCAGAAGACTTCCTAGCAACAAGAGAAGGCAAGGCTTAATGCACAAATACTTTTTAAGTATCTGATCATATAACAATTTTAGTATCTCAGTAATGAAAGCAAGTCCCATGCCCAAGCCCAAAATCAAATTGGGTGAGGTCTAGACTACAGTATACACTGTAAGACATTAATTTAACAACCTAGCATAGAAACCTTACTATTACCAATTATAAAACATTCTCAATCTATGTTACAAGTTTAGTATCTTTAATGAAGCCTGTCTTTGAGTATTAGTATGTACGTGTTCGTGTGTGAATTCTTTCCTGTTATCATGTAATGGGAGAAGGTAAAAAGGCTCTATTTCAGTTTTGACTACGAATTGGAAGTCACCCTAATAAAGTTATTACTTTCCAAAAACGGCCACTGTAATATTGTTTCACAATATTCACAATTAAATGCTAACCTATTTTTTTTACTCAAAGGTTGGTTTTTTAAAATATGAAGGAAAAAGTTCCATGAGAAAATTAAATGTATAGGTTTTTATTCTCCATTTAATGCTTTGTATCTAGCACATAGCTTAGCATATTTTAGATGCTAAATATTAGTTTAAATAAATTAATGGGTGAATTCATTAACTAAATTAAAGACAAATTATTAAATAGAGAAAGAGAAATTGTCTTACCTAGTCAGGTATGTTAAATATTATAGTTAAACAAATACAAGTAGTTGGTTTATATTTTATAGTGTAATAAAATATGTAAAAACCAATAAATTTGGTTTCCATCTTTATACACAGCCTGAGTCATGGAGATACATGAAATTATATTTAACATAAATCATAGTCATACCCATGTCTAGTCATGATTTTTGAGCTCCTGAACTTTTATGAAAAGTCTCTGTTTGAAAATCTCTAGGCAAGCCAAATTTAAAGCTTTTAGAAGCAAACTTATCTACATTCTATAGTTCTATGTTATTTCTCAATATTTTCTATCTTGATGCCCAACATTATCTTTTATATAGTTGCCGTGATGATAAAACAAGGATCTAAGTTTCTCTATCATCATTGTTAACATTTAAGCAGTCCTGACTGATATCTATCAAATTCATTCTCTACTATCTATTCCCATGGTCACTGTCTTGGTTAGAACTTTTATTATCTCTATATAATATCTCTCTATAACTTAAAAACAAAGTGAAACAAACAGCACCTCTACACAATTAACCCATCCTTTTTTCTCTTCATAATTCTTTCATCACAGTTCCACCAGAATATTTCTAAACTAAATTTGATTATCTCTTTTCTCCTGTAAATGTAATGAGTCATCATAAACCTTCTAGAAATAAGTCTGCAAGGTACATGGTCATCTGACACAAGCCTATAGTCTCAAATACATTTTTCCTCTAGGAAAATAGCATATACATATAATAGCAGTGTAGAATAGCTGTTCTCCATGGTCCTCATGTATTGGTAATTTTGTTGTTTCTGCCAGAAATGCTCTACTCAACTCGCTTGTCCATCATTCATTAAGTATAATACTAGTGTTACCCTCCCCTACACTACCCCTTTCCCCATTTAGAGCCTCTATGCTTTTTTTTTTCTTTCATTTTTCCGAAGCTAGAAACGGGGAGGCAGTCAGTCAGACTCCCGCATGCACCTGACCCGGATCCACCCGGCACGCCACCAGGGGCGACGCTCTGCCCACCAGGGGGCGATGCTTTGCCCCTCTAGGGCATCGCTCTGTTGCGTCCAGAGCCATTCTAGCGCCTGAGGCAGAGGCCACAGAGCCATCCCCAGTGCCCAGGCCATCTTTGCTCCAATGGAGCCTTGCTGCAGGAGGGGAAGAGAGAGACAGAGAGGAAGGAGAGGGGGAGGGGTGGAGAAGCAAATGGGCGCCTCTTCTGTGTGCCCTGGCCAGGAATCGAACCCGGGACTCCTGAACGCCAGGCCGACGCTCTACCGCTGAGCCAACCGGCCAGGACCCCTCTATGCTTTATATTGCTTCTTAGTACACATCTCATGTTTCATGATTATTTGTTGCCATGTGCATATTTTTTTTCCATAATTTCCTGACTTTAGAAAGTATATTCATTGTTGTATCAGTCAGAGTTCTACCAGAAAAACAGGACCAGTAGGAAATATGTATATGAAAAAATATATATATACATACATATATATATATATATATATATATATATATATATATATATATGAGTTATAACAAAAAATTAGCTTACATAATTGTGGAACTTGGCTAAGCAAGTCCGAAACCTATAGGGCTGTCTCTTAAAGGGCAAACTGGAGCTCTTAGACATGAGCTGAAGCTGCTGGAATGTCTTCAATCTGGAAGCATGAACTCTGCTCTCAAGGCTTTCAACTGATTAAATGAGGTCCACCCAGATTATCCAGGATAATCTCATTTACAGTTATAATTACTGATCATCAACTGGTTATGGGCTTTAATCACATTACAACATACCTTCACAGCAACACCTAGAAAAGAGTTTCACTAAACAACTATGGATTGTAGCCTAACCATCACAATTACTACTATAAATTTGAACATTCTGTAGTATTTTGGAATGAGAGAACTCAAACTCAGAGGGAGAAGGACTAACTTTTAGATTTAGAATTCATTATACCTTAATTTAAAAATGAGTAATATTTATGTAATTGATTATTTTAATATCTTAAAACTATTCAAATTAGAGGAGCATTGACTCATATGCACTGATTACAGTAAATATCATTTTACAAGTCATTGAAAGAATTGTTTAAATTAATGAAATGTATAGAGCAGCAATTTTTAACCTTTATCATCTCTTGAACATATAAACTAATTACTAAAATTCTGTGACACCCTAAAAATATATATTTTTCGCCAATATGACATATATATGGGTATGATTTTGATTTCATTCACATTAGATAGCTTATTGTTTCATTGGGTGTTAATCATTTTTTTCTATTTAACCATTGAGGAAAGAGAGGTCAGTGCCCCTGACTAAATAGTCAGGTATTGCTTATTTTAATATTCTTCTGGCACACTGAGCGAAAATCACTGGTATAGAGGTATGCACCCAAGAAAATATGAAAATTAAAAAGAGAATTTCAATGCAGGATATAGGGAATGAACATATAAAATCTTTTTAATTTTTTAAAACATTTTATTTGGAGAAAGCTTTCACAAAAACACATTGATTGTGTGAATTAGTTGCAAAATATTATCAGATAATGACCAAAGACATTTACACTCCTAAATAAGCCTTTACTATCATGTCATTATATATAGTTCTTTCAGTAGTTATGCATTTAAAAAAACACTTTTTAAGGAATATTTGTATTCCAACTTAACACAATGTATCTTTAATATGGGAACTTATTTCACAGTGTAAAATTAGTTTTGCAAAGCTAAGAATGAATCCTGGATTATAACTTTAGGCATCAGGATAATTAAGTAGAAACATATCAGGTCTGATCTAATTTGAAAATTCAAATAATTAATGTTCTTAATTGATATTCTAATTAATATTTTTTCAAAAGATTAAAATTATAAAAAAAATTAGCATGCATTTCATTGCTTATAAAGTCTACTTTTAGACTGTGTTCACATATTTTAATATGTGAATAAATTTATATGTATACTAATAGAAAAATATATAATTTTACATGGGTTAATATTTATCACTGCAATAATTAATTTCATAAATGATGTGCTGGCCTAATTCCAAAAAGTTAGAAAATAATTTAACTCTCCCCTAAAAGAAGTTTACAATCTAAGTTTTAAAGTTAATGTACATTTTCAGGGCATTCAGAGGTAGAAGAAGGCAACAGATACAGTCCCCTAGTCTAGCACATCTATACTCATAACATCTATTTGCTTTGCTTTGTCAAAACATATGAAAAATCATTAAAGTGTTTTAATAAATGTCTAGTTTCCCTGCTCATTCATCTTATAAATATTAATTAGCCATGGATCAGGCAATTAAAGTTTAATCAATTTGCACTAATTAGCACCACATACTTGCATAAAAAGATAAAACCAACTCCTGCATCTGGCTGTTATTTGCAGTTTTTGTCAAGTGCTGATGAGTTTAATCTTGAAGGGAAGATTAAGAAGAAAAGAAAAAAAAATAAATCAAGAAAGTAGTGTTAATTTTATTAAATTTATCTCAAAGCACTGGCCATAAGTGATAGTGTTAGCAATATTACACTTTTTTTTTTAAACCAAAACCTGATACACCCACTTCTTCCTCATATCCCTACCCAAAATGGAGAGGCTCTATCTTTTATTTGTGACACACTGCTATATGCATTTTATTTAACTTTTACCATGAATTCAAATCTTACTTATTTCTATTCTTTGTGACTTAAAAACTTTTAAAACAAGTGTTCCCTATAGCCATAGACATTAAGAATGCACTTTCCTCCTTTGGAATGAATATGAATGGCCTATGTTGAGGAGAAATTATAAAGTTGTAGCCCTACAAATGAAATTGAAATGTTCATTACTAGAAATTATGTGCAACTGTTATGATAAGCAAGGTCTCTGAAAGACTTAAAATTTGCGTTCTGATTTTTGTGAGTATTTCAGAGCTGAATACATTTTTGTCCTACCTAGACTTTAAGAGACTAACTCCTGCTTCTCTGTCTTTGACGTCTGAATTTGATTAAATAAATTACACTGCCAATCTAGTAAGGAGACATTGTACAGTGCATTTGCATTACTATTTTGTGTTTTAATAACCAGAGAAAATAAAGTGTTCCATTACTGCCTATTCATATAATTGACAAGGATTATAGGGAAAGGAACTAGTCTTTAATCACTGATGGAAATTTATCTTAGGCTTGGCAGGTAAAACTACATGTTTTAAGATGATTTAGCATTGTACTAAAAAATAGAGTGTGATTTGTAAAAAAAAAAAAAAAAGGCTGCGCACCATTTACATGAGGTTTTTTATTCAGTTTATGCAAAAATATACCAGTGAATGTTTACTGATATTTTTCAAATAAAGTATGTATGATTCATTAAATTCCCTATTCCCTTGTGAACAAGCCACTGCTCTGTTAAGAAACCTTTGTATACATATCCCAGAAGAAAGCAAGGGCACAAAAAGGGGATGTCATGCTTCAATGCCTTTTATTTAAGTGCCTAAAAATGAGATCAAACACAGTAACAAATAATTCTTTAAACTACCATCTGGATTTCCATACACACTGTTGTTGAAAAACATGAATATGTTCTCTGTTAATAGAGTACATACATGTTTATATAGAGATAAGACCTGTGTACATTTTCAAAATAAGACTATGAATCGAATTCTCATGCTCTAGAATGTTTCTACTATTAATGAAATAGGGTATGAAAAGTACTTTTTAAAATCTAAATTACTATAAGATGACGTCATGGAGCAAGGAAAAAATACGTTAGCTATGCTCAGTAGACTCTGCATGAACAAATTCTTTATCACCTTATATGAACAATATTTAAAGTCTAGCCTTATGTTTATAGGTAGAGGAAGCCAGCATACTATGGTGGCAAGATCTGAGTACACATGTGTATTGTCTTCTTCAAAGCTATAGGCTTTAGGCAACATTTTAATCTTTCTAGTTCCCTCTCTTTCCCATACAAAAAAGGGGTTCACTCTCTGTTTTGTTTAATAAGTACGTATTTATTGACTGTATCTTTGTTCATGGATAGCATAGGTAACCAAAACATATATAACCTAAGAAATGGTAAAAGAAGTTGTGTTTGTTGCACCTTAGACAGTAAAAAGCATTATAATTTTCTTCAGTATGTAAATATATACATTATGGAAAAGTACTCAAAATTTATTCTGTTTGAGTTCAGGAAATAGAAGAAATGTATAGAATTCACAGAAGATAAATATTTACTTTGTTTACTTCACTAGGAAATGACCCTTAAGTCTAAGTGTATGCCTTTTAACTAGTTTGTCATGGAAAAAAATGAGTCTTGTTGATTCTTGGTGAAGATACTTTGTGAGGGATGTTGCCAATGAATAGAGTTAAAAACTAGTTATAAAATTATTAGAAAAAATTAAAAATATGATATGAAGACATAAATGACAGTATATTTGAACAATATCCTCTTCTAAAACATTCTTATTAATTGCTAAAGTTTTTACACAAAAAATGTACATTTAATTTTCTTATCCATGTAAGATAAACACAAGTAAACTCCCATTGTCATTATTAAGCTAGGAGTCCAAAATAGTACACTCCTTTTACAATCTGGGGACCAGGTATTGAAAGGTTCTCTCTTTCTTGACTTATCTTTATATAGCTGGTATAAGTCAGTGTTTTAAAAAAAGTAACAAGGCCGTTTCCAGTTCGCTCAGTGGTAGATCATCAATCTGGTGTGTGGATGTCCTGGGTTCGATTTCTGGTCAGAGCACACAGAAGAAGTGACTATCTGCTTCTCCACCCCTCCCCCTCCCCTTCTCTCTTGTTCTCTTCCCTTCCCACAGCCATGGCTCTATTTGTTCAAGGCCATTACCCAGGGCACTGAGAATGGCTCCCTGAAGCCTCCACTTCACATGCTAAAAATATCACAGTTGTGAGCATGGCCCCATATAGTCAGAGCATCAACCCCAGATAGGAGTTGCTAGGTGGATCACGGTCAGGGCATATACAGGAGTCTGTCTCTCTATCTCCCCTACTCTCACTTAAAAAAGGAAGAAAAAATAATTCAAAAAGCACCATTTACATATATTTTTTATAGCTAAAGGTATTTTTAGATTTCAAATTTTTCAAGAAAAATTAGTGTATGTAAAAATAATGTTGGCTTTAATTTTCCTTCTCAGGATTTCTCATTCAAGTGTACATTTTTGAGAGAATATAGAGAAATAATTGGAGCTGCCAATCATTTTAGCTTACCCAATTGAATTTCCTTACTTTGTTTATACACACAGCTCATTAGAAGAATGAACACTATTAAGAATAGCTGAATGCATCTCTTCCCCAGAACATTAGAAAGATCATTGTTCACTATCTGAAAAATAGAGTTATCAGGCATAAATGATACAATTACATATATTTAAAGAAGGCAAATAAAGAAATAGGTATTCAAAGTGGGAAAAAATGCTATACAGTGGTCCCTCGTCTATTGTGGGGGTTACGTTCCAGAACCCCCTGCAATAGGTGGAAATCCGTGAAATAGCAACCTTATATTTATTTTATTATTTTATATTTTAAGGCTTTATAAACCCTCTCCACACTCTTATAAACCTTTCCCACACTGTTATTAACCTTTCCCACACTCTTATAAACACATCATATGCTCTTAAACACTTTCTACACCCTTAAACTTATGTAGTTTTAACAACATATAAAATTCTACATGAACACTCACCAGTAAATATACAGTATTATTCTTTTAATATGTTTTAATTAATAGTTTTTTATATTTTTATATTGTTTTTAAGATTTTAGGCTAGAAAATACTTATTTTTACCACAAAAACAATGAAAATAATAAATATATAAAATACCTATGTACCACGAAATTCCATGATATAGCAAAAAATCCATGAAACAAAATTTGATATATACAACTTAAAAATCTGTGATACAGTGAGACAATGAAAAGTTAACCACAATATGGTGAGGGACAACTGTACTTCTTTGAGATTCTGATATTTATTTTATTCTCCAAAAATGTAATATGTAGGTATTGTATACTATATATAACTAGTTAATGAAAGTATAAAACAACTTATGAAATAAATGATGTCAATAGCTTGGGTGAAGAAAACTTTTTGTTATAACTTTGTATAAAACTGAATGTTATAATAATTATATTCTATCTCTGTCAAATTTAAACACACAGAAAAAAGTATAACAGTTCTATTAACTAATTTATTTACTAAAGCAATGATAATTACCTTAAGTTTTAAATAGTTATTGAAGATAATTAAATTTTACCTTAAGATGTAAAGAAGGATAACAATTCAGTAAAAACTAATATTTTAAAAGAAAAACATTAAATCTGATACAACTGTTCTCCAGCTGTTAAAACAGAGACACTAGACAGACTATGTAGTAATTAACACAAAATGATGACTATTGAATGCACTGACTGGGTAGCTCATTTGCTTAAAATGTTGTCCCAAGGTTGCGAGTTTGATCCCCAGTCAAGGCACAATACAAGAATCAATAAATGCCCAGCCTGACCAGGTGGTGGCACTTTGGATAGAAAGTCAGTCTTTGATGCACAGGGCCCAGGTTCAAAACCCCAAGGTCACCAGCTTGAACCTGGGATTATGGACATGACCCTATGGTCACTGGCTTGAGTCCAAGTCACTGGCTTGAGCAAGGGGTCACTCATTCTACTGGAGCCCCCTGGTCAAGGTACATGTGAGAAAGTAATCAACGAACAACTAAGGAATTGCAATGAAGAGTTGATGTTTCTCATCTCTCTTCCTTCCTGTCTGTCTGTCCTTGTCTGTCCCTCTCTAGCAAAAAAACAAAAACAAAAACAAAAAAACAAAAACCCAACAAACAAAAAACAAACACCTAATAATTGAAAGAACAAATCTATGTTTCTCCCTCTCCTTTCCTCTCTCTTTAAAAATCAATCAATAAATTAAAAATCTAAATAAAGTAAAAGAAGTATTGAGAAAGGTAGTAAACTCTGTGAGCAGAAGTTTGAGTACATTCTCCTCTAGGTGATTTTTAGCTGCACTTAATGTTATGTTAGTAAAATATGATGATTTTAATACATAGTTGGGACACAAAATTGAGACTCATGGACATAAGGGTGCAGTGGTTACCAGGGGGAAGGAAAGGGTGGAGAGGGAGGGAGATAGGAGAAGTGGAGGGGCATAAAGAGAAACAAACTATAGGTTGACAGAAGATGATTTGACTTTGGGTGATGGGTATAAAACATAATCCACTGTCCAAAGGATGTGGAGATGTTTTCTCTAAATCTATGTACTCTGACTGACCAATATCACCGTGTTAAATTTAATTGTTTAAATTTTAAAATGAAAATATAGTTAACTAATGTTTTTAACAAAAAGATATATTTTGGCAATTTTTATACATAACACTGTTTTTGAGTAATTGCAGGACATGAGAAAGCTTTGGTGGAAATAAAACTGTTTTAAGCAAAAAAAAAAAAAAAAAAAATTCTCCATCAACTACTATTACAATGTAAACACTTATCCAGACAAGAAAATATTTTTCTGAAATATACCAGTGGTACCAAACAAAATTTTTTTTCCAAAATTTAATGGTTTTCTGTTCCTGGAAAATATGTCTATTTACTCCTTTATAACAAAATTCATGAGATTTTCTCTATAATTCCCTTATTATTATTAAAAAAAATTACGAAGAAATATTTTTGGATCCTTGTAACCTTTTTTCATCTTTATAAACTGCACCCTTTATGTTTACTCTTCATGTATTCTGTGAGTATTTCCCATTTCTTTAACATGTTTTCCCATGAGAAAACACACCTAATTAAAACACTCTACAGAGGAGATCTAAGATGGTGGCTAAGTAGGGGATTTTATACTGACCACCTCCCAAGACCAAATTGGAATTACAACTAAAACATAGAACAAACAGCCTGAAGAACCAACTGAATACTAGCTGACAAGCAGTCTTATATCAAAGGATTTACAGAAAAATCCACATTATGACTGTTAACAAGGGTGAAAAAGTGAAACGGGTAAGTCCGGCTCCTACATGCTTCTGTTGAGATTCCAGAGGGATATTGCAGCTGTGTGTTGGGGGGGAGATATTCTCAAATGAGAAGTGTGAGGTCTCAACCCCAAGCCAGGCTCCCCAGTTCAGAGCACTCAAGCTTAGAAGAGTAGCCCACATAACATCTGGCTGTGAAAACTAACGGATTGTGTCCACCCAGAGAACAGAAGTCTTCTAGAGATATAGACATCATATAGAGCCAACCAACAAAATATAATTTGTAACCACTCACCCTGGACTCTATTAGTGGGAGGAAGGAGTGGACTAGAATATCGTAAGGAGAGAGTGGGTTTTGCGACTCCAGGGAGAGAGCTAAAGGGGCAGTTGCCGGGATCCCTGTGCTAAGTCATTCTCCCATATTGCAGACACCATCGTTCTTAGATGGAGCAGTCCCCTCCTTACAGAATCAGATTAAGGGGAAGGCAATAGCCCACTCTCTGAACTTTCTCTTGCCCTACCCTGGTGGGGAAATATATAACAATTCAAGCTTACTTCAAGAAACAAGAAAAAATGTCAAATAAAAAATATATGACTTTACCTTTAAAGGAACTAGGAAAAGAACAACAAAGCCCAAAGTGAGTAGAAGAGAAGAACTAGTAAAGATCAGAGCAGAATAAACAAGATACAGTTGAAAAAAACTACAAAAGATCAAAAAAACATGGAGCTGGTTCTTTGAAAAGATAAACAAAATTGACAAACTTTTAACCAATTAATTAAAAATGATAAAGAAACTAAATAAAATTAGAAATGAAAGAGGAGAAGTAACAACTGACACTAAACACATACAAAGGATTGTAAGAAAATATTATGGCCTGACCTGTGGTGGCGCAGTGGATAAAGCATTGACCTGGAAATGCTGAGGTCACCGGTTCGAAACCCTGGGCTTGCCTGGTCAAGGCACATATGGGAGTTGATGCTTCCAGCTCCTACCCGCTTCTCTCTCTCTGTCTCTCTCTCTCTCCTCTCTTTCTCTCTCCTCTCTAAAATTAATTTTAAAAAAAGAAAATATTATGAACAAATATATGCAAATATATGGGAAAATCTGGATGAAATAAATAAATTCCTAGAAATATATAATATTCCAAAACAGAATAAGAAGAATCAGAAAACTTGAATAGGACAGGTTACAACTAATGAAATTGAAGCCATAATATAAAACACCCAGCGAACAAAAATCCTGGGCCAGATGGCTTCATAGGAAAAATTTACCAAGCATTCAAGAAGGTATTAGCACTTACCCTTCTCAATTACAAAAATTTCAAGAGGAGAGTATAGTCCCAGGCTCATTTTACAAAACCAGCATTATCCCAATTTTATATCAGATAAAGACAGTGAAAAAGAAGAAAATTATAGGACACTATTCTTCATGAACATTGATGCTAAAATATTTTACAAAATATTAGTTAACTAAATCAGGAATACACTAAAAAGATTATATACCTTAATCAGTGAAATTTATTCCTGGGATACAAGGTTAGTACAATATCTCCAAATCAATAAATGTGATATACCACATACACAAAATAAAGAATAAAAATCGCATGACAATACCTATAAGTAAAGAAAAAGTATTTGCTAAACTCCAGCACCCATTTACAATTAAAACTCTCATCATATGGGAATAAAGTCCATATATGACAAACACACAACCAATATGATACTCAGTAGCCAAAACTAAAAGTGTTTTTCTTAAGATTGAGTACAAGACAGGGAGGTCTGCTTTCACCTACAACAATCAGACAAGAAGAAGAAATAAAAGGCATCAAAATTCATAAGGAAGAAGTCAAACTGTCATTATTTGCAGATGACATGATATTGTATATCAAAAATTTTAAGGACTACACCAAAAAATTACTAAAAATAATAAGTGAATTCAGTAAAGTAGCATGATACAAATAAATGTCCAGAAATCAGTTGCCTTGTTATACACCAATAATGAACTCTCAGAAAGAAAAACTAAGAAACAATCCCATTCACAATTGCTTTAAAAATAAATTAAATACCTAAGAATAAATGTAAACAAAGATGTAAAAGGCTTGTACTCAGATAATTTTAGGACACTGAAGAAAGAAATTGAAGAAGATGCAAATAAATGGGGGCATATACAATGTTTATGAATAGGAAAAATTAACACCATAAAAATGTTCATACTACCAAAAGCTGTCTATTGATTCAATGTGAATCCTATCAATATACTAATGGTGCCTGACCTGTGGTGGCACAATGGATAAACCATTGACCTGGAATACTAAGGTCACTGGTTTGAAACCCTGGGCTTGCCCAGTTAAAGCACATATGGGAGTTGATGCTTCCTGCTCCTCCTCCCCTTCTCTAAAATGAATAAAGTCAATTTTTTTTATCCAATGATGTATTTCACAGAATTAGAACAAATATTGCAAAAATTCATATGGAACCAAAGAAGACCCTAAGAGCCACAGCAATCTTGAGAAAGAGAACAAAGTTGGAAGAATCACATTACCTGATATTGAATTATATGATAAGGCCATAATAATCAAAACAGCATGGTACTTGCATAAAAAATAGACATATAGTTTATTGGAATAGAATAGATAACCCAGAAATAAACCCATGGTTTTTTATAGTCAATTCATATTTGACAAAGGAGGCAATAACATACAATAGGGTAAAGACAGTCTCTTCAACAAATGATCCTTATAAACAGGAATAAATGTTTATAAATGTGCAAAAAAATGAAACTAGATCACTTACTTTTACAATACACAAGACAAACTAAAATATAATTTTAAAAGACTTAACTGTTAGACTTAAAACCATAAAAATCCTAGAAAAACATAAGCAGCAAAATCTTGGACATTTCTTGTAGCAATATTTTTTTCTGATATATTTTATTGGACAAAGAAAACAAAATAAATAAATAAATAAATAAATAAATAGGACTACATCAAACTGAATAGTTTGCACAGCCAAGGACATCATCAACAAAATGAAATGTGGAATATATTCACTAATGATACATCTAATAAGAAGCTAGTATCCAAAATTTATAAAGAACTTACACCACACCAAGAAAAAAAACCAATTAAGAAATGGGCAAAGAACCTGAATAGACACTTCTGTGAGTACATACTGATGGCCAAAAGACATATGAGAAGGTGTTTAATATTACTAATCATCAGAAAAATGCAAATTAAAGCTATAATGAGATACCACTTCAAACATGTCAGAATGGCTATCACCAATAAATCAATAAACAGTTATTGGTAAGGATGATAATAAAGGGCATCCTGCTTCACCATTGATGGGAATCCAGATTGGTACAGTCACTGTGGAAAGCATTATGGAGTTATTTCAAAAAATTAAAACTGGCCTGGCCTGTGGTAGCGCAGTGGATAAAGTGTTGACCTGGAATGCTGAGGTCACCAGTTCAAAACCCTGCACTTGTCTGGTCAAGGTACATATGGGAGTTGATGCTTCCTGCTCCTTCCCCCTTTCTCTCTCTCTCCTCTCTAAAATGAATAAATAATTTTTTTAAAATATAAGTTTTAAAAAAATTAAAACTGGGACTTCCTTATGACCCACTGTTCCCATTTCTGGGAATATGTATATATGAAGAAACTTGAAACACTAATTCAAAAGAATATATGCACTTCTATGTTCATTTCCATGTTATTTACAAAAGCCAAGATTTGGAAGCAGCCGAAGTGTCCATCAGTAGATGAATGGATAAAAAAGCCGTAGTACATTTACTTATCTGTAGAAAGTAGAAAATCTTACCATTTAAGACAGCATAGACAGACCTGAAGTGTATTATGCTAAGTAAAGTCAGGGAGAGAAAAGTATCATATGATTTCACTTATATGTGGACTCTAATGAACAAAATAAACTAACAAATAAAATTGAAACAGAGTCATAGAATGAGTGAACAGACTGACAGTTGTCAAAGAGGAGGCGTTTTGGGGGCCTGAGTGAAAGGATTAAGAAAAAAAAGTCTTAGACTCACACAACAGTATGGTGATTACCAGACAGAAAGGAGGTGGGAGAAAGTTAAGGCGGTGATGGAAGGAGACATGACTCAGAGTGGAGAAATCACAATGTAATATACAGATAATGTATTATAGAATTGTATCCCTGAAGCCCGTATAATTTTATCAGCCAGTGTTACCTCAATAACATTGATAATAAATTAAAGTTAAAACAAACATTAAAAGAAAAAAAATTGTACAATGCTAAAAAAGTCCACAAAAACTCATGTTCTAGAAATGAATGTGATGCTTTTCCATCACTGTTGCATAAGAAACTATCAATGATTAGGAGCAATTGCAATGCGAACAAAGGTATCTAATTAGGTTGTAGTGACTGAGTAGTCTACTGAAGCCAGATATGATAGTAAATCTTAATCTAGGCCTGCTATTTCCCACCTTAACGTTGTGACTACAATATCAGGAAAAACATCCAATTCATAGGAGAAATAAAACTGAAATTTCTTTTTTCACCTTTCAAGAAATAGATATAGTACTTTTTCGTTACTTATAATCAAAGTATAAGTTTGCAAATTATTTACTTGAAATTAAAAACCTCATAATAAAATACAGATAAATAAAATATGCTTAAATTCTGATATTGGTAGAAGTTCTGTTTAGTGACATCTTCAATTTTCTTTCAGGCACCTGTCTCCTCATAAACTCCTACTTCTCTCTGGTCTTTCTTAATATCTGGTCTTAAAGCATTTTCTAGTGTACATCTCCATTTTTCATCAAACTCCAATCAAAATGTGTGTCTTTGTTTTCTTTTTCCATGAGATCGAATTTGTTCACTGTCAGATAGTATGCTCCCAGTAGAACTTGCTAGACAGTTGGGAAAATGTACACTTCTAGAACAGTAAAACCATACAATTTTGTCCAGAATTTGTACAGGGCATATGGGGATTCTTGCCTCAATTCCATGATGCCTGGATCATAATCTGGGGTGACCCAAAGAACTGGTATTGATCAACTGAGAGTATTTTTCTGGGTCCTCAGGTCATAAATTTAGTTGTCTTAGTGGAAGGTCAAAAAAGGCTTTACTGATTATGTCTGATATCTCAGTGTTTTCCTTGTGACCTTTGTTTCTGTGAGGCTAGGTTCGTCTTCTGAGTATGGAAATCTCAAGGTTGTCCAACATGATAGCTGCCTTTCAAAAGGAAGAAACTGAAGTTGTCATTTTTCCTATAGGTACCAGCCAGGAACTGACACACCATCTCTCTTCCACCTGTTCTGTGGGCTTAAACATAAACGAGCCAACCCATACTCTGTGTCTTAAAGGGAAGATAGTGAAGAATTCTCATTATTCCAGGCCACAGAATATTTACATTTCTCCTACTTTCAAAATTCCCTCAGCCTCTCCTCTGATACCTTAAATTCTCATCCTATTATATTATCACATTCTTGTCTGGGAACTTATCTAAGTAGATCAAAATGTTGGTTAAACTCTTCTGGTGCAGTTTTTCAGGTGTAATTCTTTGGTTATGGCTTCTCATGACATGAAAACTATGAAATAAAACTGTCTTCTTTACATAACATGCAATTATAAGGTCTGGTTAGGAAAACTTCAATAGATGTTCCCTTTCAAACAGGAGGACAGCAGGGACCACACATCTGTTACTAGGGTATAACATATCTAAAATCCTGCCATGTTCTTATCACTGGTTTCTTGATTAAGTCATCGCTTTGTTCCTTGGAAATATTTTATGTTTGGGGCAGTTGTCTTAAGTCAGTTGATTTGCCATAACAAAGTACCATAGATGGGGTGATTTATAAACAACAGAACTTTATTTTTCACATTAGTGGAGGTTGGTAGTTTGAGATTTGGATGCCAGCATGACCATGTTCTGGTGAAAGCCTCTTCCAGGTTATTGACTGCTTAAATCTCGTTGTATCCTTCTATGGCAGAAAAAGTGAGAGGTAGCTTCTCTGGACCTCTTATTAGGAGGACACTAATCCCACTCATGAGGGCTCTGAGCTCATGATCTAATTATATTCAAAAGGCCTCATATCAAAATACCATCTCATCGTGTATTGGATTTCTGCATATGAATGGGGGCACATACATGGAGTCTCTATAGCAGTATGTTAAATAGAATTAAAATTTTTATTTTCTGTTTTCTTGCATTGATTTTAGTTTATGAGAAAAGTATACAATATTTTCTTTGAAGTAGAATATTAGCCATATGTTTATCAATAAATGCTTTGAATAAGAGGGAAAAAAATATTTTTTTACTCTTATTTCCTGAAAGTTTTATCAATATTGGTGCTAATCTTTGTCAATTTCTTTTTCTGCATTGATAAAAATGAGCTTGTGATTTTTTTCTTTATTCTGTAAATGTGATAAGTTATGTTGAGTTTTGACGAGTATATGAAAGTTGCATTCCTGGAATAAACATTTAGTCATGGTCCATCTTTATTTTTTATATACTTTTGTATTTGATTTGATAATATTTTGTTCAGGGACGTTATGACAAATTCATGTGGAGTATCAGTCTGTATAATTTGATTTCTTTGCAGTGTCCCAGTGTCCTTCTTGGGTTTTGTCCTTAGGCTTATTACTGCTTCTAATATGAATTTGGGAAATAGCCTCTTTTTTTTTATTGTGAAAGAGTTGTAAGATTTATGTTGTTTCTTTCTGCCATGAATATTTAATAGAATTTAGTTGTAAAGCCATCAAAGCCTAGAGATTGTGTGTGTGTGTGTGTGTGTGTGTGTGTGTGTGTGTTAATTCAGTTCTTTGGAAGTTTCAGATAGTCTGTTTCATCTTTATCGGTTTTGGCAAGTATTATTTCACAAAGATATTTTTACATTTCTTTAAGCTGTTAAATTTGTTGCCCTTAATTTATTCACACTATTCTGCTATTATCAGTTTAATGATTTTTAAATAACTATAGTAGTAATTCCTCTTTCAATATTAATACTACTGATTGTGTTCTTTTTTACTTGATTATTCTAGTGAGAAATTTATCAATATTTAAAATCTTTTTAAAGATCCAGTTCATAGCATTGTTTTTTTTTCTATATTCATATCTTATATTTGCTGAATTCTGCTTTTACTATTTTAGTTTTGTCTACATATTTTTACTTTATTTTGACACAGTTTTTAAAAATTTTTGAGAAGTGTTAGATTATTAAGTTCAGTTTTGTTTTTCTAATACTGTCATTTCAATCTATAAATTTCCCTTTGGGTTCTGTTCTAGCTTCAGCCAACAAATTTTGATATGTTTTATATTTATTATAATTTATTTATTTTTATTTTTTCTTGTAATGTTTTTTAACTTATGCATTATTTAAATGTGTTATTAAATTTTCAAAAAAGTATTTTGAGGGAACTTTTACATATTTTCTTGGTATTGATTTCTAATTTAGTTTCATGGAAGTCATAAAACAGTCTCTGTAAAATGACCATAAGTTCAATAATTTAAAAATTAACCCAAGCTGTTTTAAAGGTTCAGCACAGGGTTTCACTGGTGAATGAACGATGTGCAAATATTTACTTGAAAATATTCTGTATTTTGTAGTTGTTGATTACTGAGCAGTGTTCCATAAATATCAGTTTAATTCAAGGAGCTTAACAGTATGGTTTAGGTAATTTATGTATTTGAGATTCTTTATCTAGTTCTGTAATTACTGAGAGAGGGGTGTTAAAATATCCTATTATAATTTGGAAATTATTTATTCTATGAGTATTTGCTTCACGTACTCCTCGGTGTTTCCAGTGTCTACCACATTGCCTGGAACTTAATGGAAACTCCAGAAATACTGTTTAAATAAAATTTTGGGGAAAAAATTATAGCTTCTTTTGGAAAACAAATATACAACTTCAAATGGATTTGAGGCAAACTGGGCCATAAACAAATTTTCTTTAAGTGGCTAAACAAAATTTAAAAAACAAGTTTATCAATAAAAGGAAATGTTTCTGGTGTGGGGCCAGCAGCACAAAAATACATAAATAAATAAAAGTATATGATTACTTAGATAACATGTCCATTTTACTATAGCATAACTTAAAAAAATTTTTTTTAATTATTTTCAGTTACAGTTTACATTCAATCCTACTTTGTATTAATTTTAGGTGTACAAGATCGTGGTTAGCTTTAAAGTACATTTTGTTGACTGCTATAGTCCATGCAGATTTCTATCTCCACACTTTGACAACATTCTGACACCTCCTAAAGAAAACTACTATCTATATATATATTATATAAAAATAACCCAGATATTCCCTCATTTGACCATTTCCACTTAAGTTTAGAAATGCAGAAATGCTTAATATATCCAGAGGCAGCTCCTTGATATGTTACTTGATCAATTTTCTGAAGTAAATTTTCAAGAGAATGACAGTAAAATAAGGGAAGAAAACATGAAGGAATGAAGTACTAATTACTATACATGCATATATTTTTTTAACAGTAGGGAGAAATATTTTACAGATAAGTTATACAAAAAGAAAAGGCAAAGATATACTTGTGTATAATAAATTAACACATTCTGCGCAATGCCTTCACTTTGCTGTCAACTCTTCATACTTTATGTGACCATCACCATTAATATCTGCTTTCCTGACTAGAATGAAAGACTGAATTGTCTTTTACAAGCACTCTCATATCCACCATCAGGCACAATAGCTAGAGTTTTAACATTTAGAAATCCAGTCTCTTACAACCTCATGTTATAAGAAGATATAACTTGAATCTTAAGTCCAATCATCTTTCTAATAAGGAGATGGTGGTTTACCAGAAAGATAGTAAATAAGTGAGAAGAGAGAAAGAAATGGCATAACTTTTCTACATATGTTCACCATGCTTCTCATCCAAAATATTTTTGGTTCATTTCTAAGAAAGCTGAAAATTTATTTTAAAAGGTCTAGGATTAATGTCAAATATCATTAGGTTTTAATTTTACCAAAAAATGAAAATATACTATAACTGAGATATCTAATTCTAAATATGTAACTAGTGTCTTATTTTAGTAATTATAAGTAAAGATGTTGCAAAACAAATTTACTAAAGTATAAATTTTTAACATTAATGATCTAGATAAGAAATTCTGTAATAAATTTTCAGTTATTCTAGATTTGTTCAGCAAATGTCTTTACATTGTAATATTTTCTAGGTTTGATTAACTATCTCTAAAAATTTTTGAATAATTAAAATCTTTTTCTAACATGTTTTTATTCAAATGGCATTTCTGTTTGTCATGGGGCTTGATCTCAGTTTGTGACTCACCTACAATGTTTTCCATTACTGTGCACTGTTTGAAAATGCCTTGATGGTGATAATCATTGGGTTCCTGGAGTGTGATCAGTGTGGTGAGCATCCCTGACTTGCCTTTTAAATTTTCTTGATTCTCCCACAATTAAGCAGATTTTAGTCTTGTTTACAATTAGTCTCTCACTTTAAATTTTTTGTCAGTTATGAGTGTTTTTTCTAACCCTAAACTGAACACTGAAATTAGTTAACCTTAAAATTTAGGGATAAATTTTATGAATCTGACCCATGGAAATTTTCTTGCCATGTATGTATGTGTGTAGCCTGGAAGTAATATCAGTTTGTACTATGTGATATACCATCTTACATTTATTCTTTTTCTTCTGGTTCTAGTCTATAAATCTTTAAAACAGTACTTATAAGTTTCTGGGTGAGAAAATTCTCAAGTCCTTCCTAAAGCAGTTTAGTATATGAAATTCATAACACCGATCCTATCATGCTGAAGACTTCTCTACTTCCTCTGTAGCATCTTCAAGCTAATTTGTTCTAAATCTTCTGATTAAATGCCACTGTTCCAGATTTTATCCAAAGCATTGAGATCCTCTTTTGCAGGGTACCTCTTCCACAACAAGCTAATAGTTGTTCAAATAACATAATTGATAAGTATAATTTCAATGCTTTCCTGTTTAATTTTGAATTATCTACACATTTACTATAATTTTATTAGTTAACTAAAACTAGAAATAACAGTCTAAAATTATACTCAGAGTAGATTGTTATTTATTAAGTAGCTTCATAGTTTATTTGCTTAAAAACTGAAAGAACTAATTAAAGTGTTACTATATCACATGCATAACTTCCCCCCTCCACACAAAATATAATCCATTACTTATAATTTATATAGGTCACTGACCCAAATGCTCAGGATTATGATAATAACCAGACAGATAATTTTAAAGAAAAGATAATGACTATTTTTGATCAGTCCATTTTTGCACAGTAATGGAAAACATTCCACCTCTGTTATGGGAAAACTTTGTTGAAAGTTATATTGTAATATGAAGCATATTCTAATGCATTTTGTGAAATTAAAGGTAGTTTATTAACTATTCAAGATGCCAAAATAGCTCAGTGGGGTGTGATCTTTCTCATATTCTTTTCATACCATCCAATATGGGTCATTTAATTGGCAATTAGCCCAGGCATGTATGCATTGCAGCTATCAACAACTGCCCCGAGGAATCTTATCATTTTAGAGAATGTATTGTCCTGTTTGTGGATCCTAAAAGGCCTCTTTGTCATAAGAATTCTTTCGAGCCATCTGTACCTAGCCTATCTATGAGAACCCTGAATTTCATTAGTCAGGTATATGCAAACTGTTAGGTTGGCAAGTCAGGCAAAACCAAGTTTCACAGCAAGTGTATATAAAAAAATCTAAGCAATAACAATAGTGTTCCCAATTAATAGTGTCTCTGCTTTCGAGCTCCAATAATTTGTATGACTTCAGGCTTGATTCACACTATTTATAAGTACTCTCTTTATATGGTACACTCAAGTTTAAATAAATTGACATAAAACACTGGGTTCAGAGTAGAATTGTTTGCAACAAGGAAAAAATATTATGGGGTTATTTGAAAATAACAACAAAAACTTTACCCATAAGTTTTTGACAAGAAGAGACTATAGAGCAGGAATTATATATATTTGCTGGTCACTTTCCACAGGCCCTTTCATTTACTCCTCAGAAAACCTACACAAATTAGGTATTATTACATTACCGATGAGAAAAGATTACTTTAGATTATTTGAATCAGTTCAACACTGTAAGAATGGAGTTTCTGTTATCTGCATCCATGGTCTTTGGGAACTCCCAAGATAGAATCAAAAGGGTTCACCACAAAAATAGTATTAACGGTAGAGATTTATAAAAACTCAAACAGGAAGGAGACAACATCCAAAGGGAAAAAGAAGATACTGCTCGTGGAACAAAATTTGGGGAGGATTTTTAAAGGTTTTTAGGTGGGAAATGTGGCATTTAAGTGTGCCGTCTAAGCAAGTAGAGGCAGGAACTCTGGAGCTGGTGCAGTAAAACTACAGGTTTCTTGTGTGTCCCTCCTTATTAATATGTTAAATCTCCACCCAGCGGTGTATTCTTACTGTTATAATAGAGTAAGGTCACACAGCAGTGACTCTGGGGCTTACCGTGCATCCATCACTGTGGAGACAGTTCCTTTGCCAGTGTAGTCACAAGGGCCCTAAAGAGTAGGAAAAGAGGCGGAAGAGCGTCAGAGAGATGCCGTGTGAGAAAACTCACCAGGCTACTGCTAATTCTGAAAATGAAAGGTGAACCCAAGTCAAAGATCTGGAAAACAAGCACACTGTCCCTATGGCCTCCAGAAAGGAACAAAACCCTTCCCAGCTGACACTTGATTTTAGCCCAGTGAGACCCTTTTCAATCCTCTAGAACCGGAAGATTCACATTGGTTTGAGCCACTGTTTGTGGCAATTTGTTACAGCAGCAGTAGGGAGCTAATACACTGAGTCATGTACTAAACTAATGTACAGTACAGCTGCTGAACATGTGTTCTCTGGCTAGAGATAGGACAACTTAGTATGAAGTTGAAAATCTTGTGGGAAAATCAATTTGTACTTTTTGTTTTTGAATATCTAGTTTCTAAATATTAAAGATGGACTTTTTGCCACATGGGTAGGCATAAAACATGACCCATGTTTATACCAATATCAATTTATTTCTGTGTATCTGTGTTTTCAGGAACTCTCAGACAACTTGAGATTATAGATGTTCACAATTTATATTTGACAAGGCCAACTCCCTAATCCATCAGCTTCCAGTCCAACACACTAGTCATTAAGCCAAGTCTATACACTATTTATCCATTAAATGTACAATGAGCTTTTAGAATGACTGACTCTGAACTTTGCAATACCTATCAAAACCTACTTTCTCTTCTCAGAGGTTTTATTTAGTGCTGCAACTTCAGTGTGTAGGGTGGAGTCTGTCATTTAATTATGTCTTAAAACTCTTTGTTGACTAAATGAATGAATGGAAATAAACAGTGCTTAGAAAATTGAAGTATTCTGTTAAGGCATTTTTTGTTAAGGGATCACCAGAGTGCAAAGGACTTTCTGTTCCTTGGCTGTCCTCAACTCATTCCAGAAATGCTCCACCTGTGCAAAGGTTCCCATTTTTACTTTTAGCAGATATAAGTACTGCTCAGGTACTTACTTTCTCAATGTCTCAGAGGTTTCTGTTAAATAGTTTTTTTAGTGTTCACCCATCATTTTCTGAGCATTCTCATATGAAACATAGCCATCAATTGGTCCAATAGCTGCACTGATATTGTGCTATACTCACAACTACTTTCTTTCTAATTTAAGATTAATTAAAAAAAAAACTTACTCAGTTCCTTATCTTATTATATTTCTTTTGAGACTAGCCTGCTAACTTTCTAAAATATAGCCATACATTGTAAAATAAAATTATAAACACAGTTTAGGTGCAAGCTAATATTCCATTGACTGAGTTTCACATGTATTCATCATTTCCTACAAACAACCTTTAAAATATTTCTAATGTAAAAAAGCTTCTAAGATAGTGACTGATACAAAGTAGACTCTTAATAAGTGCTAATTTCTCTACTCCTTTCTATGAAGAACCATGAAATACTTTCTATTGAAAAATGCTTAGATTAATGTGAAGAGTATAATATTTTAAATATTTAAAGCCATAAGCCCAAGTAGACAGCTATTTAACATGATTTCATAATGGATATGTAGTTAATACATACTGAACAAAGTATATATAGAGCAGTAAGGGAATGTCAACACATAATATCCAGAGCTTTTTAGTCCCACTGTAGAAATCATAATTGGGGAGATTGGGGAGATTATCCTTATTGCTAATTCTCTACTAAAACTAGTGCAATTAAAAGATAGCTTTGGCTCTAACTTACAATCTTAAATTGCATTTGATGCTAACAAGTAAATTAGTCAAAACTTCTATATTCAGTTTTTTAATTCAATATTTCTTAAAAAACAGTAATACAAATGTTTGTTTAAGGGGGCTTGGTCTTTTTACTTAAATCAGAATTATTATGGATTTATAGAAGTGGTTCCTAAATATATATAAGAGGAAAGATCTGAAAGAAAGTTTTATTTAGTTTCAATCTATCATTTCTCTTATGAAAAAAATGTTCATATATATATGTAGCATTTGGTGTTTCAAATTCTGGTGTGATTAAGCATACTTTTGTGGAAATAAAACACATACCTTCTTAGACGGTATACAAATTATATAAAAATTTGGTGTTTTGTAAATAGGATAGAAATTTTCTCATTATTTCCAATGACTTTTTAAATGCATTTCAAAAGGTGCCTTAGACTGATCACTAAAGGGAAAAAAGTGCTGGACAAAACCTTAACCAAGTGATCAAAATTAGCATCATCACTAAAATGAAAAATTAATAACATGTGCCTCTAGATGTGATACACTGAGAAGGACCCTTTGTCATTTATGTGGTTTTTCTGCCCCCCAAGTTAATAACCTGAACCTAGCCATGAGGAAATAGCACACATCCTATGAAATAACTGCTTGCAGCATTCAGTGTTCAGGTCATGAAAGTTGAGGCGCAACTGAAGATCTCTTCTAGAGTGAATGAAAACAGAGACATGATAACTAACTGCTGAGATGCTGGATCTGATCATAAATCAGGAGAAGAAAAATCTCTCTAAAGGAGATTATTTGGGCAAGTTGATGACATTAAATCTGAATATGGAGTAAAGGTGAGATAATATCACTATATTAGTGTTATATTTTCTAATTTTGAAAATTATACTATAATCATGTAAAAATATTGTTGATTTCAGGAAAATACATATGGGAGAATTTAGAACATACTACATCATGTGTCCAACTTAATCAAACAGTATTAAAATTAAAATTTATATGTTACAAATATACAAAGAAATAATAAGATAGGGTAAAAATCAGCCCTGGCTGGTTGGCTCAGTGGTAGAGCGTCGGCCTGGCGTGCGGAGGTCCCGGGTTCGATTCCCGGCCAAGGCACACAGGAGAGGCGCCCATCTGCTTCTCCACCCCTCCCCCTCTCCTTCCTCTCTGTCTCTCTCTTCCCCTCCCGCAGCGAGGCTCCATTGGAGCAAAGATGGCCTGGGCACTGGGGATGGCTCCTTGGCCTCTGCCCCAGGTGCTAGAGTGGCTCTGGTCACGACGCCCCCTGGTGGGCGTGCCGGGTGGATCCCGGTCCGGGGCATGTGGGAGTCTGTCTGTCTCTCCCTGTTTCCAGCTTCAGAAAAAAAAAAAAAAAAAAGATAGGGTAAAATTTAAATAATTAGGTGAATCTCGATAAAGAAGGTACAATTTTGGCACTATTCTTGCAACTTTTCTCTCAATTTAAAATTGTATTAAAATTTTAAAATTACAAAAAACAAAGGATTCTGGGAAATGTATGTTATTTATAATGTACATTTTCCTTATAATGAAAGTGTATACATTTAAAATTAGAGAGTGTTTTGAATATTTGACAAACCTACTTCATTTGCTAGAAAATATGTAGTCTAAAAGATTTGTTTCAATGACTAATTTAATATTAATTATTATTTTGTTTTTAAACAGCAGTTGATAATTTGGGGGAAAGCACTGTTGTTTGTGATTGTTTTTGTTGTTTTTCTTGTTTCAAATATCAAGGAAATAGCTCTCTTTTAACACAGTTATGAGTCAAAGTGAATTGAAACCAGATGTCGTGAGGGTTTAATTCTACTCTAAATTTTCTGATACACACTGTAGAAAATGTCTAAGATGTAATGACCAGCCACGATTTCCCATTTAAAAATGCACATTCCTGGGTCAGGCTCCAAGTTCAATGTTTATTTTTCTAGCAGTTTAATAGTGAAATTTGGTTGAAAGACTTGGCACAGTACTCTTCAGTTTAATTTTAAGCCTGACAGAAATGCTGGCCTCAGTGTGTGTATGTGTGTAATTTAGTTGCTGTGCTACTGGAAGTCTATGGAAGATTAATGAATGGTGAGGCTCGGTGGCAGTTGTGAGGAGATGCGGGATAGAGAAAACCAGCTACCATCTGTTCAAAATGTCTTTTGTAGGGCTTTTAAGGAAAACAGTTCTCAGCAGGAGACAAAGGCAAACAATGGCTTTAAATATTGATGTCTCTGTTGCAAATAAATATTGTAATGGTACTTTTAGTATTTCAATAAATGAATATGCATACATTATGTTGTGATCATACAGTATATTCAAATAAATTCTTTTAAAAGCAGGAAAATTACTAATACTTTATTGTCCTTACTGATAGTTAATTCTCAATTAAGGTCTTTGGAGATACAATATATATTAAGCCCAAAGAAAGTCTCCGGGAATCATCTCTTCCTCAGCATTAATCTTTTTCATAGAATCACATTCACCACCATCTTATACAATTTGTACAATATGCATTAATTACATCTTCATAGATTCAGTATCCCAAATTTGCTTTCAAATCTTTCAAAATCGGCTTGTTATAACTGAAATGCTATCAGTTCTGTGTGCTCCTTCAGAAAACTCTAGATCAGTACTTTTCAAACTTTAATTGAAAAGAAATCACCTGGGGGGGTGTCTTTTTAAAATAGAGATTTGATGCAGTAAGTCTGAGCTTGAACCTGACTGCAAGGCAAGGCCGATGCTGTTGGTCTATGGTTAAATTCTGATGCTAATAGGCAATTATCATGAATCGTTTGAAGTATAGAATGGGAAAAGCAGTCAGTCATAAAAGGCTCAAAATATTTGCATACTCCAAATGTTTGTATCTATTTGGCTCAGTTTTTGCAGAAGCTTCTATTCACCCAGTCAACAAATAATTATGGTAGTACTACTACGTGTTTCCCGGAAAATAAGTGTCTTATATTAATTTTTGCTCCTAAAGACGTGCTAGGTCTTATTTTCAGGAGATGTCTTATTTTTCCATGAACAAGAATTCATATTTATTATTGAACAAAAAAATCAACATTTATTAATATACTGTAGTCATGTTATCACAAACATCAGCATAACCAGCCAAACTCTGACTTCTATCAAGAATTTTTTGTGACTCTATTTCCGTGTACAACAATCTACCCTGTTTCCCCAAAAATAAGACAGTGTCTTATATTAATTTTTGCTCCTAAAGATGTGCTAGGTCTTATTTTTCAGGGGAGGTCTTATATTTCTAAGCTTGAAAAAAATTGCACTAGGTCTTATTTTGGGGGGATGTCTTATTTTGGGGGAAACAGTGTAAGTACTACTGCTAATAAAAATACTTTAATGAACCCTGGCCAGTGGGCTTAGCAGTAGAGCGTCAGCAGCATGTGAAAGTCCTGGGTTTGATTTCGGACCAGGGCACACAAAAGAAGCACCCATTTGCTTCTCCACCCTTCTCCCTCTCCTTTCTCTCTATCTCGCTTTTCCCCTCCTGCAGCTAAGGCTCCATTGGAGCAAAAGTGGGTCCAGGTGCTGAGGATAGCTCCATGGCCTTTGCCTCAGGTGCTAAAATGGCTCCAGTTGCAATGGAGAAATGACCCTGGTGGGCATGCTGGGTGGATCCCTGTTGGGCATATATGGGAGTCTGTCTCTCTGCCTCCGTATTTCTCACTTCAGAAAAAAACAAAAAAAAAATCCTTTAATGGTTTATTGAATTTCATTAGAATCTGTACTGAACCAGTATTGAGTTGTTAATAAACAACTTATGTCAGGAAATTTTAAAATAGGTATATAACAATTTATACATTTTTATCTGACTTAAAAAATATAAATGTTAACCCTTTAGCCTATGTTGATCCAAGGCCTAGTTATTTTATTTCTTTGTAAGTCTACTGATTAGATTCCCTTGTCATCCGTCATGCATAAAAAGCACCCATAATTCATTAACTTAGATTTCCAGTTTCCATTTTTTTCAAGTGAAGTAGTAACATAAGTCCACATGCAAAGCATTATAATTAGAAGATTGACAATAACTTCCAATTTTTTTACATTAGCTGTCTATACCTAATTTAAGTCCAATTGTTTTAGGATGTTAAACTCTATTGGGATTAACCCAATACACTCAATATAATTTCCATGAAAACCAAATAATATATTTTTATGTTTTATTTGTTGTTATCTCTGTTTATATAATGATTAATTAAGTTATAGCTTCAAGGATGAAAGAAGCCAAATTACTAAACTCATTACTCAACAATAGTGGTACAACTCTGTGTAAATTGGAAGTGACTGACCAGCAAAAAGGGTCAGTCCATTGTGACATTAGTATCCATCAGTTTGCTTCAGAGTATACTGAGAATGATAACAAATTACAGAAGTGGCAAATTGTTAACGAAGATACTAACGTGAAAGAAAAGCCTATGCATACCTGCAATACTTAAAAGAAATTAAGGGATTTAATTCACAACCTACATAAATATATCCCATAATCAATTCTACACTTTCTAATTCTTTTGTACATTGGGACTGATCTTTTCTGCTTATATTGAGTCATATTTTCTTCTCTATATGTATTGACCTAGCCATTTTATATCCTCCCCCTTTCTTACCTTATCTTTCAAGTTTCTCTCTAATTCTCCTATTTTTGAAACATAAACTATTTGAGTGGCAAAAGCAAACAGGAATTGGGCAATATAAAATTATTTTCTTGCTAATAAATTGTCTGGCAAATGTTTGTGAAATTTTTTTTTACTGGATCCATTAACCTGGGAGCTACAATAGCAGTGCATTAATTCATTAAGCTACTTGAGTCTCAATAGAATGAATAAAAGTAACTCTGTTGCTTGCTACTACAGAATGACATATATGTAAGAATCATTCAAATCATGCCAAGTGAAAGTGTCATTAAATGCAGCACAAGTAAATACACATGAGCTCATTGGCTAGGACCAAAAAGCTGGGAAAGTACTTTATTCTCTTAATAGTAATGTAATGACATTAGTGCCACCAATTGACAATGAGAACATGAAATATAAGCAAAATATAACTAGGTAATTTACTCTTTTTTTAAAAAAAATCATGGTATTTTCCTATTCTTTATGATCTTCATCAGAGAAAGTAAATGAGAGAGCAAATTTTTAAAATAAAAATATTTCTTAGTCAAAATTTTAACAAAACCATGCTAGCAAAAAATAGTCAAAAACATGAGTTGGTTATAGTCTCTTAATCAGATTTTGCTTCATAATTTTATGATTTAGTGGTAAAAAGATTGGATTGGAATCTGGAGACATCAATATTCATATCCATTCAGGTTTTTATTTTTTTAATCTTTATTTTCTTTTTTTAGCAACAGAGACAGAGATAGAGAGAGAAAGGGAGAGGGATAGAAAGACAGGAAGAGTGAGAGAAGAAAAGCAACAATTCTTCATTGGGGCACCTTAGTTGTTCATTCATTGCTTTCTCATATGTACCATGACAAGGGTGTGGGGGGTGGCCTTCAGCTGAGCCAGTGACCCCTTGCTCAAGCCAGTGACCTTTGGCTCAATCCAGCAATAATGGGGTTATGTCTATGATCCCATGTTCAGGCCTAGTGAGCCCATGCTCAAGCTGGATGAGCCCATGATCGAGCTGGCAACCTCGGTGTTTTGAACCTGTGTCCTCAGCATCCCACGCTGATGCTTTATTCACTGCACAACTGCCTGGTCAAGCCATTCAGTTTATTTATTTATTTATTTATTTATTTATTTATTTATTTATATTTTTCCAAAGTTAGAAGTGGGGAAACAGACTCCAGCATGTGCATGGCCAGGATCCACCTGGCATGCCCACCAGGGGGTGATGCTCTGCCCATTTGGGTTGTTGCTCCTTTGCAGCTGGAACCATTCTAGTGCCTGAGACACAGGCCATGGAGCCATCCTCAGCACCAGGCTAACTTTCTTCCAGTGGAGCCTTGGCTGCGGGAGATGAAGAAAGAGATAGAGTGGAAGGAGAGGGGGAACGGTGGAAAATCAGATAAGCACTTCTCCTGTGTGCCATGACTGGTAATTGAACTTGGGACTTCCATTCATCAGGCTGATGCTGTACCACTGAGACAACCAGCCAGGGCCCATTCAGTTGTTTATTTACTATATAAAATCAAATAAATCATTTAACATTTTCAAAGTTTTTTTACTGTTTCTTCTGTTATATAATTTTGAAACAATTATTTTTAAAATAAAATCTCTTGTAAAATACTTAAAAGCTAAAATAGGCCTAGTGTATAAGCAACACACAAATTAATGGATTATTTATATATGTTTATACTTAAGCCAAAACTTAGATTCAAATTAGAAAATGGAAAGCAAATTATTCTAATCACATATCTTTTCCTGGTAAACAGAAGTTATTTTTATAGCAGTACATGTTTTATTTACTTTATTTTTGTTAATGATTTGAAGTGATTAAGAGTAACCCTCTCCAGGTCCAGAAAGTAGACATTTATGGCATTTGACAGCATATGATAGTGTTTGTGACTTCTGCTGTACACACGACATATACACAGTCCACATAAAAACACAGATATAGCCACCCTCTTCCACACCTATCAGTTGATAATATTTTACCTTACTTATTATTGTTTTGATCTCTTTAATGAAATCATGCTTTATTTACAGGGCATCTGTATTAGCAAAACTGATTCAATGTGATATTCAGGTTAATTACTTTATTCTTCTGAGGCTTTTGACCTGATTTCTATTTCAGTAGTCAAAACACAGTAAAAATTGGGATTAGTAAAGCTCTTATTGCCTGTAAATTAATTTCCAATGTAAAGAGCTAAAGCCAATTGTAAAAACAAAAACAAAGACTTACAATGCTAAGAAATGACTACTCTCTAATATAGACACATTACATTAAAAAAAATACTTACCAAAACATCTCCCAGATTTAATATACTTCTTGCACGAATTTTGTACACCACTTTTGTTATGTAAATTGCACTGGTCTAGATACAAAATTTTAATTGGAGTCTAAGCATAGGAGATTTGAATGCATGATTATAGTTATAGTTACTCTTACCTCAATTTTCAACAATAAAATTTATTGCACAACAGTTGAATAAAACAACCCCAAAACTTCTAAAATGATAAGGAAGTCGTGAGTGTCAAAAAAGAGCTTAGCTTGCTCATGCTCTTTAATTAATCCTTTACTACCATATGAGTTTAAGGCAAAACTGATCTGTTACTCTCCTGTCACTCTCAAAGGCTGGGTTATCTTGGTGTATCACCCAGAAGTCCGTATGTATTTTTTACCAAAGTCACTCAATATCAGTAGTACTTGCTTAACAATTTAAAACCACCTACAATTTTGCCAACTTCCTCAATAATATTCTTTTTAATCTTTTTTTTTATTATTAATTTTACTGGGGTGACATCAATAAATCAGGGTACATATGTTCAAAGAAAACATGTCCAGGTTATCTTGTCAACCAATTATGTTGCATACCCATCACCCAAAGTCAGATTGTTCTCTGTCACCTTCTATCTAGTTTTCTTTGTGCCCCTCCTCCTCCCCCTTCCCCTCTCCCGCCCCCCCCCCAACCACCACACACTTGTCAATGTCTCTTAGTCTCGTTTTTATATCCCACCTATGTATAGGAATAATGCAGTTCTTGGTTATTTTCTGATTTACTTATTTCACTCCGTATAATGTTATCAAGATCCCACCATTTTTTGTAAATGATCCAATGTCATCATTTCTTATGCCTGAGTAGTATTCCATAGTGTATATGTGCCACATCTTCATATCCAGTCATCTATTGCAGGGTTTTTTGGTTGTTTCCATGTCTTGGCCACTGTGAACAATGCTCCAATGAACATGGGGCTACATGTGCCTTTACATATCAATGTCTCTGAGTTTTAGGGGTATATACCCGGTAGAGGGATTGCTGGGTCATAAGGTAGTTCTATTTTCAGTTTTTTGAGGAACCACCATACTTTCTTCCACAATGGTTGTACTACTTTACATTCCCACCAACAGTGAACGAGGATTCCTTTTTCTCCACAGCCTCTTCAACATTTGCTATTACCTGTTTTGTTAATAATAGCTAATCGAACAGGTGTGAGGTGGTATCTCATTGCAGTTTTGATTTGTATTTCTCTAATAACTAATGAAGATGAGTATCTTTTCATATATCTGTTGGCCATTTGTATTTCTTCCTGGGAGAAGTGTCTGTTCATATCTTCTTCCCATTTTTTTATTGGAATGTATGTTTGTTTGTTGTTGAGTTTTATGCATTCTTTATATATTTTGGATATTAGGCCCTTATCTGAGCTGTTGTTTGAAAATATCATTTCCCATTTAGTTGGTTGTCTGTTTATTTTGTTATCAGTTTCTCTTGCTGAGCAAAAACTTCTTAGTCTGATGTAGTCCCATTCATTTATCTTTGCCTTCACTTCCCTTGCCTTTGGAGTCAAATTCATAAAGTGCTCTTTAAAACCAAGGTCCATGAGTTTAGAACCTATGTCTTCTTCTGTGTACTTTATTGTTTCAGGTCTTATATTTAGGTCTTTGATCCATTTTGTATTAATTTTAGTACAAGGGGACAAACTGTAGTCGATTTTCATTCTTTTGCATGTAGCTTTCCAGTTTTCCCAGCACCATTTGTTGAAGAGGCTTTCTTTTCTCCATTGTGTGTAGTTGGCCCCTTTATCAAAAATTATTTGACTATTTATATGTGGTTTTATTTCTGGGCTTTCTATTCTATTCCATTGGTCTGAGTGTCTATTTTTCTGCCAATACCATGCTGTTTTGATTGTTGTGGCCGTATAATATAGTTTGAAGTCAGGTATTGTAATGCCCCAGCTTTGTTCTTTTTCTTTAGGATTGCTTTGGCTATTCAGGGTTTTTTAAAGTTCCATATAAATCTGATGATTTTTTCCATTTCTTTAAAAAATGTCATTGGAATTTTGATGGGAATTGCATTAAATTTGTATATTGCTTTGGGTAATATGGCCATTTTGATTATATTCTTCCTATCCAAGAACAAGGAATATTCTTCCATCTCATTGTATCTTTTTTGATTTTCCTTAACAATGCTTTGTAGTTTTCATTATATAGCTCTTTTACATTCTTTGTTATGTTTATTCCTAGGATTTTATTTTATTTTTTTGTTGCAATTGTGAAAGGGATTATTTTTTTGAGTTTGTTCTCAAATGTTGCATTATTGGTATGTACAAAGACTATGGACTTTTGTATGTTAATTTTGTATCCTGCGACCTTACTGTATTGGCTTAATGTTTCTAGTAGTATTTTTTTAGATTCTTTGGGGATTTCAATGTATAGGATCATATCATCTGCAAAAAGTGATACCTTTACTTCTTCTTTTCCGATATGGGTGCCTTTTATTTCTTTGTCTTGTCTGATTGCTCTGGCTAGAACCTCTAGCACCACATTAAATAAGAGTGGAGAGAGTGGACAACCCTGTCTTGTTCCTGATTTAAGGGGGAAAGCCTTCAGTTTTGTCCCATTTAATATGATATTAGCTGATGGTTTATTATATATGGCCTTTATCATGTTGAGATATTTTCCTTCTATACCTATTTTGATGAGAGTCTTAAACATAAAATTCTGTTGTATTTTATCAAATGCCTTTTCTGCATCTATTGATAAGACCATGTGGTTTTTGTTATTTGTTTTGTTGATATGGTGTATTACGTTAACTGTTTTATGTATGTTGAACCATCCTTGAGATTCTGGGATGAATTCCACTTGATCATGATGTATTATTTTTTTAATATGTTGTTGTATTTGATTGGCTAGTATTTTGTTTAGTATTTTAGCATCTGTATTCATTAGACATATTGGACTGTAGTTTTCTTTTTTTGTGCTGTCCTTGCCTGGTTTTGGTATGAGGGTTATGTTGGCCTCATAAAATGTGTTTGGAAGTATTGCTTTTTCTTCAATTTTTTGAAAGACTTTGAGTAGAATAGGAACCAAGTCTTCTTTGAATGTTTGATAGAATTCACTGCTATAACCATCTGGGCCAGGACTTTTATTTTTGGGGAGGTTTTTAATAGTTTTTTCTATTTCTTCTCTACTGATAGGTCTGTTTAGGCTTTCTGCTCCTTCTTGACTCAGTCTAGGAAGGTTGTATTGTTCTAAGAATTTATCCATTTCTTCTAGATTGTTGAATTTAGTGGCATAAAGTTTTTCATAGTATTCTACAATAATTCTTTGTATATCTACGGTGTCCGTGGTGATTTCTCCTCTTTCATTTTGAATTTTGTTTATATGAGTCCTTTCTCTTTTTTCCTTGGTGAGTCTTGCCAAGGGTTTGTCAATTTTGTTGATCTTTTCAAAGAAACAGCTCCTTGTTCTATTAATTTTTTCTATAGTTTTTCTGTTCTCTATTTCATTTGTTTCTGCTCTGATTTTTATTATTGCCTTTCTTCGGCTGGTTTTGGGTTGTCTTTGTTCTTCTTTTTCCAGTTCCTTAAGGTGTGAAGTTAAGTGATTCACTTGGGCTCTCTCTTGTTTGTTCATATAGGCCTGAAGTGATATGAACTTCCCTCTTATCACTGCTTTTGCTGCATCACATAGATTCTGATATGTCATATTGTCATTTTCATTTGTCCGTATATATCTTTTGATTTCTGCACTTATTCTTTGACCCATTCATTTTTTAAAAGTATGTTGTTTAGTTTCCACATTTTTGTGGGATTTTTTCCCCTCTTTTTTTGCAGTTGAATTCTAGTTTCAAGGCTTTATGATCAGAAAATATGCTTGATACAACTTCGATTTTTCTGAATTTGCTGATGTTATTTTTGTGGCCCAACATATGGTCAATTCTTGAGAATCATCCATGTACATTAGAGAAAAATGTATACTCTGTCACTTTAGGATGAAATATCCTGTAGATGTCTATCATATCCAGGTGCTCAGTGTTTTGTTTAAGGCTACTATATCTTTGTTGATTCTCTGTTTGGATGACTGATCTAGAGCCATCAGCGGTGTATTGAGGTCTCCAATTATGATTGTAGTTTTGTCAGTTTTTGTTTTAAGGTCAATAAGTAGCTGTCTTATATATTTTGGTGCTCCTTGGTTTGGTGCATATATTAGGAATTGTTATGTCTTCTTGATTCAGTGTCCCCTTAATCATTATGAAATGGCCATTTTTGTCTCTGAGTACTTTTGCTGTCTTGTAGTCAGCATTATCATATATGAGTATTGCTACGCCTGCTTTTTTTTGGATGTTATTTGCTTGGAGTATTGTTTTCCAGCCTTTCACTTTGAATTTGTTTTTATCCTTGTTACTTAGATGATTTTCCTGTAGGCAGCATACAGTTGGATTTTCTTTTTTAATCCATTCTGCTACTCTGTGCCTTTTTATTGGTGAGTTTAATCCATTTACATTTAGTGTAATCATTGACTCTTGTGAGTTCCCTATTGCCACTTTATACATTGCTTTCTGTTATTTTTGTGTCTTATTTGAGTCTTCTCTTTTGTTTTTCTATCTTTTGTTTTTGTTTGGTTGTATTCCATACTTCTTTCTGCTGTTGTTATCTTTTTTAAGTCATATGCTTCTGTGGTGGTTTTTTCAAGGGTGGTTACCATTAAGTATTGAAAAGTGTTCCTACTCTGTTCATTGTAGTTCACTATCTTGTGAGTACTTCTGCACTCCATCATCATTTGCTACTGTTAATCTCCGTCCTCCCCCCCCCCCTTTTTTTTTGTTGTTGTCACAGTTTAAATTTGGTTTTATGGTGTTTTTGGTGGAGATTTACTTGCGGTTTTGTTTTGTTTTGTTCTTTGTATCTGTTTGGAAAACCCCCTTTAGTAATTTCTGGAGTGGGGGTTTCTGATGATAAATTCCTTCATCTTTTCTGTATCTGTGAATGTTTTTATTTCTCCTTCCTATTTGAAGGATAGCTTTGATGGGTATAATATTATTCGCTGAAAGTTCCTCTCTTTTAGGACTTTAAATATTGGGGTCCACTCTCTTCTAGCTTGTAGAGTTTCTGTTGAGAAATCCGATGATAATCTAGTAGGCCTTCCTTTATATATTGTATTCTTCTTTTCCCTGGCTGCCTTGAGAATTTTTCCTTTGTCATTGGTTTGTGCCAATTTTATTATGATGTGCCTTGGAGTAGGTTTGTTGGGGTTAAGAAAACTCGAAGTTCTGTTTGCTTCATGAATTTGAGGCTTTAGTTCTTTCCACAGGCTTGGGAAGATCTCATCTATTATTTGTTTGAATATGTTCTCCATTTCATTTTCTCTCTTCTCCCTCTGATATACCTATTATTCTTATGTTAGTCTTTTTTTATGGAGTCAGACAATTCCTGAAGGGCTTTCTCATTTTTTTAAATTTTTGAGTCTCTTTCTTCTTCTCTCTGTTGGACTTCAAATTGCTTGTCTTCTATTTCACGAATCCTACCTTCTATCTGGCCTATTCTCTTAGCTAAGCTTGTTACCTCATTTTTCACCTCGTAAATTGAGTTTTTCATCTCTGTTTGATTAGACTTTATAGTTTCAATTTTCTTGGTGATATATTCTTTGTGTTCATTGAGTTATTTTCTGAGCTCCCTAAATTGCCTTTCTGTGTTTTCTTGTATATCTCTGAGTATTTTTAGGATTCTATTTTAAATTCTCTGTCATTTAGCTCCAAAGTTTCCAATATATTAATTTTTTTCTCCATAGATTTTTCCTCATCTATCTGTGCTACTTCTCTGTCTTTTGTATCCATGCTATTTGATTTCCTTTTCCTTAATGGCATCTGAGGGTGGTTTTGTTGATAGTACTAATGAGAATTAATAAAGAATAAAAACTTTAAAAAAATTATTATTTCCCTTTTTCCCCCCTCTCCTCTCCTCTCCCCTCCATCTTGAGAAAAAATTTTTGGGAACTGTGAATTATATTGTGTTAAATAGAACAAAAACTACCTATAATTGAGGGCCTGAGTTGGGTAGAAATGATAAAGGGGCAAAAAAGGGGGGAATGGACCCACAAAATTCAAAAAAAGAGAAAATTTGGGTCAAGAATAAAATGATTTGCTTTTAGGTGATGGTTGACTAAGAGATATAATGAGAGGAATAAGAGGGAAACAAGAAAAAGGAAAAAAATAAAAAAAAAATTTTAAAATTTAAAAATTACTATTTTAGTTAGTGGAGAAGGAACTAGATAAAATGGAGAGACAGGGTTGGGAGCACTGCTAATGAGTTAAAAAAGTGAAGTAAAAAACACCCAAAGTGCCACAAAAAAATTTGAGTCCCAAATAAAATAATTTGTTCATGATTGAGGATTGAATGAGAAGAAAAGTAAAGGAGAAAAGAAGAAACTAATATAGAGGCAGAAAAACAGAAAGAGGAAAACACAAAAAGAAGAAAAAAGAACAAAAAGAGAGAAGGAAAGAGTTAAGGGTTTTAGAGTGCAACCCTCATAGGGAGAAAGGAAGAGGAAAGGAAAGATAATGGGAGATGTAACACTTATCAGTAGTGTAGTTCAAGGAGAGGAAAGAGTAAAACCGGCAGAGAATTAAACGACCAAATTGGAAGAAGAGAAAAATAATCAAGACAAGAAGATAAGAGAAACAAACGAACAAATATAATAAAATGGGATAGGTTATAAAGTCTGTGGATTATTCTTGATTTTGAGAGGTTATCTTCTTACTCTTTCTTTTCTCTCCATCTTCCTGGTTGGTGACTCTGTACCCCGGGTTCTGCCCCTGTGGCACGCTTAGGTAGAGGTTTGCAGTTGATAAGTCTCTATGGCGATGTCATGTATTGTGCTTCAGTCTTGTTGGCAGTCGAGGCTCATCAGCATTTGCAGGCTCCGACAATGAGAGAGACTGTTTTCCCGGAGCCTCTCTCCTAGTCTTTATTTCCTGAATTAGCAGTCTGATGATCCAGCTATAGGGTTGCTGCTGCTTCTGCCTGGAGAGTAAGAGCCTCAAAGACCTGGCAAATCCCCATTCTATCCCCACTCCACGCAGGGCTCTGGGTAAGGCTCAATCAGTCAGAGCTGCTAGCATAATCAGGCGGGGCTGGGAGCCAATTGTTTTCAAGGTGCCTTTCTATGCACCTCTAGGCATGTCCTGAATACTCAGCACTCTGTAGGACCACTTTCCCCAGGCTTTTTGCACTTTGTAACCTGTTTTGGCTGGGTAGAAGATGCCCTAGTCGCTGTTTGCAAAGCAGGAGGACTTACAAGCTACTAAATCCCTCTTTTTAACATATAGCCCTGAGTATGCAAGCTCTGCCAATCAGAGGTTGCCTCCACCCCAATGTGCATAGCATAACAAGAGGTACTAAAAAATATCACCCCTGTTGTCTTAGATCGCTGACCTGAGAGAGATCTTGTCAGTTAGGGTCACGTAGGTCATTTGGGAGGCAAGCAGACTGTAGGTTAAGCTAATCCTTCACGGGTCTGTTAGCTTGTATGGCTGGGTGAGGCACCCCACCTGCCTGGAGAAGTTTGAGTGTAGGGAATCTTGCTTTCACGCCGCTCTTCAGGATGCAGGGGTAACACTGAGACTCCAATCACAGCCCACGCAAAGGCCTCTGACTCTGCTCCTCTGTCCGAGAACACGGGCGCCCACTCCTGGGGTGCTTGGAGGAATCTCTCACCCACTCTCTGCGCTCACTGACCAGGATATCAGGTCAGCCTCCTCTCACTCTGGGTGAGACGACCCACCCACCTGGAGAAGTTCGAGTGTAGGGTATTTTGCTCCCATACACTCTCCACGCACTGCTTTTCAGCGCGCAGGGGCAACCCCGAGACTCCAGTTTCAGCCCACACAAAGACCTCTAACCCTGCCCCTCTGTCCGGTAACACGGGCACCCACTCCTGGGGCTCTAGGAGGAATCTTTTGCACACTATCCGTGCTCACCGACCAGGAGATCGGGGCCGAGTGCTGCCCCACTTGCCTTTCTTTGTCTGGGTCTGGCACGAGCGTTAGCTTGTGTTGACTGGGTTGCCACAAGCACAGTTTTTCCTCGGCTTGGATGTCCTTGCCACAGCCTGGTTCGGATGTTTGTGCCACAGCCTGGTACTATTCACACCCTATGCCCACCTCAGTTCCTATACTCTCAGTTTCCAGTGAAAGCAGCCCTTATTTAGGTTAGTGAGGAAGGTGAAGTGTTTCTTTCTCTGTCTTTTCCTTCGGGGTCGATTATATATTTAGTCAATTTTTCACTCGATCATACCTTTGTGTTCAGTGCGGGACTTCTGGAGTCTCCAAGGATAGATTTTTCTGTCTCTGGTTGAAGATCTTGTTGAAATTTTAGGGAGATTTATCAGTATCGCTCCTTACGGCGCCATTTCTCTGACATCACCAATAATATTCTTTAGAACAAAAAATGATGCAAGTGATGGTCAGAAAACCCTCACACCCCATTCCCACATCCACCCACCTTCAAAGATGTTTTATCCTAATGTCTGGAACCTATAAATATGTCTTCTTACATGGAAAAATGTGATTAAGGTTAGGGTGATAAACCTTGAGATGATACAATTAACCTAAATTATCCAGGTGAGCCCAATCTAATCACATGAATCTTTAAAAGTGGAGAACCTTTTACCAGGTGTTGTCAGAGAGCAGTAGATGGCAGCAGCAGAAGGACTCAACTTGAACGACATCCAGTTACTGGTTCTGAGATGGTAGGGGGCTGTGTGCAAGGATCTGAATTCTGCCAACAACTTGAATGAGCAAAGAAATAGATCCTCCTCAGGTCTTTAGACAAGGAGTAATGCCAATACCTTGACGTAGCTAGGATAACTCAGTGTTGGAATTTTGACCAACAGAGAGGATAATAACTTTAGATTTTTGCAAGCGACTAAGTTTGTGGTAGTTTAGTACCACAGCAAATAAAACCTAATACAATCCAAAGTTGTGCCCCTCATATAATTGCCATATCTCTTTAGTCTACTTCATTTTGCAAGTTTCTCAGCCTCCCACTGACTTTCCTGATCTTAAAATATCCTTCAATATCATTTTGTCTAATGTATCAACATGATTAGATTTAGGTTGTATGCATTAGGCAGAATACTACAGAAGTCATATTCTGGTTCTTCTCAATGCATTTTATCAGATGGAGTATGATTTTGATATTTTCCCATCATGATTATATTCACTTTTACTACTTGAATATTTTGCTGTCTCATAGGCTTCTTGAATTGGGAGGTTACTTTTTTTTGCAACAATTCCTAACAGTTTTTTAGAGGGTATCTTTAAATTTGCAAGTATTACATTTGTCAGCAAATTTTCAATTTATTTATGCATTATAAGTGTGGACTTTGGTTTTATTTTTAAAGATGATAATCATTACTACTATTTACTACTGAAATGCAATCGTATCTCCTTAAAGAACATTCTCATTACTGTTTTTGGATTCTGATTTGGGTCATCTGGCTGTAAGGACACTCCCATCACAGAACTTGAGAACCAGATTGTGCCCCTTTCACTCTTCCTGGGCTCTGATGTACCTCACAAACCTGACTCTTCACATGGATACTCACCTCACTCTACTGTGCTCTCACTTCATATTTTTACAGTTTTTAAACCTAAGTTAAACTTGTTGTTCTTCATGAAAACTGATATTTTGGATGTAAAAGTTTATCAGGTATTGGAGAATGTTTTCATGAGTACATGATATCAATTGTGAAGTGTCATTACTCAGTTTTGCATGGAAAAGTATCCTTTTGTTCATTTATTCTCTAGGGCTAGAGTGGGAAATTTTAAGTTTTACAATGTGATAAAAACATTAAATGCTAGAAGAGTTTATAATTTTTATCCAAGAAAATTCAATGTGAAAATGTACTGTGAATTTATATTCATCTCATTAATTTACTTAAAATACTAATATATAACCGAAAGGAATCAGTAGATCCAACAAGATAAAATGAAAAGTATTTTAAATGCTAAGCCAGAAATCCTGGATTAAAATATTTACTTTCTAATTTGTTTTGGACAAACTAATTACTTTAAATCTGTTTCCTCATTTGTACATAGAAAAAGAAAAATTGCTGCCTTGCTCATTTTAAAATCAATGGGAAGAGAATGATTTTTGAAGTCAGGTAATTTTGGATTTGAATCTCTGTTTTGATATCAATAGTTATGTGACTTTTTTAAAAGTGGTCAATTTATCTGATCTTCCATTTGGTCATCAGTAGCTTGGGAATTGCAATGGCTACTTCAGAGATCTAAGGAAGGGATGAATTGAGATAATGTGTATTTTTTTGTTTGTTTTTACAGAGACAGAGAGAGGGACAGATAGGGACAGACAGACAGGAAGGGAGAGATGAAAAGCACCAATTCTTTGTTCTGGCTCTTTGTTGTAGCTCCTTAATGTTCATTGATTGCTTTCTCATATGTGCCTTGACCGTGGGGCGACAGCAGACTGAGTGACCCTTGCTCAAGCCAGTGACCTTGGACTCAAGCCAGCAGCCTTGGGCTTTAATCCAGGGACCTTTGGGCTCAAGCCAGTGACCATGGGGTCATGTCTATGATCCCATGCTCAAGCCAGCAACCCCCCACCCACTCAAGCTGGTGAGCCTGTGCTCAAGCCAAATGAGCCTGCACTCAAGCCAGCAACTTCGGGGTTTTATACCTGGGTCTTCTACATCCCCATCCAACATTCTATTCACTGTACCACTGCCTGGTCAGGGGAGATAATGGATATTAACATTTAGACCAATGGCTGTTAGGTGCTTACAGTGTCTGACATTAGTAGTATCAGCACTTGGATTAAAAAGAAATTTTATATATAAAGTGGTATTGTGCCACATATATGTGATTTAATTGTTCCATTTTATTTTTATTTTATTTTTATTTTTTTATTTTTTGCATTTTTCTGAAGCTGGAAACAGGGAGAGACAGTCAGACAGACTCCCGCATGTGCCCGACCGGGATCTACCCAGCACGCCCACCAGGGGGCGACGCTCTGCCCACCAGGGGGCGATGCTCTGCCCATCCTGGGCGTCGCCATGTTGCGACCAGAGCCACTCTAGCGCCTGAGGCAGAGGCCACAGGGCCATCCCCATTGCCCAGGCCATCTTTGCTCCAATGGAGCCTTGGCTGCGGGAGGGGAAGAGAGAGACAGAGAGGAAGGCGCGGCAGAGGGGTGGAGAAGCAAATGGGCGCTTCTCCTGTGTGCCCTGGCCGGGAATCGAACCCGGGTCCTCCGCACGCTAGGCTGACGCTCTACCGCTGAGCCAACCGGCCAGGGCTTAATTGATCCATTTTATAATGATGGTCTAACACTTTGTATGCCCCTTTTTTTAATATTACCATAAGTATAATGATTTATTTTCCAGTTATTTTTAAGTCTTTATTCACTAAATATAAGAAAGAAAAAAACTCAACTTTGTGCTTTACCACAATACCCTCATATCCACCTATAAAATTTTAATTGTAGTTATTTGTATTCATAATTTAACAAAATAAATAGAAACAGAAGCATAGATACATAGAACAGATTGACAGTTGTCAGAAGGGAGGAAGTTGGGTAAAAAAAGGAGAACTGGATGAAAAAGTTGAATGGATTAGCCAAAAAACATATATACATAACATAGACACAGACAACAGTGTGGTGCTAGCCAGAGGGATAGGCTGTGGGGCAGATGGACGTGGACAAAGGGGGTAAATAGAAATGGAAGATCACTTGATTGGGGTGGTGAGTGCACGATGCAGTGTGCAGATGATATTTTACTGAGCTGTATACTTGAAATATTTATGGTTTTATTAATCAGTATCACCCTAATAAATTCAATTAAGAAAAACTGGAAAAGAAATACACAAAAGGTATCATTATTCCTCTAATGTTTTGATCCTTCATATATTCTCTTTTTACATTCCTATTACGTACCAGCTGCTACTCAAGTAATTTGAGGAGCTGTAGTTTATAATCAAGGCATTCTTGAGTACAAAATTTGAAATCATTATTGTCTCAAAAGTACAATTACATATAAACATTAACATTAAGTTTTATTCTATCATACTTAAATAATAGGTTAATTTATTTTAAAATATTCACATTTCTTCCAGAAGGCTTATATAGCATAGAATGTCATGCTTTTGTATTTGACTACCCTAAAAATATGAATAGACTTTTAATTTGACTTTCTAAAAGAAAACGCTAAAGTGAATGTTTGGGAGCAGATTGACAAACTGTTAAATTGAAAATTAAGATAAAAGAAGCTTAAACAAGATTTTTAAATTTTCATTGATAATTTTTATTAATTTCTTCAATATAGTTAAAATACAAATCTTAATATATTGCTGTTAAAATCATTTATATTTTCTCTTGTTTTTAAATATTTCCCCACCAAGTTGTAATATCTTTATATTTTTCATTATTTTTTTTTAATCTGAAAAAGTCATATATAACAAATTCTTCAACAGGGGCATGCAACCTGATAGATACCCAGTGGGTAGGGTAGAGGTGAGTACAGTGTTGGATATCTAGGTCAAAACTGTATATTCCAGAAATATAGCTAGAGTGAGAGCTTAGACTAACTAATGAATGCAGGAAGTAAGTTACTATATCATACATTACACAAAAAGCAGCGCTATAATGATCTTATAATCATTTATAGATTTTGTTTGGCTAGTGAAGCCTCTTTAAATGGATTTTAAAATCTACCTACTAATCATAATAGTTAACAAAGCTTAAAATTTAAATACTAATCCCAAGCAACAGGTTCAAGAGGGAAGATGGCAAAAGGTTCTCGAGTGTCTAACACTACAGGACGGCAAGTAGCTTTTTAGGGATGCTGGGCTAAAGAATTAGAATAGCCTAGGAATAAGTCAAGGCCATCATTCCATTCGACCTCTTAATTTTACTACCAAAACCATGGTGTTAAGTATTTTACTGATAAATCTAATCTACCCACTGTGGTGTTTTATGGATGTTAATTACCTGAAAATTATCAACCTTCTCCAAAGACCAGTACTAGAAATTTTACTGTTAGTTTTATCTTAGATTGGATTATTATTATATAGTATGTATTATGGAAAGCATAGTAATAAATTGAAGCTGTTGTTAAGTGATGGATGTTTAAAATAAATATTTTTAATAAACCTCCAAGACTGAAAATGTTAACAGTGGAGAAAATGAGAGTAATAGGTTTTCAATAATTTTTTCACTTACAGTTTTCAGTTTCTTCCAAAAAAATCTTTCAAATTTTTAAAAAGGATAAAGCTGTTAATATTGTTTGCCTGCTTAATACCCTTCTATCACTCTTCAGTAAACAAGATAATACACACACATCTCATAAATATAGTCATCTACATTCTATTCACTCTTCTTTTCCATTTAGCCATTTCTCACAAACACTATGGAAACCAGTTTTCGTAAACTAATTATTGCTTTCTTTATGCATTTTTGTGATTTTTTTCTGCTGAAAATGACCCATTTATTTACCCAGTGAGCAAAAATACCCACTGAAAAATCCTCGAGTCATATGCCAACAGCTCTGTGAATCCTGGCTGGCTCAAGCAGCGTTAGCTGATTCTTCTTTGTGGCTCCCATGTCCCTAATGATATTGTTGTGGTCATGTGTAAATGTTTAATTCTCCCATTAGTCTGTCAATTCCTCAAAAGGAGAGATCATGTTCTAAACCTGCATGATTCTCTAGTGCCTGAATATAACAGGTGTTTTAGAAATCATCGATGAAAAGTAAATGAGGAAAAAAAACAGGAAGAGAAATATGACTAAGATGTCAAACAAATTCAAATCAGAGATAAATGAGTATGTTCTGAGGATAAAAATTCATTGACTTGACGCTATATTGAGGGACAACTAATTTACCTTCCCTTGTATAACCACCTTCTCCATACTATCCATGTATGAAGAGTAGAATTTAAATGATGCCATTACATCCAGTACAACCTAGCAGTTAAAGTGTCATCACTTAAACATGTGATGTCTTTGAACAAATTAACCCTCTTCAATACTTTGCCACATTTTTATCTCTATAGCTCAGTCCACCCCCAAGCAATTGAAGAACACTTGAGTGATTTTGTTTTCTTACATTTTTAAAAATCTACCATTTATAATTTTTTCTTTCTTTCCGTGCACATATATAATATCATCCATAATGCTTTTAATCAACTTCTTTTGTAGCTAGCACTAAAATGATGTTGACATTATAGTAAATAATTAATATAATTTTACACAAGCACTATGAAAATGTTGAGTTCATGTATTTACAATTTGTTACCTTCTGCAGAATCTGACAGAAATATTTTTACTTTAACACAGTAGACAGATACGTGAACAAAAATGACCTTTTCATATCATAAGGTCTTCAAATCCTCTACAGCGATTCAGTTTGCATTCTATACCTGCTGAGTTTCTAATGCAAACTATCACAGTATGTGGCCTCTGTTACTGTAAACACAAATTCTTTCTCATTGTGATTTCATATCTTCAACACTGATTATAATGATTCTTTGTCAGCCCAAAGCTGTCAACATTGTTCTCCCAGGACTGCAATCACTAAAAATATAGAGATATCTAGTCACATGGAATTAAAGGTCAACTAGTGCTCTCAAATATAAAAGACAAAAGGAAAAAAATAAACTGTATAGATCTGGTTTGGTCTGACCTTACTCATGAAATTCAATATGTTTTAATGAAGTGCATAGCATCACTTCTTTCTTTTTTAATTTTACTATAGCAATATTCTAAATATAAGCCACCGATAGTTATTCTTCTGTTTAATCCTCCTTAACACATTTCCCTTTTCATAAAATGTGATAAACTACACAAACACTCAGCTGCCTGATTACCCAAATACCTCTACTAATTTGCCAAGGTTAGCAGAAATGGAGCGTAGAGTATATTGTTGGCTATGCATGAATGAAGGGTGCAGAAACAGCACAAGGCTATGTATTTCACACTCCATAAACAAAATAGTGAAATACACACTAGAAAGGTACAATACTTATCTAATCTAAATTCAGCCAACATCAGTAGCTTTGATCTCTATTAGGTTAAATCACTGTCTCTTCAAGGAATGACCAAATCATTAACCCAACAAACCAGTTGACGAAAACACATACATATAAATACTGAGTAAGCAACATTTCTGATGCTGTGAAAAATAACTTCATATAATTGAGCAGAAAAATAATGACTGGAGTAGCTTTAAAGGTTTATCCCCTCTTTTATCTATGTTCCTATTCATACAAAATTGTCTTGAGTGTCTATGAACTGAGCAAAGATAAATAGTAATTTCTCATACCCCTGAAGCTCATGGTTTAGTGAAAAGAACCAGCTTTATAAACAATTAATAAAACAGAACATTATTAGCAATTGTGTCAGCAAGGATAATCAAGATCATAACAAATGCTACTCAAACCACAGTGGTTTGTAATAACTAAGTTTTTCCTCATAGTTGACTTGGTTTTCTTCTATGTCATTTCCCCTATAAAACTTAAGCTAAGAAGAAAAAAAACCAACCCTATCTGTGGTATATTTCTGACTTTAAATTTTCTTTTTGGAATGGACACATGTCAATTCCACTCATGTTTCACTGACCACACCAAATAGCATGGTCAAGACTGACATCAACCTGGTGTAAAAGTGTAATTCTCCCTTTGCAAAGAGCAAGAAAAAATGGGAATAACTATGCAGCTCTCATGGTACTATAAAAGAGGAGTGAGCTAATTGCTTTTGGAAGACAGTGTGAAAATCCATGTTAAATCTAGAGTCCCTGGTGTGGAAGGGCTTCACAGAGGAGGTGACACTTGAAGCAGGTCTTGAACAATAAATATATTCTCTCAAATATTACCTTTGGTCAAATCATTAAAAAGGGACAAAAACAATTCTCTACAGAGATTCAGAAGACAGCTTAGAGTATAAAAGAAAAAGACGTGCTGGGGTAAGAGTCAGAAAAGACCAGAAATAAAATATTTTTTAGAGGAGAAAATGTAGTGACCTGGGTATATAATATAGGTGGCTTTGAGGGGTCAAAGGTTATATTTAAACAATAAAGGAATACAGTGGTCCCTCATCCATCACGGGGTTTGGGTTCCAGAACCCACCACGATAGGTGAAAACCCATGAAGTAGCGACCTTATATTTATTTTATTATTTATATATATCTTAAGGCTTTATCCCCACACTCTTATATACCTTTCTCTCGTTGTTTTATTATTTATTTTGCTTATTTACCACAAAAATAATTAAAATAATAAACATATAAAAATTCCTACATACTGTACTGCAGTGGTCCCCAATCTCTTTTGGGCTACAGACAGGTTTAATGTCAGAATATATTAGAATATATTTTCACGGACTGGCCTTCAGGGTGGGACGGATAAATGTATCACGTGACCAAGACAAGTGTCAAGAGTGAGTCTTAGACGGATGTAACAGAGGGAATCTGGTCATTTTTTAAAAATAAAACATCGTTCAGACTTAAATATAAATAAAACGGAAATAATGTAAGTTATTTATTCTTTCTCTGCGAACCGGTACCAAATGGCCCATGGACTGGTACTGGTCCACGGCCTGGGGGTTGGGGACCACTGCTGTACTGCAAAATCTTGCGATATAGCGAAAAGTCTGCGATACAAAATTAGATATATACAATTTAAAATCTGTGATACAGTGAGACAGTGAAAAGTGAACCACGATATGGTGAGGGATGACTATATGGACTTTAAGCAAATTACTCTGATCTCATAGGGACATGTGAACTAATGGGCAGTTAGAAAACAAGATGTAGGTATGAAATGGGAGAAACAGTAAGAATGGGAAACAATGAATTATTTCTTCATGGAACGTTTTAATTTGTTCAAATACAGTTAACATATGGAATCTTAGTCGGTCATTGAAATTAAGGTAAAAATGATTAAATACAGAAAATAACCATTTTTGGATTTCAACCAACTTTGAGTATTATGATATTAAAACATTATTTTTAATTATAGATTACTTAATTTAAAAAATTGTGATAACTAACAATTTACCATTGAAACCATTTTCAGTGTGTAGTTTAGAGGTACTAAGTATATTAACATTGTTGTATGAACATTTTCACCATACACACATAGAACTTTTTCATCTTACAAAACTGAAACTCAGTTCCCATTATTTACAACTTCCCATGAACCCTGCCACACCCTGGGCCCTGGCAATCACCATTTGATTGTCTGTATCTATGAATTTGACTACTCTATGTAGTTCATATGAGTGTAAATACATTTTAGTATATTTCTCCGATTACAATGAAACAATTCATATAACTACTATGAAATTTGTTGTCTCAGTGACCCCATGGCCACATTAGCTGGAGAGTCACTGGAAGGACACACATGACTCAACATAAACGTAGACTCACTTTATTTATTATAAACTCATAGTTACTATAGAAAAGATGCAGTATAGGAATGTCCAGCAAAAGATGCAGAGGCAAAGGTTGGAGTGGCCTAACACAAACTTTCTTTTTCTTCCTCCGCCAAAGCATCTGTTTCTCCACCAGCAAACTGCAGGCACTTGTGTGGGCTGAACTTCCCCAAGAAAGACTGCGTGTTTTTTTAGTTCAAATATCCTGATGGAGTTAGTCACATTCTTGCCATATGACCAGACATAGTGCAGGCCTCAGAACAAGCATCAGATGCATAACCCTGAATCTTCGTGTGTATGACATATGAACATGCTAACAACTTGGTTCAGTCGATGGACCGCTCAATAACATCCACCAGTGACAACAGGAGAATTTTAGTTATTTAGTTCCCAAACTTGGTCCAAGTGTGATTAATCACCAAGGCTACTGGGATAAGTGAGAATACAGTAAAACAATCCTGCTGCCTTGACTTTTTCCTCACATGGATATATTTTATTTCTAAATATTTGCAAACTCTCAGCATCTGTCTAACAACTACCTAATTATCAATTTTAGTATAGATATCTACTTAATAATCAACCCCAAATCTTACAAATACTTTTTGATGCATATTGAGTCTTTAGAAAAATCTTTTGAGTTCCTAGCCTTACATGCAATATGCATGTAAGTCGATAGGACTTCTACCACGAGTTACAGAGACACACTTGTCTCCTTATTTATATTATTCTAAACAAAAAAATCTTATTGTATAAATGAATGTTGCCTGCAGAATTCAGAGAATTGCAAAGAAGCCAGGAGCACACAAAGGACAGTTCTGGGTGCCGAAGGTTAAGTTAGGAGCATTGGCACAACATCCTTGCAGCCTTAAATTTCAAAATTATGCCACTAAGTTTTCCCACATTGCTATACATACATCACTGTACATAAAACATTTCTTTGTCCGGCTAACCAGCTTGCTTCTTTATATTCCCCCTATTGTATCTAATTAGGATGATAAAACCATTCAATTTCAGCGAATTGATTTGTAATTTATTCATAAATACAGGATTTTGGAGGAAATTAAAGTAGAATCATAGACATTTACTTTGTTTCTTCTTTTTTAGAAGATTTCTAGTTTAATTCTTGTTGATGTGAATTAGGCCTTTATAGTTTAGAGTAAATGTCATCAAAGGCCACTGAAATGTTTTGAGCAAGAGAGAGAAATGTTCAGAGCAAGATGTTCCGATATGCCTTTCCTAAGAACATCCATAGAAAGCCATGTCTATGAAAACCCTGTCCATATGAAAGAGCAGGAGTCTGTGACTGAAGGGGGATGGCTCCTCTCCAGCTCTGATACAACTTGAAACACATAGTGTTGTAGAGATAGTCGCTCCTGTAATAAGGATCTTATGTCATAGTCTATTTTTTTTCCTTTTAGCTTAGTAATATTACAGACCCACTTATGCTGCATATTGGGCTGAGACTCCATCCTTCTGCTCACCAGAGGGGTCAGTACCTGTGTCGCCGTGTGCTCGAACGCATGCTGACTGCTCCGTTTTGTCAGCCTGTGTCTAGCACTTGCCCCTGTACTCTCTTCTTTGGTCAGTATTTATACACAGTGTAAAAACTAATGTAACTAACTGTTACCCTTTAAAAAAATTTTTTTAAAGCCTTAAAGACAATTCATCTTTAAGACTAATTTCTTTTCGAGAAAAAAAAATTCTTTCTCATATATAAATAATTATAATAACATTTCAAGAAAGGCACAATTTTTTGAGTGGCAATGTGCTACCACAAAAAAATGTTCATTGCACTCTTAATGGGAGATATATGACTTTGAAATAATGTCTCCCTCTTTTTGGTTTTCAACAAAATCAGACTATGTATGATTGGTGCAGCAATGCTCTCTTAATAAAGAAACTTGACAGAAACTGAGTCACGGCCTCTCCTCACAAGAAGAATTACATATGGGATTCAAGGACCACCAGAACATTGAAGTAGAGCATAAATTAGAGTCAGAAAACTCAAAACTCAAGTGATGGGCTGTATTTCAAAGGATAATAATAGGTCTAAAATTCATAAGCAAAGTACTCTTGGTACAAAGGGTTTACCAGAACTATCACATAGAAGACAAAGAAAGAGGGGCATAAACTCAAGATTCAGAACTGTTTTTCTTAAATGTGATGTTATTTTTGCTGACTTCCCTACCCTCAGTATATTCAGACAAATCCTCCTTTAGGGGCAACTCATGATTCTGAAATGCTGCATAATTTATTATATTTAGTATGATTTATTAAATAGAATAAATTTAGATTGACTTATCCTGCCAACTTCATATATAAGAATTTAAGAATCTTACCAGCTAAAAGCACAAAGCCTCCTCCCTCAAGAATTCTGTTACTTAGAGAAGTAAACCAAAGTTATGAATCATGTAATCTGCTGAGAAGGCTGGGGACTCCATATTACCATATTTTAGTTCTTATTTTGGACACTAAACAGGTTTTAGAGAAAGTTAAGGGGAAAAAAAGGAATGAAAGAAATAGAAAAAAGCATATGTGCTAGTATGTAGAATGTTGTAATTGCTTCAATAGCATTACATGCAAAATGATACAAACTCTGATCTTTTTTATTTTACCTACTTCTTTCAGGTTGGAAACTATACTGAGAAAGCTCTTTGAATCTTTGCCTGTAAAGACTAGGAATGAAGCAGGGGAAGATATTACTAGAACATTTGGTTATCTTTGAGGAGATGGAGTGTTCAGTTTGCCAATGAATTCTTCCCTAAGTCAGTAAACATCAAAGATGCTTTTCTGTGGATGGTGTGATTTTCTAGATGTGTCAATATGAGGATGATTACTTTACAGCCACCATGGATAAACACATAGAGTAGTTAAAGTTTTTAATTTGAAAAATAATATTATATTACATAATTTATGGGAAATGTGCAATATATATTATTGACTACATGTAGAACTTGGAAATATGATTTATATGAATTTGCTATTTCAGTGTGATGAATTGATTGTCACAGTGAGGATTATGGAATTAGCTGGAAGAACAGATGATTAACCACCCCAGCCTTTTGGCTACTGAAGTTTTACCTTCTGATTTTTGAACATTAATAAATCATACTTCAGCATATGGGACTATTTTGGCAATAGAGCTACTATCAATTTAATCATCCCAAACCAGAAAGCAATGTGCCAGTTGCAAATGCTGCAGACATGAAAACCAGTTACTAAGAACAATTAAGTATTATTCTTATAGTCACATTAATTATAGCTGAAACAAACCTTGAAGAGCTAAGAAAACATAGCACAACTTATCTACCATTTACTAGGGGGGGAAAAGAAATCAATATAGCCATTAATTGCACAAATAGCAATAAATACTTTGGCCGCTATCCAGGAAGTGTACCAACTGAGAGAATTTTTTGTACTGCTGGTTTCATTACACAGATCATAGTCACAGTAAAGTGGGCAGTGGACTGCTGTTCAATAAACTAAATTTAATGTTACTCAATTATGATCATCGCACTCAGATATAATACTAATAGGAATGTCAGCCACGATTACATTTTCAGATTTATGTAAAATAATTCAAATGCTATTTGCTATCCCTCAGATACACGGCTCATCCGGTTGTTTATGCAGTTGGTTGGTATTGATCGCACACAGCAAGTAGCATAGTAGAGGCCCAATGGCAAGTATATATACCATCCCTTGTGCCAGCCACCCGGGTGCTGTGCCAAGCATCAGGTGCAGCATGCCAAGTCATCAAGCAGATAGCACACCTCTGCAAAGCTGCCTTGTTGTTTTTTTACAATATTTTTTTGAATTGCTCACATGTGCCATGAATAATTATTGCCAGCGTTACCCAGCGTGAAGCAGAAATGAAGGCAAGGAAATGTCTTTCTTAGAGAATTCTTTTTAGAACTAAATGAATCTAGTGAAGATATCACTCTAGCATCATTATATGTTTTTATGTATGGCTGGGGCTGTGTCATTTAGCAAAGTATTACTCAGTGGGCTGAGCAGCTGGTATATATGATTTGGTATACCACCTGCAAAAAAGATGTCAAACCATATAATCAACCACCTGGCCAAGAGAGTAGGGTAGCTACACACTACTTTGTTGTTGCTCCCACATTTTCAGGAAGTTTGAGAACATAAGCAGACATAGGCAGAATAAATATTGTTCAAGTTAAGGTTTGTTAAAGCTTTTCTGTTCAATAAAGCATATAGTGCCTGCTGTTCCGAGTACCATGGAACAGATTTGCTTTATTTCTAATGGAGGCGTTTGGGCATTTTTCTGGCACAAATGGAGTAAAATTATGTACTTAAAACAACATTGTAGAATAACAACACGAAAAACCACCACTTCAATTGCACTGCAACAGCTTGGGAAAATGAAAATAGATATAAACTGAAACTCGATAATGAATTAGTATCATTACTGTGGATGAATCATTCATTTAGGAGACTCTTGCCTAGTTTTAAACAACCTGTATGTCTAGCAACTTCCACTGAATTCCTTTCTGTCTAAAACATGTGTTTATTATAATCATCTCCACACCATTACTCATGGGGAAAATACTTTACAGGTGGCCTCTTTACGTATTTGGATTTAAGTGAATATGAGAATAATTTGATTGTAAACTAATCTTTATATCGCCAGATTTCCAGTGTCAGCAATGTCAATCTCATTATCCCACCTTTTCACTGGCTCAGCTTTCTGTGGCAATGCACCTTTTAAAATTCTAGTCCCTCATTGTCTGACAGATTACTGGAAGAAGAACTAATAACTAGATAAGGGTATTCAGAGAGAAACAAAGGGAGTTGCAGCTTCCAGACCAAGGTCTCTTGCTCTCATTATCTCTGTGGCTAGGAGTTTAAGCTCATTAGACTCTCCCTTTTGTCTCTTTTTAATATAAAAAGACTGATCTGGGACTTGTTGACTCAATCCCAACTTCTTAAGTAAAAAAAGTGCTAGAATTTTGAACACTTGCAGAAGCTCTACTGTGTGATATTGGTTTTTTATTTAGCCATCTCTTTATTTTAGGTGGTTTGGTCATATTCTATCCAATTGATTTTCCATCTTTCACTTGAAGAGAAGATTCTCACAAGGAAGCTTTTACAATGGTCAGTCCTTGTTAATACATGAAGGTATTTGGCCAATCACTTCAAATGTGCGTTTTTCCTTTAGTTTCCTCTAGGGAAAAGAATATAAAGGAGAAGAAAAATGAAAGTTTTAAAACATATTAGAAAATGTACTGTGTATATTAGATTAAAAACGGGGACATGGGTAACATAATTTTTTCTTCATTCAAAATGAACTCTGAATAAGAAGAACATAGGTATAAAAGTAAACTATTATAACTATATAATAAAAGTGAACAAATAATGTTCTTGAATTTTTTAAAAAAATTATATTGTACTGTATAATGTTATGGGTTAGCTTGACTATGCTATTATCTGCCCAGATATTTGGTTGTACATTATTTCTGGGTGTTTATGGATGAGATTAACATTTATATCAGTTGATGGAATAAAGCAGATTGTCCTCCTCAGAGTGGGTGGGCATTATCCAATCTTTTGAGGGGTTGAATAGAACTAAGAGGTGCAGAAAGGAAAAGCTCACACTCTCTCTGCTTGTTTGGGCTGGGACAGTGGTCTTCCCTGCCCCAGGACTGGAAATATGACACCAGCTCTCTTGGTTCTCGGGCCTCAAACTCAACTGAATCTACACTACCAACTCTTTGGAATCTCCAACTACTCACAGTTGGAGATTAATAGCAGTTTAATTCTTCCAGCTTGTGAGGCAAATACATAACCTAACTAAACACATTAGTTAGTAATATTAACATATAAATATATATGATATATACGAATAAGTTTTTCACAATATATAGTCTCCCATCTTTCCTCATTTCTTTACTTCTTGCTTTTGTTATGTATATTATCATTTTATAATTGTAACTTTTTTGTGCTTTGAAAGTATAAGAACATTTTCCATTTTAAACATTTTAGATTGGTTCTGAACATGTTATATTTGGGTAAATAATATTAAATTCAGAAACAGTAAATGTATTTGAACTTATTCAGAAGATAATACAGTATAGGCCCTGGCCAGTTGGCTCAGTGGTAGAGTATCAGCCCAGCGTGTGACTAGACCTTGTTTGATTCCCAGTCAGGGCACAAAAGAAAAACAACTATCTGCTTCTTCACCCCTCTTGCTCTTGCCTCTCTCTCTCTCTCTCTCTCTTTCCCTCTCACAGCCATGGCTCAATTGGTTAGAGAGCATTAGCTCTGGGCGCTGAAGATGGACCTATGGAGCCTCTGCCTCAGGTGTTAATAATAGCTCAGTTGTGAGCATGTCCCAGATGGGCAGAGCATCATCCCAGACGGGGGTCGCCAGGTGGATCCTGATTGTGACACATGTAGGAGTCTCTCTATCTCCCTTCCTCTCTCACTTAAAGTTAAAAAAAGAAAGAGAAGAAGATATTATAATCACTACATCACTATAAAACTTTGGGAAAGTACAATTTTCTAAGTTTCTAGGACAATTTTAAAATTTATATTTTTTCACATATTTGTCTTTAACCAGGCAACACTGTGCCTCTATTTTTTTTTCTATTACATTATCTTATTTCTCATAATTTTGTTTCTACTTTTTCTGTTTTTCTAATGAAAGAGAATCTTCCAAAATATTTAGTTTGATATATATTAGTAGTAGCACCTAATCTCATTACCTTAAGACTGGAAATATCTTTATTTTGATTTACACTTTAGTCATTTTTTTAGCTTATATTGGAATTTTAAGTTCAAAATAATTTTCTCTCATTGCCTTCAAAATAGTCAAGACCTTCCTGGCTTGGAGAATCCAGTGTTGTGAACACTGTTAGGTATGGGTAGAATGTATTTATATTTACATCTTTTCTCAGGAATATTTTTCAATGATTTTATTATTTCCTGTTTGTGGCATCTCATTCCTTGCATCTGAAACTCTTATAAACAATAGTTTTCAACAACTGAGAAGTTATTCTCATTTTTAACACTTCTCATATTTGCTCCTCTTTTTCCTTTCAGTGATTTATATTTGAATATGTCTGTCAGTTTATTGTTCACATCAACAGCTGGCATTTTAGATTTATCTATGCTAGTGTATCATCTTTATGTTCTCTCCATATATAATGCTAATTTCCAAGGTTCCTTTATTTTTCTAGTTATTCCTTTGTTTCTCTAATTCTTTCTGTCTTCCCTCTGTCCTTTCCTTATTCCCTCTCTCACACTCCCTTCCACTTATTTTCTTTTGTTCCTTTTCTCTTCCTTACTTTATTCTTTTTTTCCTTTCAAATACTTAGTAGATCACTCTGGTTTTCTTAAGCTAATAGCCTATTAAATTTTCCTGATGGTGTTAATATTTCTTTAAAAGTTTTGTTTGTTGTCTTATTTATTTATTTACTTGAGAAGTCAGTTTGTATAACTTATGTTTCTTGTATTTTATGTCTTGGATTTTCTTGTTTATCTGGTGAACCTTGGTTCCTAGTCTTTGTAAATGAATGTGCAGGATGATTAATATTGATTGGTAATGAAATATTCTTATTTTGTTTTTGCAAGTTTTTCATTTATTTTTTATTTATTTATTTTTTGCCAAAAAAGATTTGTTATTGGAATAGAAGAAATGAGTTTAAATTTTTAGTGACTGAATGGGATATGAAAAATGAGAAAGAAGTCTATCTGTAGTTCAATCAAGCTGAGTTGAATGTTAAGGCTATCTTGGTCAAAAGCTAACAATGTTACAGATAGTGGCTTCTTCATTGGCCTTTATTCTGGATCAACGACAACTCTTAGTCAAACAATATATTTATAACTCAGAAATAAACTCACTACAGCAAGCTACTGAAATTCTGATATACAACATATCTACAATCTATTTTCCAAATATTGGATAAGTGATAGTTATAAAATATATACAATCATATCACTCTCCTGATTTAATTGTTCCAAGAAATATAAACACGCCATGTAAACATAGTAGTAGAGCCTGACCAGGTGTTGGCACAGTGGATAGAGCGTCGGAGCGTCGGACTGGGATGCAGAGGACCCGAGTTCGAGACCCCGAGGTCACCAGCTTGAGTGCGGGCTTATCTGGTTTGAGGAAAAGCTCACCAGCTGAGACCCAAGGTCGCTGGCTTGAGGAAGGGGTTACTTAGTCTGCTGAAGGCCCACGGTCAAGGCACATATGAGAAAGCAGTCAATGAACAACTAAGGTGTTGCAATGTGCAACGAAAAACTAATGATTGATGCTTCTCATCTCTCTCCGTTCCTGTCTGTCTGTCCCTGTCTATCCCTCTCTCTGACTCACTCTGTCTCTGTAATAAATAAATAAACAAATAAATAAATAAATAAACATAGTAGTAGAATGAGAGAGATAACAACATTATTTAACATATGCAAAAATCTATTTGGTAAAGATAGGTAGGGAAAAATTTAAATGCCAATTACAGGCATGATTTAGGTTATTGATGACATTGTAGTTAAAGACAAAATCTAAATTCCAAAATAATCTGAGCTATTAGATATAAATTTTAATACTAGATATAAACAGGAATATTCTGTATTCTAGAAAGCTTCTCCCTTCCAACTGTGCAAGAACAACCCATTTTTTCTTTGACAGTTAGATTCAATGACCTCAGCCAAAAAAGTATCCCTTTTGTTTTTCACTCTTTTTCCAGTTGGAAGAGCTAAGTGGATTGAAGGCTGCTTCAACTCTCATTCACCAAAATGACTTTTGGGTCTCCTGGTAGAAAAGCACCTCTCTTGAACCAAAAAGTCAACCCTCTACTGTCCGAACTCAGAGTCAAAATGAGCAGCAAATACTATCCATGGTGGTAATTATGAATTACAGTGAGGAGGGTAGCTTGGCTTCTAGACCTTAAATGTATTCTTGCTAAGCAAGAAACAGCTGCAAATATTCGATACTGGTTCAGAGCACGTACCCCATGCTAAAGGAAACATTGCCTCTTCTAAAATTATTAGCTTCCATCTGGGACTGTGAGTCTTTTTTTTTTTTTTTTTTTTTTTTTGGTATTTTTCCAAAGTGAGAAGTGGGGGAGAGGGGGGACAGGAGGGCAGATAGAAAGACTCCCGCACGTGCCTGACCGGGATCCACCCACCTGGCATACCCACCAGGGGGCAATGCTAGGCTCCTCTGGAGCATTGCTCCTCTGCAATGGGAGCCATTCTAGTGACTGAGGTGGAGGTCATGGAGCCGTCCTCAGCGCTGAGGCCAACTTTGCTCCAGTGGAACCTTGGTTATGAGAGGAGACGAGAGGAATAGAGAGGAAGGAGAGGGGGCAGGGTGGAAAAGCATATGGGTGCTTCTTCTGTGTGCCCTGGCCCAGAATCCAACCGGGACTTCCACCCACAGGGCCAATGCTCTACTGCTGAGCCAACCAGCCAGGGCAGGGACTATGAGTCTTTAATGGGCTGTTCTGTAATTGTATAGGGTGCCTGTCTTCTGTTAATGGGGTTCCTTGAAATATCAACAAATTCCTTCAGTATTAGCATGTTGATTTATTTTATTTACTCAAAAATAAAATTGTAGGTCAGAATTTATGAAGTATGAGAAACCGTGGTGGAAAACAAATCATCCTCTAAAACAATGAGTAGTGTTGCTGGTTGATGCATGCATGATAGGTAGTCTGTGATGGCAATTCAATATATACAAATGCTACTTGCTCTTTCAAGTGAAAGCAGATTGCTTCTGCTTTTCTGTGTTCACTGGAAGAGATAAAAATATATTTGGTGGAACAATGTAAACACTTCAGATGCCAGAGCCTCTGTTGCTTTTCTTCATGCTACATCTAAAACAGAAGCTGCTTTAAAGTTACCACCTGTTTAACATAACCACTGTCATTCTCTAAGGTCCAACTGTCCAACACAAAGATCAAATGTGTGAGTTATCTGGGAGTGCAATCTCAAAGAGTCCCTCTGAATCTTTCAGATTGCCGGTGGTGGCACTGATGTCTGCTGTACCTTCCAGGTTACAGTTTAACTTTTGTTTATTTGTTTTTTGTATAAAGGGAGATTTTTTTATAGGATTATACTTAATCGTTCTTATTGTAAAACACTAGGCTGGAAAGGCATGGTGAGTTTCTGCTTTCTGTTGAGTGTGTCTATTCCAACTGAACAACACAGGACCTGTACAAATAACCACAGAATACGTCCACAGGGAAACACTGAGTGAATCATGAGACAGAGTGATGTAAACTACCTTGATCCTAGGATCTGACTCTGATATGGTTCCCACAGTGCTGTTTTGGTTCCCTAGAAATTAATACTATCCAATTGAAAATTTATAATATGACAGAGAAATATTGGTAGTTCCTCTTCTCTGGGGTGCCATCATTCTTCTACTAGCTTCTATGTTCCTTTGGGGAAGTCTAGAGTGTATATTAATAATATGTAATTATAATGTTATCATAGATTCATAATTGTCACTTTATTCAATGGGAGGTCTATTACTTGACTCAGGTTGAGGAACTGGGTGAAGTACTGTGATTCTTTAAAAGAGACTTTAAGTCAGGCCTTGGTGCTGTAGACCTACAATTATTTTGGACACTTTTAAGCTGTCCATCTCTTTTAGTCCAAAGAGGCCTATATGGAATTAGTAACTGTCAAAGATCAATGAATGTCCGTCGTTCCGAATGCCACACATACCCACTTATCTATTATGGTAACCATGCCTCTTTTACTCTTTAATTATGTGTTTTGTTTATATCCCCTGGATCATAATAGCCTCCATTTAAATCAGGGAGTGTATTTCAATGGCAGTATCTGTTGCAATCATTGCTAGACTGTTAACACACTCCTTAATCAATGTATTTTCCATTTCCATGAGGAAGGGAGCATCTTCTGGGCTTTCTTTTGGGGCAACTAATAAATTTAATCCAGTATCCCCTTCTCTTTTATTATTTTTGTTTTTGACTTTTTAAATTAAATTTATTGGGGTGACATTGGTTAGTAAAATTATAAAGATTTTAGGTATACAATTATATAACACGTCATCTGTATATTATATTGTATTTTTACCACCCCAAGCCAATCTCCTTCTGTCACTGTTTATCACCTCTCTACCTTTCTGCATCCCCTTTTCCCTCTAGTAATCACCATACTATTGTCTGTGTCTCTGAGTTGTTGTTTTTTCTTAATTCCTTCATGTTATTTTTTTATCCAGACCCCAAATCCCCTCTAAGCTGACAGCTATCAGTATGTTCTTTGTATTTGTGAGTCTGTTTCTATTTTATTAGTTTATTTTGTTCTTTAGAGTCTACAAATAAGTGAAATCATATCATACTTGTCTTTCTCTGACAGGCTTATTTCACTTAGCATAATACTTACCAGGTCTATACATACTGTAGCAGTCAGTAAGGTTTCCTTCTACTTTACGGCTGATTGGTATTTCATTGTGTAAACATAGCATGGCTTTTTTATTCATTCATGTACTGAGGAGCCCTAGGGCCCCTTCCAAATCTTGGCTATTTTAAGTAATGCTTCAATGAACATAGAGATGTGTTGGGAAAATAAGTTTGTAGAATTTGTGTTATTTGGTTTTGCTCACTTTTAATTAAAAATGGTGCTGCCCATGTGGGGCTGCTGGTTACCTTCATGCTTGGGAAGGGGCTTAGTTATACTAATGTGTGCTGGGGGGAAGGATTGTACTGCTGAAATATTTTAAAAGGAGGAGCTAGGAGGCCATATTGGGGAGGAGGCCACATGGTTGTAGAGAAGTCAGGCAGCCAAAATGGAAGCATGCAGAGGGGATTGAGTAAGACTAGTGGGCCTTTGATTCTAGGAAAGAGCTGGAGAAAGTCAGTGGCTTTGGGAGCCCTGAATGTGAAGAGAAGTGTTTTCTCTCTGTATGTATTTTCTCGCCAGTTGGTTGCAAGCAGGGATAAAAGATAGCCCACCAGTTAATTGGCTCTGTTGTTTCTTTACCGTCTGCCCAAATCAAATGTGAACCTGCACTGGCCAAGCAGCTGTGATGGTGGCTGCGGCTACTGGCCTTACAAGATGCAATATTCTTTCAAACTAGTGTTTTGGTTTTTGTAGGATATATTCCCAGAAGTGGAACCACTGAGTCATAAGGCAGCTTCATTTTAATTTTTTTGAGATAACTTCATACTGTTTTTCACAGTGGCTGAGCTAATCTGCATTCTCATCAACAGTGCAGGAGTATATTCTTTCCTTCACATCCTTGCTATTTGTTGATTTGTTGATCATAGCCATTCTGACAGGTGTGAAGTGACATTTCATTGTAGTTTTCATTTGCATTTCTTTGATAATTAGTGACTGAGCATCTTTTCATATGTCTATTGGCCATCTATATGTCCTTTTTGGAGAAGTGTTTATTTAGTTCTTCTGTCCATTTTTTAATTGAATTGCTTGTATTTTTGGTGTTAAGTTGTGTAGGTTCTGTATAGGTTTTAGATATTAACCCCTTAACAGATGTATTATTGTCAAATATGCTCTCCCATTCAGTGTTATTATTTTGTTGATAGTTTCCTTTACTGTGCAAAAAGTAGTCAATTTGTTTATTTTTTCTTTTGTTTCACTTGGCAGAGGAGATATATCAGAAAATATATTGCTACAAGAAATATCTGAGATTTTACTGCCTATGTTTCCTTCTAGAAATTTTATGACTTTGAGTTTAACATTTAAGTCTTAAATTCATTTTTAGTTTATTCTTGTGTATTGTTTGAGAAGATGGTCTAGGTTCACTTTTTTTTTTGCACATATATGTTTAGTTTCCCCACACCATTAATTAAATAGACTGTTCTTACTTTGTTGTATGTTCTTTCCTCAAATATTAATTGACTATAAGAATGTGGTTTTATTTCTGAACTCTTCATTCTTTTGCATTGATCTATATCTTTTTTTACGCCATTTCCATGCTGTTTTGAATACTCTGGCCCTGTAATATAGTTTGGTATCTGGTAGTGTGATTCCTCTAACTTTGTTCTTTTTTTTTTAAGTTTGCTATGGCTATTCAGTGCATTTTGAGGTTCCATATAAATTTTTAGAGTATTTGTGACCTTGGCTGGTTGGTTCAGTGGTATAACATTGGCCCAGTATTTGGATATCCCAAGTTCTATTCCCAGTCAGGGGCACACAGGAGAAGGGACCATCTGCTTCTCTACCCTCCCTCTTTCTCTTCTCTATCTTTCTCTCTCTCATCCCCTCCACAGCCATGGCTCAATTGGTTCAAGTATATTGGCTCAGGGTACTGAGGATGGCTTTGTGGAACATCAGCTTCAGGCACTAAAAATAAGCTCAGCTGCGAACATGGCCACCAATGGGCAGAATATTGGCCCCAGATGGGGTCATTGAGTGGATTCCAGTCCGAGCACATGCGGGAATCTATCCCGCTTCTTCTTGCTTGAAAAAGAAGAAGAAGAAGAAAACAAAGAATATTCTAATTCTCTGAATCACTTTTATCTTTATACACAAATAATGAGCTATCATAAAAAAACAAACTAAGAAAATAATCCCATTTAAAATTACATCATAAAATACCTAGGAATAAATTTAACCAAGGACATAAAAAACCTATATTCAAAAATTATGACACCAAAAAAAGAAATTGAATAGTATCCTTTTTTCTTAAAGTATCTGTATTCCTTTGGCTATCTTAACTTCATTGCCATCTATTATCAGTGTATCCAGGATTTAGTCAAATTAATGAGAAAGAAAGTGAGCCTCTCTCATTTGTCCAGTCAGTTTTAATCTAAAACTGGGCTTGCTATCCAATACTGTAACCACTGGCTACATGAGTCTACTGAGCACTAGAAATGTTGCTTGTATGACAAAACAACTGAATACCTATTTTAAATTAAATTAAATTTCAAAACAAACTATAAAATATTTTCTGTGAAAAATATCTTTATTATTTAGGGAAAATTACATTTTACTTTAGATGTGTAACTCTATATGCCTTTATTTGAATATTTCATACACACAAGTAATATCTCGGTAATTCATAGTTGTTAAATGAATTATGCATTTTATTTTAAAATAATTAGAAATGTGTTATTTTAATTGTATATGATTAAATATTTTTCCAAATAAATTTTATAAACAACATTATAAGTTTAAAATAGACATATTATTGATGTAAAATTAAGTGGAAATGCAGAAACTATTATCACAAACAGAACAGTAAAGGATATAATATACTGGAAGAATATATATTGTAAATTTCACCACAAATGGCAATTACAGTTTGATGTAGTAGGTCAAAATGAGAAAGCTCTTCGTTGTCTTGTATAAAATAAAATAAAATAAAATAAAAATTAACAAAGTTATGTGAGCAATATTGAAATATATTTAGAAAATGCATAGTTAATTTGATAAAAATATTTTCCTCAACACTCAAAATAATCAATAAAATTATTTACCTGAAATAAGAATAAAATGTCTAACAAAAATGTTTAAAACCCATTAGGAGAATATGAACTTGAAAATTTACTCAGCTATAGAACAGTTTGTACAGTTGCTTCAAAAAATTTACATTGTGTAATAATAGGAATGATTATATGTTCTAAAAATTTCAAAATATTAGAATTTTAGGAAAAAAGACTATTCATAGAATCAGATATGTCTTAAAATATTAAAAATCAATTGAATCAAAATAAAATAATTTTATGCTTTTATTCAACTTGAGTCATGAGGTATAAAAAATAATGCTTAACTAATGTTTTTCATATGTTTTACATCAAAGAAATTCCAAATTAAAAAAAAATCAACTCATGGCAAAAAAGTAAAACATAAATATTTCTATATAACGTACATATGTACACATATCTTTGAATATTTTCATATTGCAAAGAAGGATTTTATATATATGAAAAAATATAGTTTCACATCAGTACTCCATTGATGTTTAGTCAAGACCTAGGTTTATGGTAATTTTGTATCAAGAGACTGATGTTTTCCTAATTACTTTGTTCCTCTGCCTGTGAATATTGGAAATATCTCTATTCAGTTTTTAGAAGCTAATTTTATAAAAAGTATCATGGATATAATTGTTAAAATTATTCATTTTTATGTATATATAGGCAAATGCTCTGAATTGTCATTAGTTTATAGAATTAAGGTGGTTGAGGGCCAGGTGAGATTTGGGAAGTGGATTAAGCAAAAAAAAAAAAAAAAAAAAGGCTCATGGACACAGACAACAGTTTGTTGATTGCCAGAGGCTAGGGGATGGGTAGGAAAGGAAGAAGTGGGTAAAAGGAGATAAATATTGATGGAAGGAAACTTGACTTGGGGTGGTGAATACACAGAGCGGTGTACCAACAATGTGTTGTGGAATGGTGCACCTGAAACCTATGTAATTTTGTTGACCAGTGTCACTGCAATAAATTCAATAAAAGAGGAAAATAAGAAAGAAATAATAGACAATTAATTTAAAAATCTTGTATACTTCACCAATGCTCTTTTGATGAGACATGGATGATTTAATTTATTGTACTCTCGTTATAATTCAAGGTTTGTTGAAACAAAGGAGTTTTCGCTAAATATTCAGTAATCAAAGAAAAAATGGCAGTGTGATTTGTATTTTTCACTCATGCCATATTGCTCATGAGGCTAAGTGTAAAGCTTCAAGGAAATGAAGAAGGTATTTGTGTCTTAGCTAGAGAAGTATGCAAATATTTATTGAAATTGAAACTTTATTTTACAAATCAATAATAATAAAATTTTGACATGAGAATTACTGAATTTATTTAACTTGGATAGACTTAATTTTAAAATTATATGCTATTGCTTCAAAATAAAACATTCTTATAATAAAGTTGAACAAGTTTTTTTAAAGTTGATGAAACTATGTATAGAAAATTACATTTGATTCTGTTAGTCACAACTTTTAATCATGTTTGGAAAATCTTTGGGAATGAACCCACTTTCTCAAATCTAAGTTTTATTGTATTAATAAATCAAATATTTTCTGATGAAAACTTAAGCATCTGAATGGAAATATGCTTTAAATGTAAAATTATGCTGAATTTTGAAGAGGTACAAAAAACAAAGTAAAATATGTGCTTAATATTTTATATTGACTTTATTTGGATAAGATATTTTATATATATTTGATTAACAAAATATAATACTAAGATGCATTTTACCTATTGCTTTTTACCTTTTATGAGACTACTAGAAAATTAAATTACATGCATAATTTACATGACATTTCTATTGGACAGAATAATGTTCTCAGATACACATTCATATCAATAAATTCAATCTAAAACTATGTTCTACACTTTTTGGTCTTGCCTTACAAAAAATACTCTCACAAATTATTTTGAGATTTTTGCCACTGTATGTTAGCATAATGCTACATTTCTTTTCATGGGGTGTAAGTGTCTGGTAAGTGTATGACATATGGAATCTGACTCTAGAAAAGCATATAGGCCCTGACAGGTAGTGAAGGTGATCTTAAGGTAATGCCTCTCCAGGTCTTGAAAGAAAGTCTGGTTATGCTGGCAAGTGAGGCTCAGTGGAAGTCTGAGGGTAATCAGAAACAAATAAATTCCTTCAAATATCATTACGCTTAATGTCAATCCCTGATTCTTTCCCAGTGTGTACTCTAACTAGTACATAATGTACCAAAGGCTCTCTGAATTAAACGTATGCTGTAATTTCTCAACCCACAGCATCTGGCTCTGATTTTCTTTTAGTGCAGTCATAGAAACCTTTTTTCTACCATGCCTTCATTCAAGACCTTTAGACTTAAAGCCTATCGTGTTACTGCAGCTTTAAATTCTACAGTGGATGAAACAGCCATTTAATCTATTTTTAATTTTTTCTCGAATTTGTTGGGGGTGTTATTGGTTAATAAAACTATACAGGTTTCAGGTGCACAATTCTATAAAACATCATCTATATATTAAATTGTGTGTTCATCAACCCAAATCAAGTCTTCCTCCATCATCATCTCTCCCTCTCTACACTCCTCCACCTCCTCGCCCACTTTCCCTCCTGTATTCTCCACACTGTCGTCTGTGTATATGTTTTTTCCTCTGCTTAATCTCATCACCATTTTCACCTAGCCTCCTAAACTCCATTCCCTCTGACCGCTGTCTGTCTGTTCTCCGTATCTATGAGTCTATTTCTATTTTGTTTATTAGTTTATTTTACTCATTGCAGTCCACATATAAGTGAACAGCCATTAAGGTCTTATATCCCTAACTGTTGTAGTATGGTGGTGTAGCAACATCCATTTGGGCTGCTGGAGGGGGATCAAGATAATTAAGGCAACTCATTTGCAATTTGCATGTGCAGATCACTGGTATTCTACTTGGAAATAAATTAATGTACCACTGTCAAGACTAAGGAGGCATCAATCCTGATTCCCATTACTCGAGTTGTGTTATCATTTACTGTAATATGTGAGTTACAGTGATAGATATAATCTATTCTAGATAGTTTACAAGAGAAAATTTTTTTAGAGGCAATGAGATCTTTGAAACTGTTGAATGATTTGGTATAGAATCTAGAACTGACAGCCAGAACAATGTCACTGAACTGACATCCCTAGGAATCTACAAGCTCTTCCACTTCTGAATCTGGGAAATCGGGAGCTATGATGGCAACTTCAGCTTCTGTAGTACATTGTCACTGTCATGTCCTCAGCAGAAATCAAATACCTGCCTGATGCTTTGTGAGCCAGCTGCACTATTTGTTTATACCACTGTAGGACAACAGAAAACTTACATCCAGATCAGTAAATTTGTGAACAAATGAGTCAGGTACAGTATTATACAGAAAAAGAAGAAAAAACAGAAAAATAAAGAGCATTATTAAAGATAAAGTCACTAAATAATAGCAAAAACATGCATTTTAATAAGAAATTAAAACTCTAAACTTTTATGTATTCAGTGACATATCTTTAAAATACACAGCACAGGCCTGACCTATGGTGGCGCAGTGGATCAAGCGTCGACCTGGAACGATGAAGTCCCGGTTCAAAACCCTGGGCTTGCCTGGTCAAGGCACATATGGGAGTTGATGCTTCCTGCTACTCTCCCTTCTCTCTCTCTCTCTCTCTCTTTCTCTCTCTCTCTCTCTTTCTCTCTCTCTGTCTTCTCTAAAATGAATAAATAAAAATAATTAAAAAAATAAAATAAAATACATAGCACAAAGAGATATAATCATAAAAAACAGGCAAATGTACCATTAGAATAGAGGATTTTTATATACCTATCTAGTAATTGACATATCAAGTAGACAAATTATTCTAAGGGTATCGATAATTTAATCAACATAACTAATATGTAACACAATTATAGATATTTACTTCTGAAAAGTAATAGATAATAAAAGGGATATTATAAGTAATTATCTGGTATATGTGAGGACAGGACATTATCTCTATCTTCCAAAACTGTTTGCTATACATAACTGTTTTAAAAGATAATCCTGGACTCCTGGACAAAGGGCAGTCAATGCCCTGCTTGCATGATATAAGAAATGCAAGAGATCCATGCTGAATTGGGAATTGTCTCCCAACAATGACCCCACTTAGAGATAGGAGTTTTATATTAGTCATTAATTGTTTTAAAGTCATATCATCAGGTATAATTTGTTGCCTCTGAAATCCTAAAATGCTTACCATCATGTTTTGACTTTTTCTCAGTCATAAGAAGTATACAAGGACAGAAAGTAGTTTTTCACCTTGAGGGGTATAGGGGATTGTACACTGCTCACAAAAATTAGGGGATCAAGAAACGTGTAGATACTCCAGTACTTTCAACCGTTTGTACATAAACGTAAAAGTTGGTTTTACATCTCATTTGCATAATCTAACAACTTTCTTTGACTTGTTGTTTGCTTTTCTGATGTTCTTGTTTAATAAAAAAAATCAAATGCTTCTTTCTATTATCACTTTATATTCATTTTGAAATATCCTTTAATTTTTGTGAACAGTATATTATTTGTTTGAAGACCCTTTGCCTTCACCTTTGCCATGGTTCACAGCAGGAGCAGTGTAATTCCCAGCCTTTTTGCCTGGTTTTGATTTACACTCTAGCGAAACTGCTTCCTATTATGAAAACTAAAACCATCCAAAATAACCACTGGTTCATAAGCTTTGGTACTGAAATGAAAGGTATGTAGAGCTAACCTGAGCCTCACATACAGCCTGAAAGAGAGACAGTACAATCACTTCACAGATCTATGTTCAAGAAACAAATATGTGTGTTGTAAGCTACTGAAATTTTAGAACTATTTTTATACAGAATTATTATAAAACAAGTTGACTAATACAGAGAAAATATTTTGTTATGCCCCTAACTAGTGGATACCTAGAAAATTTATTTAGGTTCAGAGTCCTAAGTTTTAATGGAAATTAGCTACTATTTTGTTCTAAATAAGAAATTTTTCAGAAAGTCGTCTCCTTAACTGCATGATATTCAGTGCTGAACTGTAGTTCTTTCCCTGGGATGTTATGTGATAATTTCTCTTTACCTCAACCATACACATTGTATTTAGTTCTCATTGTATAAGAACTAAAACCTGGCCCTGGCTGGTTGGCTCAGTGGTAGAGTGTCGGCCTGGCGTGCACAAGTCCCAGGTTCGATTCCTGGCCAGGGCACACAGGAGAAGTGCCCATCTGCTTCTCCACCCCTCCCCCTCTCCTTCCTCTCTGTCTCTATCTTCCCCTCCCACAGCAAGGCTCCATTGGAGCAAAGATGGCCTGGGCGCTGGGGATGGCTCCTTGGCCTCTGCCCCAGGCGCTAGAGTGGCTCTGGTTGCAACAGAGCGATGCCCCGGAGGGGCAGAGCATCGCCCCCTGGTGGGCGTGCCGGGTGGATCCTGGTCGGGTGCATGCGGGAGTCTGTCTGACTGTCTCTCCCCGTTTCCAGCTTCAGAAAAAAAAAAAAAGAAAATGAAAAAAAAAGAAAAAAAAATAACTAAAACCTATGTGTCTAAAATATGGCTCACTAAGCAGGGAAATTAAATTCCAAGTTCAAGACTTCCTCGTTAAAAGGGGAATATTCATTGAAGTGAAGCTTTTTTATTTTATTTTATTTTGTTTTTTTATTGCTAATCTAGTGCCTGGGTGATTGCTTCAAGTCTTACATCAGAAATCTTATCTTCTAATTAACAGTAGAAAATGTTTGCTTTCAAAGTTTTTTCATATGACCTTTAACTTTCAAACTTTATTACAATAATATTATAAAATTATCTAGAAAAAATTATTGTCTTTATTTTCATCTTCATTTTACTTATAAAAACAATGATGAATCAGACTATAAACTGATTTTTAAAAAGTAACATGTTAAGATTTTTTTCTATGTGAATATGAGAAATGTTTCTTAAATAGTGAGAAAATATTTTGTTTGAAACCACTCTGTCACTGAATAAAACTCTAATTTTCCAAACTACAGTTTAAGAAAATGTCTCTGTATGAAACAGGTCTACATATTTGTGGTTATATATAAGACTTCAATTTTGTGAAATATTCTCATTGTAAAGTATCTTTTTCCATAGGCTAAAATCTACAAATATTTATTTAATGTATTTTTTCTGTAGAATTTTCAAAAGGTTTAATAAATATTCATTATCTCTGACCTAAAGAGCTCAGATAAAGTAAGAATAAGCAACTGTAAATAACTGCCCGCCATTACTTAATCATACCCATATTCTACAGAAAAACAGCCATGTAAGGGTCATTACTAAGAAGAATGTCAAATTGGCCAATTTAATGTTACTTAGGGCTTACTTTATCTATATAACTGTCTCAGATAAGAATTGTAAGCTAATAATAATTACATTAGTGTCAGAAGTATAAGGGACACCTATGGTTTATTTAGTAGGGAAAGATAGTTTTAATGTTCTAAATTGAATTTTAGTGTCTACTTTAAGATAGTTAAAATACCTTATGTAAAATATTCAACCACCCATTAATGGTTGATATCTGAGAAATACAGATTTATCTAAAATATTTTAATGTCTGCTGTTACCTCAGTCCAAACTGCTTGTCATAAGGCATGTAGTAGCTTAAATGTATTGTTGATACATTAAATAAAATTACTATATTTTTGTGATGTAAATTTAAATGTGTCATTTGTAAAGTTAAAAATCATCTGTGCCCTGTAGATTTAAAAAATTTTGGTATCATGTTACAGTCTGCAAATTTATATGTCTAAGGGAAAATATACTTTACTAAAGTAAATTTGTAAATAAAAAGCTTTGAAATAGTGATCTGTAAGCAATCTAGGTTCTCACATAATACACACACACTCACAAATACATACACAATCTCTATATATAATATATAAATATATAATATATATTATATATAATATATAATATATATGAGTTTCATATATATATGAAAACTTAGTACCATATCAAATCTAATTTAGAAGTGAAGTATCACTGTCTATATTTTTTATGTTCCTACTTTTCAGATAGTTAAGATTTTCCAGCATATATGCATTACTTATATGAATTAAGCAACAAGCATCATGAAATGTCTGCCATTGCTGCACAATAACATTTTTAAAAAAAATTTTAAACATATATCTAAAATTTTCAAAACTGTTTGTAACCACATCTTCATTCATAGTGGAAACTGTGACCATGACAGAATTGCAGCAAAATGTAGATAGTTAGTACAAAAAGAGGAATTATTGGATGAGCATGTGCTAAATTCATTGTGAGCATGAATCTCTGTTAACTACTTTAGTATAGCAGAGCGTAGGTCTATCCAGAAAGAAATAGCAGAACCCCTTTGGAGAATGTTTCTTTTTACTGTTTGGAATGAAAAACGTTGGAACTGATGACGAAGAAATACTTTATTGCCATTGCTACATCAGCCAAAATGGCAGTATTTAGACTAAATGCATAAATGTCTAAATGGACCATTTTAGCTTTATACCTTTTGTTTGAAGCTCAGCTTGTTAAATCTGTCAGAACAACTGGTCAAACTGTCACCTGGCTAGGAGCTACAAAGACACAGAATAACATGTGTATACTATGTTTATAATTGACAAAACATCTTACCACACATTCTCTCATTTGTTCCTCACCACAACCAAGAAGTATGGGAATGTCAAATATATTCTGCAAGTTCAAAGACAAAGGTTGAATGAGAGAATTTAAGGCACAAAGCTCATGGTAGCAAATCCAGGACCTAGACCAAAGTTTTCTGATTAATCACAGACTTCTTTCAATATATTACATGTGCTCCTGTGAGAAAGATAAAAACATATTTCATCATGATTTAATGCATGTCATAATTTTATTAACTGTCAAATATGTCAAAATCCTGGAAAAATTCAATATGGTTGTGAACTTCTTTTGCTCTTAGATCAGTCAATATTATGAGAAACCTCTTTTTCAGGCACTAGGACATCAAAATGTGTATACAGTGGGGTTTCTACCTGGATGGTAATAGTGGTATGACAAACCATATATATGGAGTAAGATAACTTGATCATTTTAACTAATATTCTCAGGTAAATAGTTCTAAAAGCACAAATGAACAGGATTGCAACAAAGATCTAGGTGCTTCTCTGTGAGTGTGTACATGTGTACATTTTCCCCCATATATATGGTGGCTGATATAGCTCCAACTAATCCTTGATGTGATAAGACACTGAGAATTACAGAGAACTTGACTCCTGTATTCAAGAAGCTTAGTAAAGAGAGACCAATATTAATGAAATAATCATTGCTGTTAATGTATTCATTTATTTAGCTAATATGTATGATATATTTATGAAGAAAAAATTATTCTACATATTGCATATTGCAGATATGGCTGTGTAAATATACAATAGATGTGATTGCATGGATTTGAAGTGAGAACTGCAGCAGGGACACAATACCTTCTGCAGCCAGAACATGCAATTTGATCTGCCTGAAAGCTGTGTCTTGTGAACAATTCACCAACCAAGTCACAATTCTTCATTTACCTATACAATGTCAACTGATGCTGGAAATTCATTGCAAGTCTCTTCTTTAGCTAAAAAAATACAGATTAAATTGTATTATTTACTATATAAATATATAACATAATAATGATGTTTATATTTTATAAAGTGACACATATAATTGTCTTCCCTAATTTTTAAATAAAACCAATTCTTGGAGTAGATCGTCTTCTGAGGCATGTTTGAGAAATGGAAAGCAATTATTACAGCCACAGAACTGCTTTAAAATATGTTTTAAACAATATAAGGATTAAGACTGGAGATAGACCATAATAAATTGTTCTGTGAACTCATGAATGCAAAGGCAAAGTAATGTACTCAGAGAGGAGTTACAGTATTTTTTTACATTAGAGTTATTAACACCTAACTTTAAGAAAAGAAATGAGATAATCTATGTGAAGACACCTCTCAAAGGATAGGACATATAGTAGGAAATAAATAAATATACAGTCTTGGTGTTTCAGGTTTCTTCAGTTCTATTTCCAGACGTTCAATCACTGAGTCAGAAAGCAATTCTATTTTTAATTGTTGGAGTAAGACCATACTGCTTTCCACAGTGGCTTCACCAATCTGCATTCCCACTGACAGTGTACAGGGGTTCCCTTTTCTCCATATCCTTGCCAACACTTTATTTATTGATGATAGCCATTCTGACAGGTGTGTGGAGATATTTCACGGTCATTTGCATTGGCATTTCTCTGATGATTAGTGACATTGAGCACCCTTTCATATCTATTGGCCATCTGTAAGTCTTCTTTAGAGAAGTGTCTATTACGTCCTTTGCACTTTTTTATCATTGGTGAATAGGTTCTCCCATTCAATGGGTTGTATTCTCATTTTGTTGATGGTTTCCCGTGCTGTGCAAAGAACTTTTGCAGTTTGATGTAGTCCCATTTGTTTATTTTTCCTTTTGTTTCACTTTCCAGAGGAGATATATCAGAAAAAAAATACTGCTTTGATAAGTGTATGAAATTTTATGGCCTGTTTTCTTCTAGGATGTTTTTTGATGTTAAGTCTAACATTTAAGGCTCTAATCCACTTTGAGTTTATTCGTGTGTATACTGTAAGAAGGTGGTCTGGTTTGACATTTTTGCACATATCTGTTCAATTTTCCCAATAACATTTGTTGAATAGACTATCTTTAGTTCATTTGTATCTTCTTGCCTCCTTTGTCATATATTAATTGACTATATAGTTTATTTATGGACTCTCTGTTGTAGTGCAGCATAATCTGCAATAGCCAAGATTTGGAGGCATCCTAAGTGCCCATCAGATGATGTATTATAAGATTGTACCTCTGAAACATATAAAATGGTGTTAACAATGACACCTCCAAAAATTCAATAAAAAATAGAGAAATTAATATAAATATATAAAATATGTGTGTATATATATATATATATATACATAAAAATAAAAAAAAATTTTGACTGCTCTTGGAATAGCTCAGTTTAGAAGTGATGAGGGAATCAAAGAGGATGGAAGTGTTGGAGGGAAAAGGCAGGACAGATATGAAGCAAATCAATCATCTATGGTGTTTTTCAACTGCTGGTCTGCAGACCCATGCTAGTCCTCCAGAAATTTCAGTCTGGTCCACAAAAGAGTTAACCACCCTGATGTTCTATGAAGACTATAGATGCAATGATCTTGGTTGAATTCACTTATACTCAGGGTGATTGCCACTTATCAGCCAGTATCTGGATGAAAATAGTATTGAGGTTGTCCTAGATATCTTTGGAACATGTAGGCTTATTTAAACAACCTTTTGCACCACGCAGAGCATTTATAAATAATGCACAATAGAGAAAAAACATTCAGACAAACTTATGTAATATTCAATGTGAAGTTTAAAAATCAAACACCAGTTTGTACTGTGTATCACTATCATGTGAGGTAAGATAACATTTATTTGTTGTGTGTTTTCTTTCCTGATGGCTAGGTCATCGGTCCCCAAGTATCAAAAGGTTAAAAACCACTGGTCCTCAGAATGATATTAGCTGGTCAACAAATACATATTGAGAGCTTAATATGTGTCAAGCACTCTGTCAAGTTTATGAAATATATCTGAACCCTTATTCATATAGAGGGCAAAGAAAAGATAACACCATGGTTTGGAAGGAGTGTGGCTGTGGGAAGGATAATGAAATGAATAAAGTGAAGAACATCAGAAAGTTGGGTCTGGTTTACTGGCACAGGTGAAAGAAGATATATTGTTGTATGTAACGCCTAATAGGAAACTTACATTTCTTCTTAAAGAACAAAGTAAAACATTGAAATTTTTGTTACTATTTTTGGAAAATATTTAGAAAAATTATTTTCATCACCCTCCCACCCTAGGTACGTTGTGATAGCTTTTTTTTTTTTTTCTTGTGGGAGAGACAGAGAGAGTCAGAGAGAGGGACAGACAGACAGGAAGGGAGAGAGATGAGAAACATCAGTTCTTCATTGTGGCTCCTTAATTGTTCATTGATTGCTTTCTCATATGTGCCTTCATGGGGGGGGCACAGGGGGAGGGGGGCTACAGCAGATCGATTGACCAGCAACCTTGGGCTCAAGCAGATGAGCCTTGTTCAAACCAGATGAGCTCACGCTCAAGCTGGCGACCTCGGGGTCTCAAATCTGGGTCCTCCACATCCCAGTCCAATGCTCTATCCACTGCGCCACCGCCAGGTCAGGCACATTGTGATAGCTTTGATGAATGCTTGATCTGGAATAAACGCTCATCATCCATCTTACTGGCAGGTTTTCATAACCAGAAGTACTGCTGACATTTCAAAATGGGAAGTGTGAAGAAAACGTGGTAGATAGTACATAGGATAAGAATCAATTACATACATGACCCTACAAAACTAAGATACTAATACTAAATGAAAAGATCTTTAATAGTTATTTTTAAAAATTAACATGAAAATCCTCTACAAGGGGAGAATATAGTAGGACTTTAGAAGTCAGTGCAGCAGTCACGTTGCACAGAGAGCTCAGTCAGCAGAGCATCAGGATGTGAACTCCTATGTTCACAGAGCTCTATGTCTTAGAAGGCTGAATTGAATTCTGTCTTTTATTTTTTAGAATGTTTTATATCTTGTATTATAGAAATTATTTAGTTTCTGCTTATATTTGCATCATACGTAATTCATTTCTTCAATATTTCTCCATTTCAACATATATAATTACTGCTCCCTTTCACCATGCTTAGAGCATTGGAATTCTTCTCTCATGATTTGGGTTTTATCTTACTATATGGATCCAGATTTTATATCCAATCCAAATTTACCATTTCAGGGGAGAAATATAAGAATTTGAATCAGTTCCTTTTTTGTTCATTTAGATTCCCAAATGAGACCTGTGGTGGCGCAGTGGATAAAGCGTCAACCTGGAAACACTGAGGTTGCCGGTTCGAAACCCTGGGCTTGCCTGGTCAAGGCACATATGGGAGTTGATGCTTCCTGCTCCTCCCCCCTTCTCTCTCTCTGTCTCCTCTCTATAATGAATAAATAAAATCTTAAAAAAAATTAATAGATTCCCAAATGAACAATAGTTTGCAAGTGTTGAAACACTTCAGAAAGTATTAATTTCTCAAAAACAAAAGTTCTTTTCTATAGGAAAACAGTTATTTTAAAGGGTGAGGCAAAAGTAGGCTTACAGTTGTGAGTACATGAAACACAGAGTTTATTCTTGTATTATGATTATTTATTTATTATATTATTTTCTATATAAACAATTGTAAATTTACTTTTGCCTTACCTTGTGTAGGAAAATATATCACACTAAATGTTTTACTGACCAACACAGAGATGAAGGGTACTGGACATTTTCTAAAACAGAGCTTCTATAGTGTGTGCATGTATGTGTGTCTGTATAACTGTGTGTCTGTGTGTGTCTGTGTTGTCCACATGCATATGTGCTCATTCGTACTTATGGGTGCTGGTAAATGTTTTGTTTCCCATTGACAAATATAAATGTCTTATTCTAAAATAGACACATAAACTATCAAATGCAATGTGATGTTTTTGTTAAATAATAAGCAACAGAAACATACAGAAATAAATATTTCTCAAGGAGGTAAAATATATACAACTATAAAATCATAAATATACAGAAGAATTATAATATGAATTTGTAAATTGTATGCAAATAACTTGAAACCAGATCTATAAAGACATAAATAAAGCAACAAGACTGAAAGGTTTATACGTTGGCTTGTTTATAGAGTAGCACAAACATTTTTCTTTTTTAATTGGCAATTAATTTTCGGCAGCCATCTAGGTACTTTCATGTCAAATTACTTTTCCTACACTAAACAAGATTAGGCATCCAAGCAGCAAAGCACTTATGTGAAAAGTGAGAAACTGACTGTCAAGTAGATATTTTCCACCTATAACCAATTAAAATGTTTCTTTTTTGATGAATGGGTGTTGCAATTTTACATTTTGTATTTTTACCTAAGTACATACCTGTATAACATCCCAGTACACAGGGCTAAAAACGATGTATATTGAGGTTTCTGTTATTTCTTCCATGCAATTTATCTTCAGAATGGAACAAATGAGCATTTTTTGTAGAGGAGAAGGGTATATATTAAAAGACACAGCTTTCTTATGTTACTGCGCAAAAACATACATCAACAGTATGTATGTATAAGTATATTTGTATATATATATGTGTGTGTTTTTGAGCAATAAACTGTAAAAAAGAAAACCCTCTGTCAATGATATTTAGCTTTTCAGTTCCTTGTAGATTATGATTTTACATTAAAAATGTAAAGATGCCTGTATTTAAAAATCGGACCATTGACACATGAGGTAAAAAAATAATGTTTTATTGATAATCTTCAAGTGAATGACATAAAAAGGAAAATATCGATTTTTTGGAAGATGTCTCATTTTTCTTACTTCACAGAAGACTGATGCAAGTTCATGAGCCTATCAATATCATTTGAATTAATGCATATTCCTTACTATTGATTGCTTTAACAAAGATTGTCATAGCTGATTTATGGGCACTTATGCCTGTTAAATATTTTAAGAGGTAAATATCAGATTTGTATACATAAGTAGGTTGACTTGAATAAACAACAGGGTTGGATGTTAACATTATGCTTTTTGACTTAATCCATATTATAATACATTATGAAAGGTATATTTTTAAGATAGTAACATATTCCAACTAAAAGTAGATCATATTGCCTAATAGAATTAAGTGAAAAATTCCAAAAATAACAAGTATTTTATATTTTAAGGTATTCTCAGGTAATTTGGAAATGTAGGTAACATCCATGAGAAAACTAAGCCCTATTAAACTAATATAAAATTTGAGAATTCTTTTAATATACTTAAAATGAATCTGTTCTCATTGCTTAGAATAAAGGAAAGAAAAATGTAATGGTGTGGGAAACAGAGAATATATATATATATATATATATATATATATATATATATATGTTATCCTATATTTAGCACTATTGTATTTCACTTAAGATATAAAAAATGATTACTTTAGTTACTTATCTAGGAAAACACTTTTTAAAAATCATATTTTTTGGAGTAGCATATGAGTGCATATGCTACTGAGTTTAGAGTACAAGTCAATGATTTTTATTAACAGAGTTATGTAAACATCACCACAATCTAATTTTTAAAAATTTCCATTACTCCAAAAAGATTGCTGGTGCTCCTTTCAGTCAGTCACTCCCTGTTTCCAACTCCAGTCCCAGACAACCACTAATCTATTTACTGTCTCTATGATTTTCTTTTTTTTTTGGACAATTCACATAAATAAAATCGTATATAGTCTTTTGCTTCTGGCTTTTTCATTTGGCATATATTTTTGAGGTTCATTCATGTTGTAACATGAATCAACACTTCAATCATTTTTATTGTCAAATACTTTCTCATTGTATGGGTAACCACAGTATTTTATTTTTTATTTTTTTATATATTCACCAGTTGATGGATGCATGCATTTTTCCCACTTTTTGGCTATTAAATATTGTTGTTATGATTATGTAGAAATCTTTATGTTGATATATTTTTATTGTGCACTTTTATATTTTATTTATTTATTTATTTATCTATTTATTTATTTATTTTAGAGATAGAAGAAGCATAAGAGAGAGAGAGAGAGAGAGAGAGAGAGAAGGAAACATCAGTTTGTTGTTTCATTTATTTATGCATTCATTGGTTGATTCTTGTATGTGCCCTGACTGGGGAGTGAACCCACAACTTTGGCATATTAGGATGATACTCCAGCTGAGTTACCCAGCCAAGATCTCTTGTGTACTTTAGATATAGAAGTACTAGATCATATGGTAAATTTATGCTTAATGTTTCAAGACACTGCTCAACTGTTTTCTGAAATGACTACATCATTTTACATTGCTACTGACATAATACAAGGGTTCTAATTTTGCTACATCCTTGACAATATGTTTCTTCTGTCCTTTTGATTATAGCTATACTAGCAAATATGAAGTAGTAAATCATTGTGGTTTTAATTTGCATTTTCCTAATAGCTAATGATGTTGCTCATTTTTTCATGAGCTTGTTAGCCATTGCATATCCTGTTGAGAAATGACTATTTTAATCCTTTGCCCATTTTTAAATTGGATATCTACCTTTTAGTGCTTTGGGGATTATACCTAAGAAATATTATTTCATCCAATGTCATAAAGAGAAAGTTCTCTGTATTTCTCTCTGAGGGTTTTATAGCTTTGTTTTTACATTAAGATCTATGACTTATTTTGAGTAAATTTTGACGGTGTAAGGTAGGAGTCTGATTCATTTATTTTGCACATAGATATTATCTCAGTACCATTTGTTAAAGAGACCCTTCAATTCCCCATTGGTTTGCCTCTTCCCCTTCCCTCGTCAGATGTACATGTCACACTTCACTTTTTTTTTTAGTCTCATAATTTTGTATGAAAATTGAATATTTTAGGTTATATATTGTAATGACTCCAGATCTTAACACTTCCTGGACCTTCATGGTTTATGCTATTTTTGTTTAATCCTTAGATATGTGTGTTTAGTGAATTCACTAAACTAACTCTATAAAGTCTTTTTCTATTGTCATGTGTAGTCTCTGATGACCTGTTTTGTACTGTTTTCCTTATTTTTATCTTTTTACCTGACAACCCAGGAATGGTCCTGAGTCAGCATAAGCCACTTATTGGTAAAAAAGTTGTACTTAAATCCCCTTGGCCAGTTAGACATTTACCTTTTGCAATTCAATGCATGTATGGTTGGAAGCTGGTATTACAATTCAGAGTTTACACTTTTGCTCCACTCCCACTCTCACGCCATTCAGCCAAGAACAAGTGACATGAATTTTCCCTGTATGATCTTTTTTTTAGAAGGTGCAGCTTTGCACATGCACACAGTCTTCTAGCCTCTCTAGGATGGCTGTGATTTTATTGTTAATCTTGGCTTATTAGTATTTGCTTCTGGGTCATAGTAGATTACTGTTCAGCCAATGTTTTAACCAAACATCAAGATTGTACTTAAGCCTGACCAGGCAGTGGCGCAGTGGATAGAGCGTTAGACTGGGATGCTGAGGACCCAAGTTCGAGGCCCCGAGGTCGCCAGCTTGAGCACGGGCTCATCTGGTTTAAGCAGCAAGCTCACCAGCTTGGACCCAAGGTCACTGCTTGAGCAAGGGGTTACTCGGTCTGCTGAAGGCCCGCGGTCAAGGCACATATAAGAAAGCAATCAATGAACAACTCAGGTGTTGCAATGCGCAATGAAAAACTGATGATTGACGCTTCTCATCTCTTCATTCCTGTCTGTCTGTCCTTGTCTATCCCTCTCTCTGATTCTCTCTCTGTAAAAAAAAAAAAAAAAAAAAAAAAAAAAAGATTGTATTTAAAATGTGCGAGTGAGGCTTTTGCCCTTTGCTATGGATCTGTGTCTACTTGGGAAGTGCTTACATTTTGGTACCTTCTCCTGATCTGATTACTCCTCAGCTGGTTCTCCTTGTGCACAGTCTTTACATGTCCCAGGTTAAATGTGATTCTAGCAGTTCTTCTTGGATATAAATTTTCCTGGTTCTGCCATCTCAGATTTTTGTGCTTGGTAGAGCTCTGTACAGGCTTTTAGTTGCTCTCTACCAAGGTCACCACTGTTTGTGACATCTCCCCTTTCTCCCAAAGGCAGGGAAATCCTCACACTCTTCTTCAAATGAAGTCAGTTCCCTCAGAAAGAACTGAGAAACTTTTTTTTATCACTATTGTGTGCCTTTCCTACTGGGTAGAGCTTTTGCATAACTGCACAAGATCTGGGACCAGGAACAATGTCTCATTTCTCCTGTAGTTATACTTTCTCTACAACCGGGAGTCTATGCAGGGGATGGAGAGTGTCTCCTTGGAACTTCCATCCTAGCAGATGGGATGGTGTGATCAGGGCCCAGTATTCTGGTCTTGTAGTGTCTAGAATAGAGCTTTGGCCCTATAAATAGGGCCTGGGTGATAGAAGGGAGTTTGTCTCTGTCATCTAAGCCTGCCCCAAATACTGCTTCAGCAACATGGAGTTGAGGGAAACAAGAAATACCACTGGGAATCCTCACACTCTTCTCCAAAGAAGATAATACATCTTGTGATAACACAGCTGCTTAGATTGGAAGCTAGCAGAGGGGGAGCCCTGTGAGATGAAACTTTTTGAGTGCGGAGAGGCAATGGGTTGTGGCTTAAAGACCACAGACTCTCACTGTTCTTGCTAATATTTAGTAGATTTCCATTTGCTGTATGCCCCTAGAAAAATTTACAATAACTTAAAATATTTGTTTTTTTAAAAAGATAATTTTCTGAATATAAACAGTAGTTTTGTTGAGGAGAAAATATATTGTCCTCCTTGTTTTGATGTTCTGGAAGATAAAAACCATTCTCGCAAAATGCTTATTTTTAAAAAGTATTTTTTTTCTATTTTCAAAAAGCCAAAAAATTTATTTGGGACATAAGCACTATATGGTCTTAAATATATTATAAGTCTTTGTAAATATAAAATAAATTCAAATGTTGTTGTTAAAAATAGTCTCTGTTATTAAAAATGCAAAATGATAGCCTTTTATCAACCAGAAGAAATACATATAATGCCATCATCATAACTTTTTTCTTCTAAACAGTCTTCATTTAATTGTTCTTGATAAAACAGCATTTGATATCATAACATCAATATTAATGCTAGCATAAATTTTAATTGATATAGTCTAATTGCTAATCCCATTCTGCACTAATTTATAATTCTACCTATGTCAAAAATATGAATAGTTTCCAATCACATACTGCCAAGCATTTGTTCAAGGACTTTCTTTAATTACTTCCATTATTCCTGATCCTGTGGTGTAGGTGAGAGGAAATTTGGGTAACCCTTTGGATGCTACCATTGTTTTATGTGTCAAAATTGGATTAGATACTATGCATAATGCAAATAACCATGTAATTATTTTGAATTTACAATGTATTTACTATGTAATTGCATAGTCAGTACCATATAATTACAAGATGATTACATGATTATTTCTGCCTTTTACACAGCTTTAAAAGCAAAGATTTTGTTGCAATTATTATTGACATTTATTGGTAAGTGTTACATAGTAGGGAACAAAATATTTATTATGTAATCCACCAAGAAAAAAAAACCCTTATTGGCTATTTTCAGTTGCAAAATTATCTTTAAAAGTTACTAAGTAAACCTAAATCTGCTCAAAAATGTTTATGAACTAAAATAAGTTATTGTACTTGAGGTGTTAGAAATGAATAAAATGCAAGATTTGATATCTCTAAGACATCTGATTATTTTATACATCATCCTGTTTATTATGATAGTGTATTTTTAATTAAAGGTTTGAATTTTACATTGATTTTTTTAAATATTCCAAGAAAGTTTAAATTGGCCAATAAGAGAAGAAACTTAAAAAATAAAAGTGAAAATAATACTGAAAAATATCCATACATATGATAATAAAACATGATTAAAAAATTCTTTACTCATACCTTTTTTTATCTTTTTTAAAAATAAGCATTTTATATTAGAGCAGTATAAAAAGTACAAGAAAATTGTGAAACTAGTATAGAAGGTTTCCACATTCCTTACACCCCTGATTTTTTAAAATTTTTTATTAATTTATTCATTTTTAAAGAAGAGAGAGAGAGAGACAGAGAGAGAAGGGGGGAAGAGCTGGAAGCATCAACTCCCATATGTGCCTTGACCAGGTAAGCCCAGGGTTTTGAACCAGCGACCTCAGCATTTCCAGGTCGACGCTTTATCCACTGCGCCACCACAGGTCAGGCTACACCCCTGATTTATACGCTTGTTAACATCTTCTATTTTATGGAGTATTTGTTACAATTAATGAACTAATATTGATATATAATATTATTAACTGAGGTCCATAACATATTCTGATTTCATTAGTTTTTACTTAATGTCCCTTTTCTGTTCATTCTACTACCTTACATCTGGTGGTCATGTCTCCCTATGCTCCTTTGGACTGTGATATTTTCTCAGAGTTTTCCCTATACATTCCTCACCTCCTCCCTGCCCACTTCACACAGCAATCACCACACCATGAGTTTTTTCTCTTTTTTTCCTTAAGGCTACTAAACTCCCACAGAGCCCCCTCAACAGCTGCCAGCTGCTCTCTATGAGTCTGTCTCTGTGTTGCTTGTTAGTTCATTTTGTTCATTAGATTCTACATATAGCTTTATACTATATGCAGTAAACTCAATTCTTATTAAGTCCCACAAAACGACCACAGCTGGCCCCCTGTCACTTATAACCACCATCCTTTTGCTCTTCCCTCTTTGTCTTTCTGGTCTTCAAACCTGCTAGCCATACTGCTCACTCAAGGTCTTTGGAGTTTGTTTTGCTTGCTCCTCCAAAAATTCACTTGAGTTGATTCTTCCTGATTTAGGCCTTTGATCAAATGTCACCTTGACAATCAGAACTTTCTTGACTGTTCTGACATAGTAGGTGCCTTTCTCCCTGTACTTCCTTTTCCTCTCCTATCACTTTATATTTCTCCACAGCACTTACTGTTATCTGACATGAAATTCAATATTTTTTTGTATATAGTGTCCTAAGGAGCAGAGATGTCTTTCAAACCCAGAAAGTTTGCATCAAGGTAGTAAAAAGAAATCTTTCTTGTTTCTTAGATTGGATGGACAGATCTAGTGCCAGGCAAGATTAAGAATGAAAAAACACACATGGTTATATAGCTATGTGTATCTCTGAAATACAAGGAGAGAGAAAATAAAATTCAGTTTTAACACCCCTGATTTCTGAAAGTCCTATCATAAAGTGTAGCCTTTTGTCTTGACATTAAATATTACTTATTAAGGTATTTCATGGAAAGAAAGAGTAACTTTCATTTCTTAATATACCTCTCTTAAGTTGTAATGATATGTGAGCTATTTTTACTCTTTTTTCCTAGTAAAAATATTGATTGTAGAAGAAACTGAAAAATATATAATTTAGTATAAGATGACAAGTCAAATAATTTAGCTGAATTACTTATTAAGAATAGAGAAAATAACCCAATCAATACTTTTCAAGTGCTTTTTTACTATTGAATATTTTGCATAAACTGTTCCCTCAATCTCTCATCTTAAAATGACTTTTCCTTCTATATATATATATACTCATCCTATAAGACCCTAATTCAAATACCACCTCTCCCATAGAATTCTGTCCATACTTCAATATAACAAACAGACACAATATTTTATGATTATCTGTCTACATGTTACCTGCTCCCTCTAGACTGTGAAAATCTTGAAGATATGAAGTACTACTTAAAATTATATCAACTCATAGAAGGATTGACCATGCACTATAAAAATAAGCCAAAATTAGTAAGACAGAGGGTAAATAAAAAGTGAAAATTCTTATATTTGAGTTCAAAATATTGATTATACAAACAGGAAGAGAGAGGCCTGACTTAACCACAGTTCATATAAAATGGCTTACCAGATTTTGTTAACTACACAGTATGTGAGTCAACAATGCACCATGACTGCCAAAATAAGCAATAAGCATAATGAAATTGTTTCACTTTGTCAGGCTCAATGCACATTATTTTGCTATTCTGATGGTCTCTAATTAGGATAATTAAGAACTGAAGTGTCGACATTGGCCCCATCAATAATCTCCTGATTTTCATGGACTTTAGTAACTCCAGTTTGGTGGCTCGGAATTCTACCACTCCAGGTTTTTATACTATTACTCACTCCTACCTGCCTGATGCATGCACTAGATGGTTTACCTCAATGTCCACATGCATACTGGTGATAAGGTATACAGTCATAAGAACTGGAAAAAGGTAACATTAGGAATTGTGCTTTAGTAGTAGTTTTGATTTCAGCCCAACAGTGACTTTAATACTTTTTGATCAGCATTATGTTTGATAACTATAATAAATTGAAAGTATTTATTAAGATAAACTACAATGTTATTTCTATAGAGTTTAAAGGAAAATAGATAATAAAAAATCTTCAGGCCCTGGCTGGTTGGTTCAATGGTAAAGCATTCACTTGGCAATGGAAAATCCCAGGTTTGTTTCCTGTCAGGGAACACAGTAGAGATAACCATCTGCTTCTTCTCCTTCCACTCCCTCCTCTTTCTCTCTTCCCTCTCCTCCTGAAGCCATGCTCGACTGACATGAGCACATGGACCCTAGGTGCTGAAGATTGCTCTGGGGAGCCTCCATGGACCCCTCAACCTCAGGTACTAAAAATAACTCAGTTGCGAGAATGGCCCCAGATGGGCAGAGAATCGGCTCCAGACAGGGGTCACCAGGTAGATTCCAGTTGGGGCGCATGAGACAGTCTTTCTATCTCCCTTCCACTCACTTAAATGTGTGTGTGTGTGTGGTGTGTGTGTGTGTGTGTGTAAAATATCTTGTAAATTTTTTTCAAAGTTACATATAAAAAGGCAAATCAAAGAGTTGTACTTACCCATAATATTTAGGCACTGGAAATCTATGTATTTATGTATATATTTCAAAAGTGACAGTATCTCTAAAGTCTTGTCACTGGTTAGTCAGATTGAATAATGCCATTCAATTAGGAAATAATTTTTCTATTTAAAAACATTATAGGCCCTGGCCAGCTGGCTCAGTGGTGAGCATCGGCTCGGGTGTGGAGGGCCCAGTTCCATTTCCTGCCAGGGCACACAGGAGAAGTGCCTGCCTGTCTGCTTCTCCACCCCTCCCCCTCTCCTTCCTCTCTGTCTCTCTCCTCTCCTCCCACAGCCAAGGCTCCATTGGAGCAAAGTTGGCCGGGGGCGCCGAGGACGGCTCCATGGCCTCTGCCTCAGGTACTGGAATGGCTTTGGTTGTGGTGGAGCTGCACCCTGGATAAGCAGAGCATCGCCCCCTGGTGGGCATGCCAAGTGGATCTCCATCATGGGGTACTTGCAGGAGTCTCTCTGCCTCCCTGCTTCTCACCTCAGGGGAAAAAATATAGTATTAATGTAATCTTTTATCAAGAAGATAGAAAATAACTTTCATCTTTCTCCTCAAATTCTAGATAGATGTCTTATCTCAAATCAGGATGGAAAGTGTCTCATCTCCTGCTCTAGATGTAAATGTCTTTGATCAGGTTCCTGAGAAACAAATCTTGGGACAGAAGTCTGGGTGCACCTAATTTATTGAGAAAGAACTTTTCAAGAAAACCTTGAGGGAGTGAAACAGGATAAGGAAAGGAAAAGTGCCAGACAAGAATGAGGGTTCAGGTCAAGCCTAAGCCTAGTCCTTGCCTGACCTATATGGTGAGACGTAGGACATTAGGAGAACAAACTCTTCTCTTGCATTGTCCACATTTGAGGCAAGAGGGTTATCATTTAAAACCCCATATCAAGTAGTCATTGGCTTTGAGCTTCCCTCAGAATCTGGATGAGCATGAATAACTTCTGATGTAAGGTACCTCCAATCAGCCCAAAACAATTCTCCATAGAGCTCAGAAATGTACCACAATCACAGAACCAAGAAAGCGAATCTAGATGAGCATTATTCAGGTATAGCTTTTCTACAATTATATGGTCAAAATATTGTAACTGAGACAATCTACAAGAAGAAAGTTACTGGGTGAACTATAGGCCACCAACACCAATGCTACAGTTAGTGCCAAGACTACAATGAATATAACTTCCCTTTTTTATTACCCCTTCCTGATTCCTCTCACTCTTGCGTAGCACTTCTGCTGGACTAGAGGATTACAGGATAGGATGGCTCAGATTTCAGTCTTGGAGATTGTCAGTGTCTGGACCTCAAGATAACATGCACATATCCGAGGTGGATGCTGCACTTGCTCATTTACAGTTCAAACTGGCCATGTGAGCACCACCAGTTGCCTCAATTGGTCAATTGAATAACAAATATAATTCTCCATCCCTTAATAATAATGCAGCAACCCAAACTTTTTTTTTTTTTTTGTATTTCTTTGAAGCTGAAAACGGGGAGAGACAGTCAGACAGACTCCTGCATGCGCCCAACCGGTATCCACCCGGCACGCCCACCAGGGGGCGAGCTCTGCCCACCAGGGGGCGATGCTCTGCCCCTCTGGGGCGTCGCTCTGTCGCGACCAGAGCCACTCTAGCGCCTGGGGCAGAGGCCAAGGAGCCATCCCCAGCGCCGGGGCCATCTTTGCTCCAATGGAGCCTCGGCTGTGGCAACCCAAACTTTTGATAGTAATCAGTGTCAGTTATGCCTGCCATAAGGAACCCCAAATGACCCTATGCCAATCCTAGAATTGATCTTATAGTGTCCCCTCTTTTCACCCCCCATCTAAGTGTGAGTGCACTTCTGGACTCACAATTTTAGGAAAGATACTCATGAATTCCTCAAGTGGATATCTAGAAAGATTGGCATATAGGACCTTATGGCCCAAATTACCCCTTTCCACAATTCATATGTTGAAGCACTAATCTCAAGTACTTCAGAATGTGACTGTATTTGCGATAGAAACATTTTTTTAACTTTTTGGAGTGACATTTGTTAAAGAAATTTATACAGATTTCATGTGCACAATTCTACAATACAATACCTATTTAATGCCTGTGTGTTCACTATCCCAAGTCAAGTCTCCCTTCACCACCATCTGTTTCCCATTCACCTTCCTCCACCTTGCACCACCCCCATTTACCTCCTGCAATCCCCACACTGTTGTCTGTGTTTGTAAGCTTTTTTTTCGTTTCTTAATACCTTTACTTTTGCACCCAGCCTCATAACCCCATCTCATCTGACAGCTTTCAGTCTGTTCTCCGTATCTTTGAGTCTTTCTATTTTGTTTGTTAGTTTATTTTGCTCATTTGATTGTATATGTAAGTAAAATATAGTATTTTTCTTTCTCTGACTGGCTCATTTCTCTAGCACAGTGGTTCTCAAAGTGTGTGCCAAGGTGCTCCCTAGAAGATTTCCAGATGTGCCCTATGATATCCCAGAGAAATATGTGCCTGGTGGGGACCAAAAAACCAAAAGGATTTTTGGAGTTTAGATTTTGGGGGGACAGAAGTGTGGGGAATTGGCTGTAAGCTGACAGTCTTCCCAATCCCCACCTCACTTGCCTGATTAGGTTGTAAAAGGCTGTTAAGCTGTGGTGCTGGATTGTTTACACTACCCCTCATGTTCCCCAGAAAGACTGGAGACAAGTTTCTTCTATCCTTTGTTAGGTGTGAAGTTAAGATGATATGTATGGTGGGGGTTTTGGATTGATATTAAACATAAGGAATTGTTTCTTAAAGCCTTTTGGATTTCTGAAAAAGAAGAATATGTGGCAATATCTAAAATAACTTTGAACATTTTACTATAATTTTCTTTTTTTTTTTCTTTTTTTTTTTTGTATTTTTCTGAAGCTGGAAACAGAGAGAGACAGTCAGACAGACTCCCGCATGAGCCTGACCGGGATCCACCCGGCACGCCCACCAGGGCCGATGCTCTGCCCACCAGGGGGCGATGCTCTGCCCCTCCGGGGCGTCACTCTGCCGCGACCAGAGCCACTCTAGCGCCTGGGGCAGAGGCCAAGGAGCCATCCCCAGTGCCCAGGACATCTTTGCTCCAATGGAGCCTTGGCTGCGGGAGGAGAAGAGAGAGACAGAGAGGAAGGAGGGGGGGTGGAGAAGCAAATGGGTGCTTCTCCTATGTGCCCTGGCCGGGAATCGAACCCGGGTCCCCCACACGCCAGGCCGACGCTCTACTGCTGAGCCAACCGGCCAGGGCCTAATTTTCAACATCCTATTTATGTGAATTAAGATTTTCTACCTACAACACAATTAAGAGTAAAAAGAGAGAAATTATTCAATATATTGATGAGGAAATGAGTTTGCCTTTCAAATATATGCCCAAACATTGAAGAAATCACTAGGACACATCAAGCTCATGTTTCTCATAAACACTAGAATGAAAAACTTAACACATTCGTGCTGGGACCTGCTGAATTTACTAAATCTTACTAAGAATGTATCTATCTATATCTATATCTATATCTATATCTATATCTATATATAATTTTTGTCGTTTATTTTTTAACCCCTCTTTTTTACAAATTCTAAAAAGCATAACTTAAAATATGTAACAAAAATGTTTTTTAATGTCAGACTAAATTTTATTTTGTCATATTTATTTTGTTTAATTACCATAAAAGCACGCTTGGACTCTATATCTTTTTTCTTTAACATTTGACTTAATTATTATAACATATTTCTCAGAAATTTTATATAGTGCACCTATAATTATTTGTAGGATTTTAAATGCTCCCTGACTTCAAAAAGTTTAAGAACCACTGCACTAGCATAATAATCTTCAAATCCATCCATGCTGTTGCAAAAGATAAGATGTTCATCTTTTTTTAACAGCTGAGCAGTATTCCATTGTGTAAATGTACCACAGTTTTTTCATCTACTCATCTATTGGTGGGCACTTGAGTTGCTTCCAAATCTTGGCTATTGTAAATAACGCTGCAATTATCACAGGTGTCCACATATTCTTTCAAACTAGTGTTTTGGGTTTATTTGGATCCATTCTCAGAAGTACTATTGCTGGGTCACAAGGCAGTTCCATTTTTAATTTTTTGAGGTTACTCCATACTGCTTTCTACAGTGTCAGCACCAATCTGCATTCCAACTTACAGTGCATGAAGGTTATCTTTTCTCTACATTCTTGCCAACACTGATTGATTATTTATTTATTGATGATAGCTATTCTGACAGGTGTGTGGAGATATCTCACAGTCATTTTCATTTGCAATTCTCTTATGATTAGTGATACTTAGCATCTTTTCATTGCCTATTGGCCATGCATATGTACTCAAGTCCTTTGCCTATTTCTTAATTGGATTGCTTTTTTGGGGGGAGGGGTGGGGGTTTGATGTTGAGTTTTATAAACTCCTTGTAAATTTTGAATATTATTCCCTATCAAATATATATAAGTGAATATGTTCTCCCACTTAGTGGGTTATCCTTTCAATTTGTTAATGGTTTTCCTTACTGTGCAAAAAGAAATTTTAGTTTGATGTAGTCCCATTTGTTTTTCCTTTTGTTTCCCTTACCTGAGATGATATATCAGAAAAAATATTGCTATAAAAAATATTGCTATTTGAAAAGTCCAAGACTTTATTGCCTATGTTTTCTTCTAGAATTTTTATAATTTTGAGTCTAACATTTAAGTCTTTAATCCATGTTAAGTTTGTTTATGTGTATGGTGTAAGAATTTTATTTTTTTGCACATATTTGTCCAATTTCCCCAACACCATTAATTGAATAGACTGTCTTTATTCCTATTGTATGTTTTTTACCTCCTTTGCCAAATATTAATTGATCATATAGGCATGGGTTGATTTCTGGGTTCTCTATTCTGTTCCATTGTCTTTTTATGACAGTACTATGCTCTTTTGATTACTATGACCTTGTAGTATAGTTTGATATCAGGGAGTGTGATTTCTCCACCTTTCTTCTTCTCAAAATTGTTGTGGCTATTTGGGGTCTTTTGTGGTTCCTCATGACTTTTTGAAATATTTATTTTAAATCTGTGAAATGTGTCATTGATATCTTGATAGGAATTGTGTTGAATCTATTGATTGCTTTGGGAAATATGGATATTTTAATGGTTTTCAGTCTTCTTATACACAAACATGGTGTATGCTTCCACATATCTATTTCTTCTTCAATTTCTTTCTTCCATGTCTTATAATTTCCTTAGTACAGGTTTTTTACATCCTTGGTTAAATTTATTTCTAGGTATTTTATTCTTTTTGAAGCAGTTATGAAAGAGATTGTTTTCTTATTTTCCCTTGTTGATAGTTCATTTTTGGTGTATACAAATACAACTGGTTTCTTAATATTTATATTTCTATCTTGCTACTTTACTGAATTCATTTATCCATTCTAGTAGTTTTAAGTGGAATCTATAGGTTGCCTATATACAGTATCATGTCTTCTGCAAATAATGACAGCTTTTTTTCTTCCTTTCCAATTTGGATGACTTTTATTTTTCTTCTTTTCTGATTGCTATGGCTCATATGATACTATGTTAATATGAGTTGTAAAAGTGGACATCCCTATCTTGTCTATGATCTTAAGGGAAATACTTTGAATTTTTGCCCATGGAGTATAATGTTGCTGTTGGTTTTTCATTTATTATGGACTTTATTATGTTGAGGTATGATCGCTTTGCTCCTACTTAGCTGAGAATTTTTATAATAAATGGGTATAGGAATTTATAAAATGCTTTTCTGCATCTATTGATATAATCATGTGGTTTTTATCCTTCATTTTGTTTATATTGTGTTTCACGTCAATTGATTTGCATATATTGTACTAAACTTGCATCCCCAGAATAAATCCCACTTAATCATAGTGTACGACTTTTTAATATATTGCTGGATCTGGTTTGTTAATATTATGCTGAGAATTTTAGCATCTATGGAATATGACTTTCTTTTTTTGTAGTGTCCTTATCTGTTTTTGGAAATAAAATACTGCTGGCCTTATAAAATGAGCTTAAGAATCTTCCCTCCTCTTGAATTGTTGAAAAAAGTTTGAGAAGGATACATATTAGTTCTTGAAATGTTTGATATAATCCACCTGTGAAGCCATTTGGTTCAAGAATTTGTTGGTTGGGAGTTTTTTAATCAGTGCTTCAATTTCACTAGTTGTAATTTGTCTATCCAGGTACTCTGATTGTTCCTGATTCAGTTTTGGGAAACTGTATATTTCCAGAAATTTATCTACTGTATATGGATTTTGCTTTCTTATCTACTCAGTTACCCTGTATCTTTTGATTGGAGCATTTAAGCCTTTTACATTTAAAGTGATATTGATACGTACATATTTATTGCCATTGTCATTTTATTCTTTTAGCTATGATTCTCTTTTTCTTCTTCTCATCCTCCTCCTTCTTCCTCTTCAGTTAGGCCCTATAGCATTCTTAAATATTGGTTGGGTGGCAAACAAGTTTTTTAGCTTTTTATTCTGGGAAGTCTTTTAAGTCTTCTTTAATTTTAAATGATAGCCTTGCTGAGTTAAGTAGTCTTCACTGTTGGTCCATGCTTTTCATTACTTTCATTACCAATCCCTTCTGGACTAAAATGTTTCTGTTGAGAAATCAGCTAATAGTCTTATGGTAGCTGCCTTGTAGGTAACTAACTACTTTTCTTATGCTGCTTTTAATATTTCCTCTTTGCTTTTAACTTTTATTGTTTTAATTATGCTGCATCTTGGTGTGAGCCTCTTTGGGTTCATCCTGTTTGGGACTCTGAATTTTCTGGACTTGTGTGTCTTTTTCTTTCACCAGGTTAAGTAAATTTTTGGTCATTATTTCTTCAAATAAATTCTTAATCACATGACTCCGATTTTGCCCCACATCTACAGGGCAGAGTATCCTTATGATACTGATGTTGTTATGTTTCATGCTGTGATGTTTTCCTAGAGGTCCCTTAAACTATCCTTAATTTTTTTTATACTTTGATTGTGTGTTTCTTTTTTTCTACCTTGTCTTCCAAATCACTGATTTGAACCTCTTCTTTATTCAACCTACTATTTATCCCTTTCAGTGTATATTTTAATAATTTTAATTTTTATTATTTATTTATTTATTTCAGAGAGAAGAGACAGAGACAGAGAGAGAGAGGGGAGAGAGAAGGTGGGAAAGAGCAGGAAGCATCAACTCTCATATGTACCTTTACCAGACAAGCCCAGGTTTCAAACCAGCAACCTCAGCATTCCAGGTTGAGGCTTTATCCACTGTGCCACCACAGGTCAGGCTATATTCTTTTTTTTTAAGAGAGATATATATAGAGAGACAGACAGACAGAGGCAAAGAAAGACAAGAAGGGAGAGAGATGTGAAGCATCAGCTTGTAGTTGTGGCACTTTAGTTATTCATTGATTGCTTCACATACATGCCTTGGGGGGGGCTCCAGCCAAGACAGTGACCCCCTTGTCAAGCCAGCAACCTTGAGCTCAAACCAATGACCTTTGGGCTCAAGCCAACAACCATGGGGCCATGTTCAGGATTTTATGCTCAAGCTGGTGACCCCGTGCTCAAGCTGGTGAGCCCACACTCAAGCTGGATGAGGCTGAACTCAAGCCAGTGACCTTAGGGTTTTGAACCTGGGTCCTCAGGATCTCAGGTTGATGTTCTATCCACTGAGCCCCCACTTGCTCTGGCCCTTCTAGTGTATTCTTGTTGTCAGATATTAATTATAGTCTTCATTTTTGACTGTTCTTTTTTTATAGTTTGACATTTTTTATGCTATTGAACATTCTTAAAACCAGTATTTTAAGCTCTATATCTGATAAAATGCTTACTTTTATTTTATTAAGCTCTTTTTCAGGATATTTCTCTTATTCTGTCATTTGAGGCCTTTTTCTTTGCCTCCCCATTTTGATTTCTTCTTTGTGTTTGCTTTGATGCATTAGATAGATCTGCTATGACTCCTTGTCTTCGTGTGGTGTCTTTATATACTAGGTGTCCTGTCAGACCCAGTGGTGTTTTCTTCTTGATCAGCGGAGCTGGGTACTCCAAGAATGTCTTTTGTGTAGGTTATGTGAAACCTCCTATTGTAATTGAGTCTTTATTGCTTTTGGCCTGTTCATATATGGGTTCAACTGTCTGGCTGGCTGACAGTGAAGCTCAATCCCCATTACAGCATTTGAGCTGTTCTGCAGGTGCTGACTTCATAAAGCTGAATTTACTGGTTTTGCTGATATTACCCTTTGGGTATGTTGTCCAAAGGAATTCTGGTACAAGTCAATGTCAGACATTATCTGTGCCATGCCTCTAGCAACCTGTTTGGCGCTTCACCTGATCCACATTTTGAGGCTTCCTCTACTGGGGTTGGATATGCATGGGGAGGACCTAGCTGTGCACCAATATTTGCTTTTATTAGCACTGGCAGCCTGTGATCTGGTCAGCAGAAATCACAAGTCACCCCTAGATTTGGTACAACTCCCTCCATCTGCCAGCTGTCTGTTAGGTTCAATCACTAATAGAAGCTCTGATAGAGTCAGGAAGATGGGACTAGTGGATTTCTTGTGAGGGAGGGGTGCTGATCAGGCTTAGGGAAAGTAATGGGTATAACCTGGGGCCACATGACTTTGATTTTTCCCAACATCTGCAGGGCAGAGACACTAGCAGTTGGATAGATGGGGCCTTCAGTACAGATGGCAGTTCTATGAATCTCCTATGAGGAGGGAGTACCAGTAAGGTTTACAGAAAAAAGTAAGGAAGAATGGCCCCTGACCCAAAGGCAGACAATTGAGTCACTGGCACCCCCCTTCCCGCATCTTTCCAGATCTGTACTCTATACCCTGGTCAATGCAGGTGACTCCTCAGCAAGGCCTAAGCTCTGCCTGCGGGGGCTAGAGGGAGTTCAGGAGGGGCAATTGCTTTCTTCCAGGCTGATGCCACATGGAGTGAAGTGCTCCACCCAAGAAAGATGGAATCTGTGGTATTGGAGAATGACTCTGAGGGCTGTCCCCCACCACCACACCCTTGTTTCTCCCCAGATCCACAAACCCCATGAGACTCTAGTCTGCTCCTCCCTTCCGCTGAAGGAGCCCACAGTGAGTGGCTGTGAATGAAATACTTTGTGTTAGCCCTTTAAGAATATGCCTGTGTCTCTAGCTTTCTCTCCCTGGTGGACAGAAATCTGGTGTCTTTTTACAGCTGAATGTAATATAAGCTTCTCTTCCAGGATTTGGTGTTCTGGAAGCTGGACTGTGGAGTCCAGATTGGGGTTTAGGCCCCACACTTCTCAGAGGGGACACTCCCCACCTACACATAGTAGAGATATCTCTCAGGTGCCCCAACCACTGCCCATAAAAGTAAGGCCAGACTCTTACACATCTCTGTCCTTACCAGTCTCAATGTGATTTATTCTGTGAATCTTCAATTATAAAACTCCTTTTGGGCCCTGGCCGGTTGGCTCAGTGGTAGAGCATCGGCCTGGCATGCAGAGGTCCCGGGTTCGATTCCCGGCCAGGGCACACAGGAGAAGCGTCCATCTGCTCTCCTTCCTCTCCCCCTCTCCTTCCTCTCTGTCTCTCTCTTCCCCTCCCGCAGCGATGCTCCATTGGAGCAAAGATGGCCCGAGCACTGGGGTTGGCTCCTTGGCCTCTGCCCTAGGCACTAGAGTGGCTCTGGTCACGACAGAGCGACCCCCTGGAGGGGCAGAGCATCGCCCCCTGGTGGGCGTGCCAGATGGATCCCGGTCGGCGATGCGGGAGTCCGTCTGACTGTCTCTCCCCATTTCCAGCTTCAGAAAAATACAAAAAAAAAAAAAACCCCAAACCCTCCTTTTTATCTAGTCTTCAATTGGTTATTCAAGATGATTCATCTTTAATTTAGTTGTAATTTCATTTTCATCCTGGGAGGAGGTGAGTGGAGCTTCTATCCACTCTAACACCATCTTGATCTTCTCAGAATATTCATTTTCTTTTTTTTTTAAACGAGAGAAAGGGAGATAGTGAGACAGACTCCTGCATGCATCCGGACTGGGATCCACCCAGCAACCCATGTCTGGGGCCAATGCCCAAATCAACCGAGCTATCCTCAGCACCTGGAGCTGATGCTCAAACCAATTGAACCAATGGCTGTGAGAGGGGAACAGAGGGGGAAGAAGGAGAGGGAAGGGAAAAGAAGCAGACTATTGCTTCTCTTGTGTGCCATGATTGGGGATCAAACTTCAGATATCCATACATTGGGCTTATACTCCATCCACTGAGCCAACTGGCCAGAGCCGAATTCTCACATTTTAAAGAGAATTCAGCTACAAGCTGTTTTTGTTGACTCCACTATTTCCAAGTTGCTATGCTGCTGCTTGTGATAGAACCTTTAAATAGTTAAGATGAAGTTGTTAGAGTGATTCCTAACCAAATCTGATTGGTACTTTTATTATAAGAGAAAATTTGGTCACAGAAAAAGAGACACCAAAGGTATGTGTGCCTATAAAAACCCTGTTATAACACAGCAATAAGGTGGCCATTTGTAAGCCAAGGATAAAAACCTTAGAAAAACACCCAACCTGTCAACACTTTGATCTGGGACTTCCAGCTCTAGAAATGTGAGAAATAAATTTTTGTTCTTTAAGTCACCTAGTCTGTGGTATTTTTTTTTTTAATAACAGCCTTATCATGGAGCCACTTCTGCCTTTATCTCTCTTTTTCTAGACCCATATATTCTGTTTATTAAGGATAGTGCCACATAAGGGTTAGTTTTTAAAGAGTATACCTCATACTAAAGATTAGCATCTCTTCTTCGCACAGGCTCATGTCTACATTTTTACAAGATTAGTGCACTGCTCTTTTACACAAATATTTTCAGAATGATGTGGTGGGTAGTGGAATAAGTAGACCCCATGTTTGTGAGTGCACTGCTATTCTAACTCCACTGTAGAACAGGTCCCTCTGTCCAAGGGGACATTATGTGGTGTCCCATGCCAATGACAAATGGATTTAGCAGAATGATTGAATTAAGAGCTCTACAAATCTCTTCCCACAACAACAACAAGCTGGCCAAATTTCTCAAAAGAAGCATTTCAGTACTTTGGAATTAAAGTAGATACAAAAAATGTGAAACATTTATTTAAGATAAATTACTGATATGTTTATAAGAAAACAGAGAGTTTAAGAGGTTTTTAGTCTGTGACAGATCCCACTGCTTCATCCCAAAACTTTCTAACCCTACTCTGTAAATGATCATTCTGCTGGAGGGGAACAAACCATAAAAACTAGCAATTTCATTGCTGGACATCACTAACTTGATTAGGAGCAGAGCATGCAAAAGCTCTATGACCAGTGCCGTTGCAGGCTGAAAACAATACTGAATAATGACAACCAAACTTGCAGCTGTTTGAAGTTGTGATATTGGTTGGGACAAGCAACAGATGAAGAGACATGACATAAGTTCATCAAGGAGATCTAAGGAGTGAGATGGCCATAGTGAGCGTGATAAACTATCACTCAGATGGTGTCAAAGGCTATGCATATAAAGAGTGGGGCAACTGTAGGTTTGCAGTTGTTTTTATGGGAAATAATACAATAACTAATAAATAATAGTACAAAAATAAACTCTGTGTTTGTCTGTTCACAACTATTTTGCCCACCTTGTATACGCATAAGGATGCACATAAACTTAGGATAGACTGGAGAGGGGCTTAGTTATCTCCAAGTTTCTGGATGATATGATAAGACCCAGCAGAAGGTAAAAATTGAGAAAAATTTGTAAACTACTTGCATTATTATTGTATAGTTCAATCTTTACACAAATACCTCACAAAAAAATGAAAACCTTACAGAAGTGAGATGTTTAAGCACAATCTCTGCCCAATCTTTGGTTGGCTATTAAGTTTTACTAACCCATGTCTCACCACTAAGATCTCAAGCTTAATAATAAGAACAAATAGATAAACTGAAAATAAAGATCACTGGCAACACATTGCAGAAAAGGTAAACTCTATAGAATTAGCCTAGGTCAGTGGATAAAATGATAAACAAATAAACAACAAAAACCTGTAGATTAAAGAAGGATGAGCACTAGAATCCAGACTTCTACAATATATTATCTAAATATATATTCAGTTTTTATCAAAAATTTATGAGACATGCAAAGAAACATGAGCATGTGATACAAACATGAGAAAAAAAGAATATTAACTATTTTTACACATCCAAATGTTAAACTTCACAAAGACTTCAAAGAAGTTATAAAGATGTTCAAGGAACAAAAGGAAACCTTGGCTAAAGAAATAAAAGGGAAATTATGACAATTACTTGTGAGTAAAACCAATAAAGAGATAGAGTATAGAAGCCAATTAAAGTTCTGGTGTTGAAATGTGGAAATATTGAAATTAAAAATTCACTAGAAATATCTAAACTGAGGACACAAAAGATGAAAGTCAAGAATAAAAGTGTTGAGCACTGAGAAGTTTGGTGGGCACCGATGAAAGGCAGGAAGAGCAGGCTGCGTGAGCAGGCAGAACAGTGTACCAGCCAGCCAGCAACAAAGAAATACCCTTGCAATTTACCTCTTGAGCATGTAACCACTCACTTACCAATTTTACACAAGCCCCTCCACTGTCAGCTCAGGTTTAATCAGCCCCCAACCCGCCTGGGAGAGCACTAGCATCGCTTTCCTTTGATTTTCGGGATATGAAAATGGCTGCACATTCAGCCCTGAATGTTGTGTTAAAAAGTACAATCAAGGAGCTTGGGAACACAGTCCTGCCCGGCGGTAGAGCCAAAGCTAGCAGGCGTTCCTTGAGTGGGCTCCTCCTGCAAGGGCAGGGCAAAAGCCCGGAAACAGGCGGAGACCCGCAGCTGAGCAAAGGTGCTCGCCAGTGCCCTCAGACCGAGCATAACGTCACACACGGGGGCAGGGCAAAGGCCAAGGCCACCAACGCTTGTGCACCCGAGCACGTGATCAAAGCCACTCCCATGAAGAGAAAATGCGGAGGCAGAGAAATACAACACAAATAAACCAAGAGAAATCCCCAGAAAAGGACCTAAGTGAATCAGATATAACCAAATTACTGGATGCAGAGTTTAAATTAACAATTGTTAGGATGCTCAAAGATATCAGAACAACCATAGATGGCCATTACAAAAACCTAAATAAAGAGATAACAAATATAAAAAAGGACATTGAAATAATAAAAAAGAATCAGTCAGAAATGACAAATACAATATCTAAAATAAAGAATACAATGGAAGAAATTAAAAGCAGGATGGATGAAGCAGAGAATCAAATCAGTGAGTTAGAGGACACAATAAATAAAGGCACGGAAGCAGAGCAGAAAAAAGAAAAGAGACTCAAAAAGTCTGAGGAAACTCTAAGAGAGCTCTGTGACAACATGAAGAGAAATAACATCCGTATCATAGGGGTTCCTGAAGAAGAAGAGAAAGAACAAGGGATAGAGACTTTGTTCAAACATATTATAGCAGAAAACTTCCCCCAATTAAGGCAGGAAAACATTACACATGTTCAGGAAGCACAGAGAACTCCATTAAGGAGAAACCCAAAGAAACCAACACCAAGACACATCATAATTAAAATACCAAAGCTAAATGATAAAGAGAAAATATTAAAAGCTGCTAGAGAAAAAAAGACTATCACCTACAAAGGAGCCCCGATAAGGATGACTTCTGACTTCTCAACAGAAACACTTGAGGCCAGAAGGGAATGGCAAGAAATATTCAAAGTAATGCAGAACAAGAACCTACCACCAAGACTACTTTATCCAGCAAGGCTATCATTTAAAATTAAAGGAGAAATAAAAAGCTTTACAGACAAAAAAAATCTCAAGGAATTCACTGCAACCAAACCAAGGCTGCAAGAAATGCTAAGGGACCTGTTGTAAACAGATCAAAGGAAAAAAAGAATATAGCAAAAGAAGAATACAGTTTCAAAGAAAAAAAATGGCAATAAACAATTACATATCAGTAATAACCTTAAATGTTAATGGATTAAATGATCCGATCAAGAGACATAGGGTAGCTGCGTGGATAAGAAAACAGGACCCATACATATGCTGTCTACAAGAGACACACCTTAAATCAAAAGATGCACACAGACTGAAGATAAAAGGATGGAAAAAATATTTCACGCAAATGGAAATGAAAAAAAAGCTGGGGTAGCAATACTTATATCAGACAAAATGGACTTTAAAACCAAGACCATAGTTAGAGATAAAGAAGGTTACTACATAATGATAAAGGGAGAAATCCAAAAGGAAGATATAACCATTATAAATATCTACGCACCTAATAGAGGAGCACCTAAATATATAAAGCAGACTTTGATGGACTTAAAGGGTGAGAGCAACAGCAATACTATAATAGTAGGGGATTTCAACACCCCATTAACATCATTAGATAGATCCTCAAGAAAGAAAATCAACAAAGAAACAGCAGACTTAAAGGACATGTTAGATCAACTCGATTTAATAGATATCTTCAGAACCTTTCACCCTAAAACAGAAGAATATACATTCTTTTCAAGTGCTCATGGTACATTCTCTAGAATAGACCACATGTTAGGGCACAAAAGCGGTCTCAACAAATTTAAGAAGATTGAAATCATATCAAGCACTTTCTCTGATCAAAATGGCATTAAACTAGAAATCAACCACAATAGAAAAGTTGAAAAACATTCAAACACTTGGAAACTAAATAGCATGTTATTAAATAACAAATGGGTTAACATTGAGATCAAAGAAGAAATTAAAATAAAAAATTCCTAGAAACAAACGATAATGAGCATACATCAACTCAAAATTTATGGGACACAGCAAAAGCAGTCCTGAGAGGGAAGTTTATAGCATTACAGGCATACCTCAAGAAGCTAGAAAAAGCTCAAATAAACAACTTAACCCTGCATCTAAAAGAACTAGAAAAAGAACAGCAAGTAAAGCCCAGAGCTAGTAGAAGGAAGGAAATAATAAAGATCAGAGCAGAAATAAATAACACAGAGGCTAAAGAAACAATACAGAGGATCAATGAAACCAGGAGCTGGTTCTTTGAAAAGGTAAACAAGATCGATGAACCTTTAACGAGACTCACCAAGAAAAAAAGAGAGAGGACTCAAATAAATAAAATTATAAAGGAGAGTGGAGAAATAACAACTGACACAACAGAAATACAAAATATTGTAAGAAAATACTATGAAGAACTGTACACCAAAAAACTAGACAACCTAGATGAAATGGACAAATTCCTTGAATCATATAATCTTCCAAAAATCAATCTGGAAGAATCAGAAAACCTAAACAGATCAATTACAACAAATGAGATTCAAACAGCTATCAAAAAACTTCCAAAAAAGAAAAGTCCTGGGCCTGATGGCTTCACAAGTGAATTCTACCAAATATTCAAAGAAACACTAACTCCTATCCTTCTCAAGCTATTTCAAAAAATTCAAGAGGAAAGAAGACTTCCAAACTCCTTTTATGAGGCGAGCATAATTCTGATTCCAAAACCAGGCAAAGACAACACAAAAAAAGAAAATTATAGGCCAATATCCCTGATGAACTTAGATGCAAAAATCCTCAATAAAATATTAGCAAACCGGATCCAGCAATATATGCAAAAAATCACACACCATGATCAAGTGGGATTTATTCTTGGGAGGCAAGGCTGGTACAATATTCGCAAATCAATCAATGTGATTCATCACATAAACAAAAGAAAGGAGAAAAACCACATGATAATTTAAATAGATGCAGAAAAAGCATTTGATAAAGTCCAGCACCCATTCATGATCAAAACTCTCAGCAAAGTGGGAATACAGGGAACATACCTCAACATGATAAAGGCCATCTATGACAAACCCACAGCCAACATCATACTCAATGGACAAAAATTAAAAGCAATCCCCTTAAGATCAGGAACAAGGCAGGGGTGCCCCCTTTCACCACTCTTATTCAACATAGTTCTGGAAGTCCTAGCCACAGCAATCAGACAAGAAAAAGAAATAAAAGGCATCCGAATTGGAAAAGAAGTAAAACTATCATTATTTGCAGATGATATAATATTGTATATAGAAAACCCTAAAGTCTCAGTCAAAAAACTACTAGACCTGATAAATGAATTCGGCAAGGTGGCAGGATATAAAATCAATAGTCAGAAATCAGAGGCATTTTTATACACTAATAATGAACTGTCAGAAAGAGAAATCAAGGAATCAATCCCCTTTACCATTGCAACCAAAAAAATAAAGTACCTCGGAATAAATCTAACCAAGGAGATTAAAGACTTGTACTCGGAAAATTATAAAACATTGATAAAAGAAATCAGGGAAGATACGAATAAGTGGAGGCATATACCATGCTCATGGTTAGGAAGAATAAACATCATTAAAATGTCTATATTACCCAAAGCAATTTATAAATTCAACGCAATACCGATTAAAATACCGATGACTCACTTCAAAGATATAGAACACATATTCCAAAAATTTATATGGAACCAAAAGAGAACACGAATAGCCTCAGCAATCTTGAAAAGGAAGAATAAAGCGGGAGGTATCACACTTCCGGATATCAAGTTATATTATAAGGTCATTGTACTCAAAACAGCGTGGTACTGGCATAAGAACAGGCACATGGATCAATGAAACAGAACAGAGAACCCAGAAATAAACCCACAGCTCTATGAACAACTGATATTTGACAAAGAAGGTAAGGAAATACAATGGAGTAAAGACAGCCTCTTCAACAAATGGTGCTGAGAAAATTGGACAGCTACCTGCAAAAAAATGAAACTAGACCACCAACTTACACCACTCACAAAAATAAACTCAAAATGGATAAAAGACTTAAATGTAAGCCGTGAAACCATAAGCATCTTAGAAGAAAACATAGGCAGTAAGCTATCTGACATCTGTCGCAGCAGTATATTTGCTGATTTGTCTCTACAGGCAAGTGAAATAAAAGACAGGATAAACAAATGAGACTTTATCAAACTGAAAAGCTTCTGCACAGCTAAAGACAATAAGAACAGAATAAAAAGACAAACTACACAATGGGAGAATATATTTGACATTGCATCTGATAAGGGGTTAATAACCAAAATTTATAAAAACTTGTAAAACTTAATACCAGGAAGACAAATAATCCAATCCAAAAATGGGCAAAAGAAATGAATAGACACTTCTCCAAAGAGGACACACAGATGGCCAATAGGCATATGAAAAAATGTTCAACATCACTAATGATTAGAGAAATGCAAATTAAAACCACAATGAGATATCACCTCACACCAGTCAGAGTGGTGCTCATCAATAAAACAACACAGAATAAGTGCTGGCGAAGATGTGGAGAAAAGGGAACCCTCCTGCACTGCTGGTGGGAATGCAGACTGGTGCAGCCACTGTGAAAAACAGTATGGAGATTCCTCAAGAAATTAAAAATCAAACTGCCTTTTGACCCAGCTATACCACTGTTAGGAATATACCCCAAGAACACCATAGCACTGTTTGAAAAGAAGAAATGCACCCCCGTGTTTATGGCAGCATTGTTCACAATAGCAAAGATCTGGAAACAGCCCAAGTGTCCATCAGAGGACGAGTGGATTAAAAAGCTTTGGTATATATATACTATGGAATACTACTCAGCCATAAGAAATGATGACATAGGATCTTTTACAACAACATAGATGGGCCTTGATAACATTATACTGAGCGAAAGAAGTAAATCAGAAAAAACTAAGAACTATATGATTCCATACATAGGTGGGACATAAAGATGAGACTCAGAGACATGGACAACAGTGTTGGGGGTACAGGGTGGGGGGAGGAGAGGGAGGGGTTTGGGGGAGGGGAGGGGCACAAAGAGCATGACTTTTCAGCATTTGCCATATTCCCCCTTTAATCTATAGACATATTTACTTATGGTGTTTCCACTATAAAGACTGCTGTCTTAGGTACAAATGCTGATGAACTATTTCAGCAGTTCATCCTTCTTCAAAGACTTATATGTCAACATAGAGCTCCATGTTTCATAGGACATACTCAAGCTCACTCCATGCTCCCTGGAGCTTTAACGCAAGGGAATGCCCTTTTTTTTGTTGTTGTTGTTGTATTCTTTCTTTTATTTATTTGTTTTTTGTATTTTTCTGAGGATGGAAATGGGGTGGCAGTCAGACAGACTCCCGCATGCGCCTGACCGGGATCCACCTGGCATGTCTACCAGTGGGTGTGCTCTGCCCATCTGGGCTGTTGCTCTGTTACAACCAGAGCCATTCTAGCAACTGGGGTGGAGACCATGGGGCCATCCTTAGTGCCCGGGGTGGCTTTGCTCCGGTGGAGCCTGGGCTGCGGGAGGGGAAGTGAGAGACAGAGAGGAGGGAGAGGGGGAGGGGTGGAGAAGTAGATGGGCACTTCTCCTGTGTGCTCTGGCCAGGAATCGAACCCGGGATTCCTGCACACCAGGCCAATGACTCCTATGGGTCTACCATATCATGCTTTTTACTTAAAAAAAAATTTACATTTCTTTTGAAGGCTGATGAACAGGAGACACCAAATCTTTTTCGCCTGCAAGCTACTACCTTTTTTATTAGACCCAGCTAATAACACTGTTTTGTCTTTTTCCAAATAGCTCCAGATATATGGAAAAGATTTATATAGGCGGATGGGGATCCTCAAACCCCTCAGCGAGATCTTCTGAGCATGGCTTTTAAGATACCTAGAGACAGAAAAAGCCCAATAGAGATCAGGGGAACTACCAGCTTTTAGGATACACCCTTAAATGCTCCAACGCCCCAAAGGAGTCTCATAGGATGCCATCTGGGTCCTGCTTCAATAGTGGAAAGGAAGGTCATTGAGCTAAAGCCTGCCAGGCTTACATGCCTCTGCTGTGAGGACAGGGACACTGGAAGGTAGGCTTCCCCCTCGCTCCTCTAAGGGAGGGTTCAGTCTCTTCCAGCCCTGCTCCAGCCACCTATGACCTAACCTTGCCCAGAAAGCTGGGATTTGCCACTGAAAGCTGAAGGTGCCCAGGGCCGTCGACCCCATCTATGACACTGTGGATGAGCCTAGGGTATTTCTTCCAAGAAGCAGGTAAACTGATCTCATTTGCACAAGGGCCACTTAACTATGTTTTGCCTGAATAGTCAGGTTTTTTATTCTTCCCTCAAAGATCTCTGTTGTGGGTGTTGATAGTCCTATTTTCTGCTGCTTTGCTTAATATATAGTGTTTCCTTTATCCCTCCTACCTCAATGTCCCACTCATATTTCAGGCTGGGACCTACTCCTAATTTAGAGCTCTCTTTCTCCCTTTTGCCAACTTGTATTATGAATTTACCTTTGCCACCCAGCTTAGTGTATCCCAAGGTTCTCTTTACCATGCCACAGTTGCAGAGCTCCAGGGAAAAGCAACCTGGTCTCAACTCTCCAGGCAGAAGAGAACAGAAGCTCCATATCCACGCATGCTGCAAATGGCTTTTCCAGTCTACCTGAATCATTACCAGCTAGAAGCAGCTGTCATTGGGACTTGCACATGAGCTGCAAAGTATAGAATGGTGACAACAATTCCAGTGCCATGCGGACTTTTCCTGTGTGGACTCTTCCTGGACTCCTGTTCCCTGTGACAGCTCCTAACAGAGTGAACTGTGGTTGGGTTGCATTTTTCAGGGACTTGGCATGGCAAAGGGGCCAATTTGGACTTGGTGAACATGTTAAGGACACTACTCTTTTATGGATTCTTGCTGTATTGGCCAAGAGTTTGCTTAAAGGCTTGTAATCACTGTAAAAAAAATAGAAGACTGGATAAAGAAGATGGCGCACATATACACCATGGTATACTATTCAGCTAGAAGAAACGATAATATAGGATCACTTACAGCAGAATGATGGAACCTTGATAACATTATGTGGAGTGAAATAAGCGAATCAGAAAAAACCAAGAACTGCAAGAGTCCATACATTGGTGGGACATAAAAGCGAGACTAAGAGACATGGACAGGAGTGTGGTGGTTACAGGGGGTGGAGGGAGGGAAGGGGGGAGAGAGGGAAGGGGATGGGGAGGGGTACAAAGAAAACTGGATAGAGGGTGATGGAGGACGATCTCTCTTTGGGTGATGGGTATGCAACAGAACTAAATGACAAGATAACCTGGAAATGTTTTTTTGAATATATGTACCCTGATTTATTGGTGTCACCCCATTAAAATAAAAATTTATTTATAAAAAAAAAATCTCCTCTCTTCTCCACTGGGATGAAGAATGGGTGACCCTGAGGGAGAGTTTTTGGTGAGGGGTTAGGCAGCAGGGAGAGTTCTTGCTGATTGGACAAAATAAACCAGAGGTAGGGGAAAAAAAAAAAAGTACCATCAAGATATCTCTAAATGAGCGGTTTACTAACATGCTGAAGAATAAGTGGTCAATACCATCTTTGATGCAGCAATAACAGCCAGCAGGTGGCAGAAACAGAAGACTGTCCCAACAGATGGAGAGTAGACCCTTTGTCCAGGCAGCATTAAAACTTAAGCAGAAGAGCTTGACACAGTGCCTGGATAAGAGTAACATCCAGGCCCAGACCATAACGGGTCCTGCCCAGAAGACAGATCAAAGACTAGGCCTGCCCATAATCCAGAGAGGCTAACCCAGAGGAGTAGTGTCATAGAGATGTGTCACAGGAACCCTACTTAAGGCTGGTAATAGCTCCAAGGCCAAAACCTTCCCTGAGGAGAAGGAGCCATAACGTCCTGAAGGGGCTTAGGAAGAGGGGGTGATCAAGGCTATTGAAGTCCTGGGAGAGAGGACCTAGGGCAGTGGTTCTCAAACTTTTTGAAGTTGGGTGCATTTAAAATCTTACAAATAATTGTAGGCACATTATATACAAATTTTTGAGAAATATGTTATAATAATTAAGTCAAATATTAAAGAAAAATATATAAAGTCTAAGCATGCTTTTATGCTAATTAAATGAAATAAATATGACAAAATTAAATTTATTCTGACATTAAAAAAATTTTTATGTTACATTTTTTGAGTTATGCATTTTAGAATTCATAACAAAGAGGGGTTAAAAATTTAAAAGTGACAAAAAAGTTATCTTTTTATATATATAGATACATTCTTAGTAAGATTTAGTAAATTCGGTAGGTCCCAGAGCGAATGTGTTAAGTTTTTTCATTCTTGTGTTTATGAGAAACATGAGCCTGATGTGTCCTAGTGATTTCTTCAATGTTTGGGCAATTATTTGAAAGGCAAACTCATTTCCTCGTCAGTATATTGAATAATTTCTCTCTTTTTACTCTTAATTGCGTTGAGTGCAGAAAACCCTCACCATACATATCATCTTAACTTGACACCAAACAAAGGATAGAAGAAACTTGCCTCCAGTCTTTCCAGGGAACATGGGGGATAGTGTAAACAATTCAGCACCACAGCTTAACAGCCTCTTGCAACCTAATCAGGCAAGTTAGGTGGGGGGTTGGGCAGACTGTCAGCTTACAGCCAATTCCCCACACCTCTAACCCCCAAAAATCTAAACTCCAAAAACCCTCTTGGTTTTTTGGTCCCCAACAGGCACATATTTCTCTGGAATACTATAGAGTGCACCTGGAAATCTTCTAGGGCATACCAGTGTGCCCTGGCGCACACTTTGAGAACCACTGACCTTGGGTATGAAACTATGGTTTGTAGGAGAATTGATGGCAGAGGCCGGGTATGGTAAGTGTAAGGCCACTGGCCACTGCCATGGCCATTCAGGTTCCCTTTGGATTTGGGCAGACAGTAAAGGAAGTGTGGAGCCAGAATTGTGGGCCATTTCATTTATTGAAGTCTTGTAATGGTGAATGAGCCAAGAGGCAGAGAAGACCACTTCCCTCTCACTCAGCGCTCTGGAAGCCCTGACACATTCTCCAGACTCTCCTGAACTCACAGGCCCCCACCGGCCTCAGCACCCTCTTTCTGTCTCTGCACTTTCTGCACTCTCTGCATTCTCTGCACTCTCCTGCAAAACATGCTGGGGCAAAAAACCCCTTCTCCAGCAAATAGTAGTGAACAATGGCCTCTCCCAAGCTGTAAGGCAGTCTGCAATTGGCAATCTGCCACCCTGAGGGCAAGCACCCACAGCCTTCCACAGACGATACCCACATGGCACTGCCCCGATACAAGCAAGCAAACCTAAAAAACAAAACACTTGTTTACCCAACAAGGAGAAAAGGGGCTTAGAAAACCAGACCCAGGCTTTGGAGAAAAGATCAGTGCTGGTGTTCACTCGGTACTGACCAAGGAGCTGGTGGACAACCAGTTGGGTGCTTACATGTTGAAAACAAAAGAACGTCTGGATGCTGAGTTGGATGCCTATGTGACACAGACAAATTCCAAAAGCAGTGATTGAATCCTGCACACCCTTTTGTGAGAGACTTTTGTTAAAGTTGTCATGTAAATAACCTTTATATATCTGTAAATTACCTTCAGATAACAGATAAAAAGAAACCTGATTGATATTGCAAGGTGCTATCTAGGCTATGGACTTACTTGGCCCTACTGTGTGCATTTAGTGTGTTCCTTTTACTTTACTTTTTTGACATTGTTGTAGGAAACCCTGTTTGTTTGTTTTTTTCTTTGTTGGTTTGGTTTGGTTTCATTGTTTGTTTATCTCTCTCCCAGACTTCTCTTTGAACTTGAATATGTCTGCCATGTAGATATTTTAATATAGTAAGTTAGGCCTAGGACAACCTCTTTCCACCTCTGCCTCCCCTCACTTGTCATATATGATCTGATATTCTAACATTTTCTCTGTCCATCTTTGTACCCTCTGAATAAGTCCCAGAATGGTAGTCTTTTAGAAGTGTTTAAAAAATTTAGAGTTAAAAAATGCTTCCTGTCACACTGATATTTTAGTATAGAAGGTTAAGAGCATTGATTTAGCTACAAGGCCCCTTAACAGGTTACACATGGTAGTAGCTCTGATTTGACTAAAGTTGCTAACATCTGCATCAACACTACATAATGTGTGCTGGGTTGAATATGCGCATGCACACTTTCTACCCTGGAATAAGATTTATAAACTTTCCTCTTGGCTTTGCATCATATCCAAAGGGGTACTATTGGGTTAACTTATACATGCAGTAGAGAGGGAAAAGCCATTTGGTTAAGCAGATGCTTCAGAAGGGAAAAGAATAGGAGAATGATGGTAGGTACCCGCTGGGTTGGGGTCAAAAGATACCCAGGCTAACTACTATTATCTTTGTTTATCCCAAACTAATGTTGGGCTTCTCCATACACTGACTTTGTCCCTCTTCCTAATTCCCTTGTAATTAAGTTCAACTATATTCTGTCAATTGTTTCTGTTTCAACAGAATCTTGTATTTATAATTTATTATAACAAGAAATCATTCCCTCTAATAATTAAAAAGATAATAAAAGAGGATTCATAACTATTAAACTTACAGAAATAAAAATAATTAGAATAATATGAACAATTTTGGCCAACAAATTAAACAACTTAGATGAAGTAAATAAAGTCCTGGAAAGAACCAAGTTATCAAAACTGACTCAAGAAGAAATAAAAAATGTGAATCTGAATAAATCAAAGACAAGTAAAGAAGTTAAATTAGTAATTAAAAATCTTCACAAAATAAAACAAATTAGTAAATTTAAAATTTTATTATTTTTCTTTAAATTTTATTTAAAATAAAATAACATTATTAAAACAATTTTTTAATTCTATCAACATTTACAAAATACAGCGGTACCTTGAGATACGAACAGACCAATATACAGATTTTTAAGATATGAGCTGCAACTCGGTCCGTATTTTTGTTTGAGATCCGAGTGAAATTCTTTTTTTTTTTTTTTAATAATTTTATTTTTTTAATGGGGCGACATCAATAAATCAGGATACATATATTCAAAGATAACATGTCCAGGTTATCTTGTCGTTCAATTATGTTGCATACCCATCACCCAAAGTCAGATTGTCCTCTGTCACCTTCTATCTAGTTTTCTTGTGCCCCTCCCCCCCTTTCCCTCTCCCTCTCCCCCCTCCCCCCGTAACCACCACACTCTTATCAATGTTTCTTAGTCTCACTTTTATGTCCCACCTACGTATAGAATAATGCAGTTCCTGGTTTTTTTCTGATTTACTTATTTCACTTTGTATAATGCTATCAAGATCCCACCATTTTGCTGTAAATGATCCTGATACAAGTTGTGATTCAGGAAGCTGCTGCTAGTTGGCACGTTGGCACATGGGTCCAGTATTGGCAGTTTGATATACATGTTGACTGACTTACGAGCTTGGTTACAGAACGAATTAAATTTGTATCTCAAGGTACCACTGTAAATGATACTGATCATTCACTCTTTTAGAAGACAGATGAGGGAATGCTTCTCAAATCATTATGAGGCCAATGTTAATACCTTGTTACTAATGCTAAACAAAGATATCACACACACACACACACACACACACACACACACACACACCATTATCATCTGTGAATAGAGACAAAAATCTGAAATAATAGCAGATCAAAACAGAAATATAAAAAGGATTATATACAATGACCAAATGAGATTTATTTCATAATGCTAAATTGGTTTAATATTTAAAAGTCAATAATGTAATATAGCATATTCATAGAAAAAGAACAAACATAAGATCATCCAATAAATGCATAAAAATGTTCTGAGGATGACCTTTCTTGTTGATGGATCATATTGTCTAGATTTTTATATGTGATCATTTTAATTTAAATGCCAGATATGTGAAAAGCAGAGACAGAAGTAAATAATATTTATGTTCATTAAAGGGTAAGTTTCTTATATAAGGTTGCTTGAAGCTATGTAGTCAGTAGGGATCCTTGGCTTTGTGGTTGCTTGTTAAATTCAATTTACCACATACTTTAACTTTAATGAGGATAGTATAAGCTTCCCTTAGAAGAGAGCTGAGCCTGCCAGGTTTCTCTCAATTCTCAGGCTTGCCCTGGGCCTTTGGGAAACCGATTGTCCACTCATCAGTGGTGCCCTCTCAGCTCTGCATTCTCTCCTGCAGTTCAAGTGGGAGCTGCCTTTTCTCCAACTGTAAGGCCTCCAAATATCTTGTGGCTTCCTTTCATTTGGCGCCTTTTTCATACTCCACGTTCAGCAGGTCGTTAAGGCCTTGACTCAGGTGGGTTTTCTCAGCTCTCCTGCTTTTCTGCCAGGGGTAGATACTGTTTTGTTCTAAGGCAGGCCTGCAGTGTCTGGGCAGTGCCATTTCTCCTCATTCTCCTGGTCCTGCCTGCACCTTGGTGTCAGTCGCTGTAAGTCCTCTAGACTTTTTTGTTTGTTTGTTTTTTTTGTATTTTTCTGAAGTTGGAAACGGGGATGCAGTCAGACAGACTCCCACATGAGCCTGACCAGGATCCACTCGGCATGCCCACCAGGCGGGCAATGCTCTGCCCATCTGGGGCGTTGCTCCGTTGCAACCAGAGCCACTCTAGTGCCTGAGGCAGAGGCCACAGAGCCATCCTCAGCACTTGGGCCAACTTTGCTCCAATGGAGCCCTGGCTGTGGGAGGGGAAGAGAGAGACAGAGAAGAAGGAGAGGGGGAGGGGTGGAGAAGCAGATGGGCGCTTCTCCTGTGTGCCCTGGCCAGGAATCAAACCCGGGACTCCTGCACGCCAGGCTGACACTCCACTACTGAGCCAACCGGCCAGGGCCAGTCCTGTAGACTTTTAAAGACAAAGTGAGACACTAAAAAATTTAAGTCTATTTGATCAAAAAGCGATTCAATCCTGCCACGCCAAACAAGAATTGGCTAGGAGCACTCCCTCCACAGAAGGGAGAGGAAAAACACAGAGTTGGGTCGCAAGCAAACTGTTTGGCTAGATCAGAATCCTAGTTGGCTGTTTGTGATTGGTTTTGGTTTCGATTTCCTAAGTGTAAGGTAGTTATAAGCATAGGTTTTGGTTTGCTCCCATAGGCCACATTGGCATTAGGGGCACCTGGGTCTAGCCTCCTTGTTTAATTAATATAACCAAACCTGACCCAGTTTTCCTGGAAGCATTCAGTGCAGCCTTCAGGAGTCCTCAGGTAAGGGCAGATCTCCTTGTTTTAATTAACATCCTGAGAAGCATTTAAACTCAGACTTCATGTGCAGCTTTTTCTTACAGATGAACGGCATCTTGGCCTTTCATTCCGCAGAGATCAAAGCAGCAACTGTTTCCTTCTCTTTTACAGGGTGTACGTCATATTCTTTTTTTATCTTATTAGGTTTCTTTGCTATGTTGACACTAATGGGTTTTTTTAAATATAATTTTTTTAAGGTTATTTGGTTTATTTTTTTAAATTGGGAGGAAAATAATCTTGTGACTTAAAATCCTCAGTGGAGTGCAAGCCTTGTTTTTCTGATTTTAGCTATCTTTATTTCTTGCCTCCTTCTATTTAATACTGGTTTACTTTGTTTGCAATTCTATTGCTTCTAAGGTGAAAACGATCTTTCTTAGCTCTTCATTAGCTACATTACACAATTTTGTATATAGTTTTGCTATCATTCAGTTAGAATTATTTTCCATTTTTTTATATTTTCTTCATTAACTCATATATAATGTAGAAGGGTTGCTTAATTTATGGGGTTTTTATCATGATTTTCTAGATCTCACTGTAGTTAAATTTTAATTTAATTAGGTTATGGTTGGAGAACATATTTTCAGATATTTTAAAAATAAATTGTGACTTATTTGTGGCCCAATTTTTGGTCTCATAGTTAATGTTCTTGTGAAATGATTTATTCTATAAGGATCAGCTGTAGTGTTCTGTAAATATCAACTAAGTAAGGTTGGTTGATAGTGTTGTTTCAGTCTTCTATATCCTTACTGATAATTGATCTATCAGTTATCAGAATAAAATATTAAAATTATCCATGATTTTGTATTCATTTGTTTTTTCCTTTAGTTCTCTGTTTGTATTTGTGTTTTGAATCTCTGTGCATACATATTTACAGTTTCCATGGATCCCTGATATAGTAACCCTTTTATAATTAAAATGTATTCCTTTTTATCTCTTTAAATACTCTGACCTGATGTCTGTTTAGTTTCTTTTTGTATATGCTTATTGTTTGTATGGCTTATCTTTTTACATCCATTACTGTTTGACCTGAATTTATCTATATTTAAAGTGTGTCTTTTATAAAATAATATATACTGTTTTATGGCTTTTTGTCTGGTATAACAACCTCTAGAACATATTGACATGCTTTGTTCATTTACATTTTATTATTATTATTGATATAATCTGTTTTATGCCTACCATCTTACTTATTTTTAATTTTCCATCTGATCTGTGTTCCTCTTTTCTGCCATTCATATGCTCTTCAGGCTAATAAAATTTTGGGGGGAGTATTCCATTTTAATTACTCTGCTGGCTTTTGACCTATACTGTTTCCCATCATTTTCTCAGTGTTTACTATAGAATTATAATACGTATCTTAATTACAGTCTACTTAGAGATAATATTGTTCTACTGTTCGTAAAATGTAAAAATTTCCCAACTGCATAATAATTGTATATATTATCCTCCTGTTCTTTGTGTATTTTTTTATATAACTTGTTTTTCCATGTATTATAAAATCATCAGTATGTTTTTTTATTAAACAGTAACTCTCTTTTAAAGAAGAAAAATAATTATAAAAAGATTATCTTTACTTAATCAAACATTTACTATTTCTGGTGTTCTTTACTTTTCCCTACTGATTAGTTTATAATTTAAAAAAAATATTTTCTTCAGACTATTTAAAATTTGTTTCTTAACCTAAAGAATGATATTTTAGCATGTCTTTTATTTTTATTCATTTTATTTTATTTTTTATTAAGTAAGAAGTCAGAAAGCAGAGACAGACTCCTGCATGGTGGGCCCGGGATCCATCTGGCAAGCTCCCTACTGAGGGATGCTCTGCCCATCTAGGACCACTGCTCTATTGCTCAGTAACCAAGCTATTTTTAGTGCCTGAGGCGAGGCCATGGAACCATCCTCAGTTTCTGGGGCCAACTTGCTCAAACCAAGCCATGGTTGTTGGAAAGGAAGAAAGAGACAGACGGAGAGACAGAAATAGAAGGGGGAGGGGAGGAGAAGCAGATGGTTGCTTCTCTGTGTTCCCTGACCAGGAATTGAACCTGGGACTTCCACATACTGGGCCAATGTTCTACTGCTGATCCAACCAGCCAGGGTTTACCATGTCTTTTAGAGTGAGTTTGCTGATACTCAGTTATGTTTATTCAACTATTTGTATTTTATACTGACATTGATTTTAGGTATACTATTTATTTTCCTTTCAACCGTAAAGATTTTGTTCCACTGTATCCTTGATCCTAGTGTTTCTGATGAAACATTAATTGTCATTTGTATACAATGCATTATCTTAAGCTGGTTTTAAGATATTATTTTTAAGTATTGTTTACAATAGTTAAATTACTTTATTACGGGGTAGGACATTTTATTGACCTATTTGGGCTTAGCTGAGCTTCTTATATTTGTAGGTTGATGTTTTTCAACAAATTTCAGAAAGTTTTGGACATTATTTCTTAAAATATTTGTAATGCTCCATTTTCTCTTTTATTTTTCCCCAGGGCTCCAATGAATCTAGGTTAAACTGGTTGATATTTTTCCATAAATTGCCAAGGTTCTCTTTATTATTATTTTTTCCCTGTATATTATTCAGATGATCTCTTTATGTTCATTAATCATTTGTTCTTCAGACTCCAGTCTACAGTTGAACTCATTCCTTAAATGTTTGTTTTAGATATATATCTATAATTTAGATTTCCAGTATATTTGTTCAGTCTTTTAAAAAAATAGTTTCCATTTTTTTGATGAGATTTCCCTCTGTTCACTTATCAGGTCCACATTAAAAAATCTGGAGCTTATTTATCATAACTGTTTCAATTATCATTGTCTGATAATTTTCACATCTGGATTTTCTTACTGAAGTTAATAAAGTCCACTGAGCCCTGGTAGGGGATGGTGACATCACTGCTCCATACAGTCATTCAGGAAGCCAGGTGATGAAATCTCTGCCATTCTCAACCTGTGGTGCTATGATCCCTTTGGTTCTCATGATCTGCTGCTGGATTTTCTGTGTCCCATCAGCGGACAGGAAAAAAGAATGGAAGAATATGTATATTTTTATAATTCAAGTCTAGAAGTAGTGTACCTGACCTTTTCATACAATTCAGTGGTTGAGATTTCTTCACAGAAAGCTATGAATAGAGGAAAGAAATATAGTCTAACCCAGGACCCAGGATGGAAATGCAATAATAAACAACATGTCATTTTTTGAAATAGCCCATTCTTCAGCAAATAACTACTCATTTCACCGTCTATTTATAATTAGAACACAGTCAACCTCTTCTCTAAGGGAGACGGTTCACAATTGCAATCAATGTATCTACCTCAAAGTTCACAATATCCAGATGATGTACAGTTTTTAATTCTCTTTTAGACACTTGATGGTCATTCATTATAGGAAATAAAATTAATTCACCTCTGTTCTTCACATCTTTGAACACACACACAATTTTTAATGCAATGAAACTTATATAAAAGAATAAAATTGAAGATCCTCAAATTAAAATACATAGTAATTTTGAAATTCCTTTTGGTGGATGGCATTAAATTTCCTTCCTTAAAGAAAAAGGAAGCCTTTGATTACACCCTGATTATACTTTGAGAAAACAACTGTTTCATTATTGTTCATATTACTCCAATTTATTCTTGTGTCCATTATTTATTGTGACCATGACTGAAATGCATGTTGAGAGGCATTCTTCTTTGAGAGCTATATAGTGTTTCAGCTATTTCCATGGACAGATTTTTTTCCAGTAATACTTTAAAATTAGTCAAAGACATTTTATCATGAGCTTACAGTTTTGTTAGTATATACTGCTCTCAAAAACTTAGTATGTTCTGTTCTATCTGCTTCCAGCTGGTTGCACATGACAGAAAACACAATCAAACTTATTTCTTAGATATAATTCTCAAACCTGGTTATTACCATTACTATCATTATTATTATTTTCTTCCTGAATCCCTTACTCTGTCTCAATTTAAGAAAGAGAACCATAAGGCAATCTGATATAATAGACTTGATTGGAGAGACTAAATCCTTAAACTGAACTTGGCTGATAGAGTCTTTTCCTCTTAAAAATTTTTCTTGGCTTGCTATTGAATGAAAATATGTGTCCTCCAAAAACTTTATATGTTGAAATTTTAATGCCCAATGTGATACTAAAATATGAAGCCTTCAGGGGTTATTACATCATGAGGATAGAGTGCTCATGAATGAGATTGTGCCTCCATGAAAGAGGACACAGAGACCTCACTTGATCCTTCAACCATAGGAGAATACTTCAAGAAGATAGCCGTCTCTGAAGTGGACTCTCGTCAGACACCAAATCTACTGGCAAATTGGTCATAGACTACTAGTCTTCAGAATTATGGAAACAAATTTTTGTTGTTTATATGTCACCCAGTGTATGGAATTCTGTTATAGCAGCCTGAAAGGACTAAAGAGAAATTGATACCTAAAAGTGGAGGTGCTTCTCTAACAAAAAGCTAAATATGTGGAAGTAGCTCTGAAACTTGGTAATAGGTAGAACCTTGAAAAGTTTTGAGGTCCATGCTAGAAAAAGCCTACATTGCCATGAACAGAGTTTTATAAGCAATGCTGGTGAAAGCTGAGAAAGAAAAAACTGTAGAGAAAGCCTCAGTCTTATTAGAGAATACCTAAGTAATCCTGAATAATATTGGCAGAAATATGGATGATGTGGGGCAAACCAATATGTTTCAAATTTGCTCGCTTATATTTTGCAGGGCAGCACTGTGTGTGTAGTTTATGGAAGGCTGTGGATACTTGCCCTCAGGATGGCAGATTGTGAATAGCGGATTGCCTTCTTCTGGTTGGGAGGAGCCATTGTTTGCTATTTGCTGGAGAAGGTTTTTTTGTTTTCCTCCAGCCTGTTTTTCTGGAAAGTGCAAAGAGAGAGAGGCGGGGGCAGCAGGAAGTGCTGAGGGGCTTGGGAGCCCTGAGATTTTGCCCCAACATGTTTGGCTGGCAGTGCTGAGTCTAGTGGGGGCCTGAGAGTCCAGGAGAGTCTGGAAAATGAGTTGGGGCTTTGGGAGGCCTGAGTGAGAAGAAAGCGGTCTTTCCTGCCAGTTTGCTCATCTGCTGTTACAAGACTTTAATATATGGAATGGCCCACCATTCTGCAGATTCACAGTTTCTTTATCATCTGCCTGAACCCAATGTGAACCTGAATGGCCATGGCGGTGGCCACTGGCCTTACATCTAGCATAGTTGGCAGGATTTGGATCAGATTGGTATGGAGCCGCAACCACCCTTGAGGAGTGGGGTAGAAGACTGCTCCTTGTTCCTTAGTGTATGGTTCTCCATGGCTCTTCTTATGGAAACTGTTGGCTGGCTGTTTTTTACAATCCTGCAAGAGGAAATTGAGAACTGAGGTCAAGAGTGAACTGCAAACTGAATTGCAGCAATTTCCTGAACTGGAATGGTCACAAGAAAGAGCTGCAGAGCTGAGAACTGCAGGTACAGCACGTAGAACTAGAAAGGTCTCTGGAGATGGAGGCCAAATGGGTTCGTAAGTTGCAGTTTGTCATGGAAGTTGAATGTTGGCAGTGGCAGTTGTTGAAGGAATAACTGTGGCTTCAGCTTTAGGTAGAGAGCTGGCAGCTGCAATAGCTGAAGATGAAGCTGTGCCAGCAGAGTGGCTCTGAGTCAGCAGGAGCAGGTGTTTCCAGCTCCTTTCTGAAGATGAGGAAACTCAGGCTAAAGCTGCTGTTTGCAGACTCCAGAAGGGAAAAACCCAGAAACAGAGTACCTACTAAGCCCCTGGTAGGATTGCTGTGATTCTGGGACATAAGCATTGATGACATCATGCTCTCCAGAGCAGAGGTGAGAGATTGGTCACCATTGCCACATTCTCCTCCATGGGGCAGTGTCTTCAGAGCTGATATGACCACAGGGATGAGGAGAGCGGCCTGAGGCCCTAGGTGAAACTAGTTGCCTGTAATGGATCTTTACCTTGGAGATTTGCACAGACAACTGGGCTGTCTATTGCGTACTGACTCTTGGACTGTGACCAAAGGGGAGCATCAGCTCCCTTGTTGGATGGACATGCCACTTTTGGACAGTATGAGAGACCCTGATGAGGGGGACCAGCTCTGGTGGAGGCCCTCCTGCATCGGGCAGCTCCCATTCAGTTGCAGATATGTACCAAGGACACTTTAAGGTTTCCACAAACACAGCCCTGAGGCCTTTCCACCTACGGTGGAGTAGGAGACAGAGATGGTCCTTCAGTTTGTGCCTTGGGCAGAGTGCTCAGGGAGACATTGTGAAGGGCACCTTTGTAATTGTTGCAATTGTATAACTTGTGCTGTTGCTCTAGTTTGTTTGTTTATATAATGTACCTCATTCTTTGCACAGGGATACCTGTGGTGTAATTGTGAAGTGAACAAAAGGGGTGGAATGTTGGGTAAACAAGTGTTTTTTTTAGGTTTGCTCACTTGTATTGGGGCAGTACCTTGTATGTATAGTCTATGGAAGGCTGCGGATGCTTGCCCTTATGGTGGCAGATTCCAAATTATGGATTGCCTGTCTTCTGGTAGAGGCCATTTTTTGCTATTGTTTGCTGGAGAAGGTTTTATTCCTCCAGCCTGTTTTTCTAGAGAGTGCAGAGAGCGAGAGAGAGAGAGAGAGAGAGAGAGAGAGAGAGAGAGAGTGCAGAGGGCCTTGGGAGCCTTGCTGAGCTTGGTGGTAGAGTGCAGAAAGAAAGAGAAAGGGAAAGAGAGCTGAGGGGCTTGGGAGCCCAGATACTTTGGTTGGGTCTGTTTGACTGAGCTCTGCTGAGGCTGGTGGGGCCTGAAAGTCTGGAGGGAGAGTCCAGAGAATGAGTCGGGACATTGGGAGCCCTGGGTGAGAGTGAAGCGGTCTTCCCTGCCTGTTTGTTTGCCCCCCATTACAAGAATTTAATAAATGGAATAGCCCATCATCTTCTGGCTCCACAGTTCCTTTACCTTTTGCCTGCATCCAGTGTGAATCTGCATGGCCACTTGCCTTAGAGATGGTAAAGGCCATTCAGTGAGGTCTTTGATGGAAATGAGCGACATGCTATTGGCAACTAGTGGTAAGGCAATCCTTGTTATACAGTGATAAAGAACTTGACTGGATTGTGTTTGGCTTCTAGTGTCTTACAGAATGTAGAAATAACAAGTGATGAAATTGGATATTTAGCTGAAGAAATTTTTAAGAAAAGTGTTGATGATACAGCTTAACTTCTCTTGATTGCTTATAATAAAGTGTCAGAGGATAAAAAACCAAAGGTATAATTAAGTTCAAATGAAACAGAATTTTAAGAGTTGAAAAATCCTCAGTCTATCCATATTGCAGAAATGAGAAAGCATGTTCAGAAGGGAATGCTAAGTGTGTGTCCAGGCAACCATTTGATGAAGAGATTAGTGAGTATGTGAACTATGGGCCTAAGTAGCTGTCTCAGTGGAAGCCAAATTGTGTTCTTCAGAACAAAGGAAGAATTTCCAAAAGGTGATCCAGAGATTATTAAGATTGCCTCTTCAATTTCAAAAGAAAGGATCATCGCCTCACTTGTAGGTAACCTTTGGTAAAACGAGTGAGGTTAGGACCACCCAAAATCATGGAGCATGACCACCCAGAATCTTGGTATCCAGTCCTTACCCTGCTGAGTTGCAGGGATAGGATGCCTTCCCCAGTAGATTCAGAAGGCAAGTACCAGTCCTTCCATTGTATCTGGAAGGCAGATCTTTACCCCAGTACACTTGGAATGGCGGACAGAGAATCAAGCCAAAAAAGATTATTTTTGAAACTTAAGATCTCATGGAGTTTGTCTTATAGTTTGGACTTATTTTGACCTGGATTCTTCTTTCTTACATCTCCCTTTTAGAATAGGAATATCTGTTTTATACCTATTGAACCATTGTATTTAAAAAGCACATAACTTGTTTGGTTTCACAGGTTCACAGATGGAGAGGAATTTGCCTAAGGATGAATTTTACTCGTATCTGATTTAGATCATATTTACATTTATTCATTTTTTTTTAGAAAGGAGAGGGGGGAGAGAGAGAGAGAGGAGAGACAGAGAGAGAGAAGGGGGGAGGAGCTGGAAGCATCAACTCCCATATGTGCCTTGACCAGGTAAGCCCAGGGTTTTGAACCGGCGACCTCAGCATTTCCAGGTCGACGCTTTATCCACTGTGCCACCACAGGTCAGGCTGATTTAGATCATATTTAGATGAGACTTTGGATTTTAGATTTTAGAGTTGATACTAGATTAAGACTTTTAGGGCCATTGGGATGTAATATGTTTTCCATGCAAGAGGACAATGAATTTGTAGGGCTAGTGTGGACTACTATAGGCTGAATATTTGTGTCTCCTGCTCAAATTTATGAGTTGAATTTCTAACCCCAAAGATAAAGTATTAGGAGGTAGGCCCTCTGGAGTTGTATAAATCATGAGGATAATGCCCTCATAAGTGGGATAGTGTCCCTATAAAAGCGACCACAGAGAGATACTTTGTCCCATCCTCCATATGAAGAAAGAGCAAGAAGACAGCCATTTTAAACCAGGAAGAGAACTTTGACCAGGTGTAAGGCAGGAGGTCCAGACTCAAATAATTGGTCTGGGATTGTTGTGGGCTCTCAAGGAAAGAACAAGGAAGATAAGATGGAGCAGACACAGTCTTTATTACTTACATACAAGAGCAGCAGAGATGACGACCAGTTGTTCAATGTTCTGCAACCCCATGCAGTTTAAATAGCTAAGCCCTGGGCAGTTACTCAAGCAAAATTTTTGTCTATATGCAAGCAAGCATGTGCCATATTTCCCCATGCATAAAACATTGTCATATATAAGACACACCTAATTTTGGGGCCTAAAATTTGAAAAATGTATTAAATAAAGTTATTAAAATTGAGTTTTATTCTTCAGAAAACTCATACAACTCCTCATCACTGTCCAAACTCCCATCCATTAGCTTGTCCTCATCTGTGTTTGACGATGAATCACTGCCTTCATATATTGCCTCGTCCTCAGTTCCATATATGGCATTTGAAATGCCACACTTCTTTTGTGGCTTATTTTTAAATTCTGAGTTCTTTCTGTTGATTATGTCTATTTTTATGCCAATACCATACTCTCTTGATTACTGTAGTTTTTTTTTTTTTTTTTTTTTTTAAGAGAGGAGAGAGAGAGGGAGAGAGAGAGACAGAGAGAAGGGGGAGGAGCTGGAAGCATCAACTCCCATATGTGCCTTGATCAGGCAAGCCCAGGGTTTCGAACCAGCGACCTCAGCATTTCCAGGTCAACGCTTTATCCACTGCGCCACCACAGGTCAGACTTCTTAAATGACTTGACAATGATCTCAATCTTAAGATTATTCCAGGTACAAACTTCTCCTACAGTTGGTTTCTTCACTCTTCCTACTAGTGTCAAATTTCCCCAGAAGATTTCATCCATGGGCTCTGTTCATCTCTCATGGCAGCTTTGAAGGGCTTGTTAATGCTGACATCAAGTGGTTGGAGCTGGGATGTCAAGCCTCCAGGTATGACAGCAAGTTTTCCTTTTTGCTCTGCAGCATTCTTCTGTATTTTTTGTTATGTGTGCCCTGAACTGATCAAGCACCAATAGGGCAGGTTTGCAGAGGAGCCTACCTGGTTTCCTCCTCCAAACTTTCTCAAACCAGATCTTCATCACATCCTGATCCATTCAACCCTGTCATGTACATGGACAATCACTCCTTGAGGAATGTCTTCTTTTGGCATTGTGCTTTGCATTTGAAAATTAGCATAGGAGGCAGCTTGGTTCTATTGGTACAACAAACTAGAACAACTAAAATGGCTATTTTCATGTCCACTTGTCTTCAGAGTTACAGTTTTCACCCCCTTCTTATCAACAGTTCTGTTACTTGGGACATCAAATTGAAGGGAGACCTTGTCCATATTTGCAATCTGTCCCAACTCAAACTGATGTGTCTTCCGACACTGAATAACAAAATGATGAAATTCAAGGGCCTTCTGCTCATAGCGTTCAGGCAACTTTGGTGCATGTACACATGCTTAGTCCATATTGTTTCATGAACCTGAAACACCAATTGTGTCCTCCTTTGAAACCAGTAACTTCTTTTTCATCAGCAGCTTTTCTTGCCTCACGCTTAACCATCTTTTTGGACACAAAAATTCCAATTGCCCTTTGCTCTTCAATCTATATCTTTAATTTTCTCTCTGTATCAGGGCATTTTCCTGACTTACCTTTCATGGCCTTCTTCTGCTGTGGCATTTTCCGTAGGGTTTCTTCTCATAGCCAGTCTCAGATTGACTTCTCAATTGGAGGAGGACCAAACTTATGTTCAGCAGCATGATTTCCATCCACTTTTGCAAACTGAACCACTTTTAACTTCAATTCAGCACTGCACAAAAATCTTGTCTGAACCTTTTCTGGGTAGAGCTGGTAAAATGTAACCTACCATAATATACCAGTAACAAGTATGAAACAATGAGCGCAAAGACAACAAATGCGAAAAAGCAGAAAATGCAAGTAAAAAAAACCCCTACAACAATTAACACAAAAACAAGTGCAAAAAAGCAAGAAATGCAAGTTAAAAAAAAACCTACAATCACTGTATAAGATGAACCCAGTTTTTAGACCCCAAATTTTTTGAAAAAGTGTGCATCTTATACATGGGGAAATATGGTAAGTAGGAGATAAGGGGACGGACATGCACCTGTTCTGAATTGCCCTTCCTTGGTACATATCTGGTGACTCATTTCCATTGTTCTTAATAAAACCTTAGTTTCAGTTTAATTACCCTTTATCTCATGGCCCGAGGTCAGGATCTGTGACCTCCCGACTTGGCTGAGGAGGGGGAAAGGCCATCCAGTATCAACCCTACACCAGGCACTGAATCTACTGGTATCTTGGTCTTTGACTTCTCAGCCTCCAGAAATCGGAGAAATAAATTTGTTGTGGGTAAGCCACTCAGTCTATGACATTTTGTTACAGTGTCTGACACAAAATAAGACATAGCTTCCTTTTGTACTGTTTAGGATCTAAAACACTTTTTTATTCCTACTCCTGCAAAGCTGAAAAAAAAATGAACTCCATTAAAATGTGTCCATAAAGTCATGGTGCGCTTTTGACTGGTCACAGAAAAGCAACAAAAGATGATAGAAATGTGAAATCTGCACCAAATGAAAGGAAAACTCTCCCAGTTTCATACCTATTCAGTGCAGTTTGTCTATGTGGGCTCACACACAGATTTTTTAAGGCTCCTTAGGTAGCTATCCTGTATAGCCTCTACAGACTCGTCACTGACTGATGGCCTACCAGAACAGGGTTTCTCCACCAAACTGCCGGTTTACTTCAACTGCTTATCCCACCGAGTAATGTTATTTCTATGTGGTGGCACTTCATTATAAATGTGCCGATATTCACATTGCACTTTGGTCACAGATTCAAATTTAGTGAGCCACAGAATACACTGAACTTTCCTCTGTACTGTCCACATCTTGACTAGCGTGGTCGTGGACTGCTCTGCTGTATACATGATGTTACGTCATCATCTGTGCATGCGCACATGCTGCCATATCATCCTACAGAAACTAGGAGGGTTTTCCTTTTATTTGGTGCAGATTCACATTTCTATCATCTTTTGTTGCTTTCCTGTGACTGGTCATGTAAAGCCAGTATCCAAGGCCATCATCACAGCAGCCTGGCCCATGCAGGTTTGCATTGGATTTGGACAGTCGGTAAAGAAACAACAGAGCCAAAAACTGGTGGGCCATCATCTTTAATCCTAGCTTGCACTGAGCGGGCAAGTAAAAACACACACTGGGCTCCAAAACCCACTCATTCAGTGCTCACAAAACTACTGACTTATCTGAGTTTCCTAGAATCAAAGGTTTCTAGCTCACCAGACTTATTCACCTCTGTTCCCCATCTCCTTCCTACTCTCTGCACAAACTCTGCACAAACTGGCTTTTCCTTTAGCACTCCGCCATCTTGGCTGCTTCTCCTGGCCTCCTCCATGTGGCCTTTCTCTGCTCTCCTCTCTGCTCTCTCCTCTAATGCTAATCTCAGGAACCGAGAGAGCAAGCTCCGGTTCTGCCCCCATTTTATAGTGTAGAAATAAAAACCTTTAGTCCAGTGTACAAAATAGAAAAGTCTCAAATACAAAGTCACATATCTGAGGCATGATAGGATTGTACCACCCCACATCAAAAAGGGTGGGAAAGGCTTAGTCCCAAAACCAAGCATCAGGGTACAAGGATCCTGCCTGCCCATAGCCCACCCCCAACACACATTAATATCACCTGGGTGATGGGCTTCCAGGTGGGCAGTGCCATCTTTAACAAAGTGAGCATAATATATTTTATCTGCCCAACAGGTTAAAAGTGCACCATGACTTTAAGGACACACTATTTTCTTACTATTTTGTTTCTAACCTAAGCAATTTCCACACATGCTTTTCTTTACTTCTAATAACTACTGACCCATCAAACCAGTGTCATGTGTCCAGAATTTTGTTGCAGTATTACCTGTATTAAAAAAAATGAGGGTCTGTTGTAAAGCCAGTAGCTGCAGCCCCCATCACAGCCACCTGGTCTGTGTAGGTTCACATTTGATTCAGACAGACGGTAATGGAACAACAGAGCCAAGAACTGGTGGGCCATTAGCTTTAATCCTAGCTTGCACCCAGCAGGCAAGTAAAAACACATACTGGGCTCCAAAACCCATTCATTAAGTGCTCACAAAGCTACTGACTTATCCGAGTTTCCTAGAATCAAAGTTTTCTAGCTCACCAGCTTTATTCACCTCTGTTCCCCATCTTCTTCTCTCTGCACAAACTCTGCACAAACTGGCTTCTCTCCTCCATGTGGCCTTCCTCTGCTCGCTCCCAGCATGGGCTCCTCTGCCCCATTTCATAGTGTAGAAATCAAAACCTTTAATCCCATATACAAACAAGGAAGTCTCTGATACAAAGTCACTTAGGGTGGGAAAGCCTTAGTTTTAAAACTGTTATAGTTTTAAAACTATAATGACTGCCTGCTTACAGCCCTGTCCCCTGCACCCAATGCAAACTATAAGTGAACAAACATATATATCATATAACATTCCACCCCTTTTGCTTTCTTCACAATCTAAAGCACAGATATTTCTGCACAAGGAAATTAGGCACATTACACAAATTATAACAACAGGACAAATTATACAATTTTAACAATTACAAAGATATACTTCACCAGTCTCTGAGCACTTTGCCAAAAGCGCAAAATGTCCTTGGCCTTCTTTCTAGTCATAGAAACAGCTTCCCGGGGCAAGGGAAGGGCCTCCAGCAAAGCTGCCCCCCACCCCCATCAGGGTATTTCACATTGTGTAAAATCTGTAAGTCCATCTAACAGGGGAGCCAGTGTCCACTCCCGTTGTAGTCCAGGAAATCAGTCCACGCATATGAGGCCTCAACCACCCCCCTTATCTCTGCCATTCTGGCAGGTCTTACACTGTCCCAAAGAGGAGCACATGGAAATGGCAGTAAGCATTTTCATCTCTGCTCCAGAGAGCATGATGGCATTCACCCCTATGTCCCATAATCGCAGACCTACCAGGGGCATAGTAGGTACTCCTTGCTACTGGGTTCTCACCTTCTAGAGACTGCAGATCGCAACTCCAGCCCAATTCTCCTCATCCTCCAAAGAGGAACTGGGAACACCAGCTCCTGCTGCTAGACTTGAACCCTAGGCTGCCACTGCCTTCTGCTCCATGGGCCTTGCAGCCCCGGTCTCAGCCCCAGCATCTGGCCGCAGCTGGCTCTCTACAACGTCCAGGGCAATCTGCAACTCAGGAACCTGTGATTTGTTCTCCAGCCGCTGCTCCATTTGCAAGCAAATTTTGTGAACCTGGTCGGCCTCCTCCAGTGCTTGATCCAGCTCCAGGGTCGGCATCTCTTTCTCTCACATTTGTTCCAGCTCTTTCCACTGCTCGGTGTGCAGGTCCTGGGCAAACTCTTCCACAGAGCTCTCGGTTTCCTCACACATGGCTGTAAAAGTCAGCCAGCCTATGGTCCCCAAAAGGACAGCCATGGGGAACCATAACAGCAGCCAGTCCTCTCCTCCACTGCTCAAAGGTGGTGGTGGCTCCATACCGAACTGTATCGAATCCTGCAACAGACTACACCAAATGTAAGGCCAGAGCCACCATCGTGGCCATTCACATGCAGGTTCAAATTTGATTAGGACAGACGGTAATGGAACAACAGAGCCAAGAACTGGTGGGCCATTAGCTTTAATCCTAGCTTGCACCCAGTGGGCAAGAAGTACACACAGTGGGAAAACACTTCCCTTTCCATTCAGGGCTCCCAAAGCCACTGACTTATCTGAGTTTCCTAGAATTAAAAGTTTGTACCTCACCAGCCTTATTCACCTCTGTTCCCCATCTCCTTCTCTCTGCGCAAACTCTGCACTAACTGGCTTCTCCTTCAGCACTCCGCCATCTTGGCTACTTCTCTTTTCCTCCATGTGGCCTTTCTCTTCTCTCCCCCAGCATGGGCTCCTCTGCCCCATTTTATAGTGTAGAAATAAAAATCTTTAATCCAATATACAAACAAGGAAGTCTCTGATACAAAGTCACTTAGGCTATAATGACACTGCCTGCTTACAGCCTGTCCCCCACACCCAATGCAAACTATAAGCGAGCAAACATATATATCATATTTACAAACTTATTTGACCAACATCTGTAATTTAGGGAATTAGTGCTAGCTACTGTAACAGATAAATTCCCAAATTTCAGTGGCTTAATGCAATAAAATTTTAATTCCTGCTCACAATAAGTCAGTGTGTACAGTGGAGAAAACTCAATTTATTTATAAGTACCCATATTGGCAGAGATTGACAGCTCAGCTTCACCATATTTGGCAAACAACTAGCTTATCTCTGCCAGTTTTCTTTCTGAAATGCAAATCTAATCACATAATTTTCCCTGTTGTAATCCCTACTATGAAGCTCTTATTACATTGAGAATAAAATTCAAACTTCTTCACATGTCATAAAAAAAACCCAACTTTATTTGTTTTGAACTCTTCTACCTCTCACACAAAGTGTATACCCAGGAGTATAGAGCTACTTCAATGTACCTGCAGATTTAATCTTTTTTTCTTATCATATAATGTTTCCTCCTTTTGGAATCCTCCCTCCTCCATTACTATTAGGCACTGTCATATTCATTCTAAAAAGTCCAGCTCAACGTTACCTCTTCTTAATGGCTTCTCCAAAATGCCCATCTAAAAGAGATAATCAACTCTCTTTTGTGTTATATCATTTGTTTTTATATTTTATTTATTTATTTTTAGTGAAAGAGAGACAGACAGGGACAGGCAGACAGGAAGGGAGAGAGACAAGAAGCATCAACTTATAGTTGCAGCACTTGTGATTGATTGCTTTCTCATATGTGCCTTGACTGGAGGGCTTTGGCTGAGCCAGTGTTGCCTGACTCAAACCAGTGACCTTGGGTTCAAGCTGGAAACCATGATGTCATGTCTACCATCTTATACTCAAGCCAGTGACCATGTGCTCAAGCCGTTGACCTTGGAGATTCAAACGTAGGTCCTCAGCATCCCAGGTTGATGTCCTATCCTACTGGTCAAGCTCTTTTGTATTATAGCTTTAAGTTAGTTGTGGTTTTATATTTAACATGATGCATTCTCTACATTTTTATAATCTTATTCAACTTTGTAAAATTATGTTTTTCTCAATATCTAGCACAGTGCTGACAGTGAAAAACCAAAGAGCTCTTTATTGAAATACATTGTAATTTTAGAATGTTCTAAAACACATTATAGCAGCAATATTTTGCATTAAAAGTTGGTTATTTTGCATTAAAATTTTTAGTCTTTTTAAGTCCTATGAATTAAAATTACTGTGATCCTCAGAGTCTCTAGGTCTCTAAATATAATTGTTTGTATTTTATCTGACTTCATGATAATTTTTCTTTGAATACAATTCCGTTTTCTTGTTTTTTTTTTCTGAATACAGAGGCTTCTCTGTTTCTTCTTACAATTTGCTTTATTTATCTAGAAAATGGTAAAATTCAAACCTGTATACATCATGGTAGATATTTGGCTATGCAGTACATTTTCACATGATTTTGAAGCATTTCTTTTGCCTGCTTCATACAAGTTACTTAAAGTTCCAAATAGGGCTGGGTCAGGGAGATTTAACTGTGTTTGAATTAATTTAATTTCAGAAACACATTAATGTGGCTTCTACAAAGTATAAAGAACTATGCTCAATTTTTAGAGGAATAAAACTAAATAAGACATTCTTTCCCTGCCTTCACATAGCTGTCATGGAGACCTTTGCATGAGAGGCTCATAGTGAAAGAGTGCTCAGTCTTTGGTGTTTTCTGTGATGATTTTCTGCAGTTTATACTTTTTTCTCATCTCAAAAATATTCATTATGGATAGTGATGTCAGAGAAATGGCAACATGAGAGATACTCCTGATCTTTCTCCTTGAAATTTCAACAAATTCTACAACTATATACTGAGAAAAAAGCCCGGATGAACCTGGAATATGTACACACCATACAGACAAAAGTAGGATTGCATGAGAAGGCAGGCCACAGATAGAATCTGCTCATGGGGGAAAAAACCTGGAGGACTGAGTTTTTCTCTTTCCTCACTGATCTGAGGGAGAGAGGCACTTTTAGTATGGGCTTTGTCTCAGAGCCAGGAGAAGAGGAGAGACTGAGGTGAAGGAGGTGAAATAATGCCAGCAACCAAGAACGGGAGCAGGGCTGTTTCTGGCATCTGCCGCACCCGTTCGTGATTGCAAGTGCTGGGTGCACACAACGTCTGTGCAGTGCATGAAGCCTGTGGCGCACTCCCAAGAACTGCAGGAATAGATCATGGAGATTGGCCCATAAGGTGCTCAGGAGCACTTGATCTGACTGCAGGGTCCCAATGAGTTTGAACTGCCTGGCACAGAGGTGCGTTCCAGCCTGCATGGCCCTTGGAACTTAGCCTGTGTGGTGTAGAGGCACACTTGATCTGCAATCTGCACCTCACTGGCTCCAGAAGCTTGGGCACTGGCTCACAGTGGGATATGGCTCTTTCCCTGCCCAGGGCTATGCTTTGAGTGGTATTGGAGGAGGTACCAGGCTGTGTCACCTCAGCCTCCCAGGCTCCACATTGCTCCCCTTGCTGTGCAAACAGTGGTGGTGACAGATCCTCTTCAGCTGGGTCTCCAGGCTGCTCTCTACTATAAGAGGCAGGGGTGATCTCTACTGAGATGTGAGGAGGGGCACCGTAGGACCCCAAGAGGGCCATCGCTAGAGCCATAAAATTGCAAAACCCTAGAAACAAGCCCCTCCTACCAACACGACTCCGGCCCTTTCTACATCATTACAACAATGACACCTCAGCAGAACTTCCCCCTAAAATCTCACAGAAGCAAATCTTATAGTGAAGTGCCTCCTGCCAGAAAAAAGAATAAGTTACTTCTCAAAACTGGAAAAATGTACTTTTTTTCCTGCTTTTTCTCATTTTTTTGTTCTTTCCTTATTCTTTTTTTTTCCCCACTTAAACTTCATTATCCATAGTTGTTATATTTTTTATTCTTGGTTTTTGCAAGGGTTTAATTTCTTACACTTTCTCTTTTATTTCTTATTTTTTCTCTTCCCTTTTCTTCCCCCCTTTTTTTTCTCTGTTTTTACCCTCTCACTTAAACATCATTTCTCATCAAATTATTATACTTTGGACTCATACTTATTTTTATGGTGTTTTGCATATTTTTTACTTCATTTTTTTCTCCTTTTTTATTTTTTCAGTTTCTACTTGTTATCTGTAGTTTTTGTTTTACTTATAACTACTTATAGAATTTTTATTGTTTCACTGTATTATTTCAATTTTATTTTTTTATTTTAGTTATCTTTTGTTAGTGTTATTAATAATGCCATTCTCAAATGCCATCAAGGAAAAAGAAATCAAATATGGATATATAAGATACATACGTAGCTCAGATAGATGATGAAAAATCTCCAGAAAAAACCTCAGTTACATGTAAACCTTGGAGTTAAATGACAGAGAATTTAAAACTAAAGTTCCAAAAATACTCAATAAGATACAAGAAAACACTGAAAGTCAATTAGGTTAGCTAAAAAAACAAACAAACAACCCCCCCCCCAACTTAATGAACAAAAAGAGTACTTCACCAAGAAAATTGAAACTATAAAAAGGAACCAAAAAGAGCTGAAGAACTTAATATGTAAATTGAAAAATATTGAAAAATGAGGCAACAAGCTTAGCTAGTAGAACAGGCCAGACAGAGGAGAGAATTAGTGACATTGAAGACAGGCAACTAGATATACTACAGAAAGAAGAAGAGAGAAACTCATGAATTAAAGAAAAGTGAGAAAGCCCTACAATAATTGTCTGACTCTATCAAAAAGAGCAATATAAGAATAATCGGTAATTGGTATATTAGAAGAAGAGAGGGAAAAGGGAATGGAGAACATATTAAAACAAATAATTGATGAGAACTTCACAAGCCTGTGGAAAGGGTTTGAGCCTCAAATTCAAGAAGTGAACAGAACACTGAGTTACTTTAACCCAAATAGTACTATTCCAAAGCACATCATAATGAAGTTATCACAAGTCAATGACAAAGAAAGAATCCTCAAGGCATCTAGGGAGAAGAAGAATATAACATATAAAGGAAGGCCTCTTAGGCAATAATCATATTTCTCAGCAAAAACTCTACAAGTAAGAAGAGAGTGAACTCCATCATTTAAAGTACTGAAAGAGAGGAACTACCAGTCATAATATTCAATCTATCAAAGTTACCCTTAAAATATGAAGGGGAAATGAAAACATATATAAACATAGAGAAGCTGAGGGAATTTATCATCCAAAAACTCCCACTACAGGTAATACTAAAGGGGGTTATCCAAAAACATACAAAGAACAAAACAAAACAAAATTATAAGAAAAAGCCCCAACAAGACCACAATAAAAACAGGGTAATCTGTGACAACAATAACATAACAGGGGAGAGGATAAAGTTCAGCAGTAGCAAAGGAGATGGAGTGCAGATGCACTCGTGAGATAATGGACTCTAATAAATATGATATTTTTTCTTTTAATAATTTAATGGAAACCATGCTTGAAAATGCTACCACTGAAACACATAGCTTAAAAAAAGAAGAAACAGAGTATAGAAGTATGGAATTCCACCAAGCAAAAACAAATCACAAAAACAAAAAAGAAGAACCAAACAAGACACAAAGCTATCAGAAAGCAATATATAAAATGGCAAAAGAAAATTCTCAAGTCTTAATAATTGCACTAGATGTAAATGGATTGAACTCACCAATAAAGAGGCACAGTGTAGCAAATTAGATCAAGAAACAAAACCCAGCCTGACCAGGTTGTGGCACAGTGAATAAATCATCAGACCAGGACACAAAGGACCCTGAGATTGCCAGCTTGAGCATGGGCTCATCTGGTTTGTGCACAGCTCACCAGCTTGAATCCAAGATTGTTGGCTTAAGCAAGGGGTCACTCAGTTTGCTGTAACCCCATGGTAAAGACACATATGAGAAAGCAGTAAATTAACAAATAAGACATCACAACAGAAAATAGATGCTTCTCAACTCTCTTCCATCCTGTTTGCCCCATCTGTCCCTCTCTCTCTGTCTGTCTCTGTGACACACACAAAAAGAAGCAAAACCCAACTCTATGCTGCATTCAAGAGACATATCTAAGCTACAAGGATAAAAATAGATTCAAAATAAAAGGTTGGAAAACAATTCTTCAAGCAAATACTATCCAAAAAAATTTTGTGTAGTCATACTCATATCTGACAATGCTACCTACAAGACAACAAAGGTAACCAGAGACAAAGATGGTCATTTCATAATAATAAAGGAGACATTTTATCAAGAAGACATAACATTTCTTAATATATATGCACTAAATCAGGGAGCAACAAAATATTTAAGACATCTACTAACTGATCTAAAAATACAAACTGACAAAAATACAATCATACTTGGAGACCTCAAAATACCATCAATAGCTTTAGATCATTCATCCAAAAGATCAATAAAGAAATATCAACCTTAAATGAAACACTGGAACAAATTGACAGAGTAGACATCTAAACGACATTTCATCCCAACATGTCAGAGTATATATTTTTTTCCAGTGTACATGGAACACTCTCAAGAATAGATCATAACTGGGCCACAAAACTAACATGAACAAATTCAGAAATATTAAAATTATACCAAGCATATTCTCTGACCATAAGGCTTTGAAACTAGAATTCAACTGCAAAAATAAGTAAACCCACCAAAATATGGAAATTGAACAACATAATTCTAAAAAATAACTGGGTCAAAGAAGAAATAAAAGAAGAGATCAAAAGATATATACAGACAAATGAAAATGACAACACTACATATCAAAATCTCTAGAATGCAGTGAAAGCAGTAATAAGAGGAAAGTTCATATCATTACAGGCTTATATGAAAAAACAAGAGAGAGCCCAAGTAAACAACCTAACATCACATCTTAAGGAACTAGAAAAAGAACAAAGGCAACCCAAAAACAGCAGAAAAAAGGAAATAATAAAATTTCAAACAGAAATAAGTGAAATAGAGAACAGAAAAACTTTAGAAAAAATTAATACAACAAAAAGCTGGTTCTTTGAAAATATCAACAAGATTGACAAACCCCTGTCAGGACAACCCCTTCCACAGAAAGACTGGTGAGAGAAAGAACACATATCAAGAAAAGCCAAAATGAAAGAAGAAATGATCACAGACATCATAGATATACAATGGATTATTAAAGAATAATATGAAAAACTGTATACCACCAAATTCAACAATCTAGAAGAAATAGATAAATTCCTAGAACAATACAATCTTTTTAGACTGAATCATGAAGAAGTAGAAAGCTTAAATAGACCCATAAGCAGTGAGGAAATAGAAACAACTATCAAAATCTCCCCAAAAATAAAAGCCTGGGGACAGATTGCTATAGTAATGAATTCTACTGAACATTCAAAGATTTGGTTTCTATCCTTCTCAAAGTCTTCCAAAACATTGAAGAAGCAATACTTCCAAACACATTTTATGCAGCCAGTATCACCCTTATTTCAAAACCTGACAAGGACAAAACACACAAAAAAGAAAACTACAGACCAATATCTCTAATGAATACAGATGGTAAAATACTAAACAAAATACTAGCAAATTGAATACAGTAACACATTAAAAAAATAATTCATCATGATCAAGTGGGATTCATCCCAGAAACACAGGGATGGTTCAACATACATAAAATGATTAACAAAATACACCATATCAACAAAAGAAAAAACAAAAAACATGTGATCTTATCAATAGATGCAGAAAAGGCATTTGATAAAATACAACATCTTTTTATGCTTAAAACACTCAGTAAAATGGGTATAGAAGGAAAATATCTCAACATAATAAAGTCCATATATGACAAAGCATCAGCTAACATTATACTAAATGGTAAAAAACTGAAGGTTTTTCCTCGAAAATCAAAAACAAGACAAGGCTGCCCACTCTCTACATTCCTATTCAACATAGGGCTGGAAGTTCTAGCCAGAGAAATGAGATAAGAGAAAGAAATAAAAACCATTCATATTGGGAAAAAATGAAGTAAACGTTTCACTTTTTGCAGATGACATGATCCCATATATAGAAAACTCCAATGACTCCACATAAAGGCTATTAGAAACAATAAACCAATACAGTGCCATCACAGGATACAAAATTCATATACAGAAGTCTATTCCTTTCTTGTATGCCAACAATGAAACTTACTCAAAAAATAATTTTACAGTTGCAACAACAGCAACAACAAAATACCTAGGAATAAACATAACAAAAAATATAAAGGACCTATATACTGAAAACTATTAAGCATTATTAAGGGAAATCAGAAAAGATGCAATGAAATGAAAAAAATATTCCTTGTTCTTGGATAGGAAGAATAAATATAGTTAAAATGTTTATATTACCAAAGCAATACACAAATTTGATGTAATTCCCATTAATATTCCAATGTCATTTTTAAAGAAATGAAACAAGAAATCATTAGTTTTATATGGAACCATAAAAAACCCCAAATAACCAAAGTAATCCTAAGGAAGAAAACAAACAAACAATGAAGCTGTAGACATTACAATACCTGACTTCAAATTATACTACAGAACCATGATAATCAGAACAGCATGGTATTGGCAGAAAAAAACAACATACAAACAAATGGAACAGAATTGAGAGACGAGAAATAAGACGACATGTATAAGGTCAAATCTTCTTTGATAAAGGAGCCAAAAACACACAATGGAGAAAAGGAAGCCTCTTCAATAAATGGTGCTGGGAAAATGGAAAGCCACATGCAAAAGAATAAAACTTGACTACTGTTTGTCTCCTTGCACAAAAATTACATCAAAATGGATCAAAGACCTAAATATAAGATCTGATACAGTAAATTACATAGAAGAAACATAGATACTAAACTCATGAACCTTGGCTGTAGAGAACATTTTATGAGTTTGACCCCAAAGGCAAGGGAAGTAAAGGCAAAGATAAATGAATGGGACTACATCAATCTAAGAAGGTTCTGCATAGCAAAAGAAACTGACAACAAAACAGACAGTCAAATAAATGGGAGATTACACTTTCAAACAACAGCTCAGATAAGAGGTTAATATCCACAATATATAAATAGCTCACAAAACTCAGCAACAAAGAAGGAAACAATCCGATAAAAAAATGGGAGGAGGACATAAACAGACACCTTTCCCAAGAAGAAATACAAATACAAATGGCCAAAAGATTTATGAAAAGATGCTCATCTTCACTAGCTATTAGAGAAATGCAAATGAAAACTACAATGAAATACCACCTCACATCTGTTAGATTAGCTATTATCAACAACACAGGTAATAACAAGTGCTGGGGAGGCTGTGGAGAAAAAGGAACCCTTATTCACTGTTGGTGGAAATGTAAATTAGTACAACCATTATGGAAGAAAGTATGGTGGTTCCTCAAAAAATTAAGAATAGAACTACCATATGACCCAGCAATCCCTCTACTGGGTATATACCCCCAAAACTTGAAAACATTGGTACATAAAGACACATGCAGTCCCATGTTCATCACAGTATTGTTCACGGTGGCCAAGACATGGAAACAACTGAAATGTCCTTCAATAGAGGATTAGATAAAGAAGATATGGTACATATATGCTATGGAATACTACTCAGCCATAAGAAATGATGACATAGTATCATTTATGACAACATGGATGGACCTTGAAAACATTATACTGAATGAAATAAGTAAATCAGAAAAAGCTAAGAACTATATGATTCCATACATAAATGGGACACAAAATTGAGACTCATGGATATAGATAAGAGTGCAGTGTTTACGAGGGGGAGAGGAAGAGAGGAGATGGAGGGGGTGGGGGTGGGGGAGGGGCATAAAGAGAAACAAATATAAGGTGACAGAGGATGATTTGATTTTGGGTGATGGGTATACAACATAATCAACTGTCCAATGATGTGGAGATGTTTTCTCTAAATCTATGCACTCTAGTTGACCAACATCACCCTGTTAAATTTAATCATCTCAATAAAAATAATAAATTTTAAAAATGTTAATTACTTGAGTTTGCACTAATTACTTTGGTCCCATGTAATTTTTGAAAGAAAGCTTTTTCTTTCAAACTATACTTCTCAGAGATTGAGCTCAGTTTTTTTCCCCCCAAATTAGTGCTGACAAAAACAATAAGACAAATTTGGGAAGGACAACACTGTGATTCCTCTCTCTGAAGTATTAGTGTCTTCTGGTATTTGACAGAAAGAAAGTACACTTTAGATTCAGGAGAGCTGATTTTCCTTTCCTACTCAACTGCATACTGTCTGAGGATGTGAGTCACTAACCTCTATTTTATTATCTTGAAAATTCAAGAGATCATGACTGAATTACCATAAATGAGGTAATATATACAAATGCTATGCATATATCCAACAAAGTTTGAGAGTTTTGAAATCTGACAAGTTACTTCAATTCTATTTTGGAATTAGTGTGAAATAGTTAAGTGGATGAATAGATGAATATTAAATAATAAATGTATTAGTCACATACATTTGATTCTTCCTCTAAATGAGAAATTGTTCATCAATTAGTGTTCTTCAATTTGCAACATTTTATCTCTCAATATGCACAAACATAACATACAAATAAATCACAAATGGCTTTTTTCTCTCCTTCCTTTCTGGGGACAAGTTACATATACAAATTTAGCTTATTGAACCACATATCTGTATTAGGAGGTATAATCATCCATGATTGACCATGGTTCATTCTTTTCTAATGTATATATATTATATATGCAATGACATAAAAAATATAAAATTCTGTGAAATAACCCAAATGAAACAGGGTTCTTTAATGACTATATTTTCTTGGGTTTGTTTTAAAATATGACAGAAAACCTATAAAGAGAAACTAGGTGAGTATTAAATCAATCAATCAGAAATCAAGTATTCAATGCTTATTCTATTTATGAAAACTAAGTTTTTTTGTTTCTAATTTCATATAAATCATAATGGAATTGATGTTAGCAACACTTAGCATTTATGGTATGTTCTTTGCACTTTTCAAAACATTTTAACCTGTATTTTGCCATTTCATTATCACACCAACCAGGCAAGAAATATTTCATTATGGGTTAAGCATCATATTTAAGGAATATAAATGATTTTTCTAAAATTATAAAATGAATCGTTGTATAAGGAATCAAATTCGCATCTCGTGATTCCAAAGCTTCAATATTTAAACAAAACAACAAACAAAGAACTTCAAAAGCTCACACCAGGAAGAGACTGGTACTCTCATTCCCTGAGGCTTTGAGATGAAGACTAAGTTCTGCCAATTCTAACTGTCTCATTTATTCAAAGAGCTGGAATAGAAAGCTCACAAACCTTCAGGGACCCACTCCAAAGGCACCGGATTTGGCACTGAAAGCATCCCTAAAGCATGGATTGGAGCAGGGGCAAGGAAGAGGAAGCATTTGCAGTGTACCACTTGTAATTTAAGGCCTTTTTTATTATGATTTTACTAAAGAGTTTTCAGTAGCCTCAAGGATCAGGACAAACTCATGCACAGAGGCCTTAGGGATAGGGTTATGGAAAGTTAAAGTTTGGCCAATGGATACCAAAGCATCTTTCTGTGTTGTAAAAATAATAAAAATGAGTCAGATGAGGCATTTGGGGATAGTATATCTAAAGTCTGTATCTCTGCCAAAACATGCAATCGAAACAGCCATTTCTCTCCCAACTCTGCTGTTTGCCTTGTTGTTGCCAAATTCACCAGTGTAATGTCTATTAAATAACATCTTTGGGAAAATAGCACAGTGTCATTGTGGTTTATAATAATGACAAAAACAGAAAGAAGAAAATGACACTTATGACAATCTAACTGAGTAACTATGGGGAATCAAAACTTCTAAAAGAAAAAAGTCCATCAGAAGATGGATAAAAGGAAGAAAACTTCCAGGTCTGAATAAGTTTAGTTGTAGAATTTCATCACAGTTCAAAGACAAAGAATGGAATGAATCACCATCTTATTGATTATTATAATTCAGTTATTTTTATTTAAAGCAATATTATAGAAATCATTGTGCATTAATGGGTAATGGGAATATTTACTTATGAGCCAATAGGCATTTAATTCAGCATCCTCTGACTTTCCAAAATTGGTAACATAATCATCTTACCCCTTTAAACAGTTCTTTCCTAAAAAAGCCAGAAAGGAAATTCAGGTTATTAACTCATGTCATTAGTGGTGGCTATTTGCTCTTAAACAGCCCTCATGTTCCTGAGAGCCATCATCCTCTCTAGCTCTTCAGTGATTGATTTTTTTTTTCTGAATTTCTACTTTTCAAAGTAACGCTGCTATAATATCCCTGGTGTGACATCCCTGATGCATACCTCTGATCGTCTGTCTTTCTCCATGAAAACACACCTTGCATTAGGATACAGTTTAAGATCTTGACAGATGTTTATACTAATATTTTATTTTTCAAGTACATTAAAAAATATCCTCTATTTTTCATACCATTAACTGCCCTCCTGTGACCTAATATTTGAATACTTCCATATATTTAGTTTTCTTCTGAGCTTTGACATTCTGTAAGGTGACAACTCTAGAGAAGATTTATTTCTGATCCCCTGTTATTCAGGAGATGGAAGGATGTGTTTTCTTTGCCAAGTAGTATCAGTGATGGCTAATATTATGGGTCAACTAAGCTGGACCATAAGGTGCCTAGATATTTGGTCAAAAATTATTTTTTGTATTTCTGTGGGTGTATTATTAATGAGATAAACACTTAAATTGGTGAACTTTGAGTAAAGATGGTTGCCCTTATAATGTGGGTGAACCTTGTCCAATAGTTGAAGGCCTGAATAGAACAAAATACTGCCCTCCCCTATGCAAAAGAAAATTACCTAGCTGACTGCCTTTGGCCTTCATCTGCAGTGTCAGACCTTCCTGGACTGCCTGTAAACTCAAACTGGAACATCAGCTCTCCTGGGTTTCCATCTGCTGGCCCACCCTACAGATTTTGGATTTGTCAGTTGCCGTAGTTCTGTGAGCCCTTTCTTTAAAAAGTATCTCTCTTTCTTTGGAGCACTTTGCCTAATACTGTACCATTTTTGTAAAATAATTCATTTTATTAAAAGACAATATTACAATAATATGGAAGACCTTAAGAATTAAAACTGTCCCCATCTGCCTCTGGTGGGATAGCTTGGTTAGTTAGAGCATTATTGCAATATGCAAAACTGTACCCACCCTTTTATCTTCATGTTTATTCCCTTACAGTTTTTCAATCTTAGTTTATATTTATTTTTATGACATTATCATATTAATTGACACTTTACATTATAATTATGTTATAGATATCTTATAAGTTCTCTATATTATATTATAAATAATATATACATTAGCTAATTTTAGCACAATTATAATTTTATAACTAGTAGAATTAATTTATAATTTTAAAAAATACATATATTTTAATTTTTATTATTTAAAAAAAAATTAAAAATAAACACATATAATCCCAATAAGTATAATTAATAGGTTAAAAGTTATGACCATTATTAATTACTTTCTAAGAGTTGTGATAGTATATGTTCACATGATTGTATATAAAACTATCAACAGACTATAAGGATTCATTGCACATAGGAAACTTGTATATCATATATTGTCATCTGAAACTTTATTTTTGAATTTTAAATTTGATCTTTATTATATTAGAAAACTCACAAACAAGGCATATAATAAGCTCACAGTTATTTATTTTTGAGACAGAGAGAGTGAGAGATAGGGACAGACAGACAGAAAAGGAGAAGATGAGAAGCATCAATTCTTTATTGCGGCACCTTAGTTGTTCCAAGATCTTAATCACTTCCTTAATTGATTTTGTTTTTTTTTTTACAAATACAAATTGTATATGCATTGACTATATAATGTGATGTTTTGATACACATTATAAAATAGTTGCTATAATAAAGGTATTCTATTATAAATAACACATATAATGATATTCTGTTATCTATCTATTTACATCTCACATTTTTAAAATTCATTGATGGACACTTAGGTTGTTTCCATATCTTGCTACTGTGAATAATGCAATGAACATGGGAATGCAGATATCTGTTCCACATAGTCATAATTTTTTTTGGCTAGTGTGATTGCTCAGTCACATAGTAGTTCTATTTTTAATTTCTTCAGGAACCTCCGTAATGTTTTTCATAATGTCTGTACCAATATACATCCCATCAGCAACACAGGGGTTTCCTTTTCTCTACATTCTAACCAACACTTACCTTTTAATTTTTTGATAATAGCCATTATAACAGGTATGAGGCGATAGCTCATGTAGCTTCGGTTTTCATTTAATTTATAATTAGCAATGTTGATCATCTCTTTAAATACCTGTTGACTGTTTGAATGTTTTCTTTGTAGAAATGTCTGTTCAGGTCTTTTGCCCATTTTTTAATTGGGTTATTTGACTTTTGAGTTTCATATTTGTTTTGTATACTAACCTCTTATCATATGTATGATTTACAAATATTTTGTCTCATTCTGTAGGTTGTTTCAGTTTGATAGTCTCATTTGTTTATTTTTGCTTTTGTTTTCTGTGTTTTTGGTGCCAATCCAAAAACCATTGCCAAGACTAGTGTCAAGGAGTTTTCTCTATTTTTTTCCTAGGAGTTTTATGGTTTCTGTTTTTGTTCTTCTATACAAATGCCATTGGAATTTTATAGAGATAGCACTGAATCTATAGATTACCTTGGGTAGAATAAATGTTTTAAGAATGTTAATTCTTACTATCTGTAAGATGTCTTTCCATTTATTTGTATGTTCTTTAATTTGTTTAATCAATGTTACATAGTTTTTAGTGTACTGATCTTTCACCTTCATGCTTAAATTTATTCCTAAACATTTTATTCTTTATCAGTTTGTTGTTAGTGTAGGAAAATGCAACTCATTTTTTTTGCAACTTATTTTTGTATGTAGATTTTATATCTGCAATTTTACTAAATTTTTTTACTAGTTTTAAGAGTTATTTTAAAATGTATTTTTAATTTATTGGGATGACATGGTTTGTCAAACCAGAGTATTTTGGTAAAATATTTAGGATTTTCTATATTGAAGATGAAGTAATCTGAAAATATACAATTTTATTTCTTCCTTTTATTTAATATGACTTTCATGCATTTTTCTTGTCTAACTGAGTTGGCCAGGACTATGCACTCAATATTGTTTCTGATCTTAAAGGAGAACTTTTATCTTTTTCATTATTGAATATGATAGCTGTACTTGTCATACATGGTACCAGTGTCTGATGCACAGATCCTGTGAAGTGGTCACCAACTGATATTTTTTGTGTGAATTCCCTTAGAGCAGCTATGAAACTGGGGTCCAGGCACCCACAGCATTATATACATCGTTGCTCCAGGGTCCAGGGCGTGTGCACTCTGCCCTGACAGTGGTTGTGGTGTTTAGGTGTGGGTTTTCAACACAAACCGTGAAGCCAGGGCTGGAGTATGAGTGCTTATATATTTTCTGTTTCTTTTTCTTAAAAAAACCTTTATTTATAAACTTTAGAGTGGGAGAGAGAGATAGAGCGGAGGGGGAAGGAGCAGAAAGCATCAACTTCCATTTGTGCCTTGACCAGGCAAGTCCATGGTTTCTAACTGGCGACCTCAGCATTCCAGGTTGACACTTTATCCAATGTGCCACCACAGGTTAGGCACCATTTTCTATGTCTTCTAGGTCTGGAGTGGGGGCTAGCCTTCAGTGGCAGTGACTCTGGAGTCTCGGGTGCAGGAGTCCTTGAAGTGGTGGCCACAATGCTGGGGACTGAGTATGCACACGGTTGGTAGAGGATGGTAGTTCTGGTCATTGGATGTGATACAGAAGGTGATATCATCAAGACAGTGTTGTAGCAGGTAGCAGTTACCACCCTGTTTCCCCCATTAAAAAAATGGCAATTCTATATTCATCCATATATAAAAATAATCCTTGGAGAGCTTAGGAGTCCATTTAGGACTGCAGCCACACAGTGGAGCATTAAAGAGAAAACCTTACACAAAAGATTACTATGAAGGCTGGTGTAGCTGAAGTGACTGCAAACAGCCAAAAACAAAGAAAAAACATGGTGGATATCAGTATTATACCCCACCTCCTTCTTCTTTGGAGGTGGGGTGTGGCACAGCAATATTTTCCACCTTGGGTGTTGGTAGTAGTGATGACTGTTCATTATCTTAGCAGCAAATTTCCTGGTCCTCTTTGGAATGAACCGACAGGTTCACACTAATGAACACTGTAGCTTTTCCACTGTGAAAACAGGGGAATCCATGGCTTCTATCTGTCATGGGGACTGTTGAGGTCTTTAGAGGTAAAGACAGTCAGGATCCTCCATACAGCAGGCTACTGGAGAACGTAGTGGCACCTGCCACATGGCTAATACTGATATTATCAATGAAATGCATTTAAAACATAAAAAATTACCAAAATACTGCAATACCTAGAGTCTTTTATTTTTTATATTTAAATATTACCTTATCTATAATTTAAAATAGACATTTGACATTAAATAGAATTCCAAGCTTTCATAATGCTGATTTGTTAAAATATTTTTATACCTTCTGATAAATCATTATTTTACTTCTGAACAATATTTTGATTATATTTGATGTATTAAATTATAATGATATGATTGGTTATTTGCTAAATATAATTTTCTTCAGGTTTTGATTTATTTTTTCCATTGGATTATTCTTGATTTTTTCCCTCAAGTAGTGGAGTTTTTATTTGCTTTTAATATTTATTATGATTTTTTATTTTAACACTAATATCGGGCCATAATAAAAGTAAAACAAAAAGTGAACTTTAATTTAAAACAAAGTGTATCAGTCTTGGATGGGTAGCTCAGTTGGTTAGAGTGCCATCTAGATATACCATGGTTGAGGGTTCAATCCCTGGTCAGGGTACACAAAAGAATCAACCAATGAATGCATAAATAAGTGGAACAAGAAACAAATGTTTTATTCTTTCTCTCTCTCTTTCTTTTCTTCTTTCTCTATAATCAATCAACAAATTAAAAAAACAACAACAAAGAGATTCTTAATATGGATAAAACTGTCTCTGTTGTATTTATTCAAATAACATACCTCAAGATATACAAATATCAAGTATAGAAATGAAAAAGTAAGTTGAAAGGAATATGACATTATTAATAGGCATGTTACCTAATCATGTTAAGATGTGAAAAAACAAATACATAAAAAATAAATAATGGTGAGGAGAATCTAAATAATGTATCCATGAATTTGATAGTGGTAATTTACTAAAAGTGATCACTCTTGGGAGACTAATTTTTTAGTTATTTCTCTTAGCATATTGAGACTCAGATATAATACTATAAAAGTAGTGCCATGCAGATGGATAATAAGTGATGCCTAATTTTTGAAAAGTAAGAAATACTGTGTTTTTTTAAAGCAAAGACAAAATGTTGTGCTGATGTACTGCTTCAGCAGTAATTAAAATTGAGACTATTTGTGGGAGAATTAGGACACCAGACAGATAGTTATATTTTTTAATTTAAGACTTTCTTCATTTTAGGGAGAGAGGAGAGAGACAGAGAGAAAAGGGGGAGAGGAACAGGAAGCATTAACTCCCCGGATGTGCCTTAACCAGGCAAGCTCAGGGTTTAAACTGGCAACCTCGGCGTCCCAGGTCGGTACTTGATCCACTGTGCCACCACAGGTCAGGCCTAGAATAGTTTTAATATAGACTTAGAAATTGGTAGTATAACAGAAATTCACAAACCTGTTGTAAAATATAGACTTAAAACTTCCTACAGCAATAGGTCCATAGTAATGTAAACAAATAGAGTGCACAGTTTTCCTCTTGCACATATCATCATCAATTTATTAATAGGTTTAATAATATGTTCACAAGGAAGGATATTGTGTAAATTATTTAATTTATTTTTAGTATTACATTTAGAGTATGATGCTTGAAATAAGAATTACCATTTATAAAATATTTATTGAGTAACTTCCAAATATACCATAAATAAAACAGGCACAGCCTACATTTTGGTAGCTGTAGTCTAAGGTTGATGAGGCTGATGAGATGAAAAATAATAAATATCAAATTTGAAGCAAATATTGCAACAGTATGGTTTTCTTTACTCTCACATATGTTTATATCACATCACATTTGATTTATTTTCCAACTATAAAATCTTCATTAATAAGTTTTAACAAATTTCTGAAATCTTTATTAATATTGGGAAATCAGTTTTATGAAAGTATATTTTTGTATTTTCCAGAATTCTTTATTTCCTTATCTTCTTTTATAAAATTTTTATTTGATTTTAATTTATTGAACTCTGATAATTGGTATAAATGATGATTATTTCAGGTAATTTTGTGAAATTTTAAAATGGAATAAATTCCAAGATTTATCCTGAAACTATACTTTTTGGATTTGGACTTCTCTTTGTTTAGCACAGAAGACTGTGGTAATAACCAAAACCAATAGAATAACTTTAAGGGTCAGTATTTTAAGTATCAAGACAGGTTAAAAATGATGTATTTCAAGCATTTTGATGCTTCTCAAGTCAATATTAATACCCTACTATAATATGGACAACCAATATGGACAAAGCACTTTGTCTTTGACATAGCACCAGTGGTCTAAATTGGTAACAACAGACACATTACATGACAAGCCTTTGTCATAATACTAGAAGTATCTTAAGTTGCTGTGATTTGTAAACATGTGTATATTAAAATAACAAAAACCCCACACACCACAATCTCTTCTCAAATGCCTTTTTCTTTAATAAGATTTCCTGGAAGAAAATGCATTTTCTAGCTATCTGATGAAATATATGGCACGTAAAATAAAACTAAAATATAAAGCTTATCAACTTATTCTAATTTAATGGAAATTTCTATGTATTGCTGAAATACAGACGCAACACATTTTCTATGTTTTCTCTTAGATGTTTTCTATATTTTTAGCTATAGCAGCCCAATGCTAATTATTACATTTTATAGGAAACTGCTTGTTTATAGTTATAATTGCATAAGTCACTTTAAATCATTATATTTGCAAACCAAAATTTGCAATGTTTGACAAACAAAAATACTGGGAAAAAATAGCATATTGATACAGATATAATCTAATTAATATTTCTAATGACTTTTTAAAATATTTTTTCTTTGCTAATTTTCCCTAGGAATTAGCATTCCATGTTTAAATCTGCAACTTAGAAAACTGAAATTTCTTCCCATTAGAGATACAGTAATAACTTTGTAATTAGTGAAATCATTGTCACACTGCATAATCAGCTCATTGAACACATACATTATAGTAAGAAAAAATAATAAAAATCCTTGGTAGTAACATAACTGTCCCATTAAAGTCTTGATTAACTTTATAACAGTAATGTAGTATCATTTTACTTTTATAAATTAGCAGACAAATTGGAAATATATCAAATGGTGTTTTTGTATCTTTGCAGAAAGGAGGGATGCTTAATTAAAATAATATAATGCTGTCAACATTAATTTCTTATTGTGGGGATTTAGCAACTCATTTCAGAATGTGAGGCCAAAATTATAGTTCAGCAGTTTAATGTTAAATGTTTCAAGGAAAGCCATACGGCCTCTCGGCACTGCACAGCATACAGAGGTATCAGAAACGATTGATGTGTGTAATGACAATGGCGAGCATCCTTTCCAGATGAGCTGACCCACCCTAATTCCACCCTGCTGCTCCTGTTTGGTCAGCAGGTACCTTTCACCATCTGTTTTTCTCAGGGCAGCTGAATTGTTTCTCTTATTGTGCACCTAAATGGTGAAGCATATTGAATATGAAATATAGCTTGTAGGTCATGGGATATTCTAAATATTTATGTTTAATTTGGTAAGACTAATTTTAGCTTTGCATGCATTTTCTTTTGATAGTCGGAAAAGAGTTTTTATTCTGAGCGTAATGAGACCAAAGCATGTAAATTTTTAATAGGGACTGTACATATAATTACAGAGATTGCTGTAATTTGCTATTTGTATTATTAACATCCTTATGATGATATAATAATCATTCCTTCTAACTAAGTACTTTGCATGATTACTAAACTGGTCATGAAAGCTACAGAGCCTTGAAGAAAACATGAATACTCTGTTGACTTAAAATCTAGACATAATTTTTACATTGTCTGTTGTCTTTCTTCCCTAAATCAAAACTTCTATTAAGATTTTTCTTGTATTCATTTTAAAATATTTTAATGCAACCCCAAATGTTAATATCATATCCAGGGGTTTCATTTATGCTTCTTTGAAGCAATTTTCTTTCTCTTGGCTTTGGGGGAGTAGGAGGTAAGCAATTAAGTTATAGTAGGGGCAAGCCTAAATTGGTATTCTTCTAGGGAATGGTTGCTAGGAGCCCAGGCAAAAGATAGGTAGAAAAATGGTTCATTCTTGAGAGAGGAAAGAGAACAGCTGAAATCTAAAACTCATCATTATAAGTAGCATTTCCAAAAACATTCAAGGATCTGACAAACAAACATTTCTAAAATGTTTTCATCACATTATTTATTTGATTGTTTAATGTAATGATAACTCAGAGAAGATCAAAGTATGCTGGTTTTGAGTTATTCCATTATCTATTTCTATGACCTTGGATAAATATTTAAAAATCCATTCTTTATAGTGGTCTCTCAAGTCCTGCATGATCTGAGGTTACGGTAATTTTATGAACTTACTGTGACTCTTCTGCTTCTCACTCACTTGGCTCCAATCTCTGTAGCTTGTTCTTGAAGATGCCACACACACGCTAGCTAGCCTCAGCTTTTGCCATTTCTTCTGCCTGGATCATTCTAACTCCAGGTATTTTCACTTACTTCAGTTTTTTTATCTAATTTAAACTTTTCAACGAGGATCTCCTTGACCATTCAAAGAAAAACTGAGCCTGTCCACAACTCTATTTCTCTCACGCTGCTTTAATTTTCCCCAAGTCATTTCCAAGAAGCTTAACTGAACTTATATTCATTTATTTGTTTATTTTCTTACCCTCCTTTCTAGAATTTAATCTCTGTGTAGCACAGTCTTAGTCTGCTTTGCTTATAGTATTATCTCCAAATCCTAGAACAGTACCTGGCACATAGTAGACATTCAATACATATTTGCACTAAGGAATTAGCTCAACAACCACTTAATCAGTAACCACTTTTTACCAGCATTATGCTAAAGTAAACTAGAGATATAGTGCTGAATAAGACAGACTTAGCAATAGTACAGATAAATTCATAGATAAAAATTACTAATGATGTGATAAATCTGTACATTATTTAACCACTTTGTTTATTGTTTATTAATAATGAGCTGAATTTACTAATATTTAAGATTTCTGTCAGTTCATAAGTTCTAAAGGTCAACTTGGAATACTGATTTACCTTAATCTACCTCCATTTCACTGTTCAAACTTATCTCTCTTTAAAGCCTCTTAAATAAACAACACGTCTGTTCGTAAAGTATGCCCTCAAAATTATTGACTAAACTTGTGTAAAAATTCTTTCTTGTACTGAGATCATTCTCTTACTCCTGCCTGCCTCAATCCTGTTCACTTTCAAGGGTGGTCCAGTTCCCTCTTATCTGTGAAAGTAAACCAGCTCACAGTGATTACAATAAAAACTTGCTCTTTAATCATCCTCATTGATAGTAAAAAATTAAATAAATTGACATTGCTTCTTACTCAAAGCCTCTAGCTAGTTGATGACACATTTTGCTTGTATCCCTAAGTTCCCAACATAGATATTTTTGCCTGAATCTGAATATTAAATATTTCTCTGTATTGTTTTCTTAGCCCACTCTGGCTGCTATAATAGAATACAATAGATGGGGTGCTTATAAATGATAGAAGTTTATTTCTGTAGTATGGATGTTTCAGGATCAGTTACCCACAGATTCAGTTCTGGTGCAAGTTCACTTCCAAATTTATAGATGCTGTCTTCTCATGATATCCTCACATGGTAGAAGGAGCAAGGGAGCTCCTCATAAAGATCCTGAAGTTCCCTCATCTTAATATCATATTGGGGATATTGGGGGTAAGATTTCTTTTTTTTTTTCTTTTCTTCCAAGTAGAGGAGGAGAGATAAAGACAAACTCCCACACGCATGCTGACTAGAATCCACCTAGAAACCCCTGCCTGGGGCTGATGCTCGGCCCATCTAGGGCCATACTCACAACTGAGCTATTTTTAGCACCTGAGATGGAGGCTCCATGGAGCCATTGGTCAATGTGCTCAAACCAGTTGAACCATGGCTGTGGGAAGGGAAGAGAGAATAAGAAAGAAGGAGAATGGGGAAGGGTAGAGAAGCAGATGGTTGTTTCTCCTATGTACCCTGACAGGGTATTGAACCCAGGATATCCACACACCAGGCAGATACTCTGCCACTGAGCCAATCAGCCAAGGTTGGAGGTGAGATTTCAACATACAAATATTTAGAGAATACAAGCATTCAGTCTGTAATAACTGTTAACTATCTTTTTATTTATACTATCAAGTAAACACAATTTAGTTGAAACAAACTTAATTTTAGAGCCAGGGCTTTCTGACTCATGATAACACTTAGACTTTTCTAAATTCTTTTTGAAAAAAAATGTGATCTCAATTTACACCACAGATTTGAGTATTATGATGTCTTCATCAAAAACATAATTATACACCTTAATATTTATATGTATGAATAGGTGTATGTTTCATTGTGTTTTTTCTAGAAACAAAAATGAGCATAATACAATACTTCTTAGATATTTGCATTTTTTACTTAATACGTTTTGGAGATGTTTTATATCAGTTCCCATTCTAACATTTCCAGAGTATTTTATTATATAGAATTTAATAACTTATTTAAGCATCCAGGAAATGCCTCTTAGGTATTCCCATTGTTTTGTTTTACTATTCCTAATATTAATGTAATGAATGAAAGATTAAATATTTATATTTATTTATAAATTTTATACACACACCAATAAATATAGTAGTCTTTCATGAATTTATGGGTTTTGTGTTTGTGTGTGTGTGCATGAACTACATGTTTCTATCCTTGGGTGATTTTTGTATTGATTTAATCATCCTTTCCTTATAAATTTGTATGCCTCTTTGTAAACTGGAGGTATTAGCTCTCTGTCAAGTGTTGTAAATATGTTTTGCCAGTTGTCATTGGTATTCACTTTTTTGAGATTTAAGACAACTTGTGAAAGTAAGTCTCTGAAAGCTATTCAAAATTAAGTGGTTATCTGAAGCAATTATTCAGTAGACTCTATCCAAGAAAAAATGCTCAATTACTTTAATATTTCAAAAGGGAGTATTAATTTGGCTTACTTTTTAGGAAATAAAATAGCTAGCATGGCAAAATAATACTTTATCTGTAGTGCAATGGCATAAATAATATCTATTTGCTCTTGCAGCATGGTTCTTATATAATTTAGATATTTTATAGGTGTCACAGGGACCTTTTCCTTTTTTTCAGTTCTTGGTCATCTTTTGAAAATATGTTTTTTTAATGGACAAGTGTTATATCTCTTCTATGTCACAATGTCATTGAAATTAACATAATTTAAAGTAAAAAAATTTGTCTTGAGAAGTAAATGTTTAAAAAAGAATACTAGTGATAATTATGTTTACCTAAAATAAAATAAAGACAGAGAGAGAAATTTAGGACATATAACTACTATATTCTAAATCGATCTGGGATCCTCCCACTTTCCCAACATTGAGAGGTCTGCCTAATCCATATTTGTCTCTTCATTGTTTCTACCACATACAGTGATACCTTGAGATACGAGTTTAATTTGTTCTGTAACCGAGCTTGTAACTCAGTCAACTCATATATCAAACAAATTTCTCCCATTTAAAATAACTTAAATAGATTTAATCTGTTTCAGCCCTGTGAAATATTCCCAAACCATCCTAAGTTATAAAAAAAAGACGTTTTTAAAAAAGAAACACACATGTATACTTAACCAGTGCATAAAAAATATATGAAATAAAAGAAAAAAGTGTTATTTAGTATTGTATACTTACCTTGCAGACAGACGAGTGTGACTAATGAATGTGAATGGCAGAGGAGGAGGGAGGGAGGAAGGGATGCAGGCACTGTAGACACATAAACTAAAACTGCACTTTCTTAACACTAAATGTAAACTAAAACTACATTTTCTTTACTTTAAACAAAACTAAAACTGTACTTTCTTTACTTAAAATAAAACCACAAAAAATTAATTGTAAAAAAATGCACTTTCTTAACTTTAAACTTAACCTAAGCTTAACATTACATATTTTTCATTTAATCATCACCTGTTTTTGTCTTTTTGGCTGCACTTTCAGCATTTTCACTTGCAGGACTTTTGAATAAAAATCTGTCCAAAGAGGTTTGCTTTTGCCTGCCTTTTAAAATGTTATGAAAATGTAACAAATAAATGTCATTAAAATTTGCTGAAGCAGGACTAGTTGAAACTTTTTCTGGGTGTTTCTTTTAAATGAAACTTGAAGGCTTCTCCCACATTGCCAGCATGTCTTTAATTTCACTTGTAGAAATCACTTCCTCTGTCTCTACCTCCTCTCACTACTAATCTCTTACAAAAGCTTTGTATGTTGCATCATCTCTAGCTCCTTCAACTCCTCAGTTGAGAGTTCCTCCTCCTGTTCCTTGACGAGCTCGTTTACATCACCCTCATCTACCTCCAGACCCATCGACTTTCTGAGTGACACAATCTCCTCCAACGCTTCTACCTCGGTCTTGGTCTCTGGTTCAAATCCTTTGAAGTCCCTCATCTGCAACAACATCAGGCCATAACTTTTTCCATGCCGAGTTCAAGGTTCTTTTTGTAACCTCTTGCCATGCCAAGTCAATAATGCATAAACATATCACGACGTTGCAGTGATTTTTTTCAAAACTCTCGAAGGGTTTGAATTGTATTCTCAGTCACCTCAAAGCAGTGGTGGAACAAGTACTTTATGTAAAGCTTTTTAAAGTTAGAAATGACCTGCTGATCCATAGGTTGCAAGATTCAAGTCATTTTAGGTGGGAGGTAGAGGACTTTCATGAATTTGAACTCATCGAGAATGTCATCTTCAAGACCAGGTGGGTGGGTTGGAACATTTTCAAGGATTAGTAATGCTTTCATCGGGAGTTTATTTTCTTGAAGATATTTCTTCACTGCAGGACCAAAGACGAGATTTACCCATTCAATAAAAAACTGCTGAGTAACCCATGCCCTAGCATTGGCGTGCCATTTAACCTGTAGTTTTTCTTTAAGAATCTTGTGATTCTTAAAGGCTCAAGGATTATCGGAATGATACACTAGCAGTGGCTTTACTTTATAGTCACCGCTAGCATTTGCACACAATGCAAGGGTCAGACGGTCCTTCATGGGTTTATGGCCTGGCAGCTTCTTCTCCTCTGCGGTGATGAAAGTCCTCTGGGGCATTTTTTTTCCAAAACAATCCTGTTTCATCATAGTTAAACACTTGTTGGGGAATGTAGCCTTCCTTTGCGATAAGCACAGCAGAATGTATTATATATTCCTCAGCTGCCTTAACGTCAGCACTCACAGCTTCACCATGCCTCACCACCGAGTGGATGCCAGATCTCTTCTTGAAATTTTCAAACCAGCCATGACTTACCTTAAACATATCTTCTGCTGCCTCTTTTGAGGTTGATGGTTCTTTCTTCTTCAAGTCGCCGTAAATAATACGTGCCTTTTCGCATATTACAGTCTTCGTCACTGTATCTCCTGCCAGCTCTTTCTCTTTCACCCACACCAGCAGAAGCTTCTCCATTTCTTCATGGATATTTGTCCTTAATTGGGACAGAATTGTAGGTCTTTTTGCTGGATTTTCGCTTTTGATGGCATCTTTTTGTTTAAGGATGGTACAAATTGTAGATGTATTGCGGTCATACAGCCTTGCCAGTTCAATTGTTCATACACCACTCTCATGTTTTTCTATTATTTTCGCTTTACTTCTATTGACATCATTCTCTTCTTCTTCTCACCACTGTCCTTTTCACTCACTTTCTTTGGCCTTATAATAGCACACAAAAAAAGTTAGTAAAATATGCAAGAATGGCCTGACCAGGTGGTGGCCCAGTGGATAGAGTGATGGACTGGGATGCGGAGGACCCAGGTTTGAGACCCTGAGGTCACCAGCTTGAGCGAGGGCTCATCTGGCTTGAGCAAAGCTCACCAGCTTGGAACCAAGGATGCTGGCTTGAGCAAGGGGTTACTCAGTCTGCTGTAGCCCCTCGGTCAAGGCACATATGAGAAAGCAATCAATGAACAACCAAGGTGTTGGAATGAAAAACTGATGATTGATGCTTCTCATCTCTCTCTGTTCCTGTCTGTCTATCCCTCTCTCTGACTCTCTGTATCTGTAAAAAAAAAAAAAAAAATGCAAGAATGAGTACAGCGCATGAGATTCAACTTAATTCTGCAGGAAACACGTGAGAAAGAACGAGATGCTGGTGTTGTGCTGCCGACACTGGACCTGTGTGCCAATGCGCCAACTAGGTTCCCGAATCATAACTCGTATCTCGGAATTTTGCTCAGATCTCAAACAAAAATACAGACTGAGTCGCAGCTTGTATCTTAAAAAAAATTTATTTGTTGGTCTGCTCATATCTCAAGGTATCACTGTCCTTGAAAATAATCTCAGTTCTTATTGAGAGAAATTCACTTGTATGATTCCCTTTTCTGGATATTATGTGGAAATTTTGAATCCCACCTTATATAATTGTTTTTACTCATGACAAACTTTCCCATTATCATTATTTCCATTTTTACACTTTGTGGCTTGGATTCCATCTACTAGGCATCTCGGTTTACAGTTCAATGTGGTCTGAGTCTCATGTGAGCTCACCTGACACATTTCTTTTTTAAAATCATGTTTATTAGTGGCATAATGGTTTCTATTTTAATTTCTATTTTTAGTTTAACATTCTTTATATTTATTTTCTATGTAAAAAAAAAACACCAGAACAGATACAAAGCAAATCCCTGTTACCTGCAGTCGGGGTTTAAGCATTTTAATAGACTAGGCAACTAGAGAGGGATGACATGGTTTAGATATTAAGAAGGTCAGCTCTGGATGCTCATTGACTGTGTCTCAAAGGCAGAGACATAACTATTCTATGTCTCTTTTACACTCTTTTATAAATTGTGGCTCATAATCTCCATCACAGAGGTTATTGTGGGGATGCAATGAATTAATAAATGTCTAAAGAACATTTGACATGCAGTAAATACTGAATATCTGGTTGTATTATTCCTGTTAGTATTTGTTTTTAAGCCTGTGAAGTGAGACTTTTCCCACAGTTTCTTCATATGCAGCGATCCCTATTTTATTTGAAGTTCAGGAGTGAGTTAGTTTTTAGGAAAATGCAGAATGGGAGAGCAGTGAGGGGCATGCAGGTAGCGAAATGGCAGCTGAAAAGCATGTGCATGATTTTTCTTGTGAGACTAATGCCTAGGGCACATGGGACAGTTAGCAATAGGTTTTTGAAGAATTTGATAAACTTGGTGTAATACTGTAAAAAGAGTATAAAACCTGGCTTATTGACACATTCTACAAAGATAGTTATTATTTTTATCATTTTTATATAATTCACCAAAGGGAAAATAAAGGGTCAACATTACATGTATTTAATAAAGAAAGGGACAAGTAACAAGGAATATAAGCATTTCCTTTTTCCTGAAACTACAATAAGACAAATATTAGATTAGTGCCATCATCTGGTTGGCACACTTTATGTAGACAAGAATAATTTTAGTATATACTTTGCTTTTGAGCATTATATCATGTATCAATTTTTTCCTCAATAAATTTTATTCATAGAAGATTGTAAGTGTGAAAAAGTATCCATGGGGGAATAGCATAAGAAAGCTGCAAGGCACGGCATCCAAGTGAATAAGATATCACATCAGCATGATAACCATTTCACAGCCTGAAGACAAGGCAATGTAGCCAACACAAGGGCACACGAAGGCTGCCAAGGAACCAGATGCTATTGCTGGAAAGAAAATTTCTCAGCTCAGCATCTGGGTCTTGTAAATGCAATCCAGAAAGAATGAGGGCAAGCAGAGCTTTGAAGAGGGAAACACGGTTCTATTACCTAAATGTTTTATATGTGTGTGTGTGTGTGTGTGTGTGTGTGTGTGTGTGTATATTACAAAAAATAATTTTTGTAATGATTTTTTAATTGATTGACAAACACCAATCCAAGCTGGATTTTGTACTTAATATTCCTTTCAGTCAGTGATCACATCCATTCAGACATTTACTCATTGTAAGGGTTGTAATCACATATATTATATTTGTGTCTCAGGAGGAAAGTAAGAGTTATATACAACTGTGGGTTTGGTATAAATTGCTGTGGATGAAGAGATTATAAGTGGAATCTTCTGTTCTTTGCATGTCTGTATTTGGAGAAAGATGTAAGACTTGCATGCTTTGGAATTTTATTGTCTGCTTCTAATGTAAAATAGTCTCCATTAAGAAGAACCCTTATCCATTAAAAAGCATCAAATGAATCAGAGACTAAATGAACAAGGCAGGAGTTAATATTAAACTCCAGATAGAATAGTGTGCTTATTTATCTGAAATGATCTTATAATCTTTATTTTTAGAAGGGTATTTGTGCTTAGATGAGCATAAATTAGATATAAGAAGATAAAAGTACTTAAACAAAACATACTTATGTATGTCAGATAATTCTATTTTTCTGTGCAGATTTTGTCATAATATTCTACAGGAATATTTAAGTGTACATCTAAGAAGCTGAGATTGGTTATAATGCCATGTCTTTCAATGAGTAATTGTATTTTTAAAATATAATTCCCTATTTGGTAATGAAAGCATCAGATCAAATTTCTTAATATCATTACGTGTCATTTGATAATTTGAAATTTTAGAAGTTGTGTATTAAAAAATACAATTTGATCTAATAAATCCTAGTTGGTTCAAGGCACTAAGAAATTGCTGCAGCCAATTCAAAAATTTGGATGTGTTTTTCTGTCCAGAAGTATACTATATTTTAACACAATTGTGATGTTAATATATACTACATATTTTTCTACCTGTTTTATAAAGGTCAGCATCCAAATCTAATAGGCAAAGAAAAATTATAATGTTTTTAATACAAATGTAGCTCTGCTGTATTCTATTTTAGAGTTTTGCTAACTTCCTATTACTTTTAGATTTTCTGCTAATCAATATATATATATATATATATATAGGTTTAATTTGGTTTTCTTTGTTTGTGTGTTTGTTTATCTACTTATTTCAGCATATCTAGCAGAGCAAGTTTTTTTCAATTTGCCAGCATCCTAATAATTAAAAAATAATAATACCACTTTTATATGGTAAAGTAATAGTTTCAAAGTAGAGCAGATAAAAGTTATTTATGCTGAATATCACATTTTTTTACCTTTAAAATCAAATGTGTGTTGAACATTAATGTCTCTTAATTTATGTGATTTTTTAATTTATGTGGTTAGATAAATAGTATCAATGAAACTAGGACTAAGATCTAAAAAACTATTTAAACTACTAATTTCTCATTTAAAAGCAGTACCAGTAAATCTAGAAAGCAGTTTAGAAATATGTGACATTGGTGACAAGATGTACTTGGCAATCTAGTGTGAATACAAAATTGTTGCCACTTAAATAAATCTCTTTCCCCTCACATTTACCCCTTCTCCCCACAAAATGAGTCAATAGTGTTTTCACTTCAGGCTTATAGATTGTATGTGTGTGTGTTGTGCTTTTGTGTGTGCTTACACAGTAGGTAAAAATGAGGTAGAAGTTAAATACATCTGAAAAAAGAATAAAGAAAACATTATTCCACATGTGGAGCATTCCCTGAATAGTTTGTTTTCTGTTAAATCAACAGTTCTACTTGCAAACTCTCTAGGGTTTTCAAAGTTGCTGAAAAGAGACCAAATTAGATTAGTTGAATCAACAGTCTTGCGGCTACCCATATATTCATCTCCCTGCTTTTTATTGGATAGGAATTGCTCCAAGTCTTCCAGCTGCATAATCTCTGTACTTTGTATACAAACCAAATCTGTTAGATATATAGTAAGAGAGGACCTTTAGCCATGTTTATTTTTCTTGTTTGTGTCCAAAATAGTGTTTACATTTTACTGCCATAATACCCATAGCATCTAGCATTGTGTATATTGACATTTACAAAGAATATTTATTGAATGGAAGAATAAAAGAATGAATAAAAAACAAACAAAGACATGGAATTTAATTTAATTATAGTGAATGATCCATAGAGATGAAAGGCCAATATATAATAGAATACTGTGTGGCCATGAAAAAGAAGGAAATCTTACCTTTTGAGACAGCATGGATGGGCCTGGAGATTATTATGCTGAGTGAAATAAGCCAGGCAGTGAAAGACAAATATCATATGATCTCACTTATATGTGGAATCTAATGAACAAAGTGAAGTGAGGAACAGAACAGAGGCAGAGGCAGGGCATAGGGAGCAGAGGGACAGCTGTCAGAGGGAAGGGGGATGAGGGGATAGGATCAGAGAAAGTGAAGGGATTAGTGAAACTATATGTACATAACACAGGGATACAGATAACAGAAGAGCTAATCCCAGAGGGAAGAGAGAAAGAGGATAGAGGGAGGGGAGCTAAGGGGGTATAAAAAGGGACACAGGGGTGGTGGGTGAGGGAAAAAAAAGAAAAAAGTGTCAGGAAAATGTATACAGAATCAACAACCTTACTTACTGGCAAGGATATCAGCTTTAGTGAGAGAATAGCAGTGTGCTAGCAATCAAAAATGGGTTTCTAACTGTAGCTCTGCCCTTGAGTGATAAATCCCACAGCTTCTCCAGGATGGGACACAGTCTCCTCATCTATTCTGGTAGTCATGAATTGTAACTAGGATCATAGTGACTGTAAGCACCAATAAATTGGCAATGTTTTCTGAAACTGTGTGTGACTCCTAGTCTAGCTCTCTGTACTGAGCCATCAAGAGTACTACGGTGGCTAGTCAGTAACAATGGCCGTCATAGGCTTAGGGGGGTGGCATTCCTGAGCTAGAAGTTTTCTGAAGGTTTTCCATGTTTTCTTTGAATTCTTTAACTCTTGTTCCTCTGGGCTGAAGATGTTTTCCTTCTTTAACCTTTTGTTAATACTACTGCTTATTAGTTTCACTATAACTATTTCAAGACAGAGGTCCAAAGTCATCACTGCTTAAATAACTTTCATATTCTGTGGTGTCTTTTCCTTATTTTTTGATTATTATAAATGAGATATTGTTATTTTAAGTCTCAGATATAAATCTTATGTAAAGCAATTATAACTTTTAGCTCTATAAAATAATTTATTTATTGTCTACTATCAAATGCAAAATTATTTGAGATCATATAGTGCTCATATATATAAATCAAGTTAGTTATTTGATAAGCATTAAGCAATAGGTAATTCCAATATAATATGGAATTTTCATATAGGATTAAACAGTTACATTCAGTTCGGTTTTCTTACAGCTGGTTATGTTCCTGGAGGGTTACCCTAACCTGCCATCTATTTATTTTGAGACAGTAATAATCCAGGTGTAATAAAATGAAAATGTTATTAACTTTAAACAATTCAATTCAAAATTTTATAATTTGCACATGTAGATGCTTAAAAAGCTGCTATTATGAACAGTTTAGTCAATCTTGTTACAAAAATTTTTTTCTGAATATCAGACATAACAATGTACTGGGTCTAATGCATTTTAATTTTTCAGTTTAATCAACTGTAGTATGCATGTTGCCAATTTTTTGCCTTTAAACAAGAATATATGGCAATTGATCAGAAAGAATATGGTTTCTGTGTGACTTTGAAACTCCTCCATGCCTGCTGCAGTTGTGTTACTGCGATAGATGACTTTCACAACAGGAAATCAGGCCAATTTAAAGTCCAGGCACCAAGCAATTTGAGAACCACCAGCTTTATGCAGTAATATAATTATTCCCTCCGAGGCTCTTAATTGTATTCATCACACCATGATTTCCACACAAATTAAGCATGCATTTACTGCTATATATAACTTGCCTTGCAGTTAACATTCTGGAAACAAATTTCAAGGAGATGGAATTTTAGACTTACATATCCCCTGAAATCACAAGTTCCAAATGTTGCATATACTTTAAGGTCACATTTTCTACCTTGTAGTCTCTCTCTGTAGAAGATACCAGACTGTTTAAGAGAAAACAAATACCTAGAATTATATATATATTTCATTACCCTGGAAAGTCCAATTCTAATTAATTTTTGTGTCAATACAATTTTTCTGGAAGAAATTCTTAGCTTAATCTAAGTTGCATGTAAAGTCATTCTGAATCAAAAAATGTTTGAATATATGCTCATTTAATATATGAAATATTAACTATTCATGAAATAGATGACATATGTTCTAGCACAAAAATAAAATAATCAAAAGTGACCTATTGGTCAAATAAGTTTGTAAATATGATATATATGTTTGCTCGCTTATAGTTTAAATTGGGTATGGAGGACAGGCTGTAAGCAGGCAGGGTGGTTATAGGCTAAGGCTTAGTTTTAAGACTAAGCTTTTCCCCACACCTTTGACTGATTGCATGATGTGGGGTGGTGCACTCTCATGAGGAATCCCATTATGCCTCAGATAAGTGACTTTGTATTAGAGACTTCCTTGTTTGTATAATATATTGCAGGGGTTGGGAATCTTTTTGGCTGAGAGAGCCATGAACGCCACATATTTTAAAATATAATTCCATGAGAGCCATACAATGACCCATGTACATTATGCATTATCCAACAAAAATTTGGTGTTGTCCCGGACGACAGCTATGATTGGCTCCAGCCACCTGCAACCATGAACATGAGCGGTAGGAAATGAATGGATTATATCAATAATACATGAGAATGTTTTATATTTTTAATGTTATTTTTTTTTATTAAAGAATTGTCTGCGAGCCAGATGTAGCCATCAAAAGAGCCACATCTGGCTCATGAGCCATAGGTTCTCGACCCCTGGTATATTGGATTAAAGATTTTGATTTCTATACTATAAAGTGGGGCAGACTGGGACCTTGCTCTCTCTCCATTTCTGCTATCACTATTGCAGGGACCTCCCTGATCCCTTGCCCTTCATGGGAAAAGCAGAAATTCCCTTGTCTTCTCTTGTGGCTTGCCTGTCTTGGTGAGACACCAATAAACAGAATGGCCCACCATCCTCTGACTCCGCTATTTCTTTACCGTCTGCCCAATCCAATGGGAACCTGCATGTGAATGGCCACGATGACGGCTCCTGTCCTACATGACCCAATAGATATACATAGATAATCTCTTTATGTTAAAACTAAATAGTATACTTAAAATAGAATCTACATTCATGTGCTTTTTAAAAATGAAACTAGAAATATGAAGCTCCTTTTTTATTACTTCATTTAAAAAATTTTTACTTATAAAAGCCTTGGTATTACTCCTGGTTTGTTTTTTTTTTACACTGCCTTCCTTACCCTGCTTTATTTTTATCCATATTAGAAATATTGCTTTCTAATATTTGATATAGTTTGCTTATTTTCTCTATTTTTTCCAGAGTGTAAGCTCCCCGAGAGAAGGGATTTCTCTGTCTCTTTCTGTCTTGCTCTCTTTCTCTCTCATTTATATCTCTAATCAATCTTTATTACTAGTTCTCCAAACACTGTCTACTGCATAGTAGGCATTCAGCAAGTATTTGTTACTGAAAATGAAATGCTGAGCCACCTTTTACTGTGTGATTCCACTCTCATTAGAGGGATTGTAAACTCCTTGAAGGCAGGAGCTGTAGAACAGCTGTATAGTGGTTTGCCTTCTCTCAGTCATTCATTCAAAAACCATTGTTAATTAGCAACCATGGGCCAGACAGCAAACTAAGAGACATAGATGGTCTTTGCATAAACAACATGCAGTGGTTCCAAGTGTGGGGTTTGGCTTTGCCCTGTTTTAGAATAACATAAAAAAATTTAAAATCACTAATACTTATGCCCTGATTGGTTGGCTTAGTGGAGAGTGTTCACCTGGTATGCAGACATCCTGTGTTTGATCCCTCCTGGGCTTGTTCCCTCCTGGGTCAGGAACCACATGAGAAGAGACGATCTGCTTCTCTCCACACCCTCTCCCTCTTCCCCTCTCTCAGCCAGTGGCTCAATTGTTTTGAGCATTGACTCCAGAGGGGCGTTGCTGGGTGGATCCGAGTCAGGAATCATGTAGGACTCTGTCTCTCTATCTCTCATCCTCTCACTTAAAAATAAAAAATAAAATAAAATCACTGAAACTTTGTATTTTCATTTGTGCAAGGAGATTAATAACAGCTGCTTATAAAATTTTTAGAAATTGGATCCCTTGCACACTGTTGGTGGGAATACAAATGGTAAAATCACTATGGAAAACACTATGGAGGTTCCTCAAAAAAACAAAAATAAAACAATCCTTCGATTCACTTCTGGATATACATATATCCAAAAGATTTGAAATTAAGATCTTAAAGAAATATAAGATTTCCATGTTTATTAAAGCACTACTCACAGTAGATATGATATGGAAATAATATAAATGTTTATTAGTATATAAATGGATAAAGAAAATATAATATATTCAAAGAAGAGATTACTGCTCAACCTTAAAAAAATAAAATTCTGCAATATACAATAATATTGATGGACCCTGAGAACAGTATGCTAAGTGAAATAAACCAGATGCATAAAGACAAACACTGTGTGATAACACTTATATAAGATACCTAAAATAATCATATTTATAGAATCAAAGACTAGAATGGTGGTTACCAGTAACTAGAGAAAATGAGAAGTTATTAATCAAAAGGCATGAAGTTTCAGTTGGGTAAGATGAAGAAGCTTAGGGATTTGCAGTACAACATTGTGTCTATAGTCAACAATAATGTATTGTACACTTGAAATTTTTAACAGAATAGATGTCAAGTCAAGTGTTTTACTACAATAAAGAGATATATAATTCTGCCTGACCAGACGGTGGTACAGTGGGTAGAGCATTGGACTAGGACGCGGAGTATCCATGTTCAAAACCCCAAGGTTGTCAGTTTGAGCGCAGGCTCATTTGGTTTGAGCGAGGCTCACCAGCTTGAGCTGAAGGTCACTGGCTTGAGCAAGGGATCACTCAATCTGCTGTAGTGCCCCAGTCCAGGCATATATGAGAAAGCAATCAATGAACAACTAAGGTGCCACAACAAAGACTTGATACTTCTCATTTCTTTCCCTTCCAGTCTGTTTGTCCCTATCTGTCCCTCTCTCTGTTTCTCTCTGTCTCACACACACACACACACACACACACACACACAAATTTATAATTCCTATGCTGACTTTTCATTAATTTTAATTACTACCTCATTACTGAAGCAAAAAAATTCAGGATATGATACAATACTGAATGTATAATGCTGTAAATCAGGGGTCCCCAAACTACGGCCCGCGGGCCGCATGCGGCCCCCTGAGGCCATTTATCCGGCCCCCACTGCACTTCTGGAAAGGGCACCTCTTTCATTGGTGGTCAGTGAGAGGAGCATAGTTCCCATTGAAATACTGGTCAGTTTGTTGATTTAAATTTACTTGTTCTTTATTTTAAATATTGTATTTGTTCCCGTTTTGTTTTCTTACTTTAAAGTAAGATATGTGCAGTGTGCATAGGGATTTGTTCATAGTTTTTTTTTTATAGTCCGGCCCTCCAACAGTCTGAGGGACAATGAACTGGCCCCCTGTGTAAAAAGTTTGGGGACCCCTGCTGTAAATGTAGGCCTGATAGAAAGTAAACACTTCATAGGTGGGTAACTGTTACTTCAGAAGGATTTTTATCTGCTATATTTTTTACCTAGTATCTTAAACAACTAAATGGGTAATAGACATTTTGGAAAGGTTGATTATGCTCCAGCTCCCATCAATCAGTCAATTATACTTAGAAGACAGGAATCTGGAAAAGAAGGAGATGTCCTAAATTTAATTATAGCTCTGAGGGAATCCTTGAGAATGGTTTTTGTTAAAGATGGTCCTGAGACATAGAGACATGAGAGAACCCCTAGCAGGCGTCCCCAAACTACGGCCCCGCGGGCAGCATGTGGCCCCCTGAGGCCATTTATCCGGCCCCCCGCCGCACTCCCGGAAGGGGCACCTCTTTCATTGGTGGTCAGTGAGAGGAGCACTGTATGTGGCGGCCCTCCAACATCTGAGGGACAGTGAACTGGCCCCCTGCGTAAAAAGTTTGGGGACCTCTGCAAGGAAAGTGAGAATCCAATATAATGGGTTGAGATTTCTTCTAAGGGTAATCAGCTACAAACTTATGAAAGGTGTTTAGGGATTTTACAAGATAGAACATTTCTCTGATTATTTTCTGGGAGATTAAATAATAGGTTAAATAAAACTTGATGACTTAAATAAATACTTGTAAGTTTTCTCATTAATACAAGTAAGAAAGTGAAAAACTGTATGAGGGTAGTTGTAAAATTAATATGAAAAAATAAGTAAAAAAAGATGCAAAATGACTGGATAATTGAAGGATAGTGCTTGCTCCTGAGTGCAGATGAAGGAGAAGATATCTAAGTGAATAATTATGGCCTTTATTAAGAAAGGGGTTATAGATCAAGAAATAAGTGTCTTTTGGACACATTTCAAACACATAATTTAATCAGAAAATTATGCTATATAATTATTGGAAAATATATTAATTTTTTCTTCCTATTCTCACCTAAATTTAATATAAGTTTTCCTCCACGTGTATGTTTAGTCTGCTCAGTGATCTGCTGTTTCAATACTGAAGGCTAAAAATTATTAGATATTTTGTCTATTATTATCCTTAAAGAAATGAATAGGTAAATTTAATTAATATTTGTAGTAATATATAGAAAATATTTCTGCTCGGGTGGAAGGAGCAGGAAGTCCTAATTGTAAAAGTAATATCAGACAACAAATGCAAACTAAACCTTTTCATCTATTACATGCCATTTTTACATTAATGTTTGCAAGTTGATGATTGGAATAATTGATTCCCTGTGTATGTACTTAATTGCAGTATTTGCTACCTATTATTGAGATGATTGGCATTTTGCAAAATCTTTCATTTGCAGATTGCATGCTTTTAAATTCTGTACTCCCATCTGTCAACTTCAAGTCCATGCAGTCTGTATCCTTTTTAAGTGGTGTTAACACAACTTCATTACATAGTGATATATTTTATACAAATGTTAATTATGTATTTGACCTTGTTAAGAACATGGCAGCGTTACAATTTTGATTTGTTTTTAAAAGCTATACATAAGACAAATCATGTATAAAGATATAGACACAATTAGACCCAAACCAATTTAAATACATAAGCATAAAATATCCCTAACTTGTTATTAATTTTTTCAATCTATTTTTAAGAGAAAGCAATAATATTCATAGTACATTGTTAATTTTTTAGTTCATGTACTATCATTCCTATGTGCTAATTAAGGAAAAACTAATGTAATAACATGACATTGTTTCAAGATGTGTAAAAAATAATTTTATGTGTTTTACTAAGTAAAATTTAATCTTATATGTATTCCTTTTTGTGAGAAATGACAGTAACCACAATAGTTTGAAATCAATTATTATGTTTTGTCTTCTAATATTAAAATATATCAACCAATAAATTATTTGCATTTCTAGGCTTACACTATCCATATATCTTTTCAACTAATAATTGACATAATAAATAGGAAGAATCAGAGGGAGAGAAAGAAAGAGAGAACTAAGAAGTGCTAGATATCCATATTTCCAATAAAAAAATGAACTGGAATAGATTTGCTAGCAGGCTAAATGGCACCAAAATTTCATCTGACCTCATTTCAGCAACCTTGGTACTTGAGTTTAGCAAAGAAAGAATTTAGAACCAAGGAACTCAAATTATAAGATAAGGTTTATTTAAGAAGTCACAGAAGTAAAGCGGTGAGCCAGCAGGGCTACATGGTCTCAGTAATCAGTTACAAAGGCAAAAGAAGGGCCTTTGGAACTTAAGAAAAACAAACAAATAATTAAGGCAGATAGAACTTTCCTGGAGGGGATGGAAAAAAGAAAAGGCAGGCGTGTGTGGGCTCCAAAGAGAGAAAGTGCCTGTGGTGGGTCCTCAGTCCTGAGGATTTTTGTCTATTCTCTAAAGGGGGCTATATTAGGGGAGATTTCAGGGGAGGATCTCAATGGAATATTCATGTGCTTTCTAGGTGGGTTCTTTCAGGATTGTGTTCTCTATTGATTGGATGGTGCCAAGACTGGGGTCATTAATCATCATAGCTGGGCAATCATCAGCTGTGAGGTCACCCTACCCAGCTTTGCTGCTTTCTGGGCCTGGTGCTGAAACACAACTGCACAGCTGAGACCTAAATGTTATCTCTAGTTGAACCAAAATCCTGTCATTGTGGTCAACAGACCTGAGGCTTTTTTTCTAAGATTATTTGATGCAGGTCAGAACCTCAGTGTCTTGAGGGCTTCATGTTTAAGGAAACGGTTATGCAAGGGCAACTTGTATGGGACTTGTATGAGGCCATTTACTGGCCCCCTTGTTCCTCCTCTAAGGGGGTCTACCACATAACAACTGACGTACTAGGGGAGAAAAGGTTACCCTGGGGCAAGGTCTCTGTTTCCATTTTGCCTATAGTTAGGCACCTAGGGCTTTCTGTCTTGTTGATTTTCCAAACCTGGACTTTTGTTTTTGCTCTGCTCATGCCTAACTGCCTACTACAGATTCACTGGTATTTGCTGTATCATCTCTTTTCAATAAAATACAGTTGTCCCTTGCTATAGATATCATGGTTCACTTTTTGTGGTCTCACTGTATTGCAGATTTTTTTTTTTTTTTGTATTTTTCTGAAGCTGGAAATGGGGAGAGACAGTCAGACAGACTCCCGCATGCGCCCGACCGGGATCCACCCGGCACGCCCACCAGGGGGCGATGCTCTGCCCCTCCGGGGCGTCGGCTCTGCTGCGACCAGAGCCACTCTAGCGCCTGGGGCAGCGGCCAAGGAGCCATCCCCAGCGCCCAGGCCATCTTTGCTCCAATGGAGCCTTGGCTGCAGTAGGGGAAGAGAGAGACAGAGAGGAAGGAGGGGGTGGGGGGTGGAGAAGCAAATGGGCGCTTCTCCTATGTGCCCTGGCCGGGAATCGAACCCGGGTCCCCCGCACGCCAGGCTGATGCTCTACCGCTGAGCCAACTGGCCAGGGCCTTGTATCGCAGATTTTTAAATTGTATATATCTAATTTTGTATCATGGATTTTTTTTTGCTATATCGTGGTATTTTGCAGTATATAGGTAGTTTTATATATTATTTTATTTGTTTTTGAGGTAAAATAAACATTTTGTAGCCTAAAAAATTGAAAACAATATAAAAATATAAAAAATATTAATTAAAACATCTTTAAAAATATTCATTGGTGAGTACTCAAATAGAATTTTATATTTTTGTTAAAATTACATAGGTTTAAGAGTGTAGAAAGTGTTTAAGAGCACAAGAAGTGCTTATAAGAGTATGGAAAAGTGCCTGACCGGGCAGTGGCAGTAGCTCAGTGGATAGAGTATTGGACTAGGATGAGGAGGATCCAGGTTCAAGACCCCAAGTTCGCCAGTTTGAGCACGGGCTTATCTGGTTTGAGCAAAGCTCACCAGCTTGAACCCAAAGTCGATGGCTTGAACAAGGGGTTACTCAGTCTGCTGTAGCCCCACAGTCAAGGCACGTATGAGAAAGCAATCAATGAACAACTAAGGTGTCGCCACGAAAAACTAATGATTGCTGCTTCTCATTTCTCTCCGTTCCTGTCTATCTGTCCCTATCTATCCCTCTCTCTGACTCTCTCTGTCTCTGTAAAAACAGAGGAAAAAAAGAGTATGGAAAAGGTTTATAAGAGTGTGGGGAGGGTTTATAAAGCCTTAAAATATATAAATAATAAAATGAATATAAGGTCACTACTTTGTGGATTTTCACTTATTGAGGTGGGTTCTAAAACCTAACCCCTGTTATAGATGAGGGACAACTGTAATATTTTCAGATAGTTAACTCTGCAGAGTATGGTGAAACACAGGACTGATAAATTTACTAAGCTTCAGCGTTCTTGAAAGAACAACAAAGATAAAGAGCCACCAGACAAAAGGGTCTAAAGAAATAATTTGCAACAGGAGAAATAGAATTAATACCAAACAAATTAAAAAGAAAACATTCTATGTAAATATCAAAGGAGAAGAAATTACTGGCAGAATATAAACTTCTAAACTTCATACAAGAAGTATTTATTGTCATAAATATTCATGTAACTTGTGTTCCAGCTCTTGTGTGTGTGTGTGTGTGTGTGTGTGTGTGTGTGTGTGTGTGTGACAGAGACAGAGAGAGGGACAGATAGACAAGAAGGGAGAGAGTTGAGAAGCATCAATTCTTTGTTTGGCACCTTGGTTGTTCATTGATGGCTTTCTCATATGTGCCTTGACCAGGGCACTACAGCTGAGCGAATGACCCCTTGCTCAAGCCAGCCACCGTGAGCTCAAGCTGGTGAGCCTTGCTCAAATCAGATGAGCCAGCTCTCAAGCTGGCGACCTCAGGGTTTCACACCTGGGACCTCTGCATCCCAATCCGATGCTCTATCCCAGGGGTTGGGAACCATTTTGGCTGAGAGAGCCATGAACACCACATATTTTAAAACGTAATTCTGTGAGAGCCATACAACGCCCCGTGTATGTTACATATTATCCAATAAAACATTTGGAGTTGTCCCGGAGGACAGCTGTGATTGGCTCCAGCCACCTGCAATCATGAACATGAGCGGTAGGAAATGAATGGATTGTAATATATGAGATTGCTTTATATTTTTAACGTTATTATTTTTTTATTAAAGAATTGTCTGCGAGGCAGATGTAGCCATCAAAAGAGCCACATCTGGCTCACAAGCCATAGGTTCCCGACCCCTGCTCTATCCACTGTGCACTGCATGGCCAGGCTGTTCCAGCTCCTTGAAGCTTGTGGCATTGCACTAACAAGGTGGGTCCTGAGAAATAAATCTTAAGCAAAAACTAAATTTGCAATGAGGAAACAGAAGGGTTGAGGAAGAAAGAAGGATATATTTTTGCCATGTGACCTATACTAGTATGTAGTGCCCTCTACTAATGTAACTTATAATGGGACAATTCATGGTGGCTTGCACATTCTGAGTTCTCTGGAAAAAGAGCTTACATGGGGAGTGACAGGTAAAACCTTAAGTGAGTTCCTGTTAGTGATATTACTTTTACACTCAGTACCAAAAGTTGATTAGAAACATATTTTTAGTAAATTTTAAAACAATTCACTACACTTCCTTCTTTAACGTGATTTGCTTTAAATGCTGCTGTAGATTTCAGTGGGCAGGTAGTGAAAGTTTAAATAAAGAAACCTGATTAAATGATTCTGAAGAAGAACTATATAAATAAGCAGTATTTGAGTCTAAATTTTCTTTATATTATGACAATTAGAGAATTAGATGATTGATTTATTATCTTTATTTTGCATAAAAATACACTTTTTTTTCTTTAAAATATTTTATTTATTGATTTCAGAGAGAGAAGAGGGGGGAAGGGGAAAAAGCATCAACTAATAGTCATTGCTTCTTGTATGTGCCTTGGTGGAACAAACCCAGAGTTTTTAACTGGTAACCTTAATATTCCTGGTTGGTGCTTTATCCACTATACCACCACAGGTCAGGGTCACATTATTTTTATTTTTTATGATTTTATACTTTTGTGATTTGAAGAGAGGCTTCAGTACTTTAACAGTAACTTCTACTTTAATTTCTCAGTTACATTAGTTTTTAAAATTACCCAGTAATCTTTCATTGCTTATGAGAAAGACAAAAATTAAACTGTGGGTTTGAGAATATGCTCTAAGGGGCATAAACCATATTTTTTTCCAGCTCTTTGTTATATACCTTTAGAAATAATGTCAATATATCTTAGGACTTTTATTATCTATATAGACAATTTTTAATTCATTATAGAATAAAGTCATAAATCATAAACTTAAAGATTATTAATTCAAGAAAGAGAAAGTTTTCATATTAGGAGCTAGCACTGTATTAGGAGCTGAGAATAGAATCATAAATAAAATGCCAACCCTGCCTTTGGGAATCTCAAATCAGCTTAATAGCTAAACACACATAGCGTATTTCTGACTTTGCTAAGTTGGATGATACATACCTCTTACAAAGTTTGTGAAAACTTTTTATTCATGGCAGGGAGAGAGATTCTGTATGTATACAGGGAGAAAGACTAAAAGAGAATGGTAACCTTTTAAAAGAACACAGTAACCTCATAATGCATTACAAATACCCTTTGATGTGATATAGAAATCACATTAGAGTCATAACAGTGAAGATGTGAGAGTTGAAATACCAAAATACTATTAATTAAAAAATAAATCATAAATATGGTACAGCATTACCATATGGTAATGGATATGGTAAGGATATAGTACTTATCCTTAATTTTAGATTTTGTACTTTAGAAGATTAAAGAAGGATAACAATTTTTAAAATACAGTGGTCTCTTGTCTATCATAGGGCTTAGGTTCCAGAACCCCCCACGATAGGTGAAAATCCATGAAGTTGCAACCTTATATTTATTTTATTTACATATATTTTAAGGCTTTATAAACCCTCCCTACACTCTTATAAAGCTTTTACACATTGTTATTAACCTTTTCCACACTCTTATAAACGTTTCCTATGCTTTTAAACACTTTCTACACTCTTAAACCTACGTAAACACAGTGTTCATTATAGAATAAAGTCATGAATCATAAACGTTTTAGTAAATTGGTTGGTCGCCTCCCATCCATCAGCCAATAGTATGCTGTGTAAGATCTCACGTGGGCCAACTAGCTTAAGAAGAAGCTGCCGCAGCTGCGTTTTCCATAAGTGCGAGTGTTTGTCTACTCATCTGCTGTATGCTACGTATTTTATTTTGATTAAATATTCTTTTAAGATGTTTTAATTAATATTTTTATATTGTTTTCAATTTTTAGGCTTGAAAATGCTTATTTTACTGCAAAATAATTAAAATAATAAATATATAAAAATATCTATGTATAAAATCCCACAATATAGCGAAAAATTCACAATACAAAATTATATATATATATACACACACACAATTTAAAAATCTGTGATACAGTGAGACCGCAAAAAGAAAACTGTGATATGGCGAGGGATGACTGTGAAGATTTGTGCATATAGTGCTTCATTTTTACCAGGGGCTTGAGTCTCTACTGTGGCAATGATGTCAATTAATTGGAAGCTACTTGTGCTAGCAAGGGGCAATTGAATCTGGAAGCATTATCTTAATAGTTTTTAATTTTTGTGCATAATCTCAGGCACTGTACATTTCTTTCTCTCTTTTTTTTTTCTTTTCAACAGCTTTCCATACATGATAGAAATATATATATGTGGGGAGGAAAAATTACCCCTTTGTGATCTCCAGTGTTTTGTCTTCTGAAATCATTTATTTTAAAGACGACTTATAAAACAAAACACCCCTAAAAGCAAAGACAGAAATTTATTGAGTTGTTTTTCATAATAAAAGCACTCATGGAAGTTTGTTTTAGGTTATGTTACACAAAATATCTAACTTTACTCAAAGCTCTCAGTAAAAAGCATTTTGAAAGATCAAGCTGATTATTTCATTAAGTAATAGAAATCAAAATGAATTAGATTTTAGTCTTTTGTTACATCTGAAAGGGAAAAAAAAATCCTAGAAAGAAGTTGCTGAAAAAAAGTCAAATTTCTCCAAAAGCATAAAATGAAGACCTTAACAGAAATTTATGGATATCTCAAACTATCACTGACACTACCAATGGGGAGCTTCTTTGTTGTTTTTGCTACTTTAAAAGAAATAATACTTTGAAAGGATTTGTTATTTATAGAGATTCAGGAAATTGTTTTAGAGAAAAAAATACAAAATTTTTAAGGAAATGGAAATTGCCCTGGCCAGATAGTTTGGTTGATTGGAGCATTGTCCTGATATAAACAAAGGTTGTGGGTTTGATCTCTAGTAAGGTCACAGATAGATATTTCTGTCTCTCTCTAAAATTAATAATTTTTTTTCAAAGGAAAAGAACATTTCCATGGGGGAGTGAATTAATTAAAAATTGTTTTCTAGAGTGTTGGGCAGATAAAATATATTATGCTTACTTTGTTAAAGATGGCACTGCCCATGGGGAAGACCATCACCCAGGTGATATTAGTTGCCCTTCTTCTTGGGATGGGCGTGATTATATAAATATTTATGTGTGTTGGGGGCGGGCTGTGGGCAGGCAGGATCCTTGTATCCTGGGGCTTGGTTTTAGGACTAACCTTTCCCACCCTTTTTGATGTAGGGTGGTGCACTCTCATGAGAAATCCCATTATGCCTCAGATAAGAGACTTTGTATCAGAGACTTCCTTGTTTGTATATTGGATTAAAGGTTTTGATTTCTACACTATAAAGTGGGGCAGACCTGGAGCTTGCTCTCTCTTGGTTCCTGTGATTAGCATTAGAGCAGAGAGCAGGTTAGAGAGCAGAATAAGGCCACGTGGAGGAGAAGAGAGACAGCCAAGATGGTGGAATGCTGAAAGAGCAACCAGTTAGTGCAGAGTTTGTGCAGAGAGAAGGATATGGGGAACAAAGGAGAATGAGGCTAGTGAGCTAGAAACCTTTGATTCTAGGAAACTCAGATAAGTCAGTAGCTTTGTGAGCGCTGAATGAGTGGGTTTTGGAGCCCAGTGTGTGTTTTTATTTGCCCATCGGATGCAAGCTAGGATTAAAAATAATGGCCCAACAGTTTGTGGCTCTGTTGTTTTATTACCGTCTGACCATATCTAATGCAAACCTGCACGAACCAGGAGGCTGTGATGGTAGCCGTGCCTACTGGCTTTACATAGTGTAATGAGAAAATATAAATCAAGGTTTTAAAGACATTCAACCTATTTATCCTAAGTATATTAAGAAAATAATTTAGGGTTATACAAGGAAGTAAAACAACTTACATGTCCTCAGGTTATATTTATAATAGGGACATTTGACTATAACATATATATTCATTACATTACAATCTTGTTTTCAAACCACATTCAAAGATTGGGAAAAATGCTTCCAAATCTGTATGATTAATAGAGGCAAAGTATAAACAATTTTTAATGTAAAAATTATTCTATACACAGCATAAAGGATTGGAGAAATTTATACAATATAATAACTTGGTGCTGTTTAAATAATAGTATTGTGTACAACAGATAATTTAAATTTCTTTTTTTTATTCTTTTCTCTTTTTTAACAGAGACAGAGAGAGAGTCAGAGAGAGGGATAGATAGGAACAGACAGACAGGAACAGAGAGAGATGAGAAGCATCAATCATCAGTTTTTCGTGGTGACACCTTAGTTGTTCATTGATTGCTTCCTCATATGTGCCTTGACCGTGGGCCTTCAGCAGACCTAGGAACCCCTTGCTCGAGCCAGCGACCTTGGGTCCAAGCTGGTGAGCTTTTGCTCAAACCAGATGAGCCCGCGCTCAAGCTGGCAACCTTGGGGTCTCGAACCTGGGTCCTTCCACATCCCAGTCTGACGCTCTATCCACTGAGCCACCGTCTGGTCAGGTGATAATTTAAATTTCTTTATATTTTTTCACATTTTAAAGATTGGCTGTATTTTACAAATTCAGTATTTTTTATTGAGTGTTTATTAAATACTTTAAAATGGGCAGGTACTTTAGTTGAAATGGTTCAAACAGCTAAATATATTTGCTAACAAAATGTACCATTATTAAATATTATATTAGCAATTCTGTTTAGAAGTAACTAACTGATCTGTATTTCAAAGGTGTGTGTGTTGCTATTATGTTTCCAGCAATAACTTATCTAAATTCAATTAATTGTGACATAGTCTAGTGTTTGTTGTTTTTTTAACAGAGACAGAGAGTCAGAGAGAGGGATAGACAGGGACAGACAGACAGGAACGAAGAGATGAGAAGCATCAATCATTAGTTGTTTTTTTGTTGTTGTTTTTTTTGTGTGTGTATTTTTCTGAAGCTGGAAACTGGGAGAGACAGTCAGACAGACTCCCGCATGCGCCCGACCGGGATCCACCCGGCACGCCCACCAGGGGCGAAGCTCTGCCCACCAGGGGGCGATGCTCTCACCTCCGGGGCGTCGCTCTGCCGCGACCAGAGCCACTCTAGCGCCTGGGGCAGAGGCCAAGGAGCCATCCCCAGCGCCCGGGCCATCTTTGCTCCAATGGAGCCTTGGCTGTGGGAGGGGAAGAGAGAGACAGAGAGGAAGGAGGGGGTGGGGGGTGGAGAAGCAAATGGGCTCTTCTCCTATGTGCCCTGGCCGGGAATCGAACCCGGGTCCCCCTCACGCCAGGCCGATGCTCTACCGCTGAGTCAACTGGCCAGGGCCTCAATCATTAGTTTTTCATTGAAAGTAACCCCTTGCTGAGCCAGTGACCTTGGGTCCAAGCTGGTGAGCTTTTGCTCAAACCAGATGAGGCCCTGGCCACATTGTATCACAGAAAACAGCACAGGTGATATAAATGGGTTTTTTGCTTGTTTTGTTGTTAGTTGAAAAAGCCTACAGTAAGACTTTTGGAGAAGCTGAAAGATAGCAATTTAAAAATAATGTTTTTTTATTTTTTAATAAGTTAAATATAATATTTTTATTAATGAAGAATGTATCCATTTACATAAGCCTTCTTTTGTAATAGAAAATTTAGCTCTGCACAATAATCTGAACCCAACAAAGCACACATATGAGGGCCATTATGCATTTCCCTTACTTGCCTCATTAGATTCAGCATTCAAGAGAGATCAATGACTTGACTGAATTGACAAAATATGCATTTTCTCTTTTGCTGATGTGCTGTCTAAGACAAATAGAAATACTGCTTTTTTTTCATTCCTCTAAAGCATTTCAACTTTCATTTGTGTAAGTGTTATCACATTCAACGACTTCAACACACTCTCCATTTCACTAGCAATCTGTTAGTGATCTGCTTCTTTCATCTCTCTACAGATTTGTCCTAATGAAATCATTATGGCTGAACTGTTGTTTTTCATCCACCTTTATTCCTTCTCTATACCATGATAATGATCTCATTTTACTTTTAGGAACACTGACACGCAGCCTGAGTTTTGAGTAATTATTTTTATGTTTCTTAAAAGTAATTGACTCTCTGAATATTTTGTTATGTGTATTTATTGAAGGTGAATACAAGACAGTAACACTGCGTTGATTTAAGAGGGTGGTAGAATGGAGTTGTTAAGATGCTTCTGGATTTAGAATGAACTGAATTCAAATCCCTCTGCTACCGAGAGCAATATGATCTTAAATGAGTAGGTGACTTTACTAAACTTCTGACAATTTATAGGTTGTCATGTGTAGTAATTGAGAAATGCATATAGTTAGCCCAGGTCCCAGTTAATAGATGTCAAACTAAGTGCTTTACAAGAATAGAGCTTGTTAAGACTGAAGGCCATTATTATAGATGAAAGCATTTAAGTTATGTTCTAATATGTAATATTGTTACATGCATGCATTTTTATGTCTTTATGTGTCAATATCAAATTACTCTTTTTATTTCTTCTGTCATGGAACCTAAACATAAAAGACTAAAGGATTTTCTAATTTGTTGCCATAGATTTTTGTGATCTTAAAAAATAGATAGTCACCTTTATTTTATGGTATTTTAGTTTCTTCCGGGTTTTTTTTCTATCTTTAAATTAAATATATTGGGTTATTTATTAACATGGTTCATACAAGTATGTAGGTTTCAAGTGTACAATTCTATAATACATCATTTGTATATGACCTCGTGTGTTTACCACCTGAAATCAAATCTCCTTCTGTCACCATATATTTGACCTCATGACCCTTTACTACTTCTCCTCACCCTTTCCCTCTGGTAACCACCATACTCTTGTCTGTGTCCATGAGTTTTTATTTACTGGTCTTGTTTGTTCATTTTTTACATTCAGTTTTATACCCTACATATGAGTAAAATCATATGGTCCTTGAATTCTTCCATCTGACTTATTTTACTTAGCATGATAGTTTCATGATCCATATATATATATATATATATATATATATATATATATATATATATATATATTATCCGATTATCTATCAAGGACACTTTGGTTGTTTTCATATCTTGGCCACCCCCCAAAAAATCTATTAGAAGCAATAAACAAGTACAGCTTCAGGATCCAAAATCAATGTACAAATATCCATTGTATTCCTATATACTAACAATGATATTTCAGAAAAAGAAATGATAATCAATTTCAAGTAAAGGATACTATAAATAATTAATACTATTTGAATACTAGCTTCAGGATCCTGTTTAAGGATGAATGCATCAAAATGCTTATAAACTTTTTATGTAAATCTGATTTTATTTTCTCTTTATAACCTCCCAAAACTTTCTCCCCTGTATTATTTCTTCCTCCCACCCATCCCCAACCTACTCAACTCTTATTCCCCAGGCATTCACTAATAAGCTTTCTGTAAAAATAGATCAGTTTGTATTTTCTAGCAATTTGTATAATTAGAATCATATACTATGTACCATTTATTTCTCTGACTTATTTTGTATAATTATTTGAGAAAAAACCATATATGATGATAAATCAATAATTCATTTTATAGCTAAATTAAATTCCTCTATGAGTTTGTTAACCATTCACCTATTGTGGAAATTTTGTCCATTGCAAATAAAGCTGCTATGAATATTTGCATACCAGTCTGTGTATAAATGTTTGTTTTTATTATCTTTAAACAAAGAGAAATGGGTTGAAATGTCTGGTAATGAAATGTCTGGATTATTTGCTAATTCTTAAGAAACTATCACACTGTTTCCAATAGTAGTTATACTATTTTACATTTTCACTAGCAGCAGAGGAGAATGGTTTATATAAAATTGGTAATATTTATTTCCACTTGTCTGGTAGAATTTACCAGTGAAGTTTGCTGGTCGTGGAGGGTGTTTTGTTGTTGTTGTTTTGTGAAAAGGTTTTATACTACATATCAAAATATTTAATAATTAAAAGACTCTTCTTGAATAATATATTTGTTCTTGAATACATTTTGGTACTGTATCTTTCAAGGATTTGTTCTTTACACATAAGTTTAGGATTGTTGATAATTTTTTTAATATTTTTAATACTTAGGTTGCTGATCTCATTTCTTTTCTTTTTCTTTTTTTTTTAGATTTTCTTTCTTCATTTTGAGAGAGAAAAGAGAAAGAGAGAGAGAGAGAAGAGGAGAGGAGCAGGAAACATCAACTCCCATATGTGCCTTGACCAGGCAAGCCTGGGGTTTCGACCTGCAACCTCAGCATTCCAGGTTGATGCTCCATCCATTGCATCACCACAGGTCAGGCCATGATCTCAATTCTTACATTGGTAATTTGTAGTTTTCCTCTCTTTTTTTTTTTATCAAATCTGACTAGATGTTTGTTGATTTAACTGATCTTTTACAACAACCAGCTTTGCTATCATTGTCACCATGAATATCTGTTTTCTATTTTTTTGATTTTCATTTTGAGCTTTATTTTACCTTTTGTCAGCACATTTTAAATTTATTTTGCTGTTATTTTCTTATTTCTTAATGTGGAAACTGAGATAATTGAATTGAGACTCCATAGTCTCTGGCTGGAGTCCTAAGGGCACTGATTTGAAGCCCAAGGATACTGGCTTGAGCAAGGGGTCACTCATTCTGCTATAGTTCTCTCCCCCCACCATCAAGGCACATTTGAGAAAGCAATCAATGAACAATTGAGGTGCTGTTACAAAGACTTGATGCTTCTCATGTCTCTCCCTTTCTGTCTGTCCCTATCTGTTCTTTTCTTTGTCTCCCTCTGTCTTTGTCACACACACACAAAAACCAAGTACTTGTGTACACCCAACAAATATTTTTTTAAATTAAACATGGAAAATAACTCTAAGTATAATTTTAAATAAAGAAGAAAATATTATAGAGTATATATGACTAGAAAAAAACAGCCTTTTCCCCAAAAAGAAAACATTTTAACAATTTAATCCATTTTCACTCTATTTTCTCATTCTAAAAAGTATGGATTCATGTGTATTTTTGTGTGTGTGAGACACAGTCAGACAGAGGGACAGATAGGGACAGACAGACAGGAAGGGAGAAAGATGAGAAGCATCAATTCTTCGTTGTGGCACCTTAGTTGTTCATTGATTGTTTTCTTCTCATATGTGCCTTGACCAGGAGGTGGGGGCTATAGCAGACCGAGTGACTCCTTGCTTGAGCCAGCAACCTTGGGCTCAAGCTGGTGAGTCTTGTTCAAACCAAATGAGCCTGCGCTCAAGCTGGTGACCTTAGGGTCTCGAACCTGGATCTTCCACATCCCAGTCCAATGCTTTATCCATTGCACCACCGCCTAGTCAGGCTCATTTGTATTTTTTAAGATATTATTTTATAAGAACATGGATGATATTTGTCATTCTAAATTTTTTAAGCTTAGAAATAGTCTACATAAAACTGGCTTGAGTTTTCTGTTGTATATATTTTTTTACATTTCCATAGTACATTCAGTTTATAATACAAACACACAGATGGCAAGATAGTTACCAGCCGTAAGGTTAATCTATGTTTGTTGGTTGGAAAATATCTATGCAATTTAGTATTCATAGATGCTAAACAAAATCCATTCTATCCAGATATTTTATAATACAACTACATATGGAGCACTTTAATGACCACAATATATGCTTCTAAAATTAGCGTTGTTTACTTCAGTTAAAAAACTTGGCCTTTGGACGCCACGCTCCAGTTGCCTCCAGTTTTTCAGCAAGATAAAAGAAAAAAAAATTTTTTTTCTAACTATAACCTAAGGAAATAAAAAAGAAAGGAAAAGATTTTAGAACTCATGCTATTTAACATACTCATATATATTTAAAGTTCTTGGTATTGTTCATGTATTTACTTGTGTGTACTTTTAGACAGTTACATGTATTTTAAAAAGAATACATTTTCTTTAACCTGTTAACAATAAACATTTTTAAAAATCTACTTGCTTATTACATTTATTTCTACTTATTTATCTTTATGATTATTATTATTTTTCCTAATAGAGACAGAGAGAGGGACAGAGAGAGGGACAAATAGGATAGACAGACAGGAAGAGAGAGAAATGAGAAGCATCAATTCTTTATTGCGGCACGTTAGTTGTTCATTGATTGCTTTCTCATATGTGCCTTGACCAGGGAGGCTACAGCAGACTGAGTGACCTCTTACTCCAGCCAGCGACCTTGGGTTTAAGCTGTCGAGCTGTGGTCGAACCAGATAAGCCCACATTCAAGCTGGTGACCTTCGGGTTTCAAAGCTGGGTCCTCTGCCTCCCAGTCTGAAGCTCTATCCATTGTGCAACCGCCTTGTCAGACACATTCATTTTCTTTTAATTCAATATTGTTACCATGCAAATAGATAAAATTCTAAAGAAGAAGCTACTTTTTTGTTACTAAAACAAAAAATTAATTAATTTAAACATTTTTGGTTGTAAAATTCTATTTCTGTTTTTTCAAAATGATTCAACTAAGAGGAAATAAAAGGGACAACTATACCATATTAAAAAATGGTTAACTTACAGAGAAATTAATCTAAAATTTTTCTTCTGATTTAAAATATTGGTACATAAGATATTATGAGCCTGAACAGATGGTGGTGCAGTGAATAGAGCATTGGACTGGAACGTGGAGGACCTGGGTTCAAGACCCCGAGGTTTACAGCTTGAACGCGGGCTCTTCGGGTTTGAGCAAGGCTCACCAGCTTGAGCCCAAGGCCAATGGCTCAAGCAAGGGGTCAACCGGTCTTCTGTAGCCCCCCCCCCCCCCGCCCCCGCCCGTCAAGGCATATATGAGAAATCAATCAATGGACAACTAAGGAACCACAAGGAAAAATTAATGTTTCTCATCTCTCTCCCTTCCTGTCTGTCTGTCCCTATCTATCACTCTCTCTGACTCTCTCTGTCTCTGCCACACACACAAAAAAGATATTATGAGATAACTGATTCAATTGCTAAGATACTAAAATGAGAAATTTAGTGGAAATATCAGATGCAGTTATTGGTATAATACTAAAATATGAAGAAGAAAATGAACTAGTTATATTTGCTAAAAATATTGCTATGATATGTTTATAATTAAACATCTTATATAGAATGGTATAAAAATTTTAAGAGTGAACTTTTGATTTTTAATCCAGATATTTCTTTTTGTCTCAATAACAATGTTAAAGTAGTCATTAGATTTTAACTGTACTTTTGATTTTTTTGAATAAATAATTTTTGTCTCTATATTTAAGGGTCAAGTTTTATTCTAAAATAGGAAATCATTTACTTTTTTATAATTAAGCCCTTGCTTGTTTATCTACTTTAGCTCAGATTTTAGTCACACAAAATACTCTGCATTTTAGCTGTTTCTGGTAACTACAAATAGTCAATATATAACTAGATGTGTTTTAGAATAAAAAAATTCTGTGCTATTTTGGTAGAATAAGTAGATGAGTACTTAATTGTGTTAACATAATCATCCTGTTTATTTGAATTTACGTTTTATCTCTTTTTCTTCAAGTAATTATTTATAATTATATTAATTCTGAAAACTAGGAAAAATTTATATTAAATTTAGTAATTCTCTTTTTAACTTAGTAATTAACTTTGTCAAAATTAGCTTTTAGATGATAAGTGGCAGTTCCTAACATAAATAAAAATCAAAAGCTATCAATGTATTTTTGCTTAGTTTGAGTTATCTATAACTTCTCAAGTTAGAGTAGATGGGACATATTATCTTTCTACTATATTGTTGTTTTTTTCTTTGTCTTATGTTACTTCATAAACTCAAGCAATGCATTCAGACACTGGAAATAGACACTCCAAGAGCTTAAAATGTAGTAATAGAGTTAGGAATGAGTGGAATAGAAAATCTTATATATGAAATGACTTGAAGGACACTAAAGAATTTCTGATGCAGCCGCAGAAATTCTACCACTAGACATTCACCAATTTGGATAAATTAGTGCCTGTTCCCCATGACTTCCCACATAGGACTTCTCTACTAAATGGAATTAAATTTACATTAGTATGAATTCATTTACCATACCATTTTCTTTGTGACAAAAGAAGCCCAGACACCAGGACAAGTCTAGACTCATAAGTAGAGGAAAGGTAGTGCCAATAGCTGGAAAGAACAGGCAAACTTTACTTTTTATAATTTTGTGAAATTACCTCCTTTTGTGATTTATTTAGATTATAATCTTTTTGCAACTAATGCTGTAGAACTGAGATTAAGTTCTAGAAACAATGGAGCTGTAAAGAAAGCAGACATCCTGTACAAGAACAGAAGGCAACTGAGTCCCTGGAGCTAGTGAACAGTCTCTATTTCTTTTTACCCTCTTTAATTCTGTTGCAATAGGGAAAATCAGGCTCAATAAACTAATATATTTGTTTAGCTTGTATATAACCTCAAGTAACCATTTTTTCTTTATAAATACTTGAGCTTTCTCTATTAAATAGCCTATGTATTATTATTGTTATCATCATGATCACCCTCCTAATAATTAGTTAGTGTTACATCTTTTTTAGGACAACCCTCTGATTTGTTAGCCTCTGAACTGATCTATGGAGGAAGACAACCTCTCTGAAGATGACTGGACCCCTTATACCACCCCTAGCCAATTGTGCAAGAAGTCATTCCCTCGCAATCTGCAATGAGCAACTTATTCCCTAACATGTGAAACTTGATTACCTTTTCTCAGCATGCATTTAAACAAATGTTATTATTGGTCATAAAATTATCCAGCCCAGTGACCTATGGGGACAGTGAATTGCACAAGGTGACTGCCTGCTGAGTGAAGCATCTCCTTGTATTTGTTCTAATTATTTTATATTCTGGAACTTGAAAATAAAGGGTGTAACTTCAGATGTTTAAATACAGTGACACTGCATTGTAGGTTGGCAAGGTTTTGATATATAGCTCTCATTTGCCTTCACTGAGTAGGATTGTCAAATTTAGCAGGTAAAAATATAGGATTCCCAGATAAATTTAAATCTATGATAAAAATTGATTTTCATATATATCTATTCCATGCACTATTTGGAACATCTTTATATCAACTTTAAATGTGTTGTTTGAAAATTCATACTTAACAGGGTGTTCAGTATATTATCTAGTAACCTGTTACTGAGGGATTTGCTTTGACTTTTGCTTCACCAAAATAATTTGCATTACTATGGGTTGTCTTTATCTGAAATGTTGATTCAATAAATTCTAAATATGGTACACAAAGAAACATTACAATTTGTCTCAAGTCCTTCAAATGACTCAAAAGTTAGTTAAGGTAGAATGCTTGATAAAAATTATTTAGTTAAAACTTCAAATCTATTTGTTAAAAAAAAAAAAAGAGAAGGGGCAAGGGCTAGTTATATAGGAGGTGTTTTTTTTTTTCTTTCAGTATATTCTTCTTGACAGACACTGAAACACTAGCACTGAATAAAAATGTCCACTTTTTCTAGCCATTTGGAACCATACTCATGCATAGATTAGTATGTAAAATTCATAAATGACTGCTGAACTGTACTTGGTTGCATCACTGAATCTAGATTTAATTGTTGTCTGAATGGAATAGTCACCATACGGAAATTGTTGTAGCATGGGAAAGGTCTTGAGAACATCTGCCCAGATGTTGGCGCATTGTGATTCTCTGTGCTGCAACTGTGTCTAATAAAGATTATCTTTAGCCCTGGCCATTTGGCTCAGTGGTAGAGCATCGGCCTGGTGTGCAGAAGTCCCGGGTTCGATTCCCGGCCAGGGCACACAGGAAAAGCGCCCATATGCTTCTCCACCCCTCCCCCTCTCCTTCCTCTCTGTCTCTCTCTTCCCCTCCCACAGCCAGGGCTCCATTGGAGCAAGGTTGGCCCGGGTGCTGAGGATGGCTCTGTGGCCTCTGCCTCAGGCACTGGAATGGCTCTGGTTGCAACAGAGTGAAGCCCCAGATGGGCAGAGCATTGCCCCCTGGTGGGCGTGCCGGGTGGATCCCGGTCGGGCGCTTGCGGAAGTCTGCCTGACTGCCTCCCTATTTCCATCTTCAGAAAAGTACAAAAAATAAAAATTAAAAAACAAAACAAAACAAAAAAAAGATTATCTATGGAGAAAAACATTAGTATATACTTTCATAGGAAATTGCTGAGCAAGGCAAATGACTGGGTAGTTATTATGCTAGCAGTGAGTAAACCTGTCTGTAAACATTTCCCACTTCGCAAGAAAAGGGTGAGAATTTTATTCTACTTGAGCAAAATTCTGTTTGCTACTTGAGCACTCAGAGTGATACAATTTCATGCATACCTATATTGGAGAAAATGCATTTCTATTGCTGACCATTAACCCTGAGAAACATAGTGAGAGCTCTTTCTATAATGACTGCCAGACTACCGTAATTGTTTATGGCTTTGTCCACATACAGTAAGACACAATAAAATCCCTTCAGAACACGATAATGCAGATTCTCTTAAAATTCTCTGGAGAATCTAGATGCCTCAATGTAATTCTTGTCAGGTGTGTTCCCTCTGTCAGCTTTTGCTATAACTGAAGAAAACAATAATTACTCTGAGCAGAGGAGGCTGAGTACTACATAAACATACAACATAATAATGACTCAAAGTTAGACTCAAGGGAAGGCACGATTGGGTCCCTGATCACATCTTCTGTGTGACACTCAGAAATTCTATTTTGCTTTAGATCTAGAGAATTCTATTTTAGAATAATAAAAAAGTTATAAAAATGATCACTATATATGCATATAGTGATGGCTGTTATTGGACAAAGATGAAAAGCAGATTGACACCATTGCTGTCAAGGTAGCTGATGTTATGAAGAGGTCCATGTACATATGATGCTGTAAAAACTGTGTAAAAAATGTTAAGTAATTGTACTTCTCTTCTATAGCAGGTCACACTCTAATGCCAGAGCATGCAGACACAAGAAGTTGCAGCACTGTAGTTAAGAAAGCAAACTAGACTATGTGCACTCTTGGTCCTTCTATTTATTGTATAAACTTGAATTTGCCTTTGATTTAAATCTGTCTGGATTAATGAAAAATGAGTGAATGCATACAACTTATAACAATGCCTTGAATTTAGTAACCTCTTAATAATTTTAGCTATTTCTATTATTATATAGTTTTATAAAAGTAAAAACCATCACTAATGATCCCTCCCATACAAATACTTTTTACACATTTTTTTTACTTTTCTTCAAAATTATATTGGCTATTTTTAGATTATTTGTATACATTGCAGAAATACTTTTCTAGAATTTTGAATGAGATTATAATCAGTTGATAGCTTATATAACATGTCTTAGTACTTCTTGATTACAGAATATTGTTCTATTCATTAAGATTTTTCATTATTTTTATATTTTCCATAAAATATTTGCACATTTTTTGAGTTATTGTACTAAGTACTTTATTATTGGCTAGTATGACTAAATACAATCATTTTTAGAAAAGTATATTATTTTATAATTCTTCATGCATAGTAATTATGTATATATAATTATTTACTCTTAATTTAATCTTATGTCAATTAGAAACTATCTAAAGTCTCAAGGTTTAATTTGAGTAAAATTATCATTCTTATTTTTTCTGTTGTTGCTGTATTTTACTCTAATAGTAAATTTCTTTTAATTTTTGTTTTTAATTAATTTTCCTCCCTAATATGCAAATTAGTTACTGCTATGCTATGTGTTCACATAAAGAATCATGGTAAATTAATAGATTTCTACCTATATGGTGATGACATTTTTTAGGTCAGCACTCTTGGGCAAAAGGAAGCAATTTGAAGTTTGGGGAATCAAGTTCAAAACTATTCAATAATAAAATTTAATTAGAAGTACCACATTATATATGCCAATGCTAATAGTTAATCATTCTGAAATATAAAACTGTCTTTCTTTATGTTCATTTACTATTACAGCTACCTCAGAAAATAGATGCGTATTTCTCTGTGTATTTTTAGCATCCCAGATATACTGTCCCATAACGATGAACACTAGAGAGAGATATGCAACAGTACAATCAGAGATGACATTTCAGGGTCAGTGGGTACATTTCTTCAGACCCCCTTGGTTTTATATGGAATTATTTCATTTGCACTAACCTTAAATCTGCACAACTTCTTAGGTATGCCCACATCTGTGGCTCAAACCTTAGTTTTCATTAGCTAACAGAATCATTAAAAAGTTAATTAATCAAAACCTTTTTCAACATGTTTTTTATTATAAACCAATTGGCCTTTGCTTTAAATTATGGAAACAATACTCAAGCTTTTGATATGAGAGCCTATTTATACCCTTAAAATTTATTTAGGAAAAGGTGGTTTTATTTGGGTGATTTATATCAATTGATATTTACAATAGTAGAAAGTAAAACTGAAATTTAAAAATATCGATTTTAAAGACAAAAACTACTAGTTTTTAACATAAATATGTTTTAATAAAAATAACACTATTTCTCCCCCCCCAAAATAGACAAATAGTATTCTTTTAAAATCTGGCTTACTATAAGACATTTAGATATTTACATCTCTTTCTGCTTTCAACTTATTAAGATTTTGTTGTTGTTGTTATTGAAGTATATAAAGAAACTATAACGACACACAAATATATATTTGACCATCACCACTACAGTCCTCCGCTCTACCAACTGAGCTATCGAAGGAAGCACACAAATATATATTTGGAGAAGGGAGAATTATGTTAATTTTCTTTCAGAAAATAGTTGATATTTTCATTTGATACTACACCAAATTCAACAAATGATAATTGATTAAGAGTTGGTTCAAAGTGATGTCAGAAGAATGGTGGAGTGAGAGATCTCCTTGGTCTCTTCTCTTGAAATTTCAACAATTTGAACATCAACAAAGGATCCCCAGCCCAATGTACAACAATGCCTAAAATCTGGAACAAGACAAGGACGCCCACTCTCACCACTTTTATTCAACATAGTTTAGAAAGTCCTAGCCAGCACAGTCAGGCAAAATAAAAGACATCTAAATTGGGAAAGAAGAAGCAAATGTGTCACCTTTCAGATGACATGATTTTGCAAATAGGAAACTTCAAAGTCTCCACCATAAAACTACTAGAAACAATAAATATTGTATTTCCACATGTATAATAAGAAGCCTTTCTTGAAAAATTTGGGGTCTAAAAACTGAGTGTGTCTTATCCAGTAGTTGTATTTTTTTACTTGTATTTCCTGCTTTTTCTTTCTTTTTGTTTGTGACAGAGACAGAGACAGAGAGAGGGACAGATAGGGACAGGCAGACAGGAAGGGGGAGAGATTAGAAGCATTAATTATTCGTTGCAGCACCTTATTCATTGATTGCTTTCTCATATGTACTTTGACTGGGGGGGCTACAGCAGACTGAGTGACCCCTTGCTCAAGCCAGTGACCTTGGGCTCAAGCTGGTGAACTGTGCTCAAACCAAATGAGCCCACATTCAAGCTGGTGACCTCAGGGTTTTGAACCTGGGTTCTCTGTGTCACAGTTCTACGCTCTATCCACTGCACCACTGGCTGATCAGGATGTATTTCCTGTTTTTTCATGTGGATGAGGAGTTGTATGAATCTTATGATGAATAAAACTTGAGTTCAATAATTTTATGTAGTACGTTTTTTTCCAAATTTCAGGCCCCAAAATTAAGGTGCATCTTAAACATGAAAGCATCTTATACATGGGTAAATACTGTAAAATCACAGGATACAAAATTAATATACAAAATTCTGCTTTCCCATATGTTAACAATGAAATTCAGAAAAAGTAATTTTAAAAAATTCTTTTGCAATTGCAACAGAAGAATGAAATACCTGAGAATAAACTTAGCAAAGAATGTGAAGGACTTATATACTGAAAACTACAAAGCATTATTAAAAGAGATTTAAAAAGATACAAGGAAATAGAAAGATATTTGTTTATGAATTGGAAGAAGCAACATAGTTAAAATGGTCAATATTATCCAAAGCAGTATACAGATTTAATACAGTCACATATAAATTTCCATGTAATTGTTTAAATAAATAGAACCAAAAATTATCAGATGTGTATGGAACCACAAAAAGCCCCAAATATCAAAACAATCCTGTTAAAAAGAACAAAGTTGAAAGTATCACTACCTATCTTCAAATTATATTACAGAAATACTATAATCAAAACTGTATGGCATTCACAGCAAAACAGACACACAGACCAACGGAACTGAATCCAGTAATAAAACCACATGTATGTGGGCAAATGATTTCTGACAAAGGAGTTGAAAACATATGATAGAGAAAAGAAAACCTCTTCAATAAATGGTACTGGGAAAAATGAAAAGCCACATGCAAAAGAATAAAACTAGTTTAGTTTGCCCTCATGTAAAAGAATTAGTTCAAAATGGATCAAAGATATAAATATAAGGTTTGAAACAATAAATACATAGAAAAACCGTAAGTACTAAACTTATTGACCATGTTTGTAGAGAACATTTTATGAATTTGATACCAAATGTAAGGCAAGTAAAGGCAAAAATGAAGTGAATGGGGCTATACTGAACTAAAAAGCTTCTTCACAGAAAAACAAAACAAAACAAAACCCAACAACAAAACAAAAAGGTGGACAACCAAATGGAAGATGATATTGGCAGTCATCAACTCTCACAAAGGGTTCATATCTAAAATATATAAAGAACTCATAAAACTCAACACCAAAGAATCGTATTTAAAAATGCACAGACAACCTGAACAGATACCTGTCGTAAGTAAAGTAACAGATGGCCAACAGGTAAACAAAAAGATGCTCAACTTCACTAGCTATTGAGGAAATGCAATTCAAAACTGCAATGAGATACTACTTACAACATTAGAATGGCTATCAATAAGACATTTAATAACAAGTGTTGGAGAAGTTGTGGAGAAAAAGGAACCCTTATTCACTGCTGTTAGGAATGTAAACTGTATAGCCATGTGGCGAACAGTCTGGTCTGGTGGTTCCTCAAAAAATTAAGAATAGAGTAAGCATTTGACTCAGCAATTCCTCTCCTGGGCGTCTACCAGAAAAACTCAAAAACATTTATTCACAAAGATATGTGCACCCCTATGCTCATTGCAGCATTATTCAAGGTGGCCAAGACAGGGAGACAACCAAAGTGTCCTTTGATAGAGGACTGCATAGAGAAGATGTGGTACATATATACTATGAAATGCTATGTAGCCATAGGAAAAGATGAAATACTGCTGTTTGTGACAACATCAATGATCCTTGAGAATATTATGCCAAGTGAAATAAGTCAATCAGAAAAAGCTAAGAAGTATATGATTTCATTCATATGTGGGATATAAAACAGGGACTTATAGATACAGACAATAGTATGGTAACTACAAGAGGAAAGGGCGTGGGGAGGTGGTAGGGATGTAGAAGGCTTAATATGTGGTGATGGAAGATGGTTTGACTTTAAGTGATAGGCACACAATGCAAAATACAGATCATGTATCTTAGAAATGTACAATTAAAACCTATCTGATTCTGTTAACCAATGTCACCCTAATAAATTTTATAATAAAAATTGATTATAATATGGATTCTGAAATCATATAAATGAACTTTATATACTTCACATTGAAATCTATGGGTCTATTTGGCACTATGAACAGATTTTTAGCCAAGCATGATTTGTAAAATATTTTTTGGTGTTTTGAGAATATTATGGAGTCTTGCGGATCTACTAAGTATTATAACATCAAGTAATATAATATAGAAAAATAATATTCATTAATAGCAGCCATAATCTCATCACACTTCTGAATCAGCTAAGCTCAAGGTGGCAAGGACAAGTTTTTCAAACTTTTTCATTTGAAAATTGAAATTTATCTGCTGCAAACCAATGCAGCTAGTAATTGTCCAGGTTCTGAGTGAGAACAGTGCAGAATGAAGAAATAGACTCAAAGAGAAAAAGGGATGGGATCAGGAGGCCTCTGTGAGCTGATGGCAAGCCAGAGCCAGAGCCTCTGTCTGCTTTATTATATAGTACAGAGAATTAAAGCCTTTAAGCCATATGCACATAAAGAAGTCTCTGATACAAAGCCACTTATCTGAGGAATAAATGAGAAAGCTTATAAAAGTGCACCACCCCCACCACGCAACAGTCAAGGGTGTGGGGAAAAGCTTAGTCTTAAAAGGGTGTGGGGAAGATCTTAATCTTAAACTAAACTTACAGCCTGTCTCCCACATTTATTATTGGCACTAATAAGGTGACCAATCATCCTCCTAATAAGGGAGGACAGTCCTTCTTTTGTAAGTTCTGTCCTCCCTCGAAAAGTGTCCTCCTACATGTCCTCCTTTTTGATATTGGAAGTCTAATCTGTAATTGATTGATGCAGAGTTGATCCATTGGGTGTGATGTGACATATTTGTATTTGACAGGATGATTTGTCAAGGATCAGTACAATGAGGCGAGATGCGATTATGAGACATGTACTCTGCAGAGTAGACCTTGAGAGAGTGCACGATATACCAAGTGCACAAATGGCTTTGTGTACTTCTTACTGAAATACAACATAGCACATACAACATTGTAGACTCACAATTATTTCTTTCTCAGTGAATATCCAATCATAGACACATAAGCACAATTCACATTTTATTAATTCATTATCTATTTAATAATTTCCAAATATGTATAATTTTATTTACAAGTATTTTCCTGAAATTCAAGTTTTAAAGTGGAACTCTAATCTCAAACCATATCTATTAATAACGCAATTTGATTAAATAGCTGCTTAAAACAGACATTTTCAATTAGAAAATGATAAATACATTCAAATATCACTCCAAATTAGTGGTTTTGTTTGATATTTAGTTTTACTAAATGAGTACTTTTTTCTTACAATTATTATTCAAAATTAATAGGCATGTAAGCATAATTAAATAAAAATATTACAATGTTTTTATTATGCATTGATCATATTACAGTGTATTATTGTTACAATGACTAAAATGTTTCTTTTATTAATGATATTATTTTCTTCCATTTATTTTTGTCCTCTTCTTCATTGTAAAAAAGTTGGTCACCTTATAAGTAAACACATTTGTTTTCCATAAATAATAGACTCTTTTTGTACATTATCAAGAAACTATCTCCCAAATATCTAAGTATAAATAGCCATAGATAACCTCTCATTTCTTTTTTCATTTAAAAATTATGTATGAAAAAAGTGGCTAGTTCAACTCATAACTGAAACATTTATGCATGTATTTTTCCCACAACAATTATCATTCTTGGATATACAGCAAAAGTTTTATATCTCATTTTGTCACACAGAATATTAGAAATGTAATTTGAGGAGATTTAATAAGATTAATAACATCTACTACTTTATCAAGACATTCTTAGATGAAACTGGATTTCTTTTTTATTCCCTGCAAGTTCATGGCAATGAAGAAAATAGTAACTACTATTAGAGTTTAGTGCTACTGCCTTGATTTATACCAAGGAGCCAGCAATTTAATCCACCTATATTTTGATAACATCAGTGCAAATATTAACATAGTGAAAAAATAAGTAACATCATAGTATTATTATGAGAATACTTTTTATTTCAAGAACTTTCTGAAAGAATCTTGTAACCTCCCCCCTCCCAAAAGCCTCCCTCACCACCCTCAGGATTACCAAGTGGTTCATTAACCACTCTTTGAGAAATGTTGATCTATTAATTAAAAAATCATTTACTTGTAACCATAGATTCATATTTTTAATTAATGCTAATCACAACTCAAATTATTTGCACATTAATGTTTTCAAATATAAAATATATATGAATCACTAGTATTTTCCGTCATAATTTAAAAAATTTTAAATTATGCCTGTTAAGTAAATGTACAATATAGAATATAGATTTTAAAAATCACACAACCAAACATGAAACTACTTCAACATAATGTCAATAATGTTTAAACACACCCACATTCACACATACATATGACTCACAGTCATGGTTTTGAAGAATTTTAATTCTGGTCAAATCATATTTTTTAAAAGTTTGGGTTAAAACTCCTTGCAAATTAACAATGCTCTATTTGGCTTTTCCTTTAACCAATTATCTCTTTTAAGCTCAAGAATTTTTCTTTCAATATTCAAAAGTATTGAAAGTTTATATTTGTTTTACTTATTATTTTTAAAACTTTTATAATATACCTGTTATCTTTTATCTCTCAAGACCAGAATTAAATGATATCATTTATTCTTCTTAGAAACCTTTATCATTCTCATGTCATATTATTTTTCATTTTTTGGCTTGTTTACCAAATTATTTTACCTGGTGAGTTGTCTTCATGAATTATATGAAAAATTATTTATTGAGCACATACTATGTGTCAGGCACAGTCCAAGTAATAGGAGCTTGAGTGGGAAATAGTTCAGTCATGGTCTCTGCTCTCAGAGAGCTTACAGTAAAGAATCAGAGATAGTCAAGTAACATCATTCTGTGGTGCGTTTTAAATGTTTTAGAAAATTCTTTGATTCTCCCCCATTTAAAAAGTGGAGCCCAATTCTCCTTCCCTTGCGGTTACACTTCATTAGCACTCATTTTTAAAGAATAGGATGAAGTAAATATGAGGATGTGAAACTTTGGAGAGTAGGTAATAAAAAGTCCAGCAGCTTCATTCTTGCTCTCTCTGTGTTTGTCACTCTAAGGAACCAATAACCGTGTCAGGAAAATGCTCAAGGAACTCTAGGAAGAGATCCACATAGCAAGGAATGTTAGCTTTCTGCCAACAGCTATGTGAATGAGCCATTATGGAAGCAGATCCCCCCGCTTCAGGCGAACTTTCAGATGAGGCAACTTCAGGATGCTTGAGCCAAGACTCAGCTAAACTACTCCATATGACTGACCCACAGAATCACTGAGAAAATAAATGTTTGTTGTTCAAAGCTACTAAAGCTTGAGGTTTTTTTTGTTTTCTTTGCCATGCAGAAAAAGATAACTAATATATTAATATAGTATAAAAAAGGTCAGGTTGGAGAGATAAGCATAGAATCCAATAAGAACTGGAAAGTGCAGCATCCACACCAGTCTGATAAGGTTTCTGACAGGAGGTAATGTTTAAGGTAAGGCTTGCTAAAAGAGAAGTTAGGGTATATTACTGAGTTTTCCCCTTTTGCTTCAGAATCTTATTTGCCCAATTGATCCTGTCTCTAAAATTTTGATGTTTTCATCATCATGAATTTTTGCATTAATTTTGATTTTTAAAAACATTTCATTAAAATATTATTTATGTCGCCTGACCAGGCAGTGGTGCATTGGATAGAGAATCGGACTGGGATGTGGAGGACCAGGTTTGAAAACCTGAGGTCACCGGCTTGAGTGCTGGCCCACCAGCTCAAGTACAGAGTTACTGGCTTGAGCGTGGGATCATAGACATGACCCGTTGGTCACTGGCTTGAGCCCAAAGGTTGCTGACTTGAAGCCCAAGGTCACTGGCTTGAGCCCAATGTCATTGGATTAAGCAAGGGGTTGCTTTCTCTGTCTGGCCCCCCTACCCACTTGGTCAAGGCACATATAAGAAAGCAGTCAATGAACAACTAAGGTGCTACAATGAAGAATTGATGCTTCTCATGTCTCTCCCTTCCTGTCTGTCCGTATCTGTTCCTCTCTCTGTCTTTCTCTCTGTCTCTGTCACACACAAAAAAGCATTATTTATATCAATTCTTGTTTTGGACTTCCCTTAATTTTTATACTTGAACAAGTGCTTCACTTGACTCATTCCAGGCTCAGCCCTGCTGGGAGCAGAGTAACATTTTAGGCAGTGGAAGTACATATGTAAAAACTGGGAAGCAAGATAGAACATGAAGTTTATAGTATTTTCATAAAGAGTTATAACCATGTATTTTACAGGACTCCCCAAGTACTGACAATATGCTGTTATCTGGGGAACAGCTGGAATTATTGTGAAGGAGATGAAAAAATTTCTATATGAATTCTAGATTTGCCACATCTAAATTTATGCCTTGACAAGGCACCTAAGCTCTTTGAGACTGTTTTCTGCAAAGTGGGAACCATAATACTCACGCCACAGGTTGTTATATAGTTGAAACAGGATAATGAACATGGAACCACTGAATTCATTATATATAGGCCAGAATTCAGTTAATGATAGTTTAATAACTGTTGGCTTGACTCATTTGGCTATTATAATTGTGACTTGAGTACAAAATCTCTGTGTTAGAAAATAGTTTGGTTCTTAAGTTATAATTGATTTGGGGCTATATATATTTTTCTGCACAGAAAATATTATAGAACTATCCGATGGCTTTTTTCTATATTAGTCTATCATATGGCATTTAAAAAAAAACTTGAATAATAATATTAAAGGTAAAAAGTTAACATTGGCCTGACCTGTGGTGGTGCAGTGGATAAAGCATTGACCTGGAACACTGAGGTTCCCAGTTCAAAACCCTGAGCTTGCCTGGTTAAGGCACATATGGGTGTTGATGCTTCCTGCTCCTCCCTACCTTCTCTCTCTCTCTCTCCCTTTCTCTACTCTATAAAAAAAATGAATAAATAAAATCTTTAAAAAAAGGTTAACATTGTTTTGTGCTTATTGAATACTAAATACACGTTTAGCACATGAAAGACATTTCATTCTCACAAAAGAGAGACATGTTTCTGTAAATATACCTTTTCTTAATTTAAAGTTTTCAAATTATATACAATTTTATATTAAGAGTTACTGCTTAAATGAGCAAAAATGCATTAATTTTTTATTGTATACTATGTTGAAACCATGCAATGATTTATATATTGCACTGAAATGCTGTCAAAGGAATATATTTTGGTTTACAACCATCCTGAAACTATGGACCTAAAATATGTTAAGCTGGTGACCTAGGATTGATATGCTGTTAAAGAATACTGTTAAAGAATAATTAATCATAAATATGCAAACATAAAGAGACTTTATGAAAATTGACATTTTCCTCATGGTCAAGAGTACTTTCTATTATCATTGCTATAAATATTTGGGGGGTACTTTCTAAATAAAAAAAAATCAATATTTTGCCTACATATTTTAAGAAATTACTTTCCTTAGACTTGGATTTAAATTATATTGAACAAGTTTAAACTCTTGAAAGGTATGCATAATAGTCATGTTTTCTTTTTCTTTTTAAAATTTTTCATTGCTATGTAAGCAATTTTATTTTTCTGGCTGATATAGACTTTTCTATATTTAAATAAAAATTTAACTTTGTTATGTCTGTAACTAACTTTCTTAGCACACCTTATCAATTTTTTGTCACAATACATTACATTTTCCCTAAAGCAGGAATGCCCTTTTGTGAAGTGGTAGCTAGTACTGTACTACACAGAATGAAAAAAACTGATTAATTGCTTTTAGAATAGTAAATGAAGCCTTTTAATTTAATGAATATTTCAACAGAATCAATTCACTTTGTCTCTCTAAAGGCAAAATCCCATAGGGAGAATTTCTTTGGGGTGACCTAGAGAGCAAATCGGAACCTCTGGGAGGTTAGCGTACAGCCATATGTTTTCACAAGCACTTAGATTATCTATATTTCTCTAATATATTACCCCTAACCTGAAATGCATTCCATTTCAAGGGTTTAGATTTACAAATTATCCTTGGGTATTGTGAGTTGTGAGGCCAGGGCATGGGTTCTCTTTATCTGAGATCTGTCCACTCTAAGTATACTGCCAAAGTTGGATTGCTTAAAAGGCAGGAGAGTATAATGAATAGGCTGGTAGACTAAGAGCATGTCTATGTGTGGTAAAGGGAATGAACTGCCTCTTAAATCCTGTGAGCTTGATGCAGTACAACTCATTTATTTGACATTGCCATTTAAATCTTTGAACAAGCCTGATTTTATAATCATAGTCTTAGATTATAGACCAAAAATCAAGGCAGTTTTTCTCTCCTTGGCTTAAACATTTACATATATATATATATATATTTTTTTTTTTTTTTTACTTTAGATTATTGGGCCTCATTTTTTTTCCATCCACTTGAAACGTAATCATCTCATTGATTATAATTAAACAGCTTTTTCTATGAACATCTTTTTTTTCCAGTGAAAAAAGAGCATAGTGATTTGTTATGATAATTACTTTGTTTAATTTGAATAAATTGTTATGTTTATAAGAAAATACATACACCTAAATATTTAGTCTGAAAAATTTTAGGACATTAAAATAGCAACCTCAGAGGTAAGGTCAGCAGTCATTAAAAGAAGATGCTGATTTTTTATGGAAAGTTCAGACACATGCCTCATGATTGCTTAATACAAATGTACTGAGAATAAAGTGGAACAATTTAAATATTCTAAGATAATGGATGTTAGCATTCTACCGCTCAAAAAAAGGCCCTTTATTTCCAAGAAGGTTAAAATAGATTGCAATTTCTTCATTTACATATATTTATTTTAATATTTGCTTATGATTATATCTCTGCTTTGACTGGTTTAAAATTAACTGATATTTCTATTCTTCAGTCCAATAAAGTGTTCTAAATATATTCATTAAATTCAAATCAGTGAAGATTTATAAAATGTAGTGAAGTACTTAAATTAAAGGACTAGCCAAGAGGGCATAAAATTGAATGATATAATACACTACAAAAAGAAATTACAAGTAACATCTTCAGCAGTCCTGTTTTACACCAAGTCAAATTGCAAAGATGTAAAAACTACATAAAAAGAAAGACATCATAAACATCGAATAAGCTATTTGATTCTCTGTACAGTAGCATCAACTATATTGGAGGATGATAAAATCTTATTACTAATATTTAAATATCAAAAATTAAAAATTCAGGTGAATATTTGTTTGAGGATAAGTGTAGAACAACATAATATTTTTATCTAAAATTTATGTTAAGAAGTAACTTCATGGTGAATCTCAAAATAGTATATAAAAATATAAAACTGGCCCTGGCCAGTTGGCTCAGCGGTAGAGCATCGGCCTGGCGTGAGGGGGACCCGGGTGTGATTCCCGGCCAGGGCACATAGAAGAAGCGCCCATTTGCTTCTCCACCCCTCTCCTTCCTCTCTGTCTCTCTCTTCCCCTCCCGCAGCCAAGGCTCCATTGGAGCAAAGATGGCCCGGGCGCTGGGGATGGCTCCTTGGCCTCTGCCCCAGGTCCTAGAGTGGCTCTGTTAGTGGCAGAGCGACACCCCGGAGGGGCAGAGCATCGCCCCCTGGTGGGCAGAGCATCGCCCCTGGTGGGCGTGCCGGGTGGATCCCGGTCGGGCGCATGCGGGAGTCTGTCTGACTGTCTCTCCCCATTTCCAGCTTCAGAAAAATACAAAAATATATATATATATATAAACTGATTTTTATGTTTAAAGTTTAAATGAAGCTTTTTGGTTTGTCTTTAACTTCACTCTCCCCAACAACTGTTGGGAGATTTTCCAGACTCTTAGTTCAGGACACCTGAGAAAAAAAAAATTGCTGAATGGAGTCAGAGAATGATTTAAAGATTTAGTTAATACAATTCCCAAAACCAAGTTTATTTCCAATGCTACAATAAGACAATAATGGGAACTTTTTATTCCCCACTGAGTTGTTTTACATTTGATTTCAATTCAAAACTTATGTATAGTCTTTCGAGACACTTTCAAAAACTCATTTTTCAAGATTCTGCGTATCCATGAACTGTTTCAAGTTGGACAATTCATATTTTCTCCTTGAAAGGTAATATGAACGCTTGGAATAAAAGATTTAAGGTAGACATGGACATTTGAAGATACTGAAGAAGACGCATGAAACACATTAATAGAGGGGGGTCTGAAGTTTATAGCTGCCCTCATTAAACAGCTGGCCGGAACTAAGATAAAAGAACATTGTGACTGCTGTGAGAATGTGTTTGAATCTTTTGAGTCAATCCCAAAACTAGTTAGGAAGCATTATTCTGTGTCACTGTGTCTGAGATTTAATAATGCACAGAACTCATTTAAAAACAAATAGCTTCTTTAGTACTGATTATCATAGCGTTCAGGATAAGGTAATAAAATACCACCAATAAGGTCACTTATAAACAGCAGGGATTCTCTAGCTCTTGGTTTTTGTTTTTTTGTTTTTGTCAGTATAGAGAGAGGTGAACTAATTTTGTTGATATTCTCGATTAAACAATTTTAGGTGTTATAGATATTCTTTATTGGCATATCACTTTTTATTTAATTGATTTTCACTATTTTGTCTTTCCTTATACTTTCTTTGGTCTTAAATCACTCTTCTTTTTTTGGTCTCCTGAATGTGAATGAGAGAGAGAGAAGGGCAGAGGGAGGAGCTGGAAACATCAACTCCCTTAAGTGCCTTGACCAGGCAAGCCCAGGGTTTCAAACTGGCAACTTTAGCATTCCAGGTCGATGCTTTATCCACTGAGCCACCACACATCAAGCCCACAAATACTATTAAATAGGTTTTATTTTGCTCATTTAACAGATGGGAAAATAAAATCAAAGAGTTTCAGTAGCTTGTTGTTAAGTAATCTACAGAAGTCAAACATGTAGAGCTAGATATACCCCCAAGTGTCCAACTTTATTTTCTACTCCTAGGCTAGGTTGCTCCCTCTAATTAAAGGATGGTTGCTTTCAGTTTAACTGCAGAACTCTAATCCCCTTTGAACAAAAGCTTATCACTGCACATCCCTTGTTCATTGTCAGTATTGTTCATTTTAGTGCATTTGGTACTATTATTTAATAAAATTTTATCCGATGGAATTCATAAACAAAATAACATAATTCTTTAATAAAAACTTATACTGAAATATATATGTAATGTTTAGTTCCTCTGAGATTATTACTATTAATTCAACTCTCTTAGTGAACTACAAAGTGTTGGCAAACAGACAATCTGTAGTGATTGTTCAGTATATCCTGGTTCCATAAACTGTTTCTTAAAGATGATATTTTTGTACCTCAGTTTAATTTCTGAAACTTTTAGCTTGCATAGGAGATATGTGGGAAGGTGAACTGATTAAGCATTTATCATTTTTAAAACAAATTCTGCAAAAAAACCCCACAAAGTGTAGTATAAACCTCTACATACCATGAGATTACCCACTTCCACGATCATAACAAAAAAATGAATCAGTGTTGTATCTTTGGTTTACATCTGCCTTTTAAGTATTAGGAAATACTTCTTTAAAGCACACCTATTGACTTCATCTACTTGGATAGGAAAACACTTTTCTCTGAATTGATGAGTACTTATTTTTCAGCTAAAGTAAATACAAGTCTATATCTCTTTTCATTTGTGTGAGAAGCTGACACATTCTGTCACAACATCGCTTGAGTAAATGGGAAAGTGACAGTTCCTGGAAAAATTTTAAATAGATAAACATCTATTTTTGTTTAAACAGCCACTAAAAATCAGATAGAAGCTTTCCAAGTTGAAAGGATAAAGAATGCATGAGTGGTGTAAATTTACAAGTGAGTGCATGCTAGAAAAGTTATAATGTTTGCCTCTCTGATTTTAACCACAGCTCAGTATTTTCTGGGATTAAATAATGCCTCCAAAGAATAAGTTTTATTAAGATGATAGAATGATAAAAAATGGATTTGAAATTATAAAAGTCAAACTATAATATCCTTAGAAAACAATTTTTTAATTGAAATATCAAATAATTAGTTTTTCTACTTTTGAAGTTTCTCCCAATTTTAGTCAAATACTTTATTCCTATATTACTTGGTTTAACAATGTCTCTAACAAAACTATTGTTAATAGTCTTTACATAGCACACTTCAAATAACATTTAGAAATGTTTTTTATAGATATTTTGCTATTATCATATAAGCATTACTACTTTCATCCAAGCTTATTCCTCTTAGAATCTATACATATTGACTGCCAAATTATTATCCCAAATGATAATGTTACTTATAAAATATAGAATCTTATAATTCACTAAGTTATGTAAAATAAGGTGAGTGAATACATTATATGAAAGTTAGTTTAGAGAATTTGGTAAATAATAAAGTTTGTGTTAATTATTAAAACATAAATATCAATTAGAAGTTATATATTAAATGTATAATTATTAGATTTTATAGCTCTAAGATGATTAATTCCTATTGAGATTAACCTTCTTTTAGAAAGCATCAACTCTTTTTTTTAATTCATTTTTAGAGAGGAGAGAGAGAGACAGAGAGGGAGAGACAGACAGGGAGAGACAGACAGAGAGAGAGAGAAGGGGGGAGGAGCAGGAAGCATCAACTCCCATATGTGCCTTGACCAGGCAAGCCCAGGGTTTCGAACCGGCGACCTCAGCATTTCCAGGTCGACGCTTTTATCCACTGCGCCACCACAGGTCAGGCGATATTAACCTTCTTTCTGTTACTGCATGATTCTTCCTCAGAATTTCCTGGAGCAAGTAAACTGATACATAATCTTGTGCATTATTTTTGTTCTAGTAACGCTCAGTGGGCCTAACATTGAACCAGCCATCGCGTCCTGCATTTCTTTCTCCTCTCATTCTCCACCTCTCCAGTTAGATCACTCTACATTTCCTAGAATGAGAATGGTAGGGATTTTAATTTACTTTTCAGTTATCAAAAAGAGATTGAGAGGACCAAAAGTCACTTCTCTATACTGCTACTAAGTAAAATCATATACTGATAAGTTCCATCAATAATTAAATCATTGGCCAATAAACCAGACAGTTGCAGTGTTCAAACGATTCCTACTATTCAGCTAAAATGTTGTTTTGTACAAGATAGACTCAACAGATTTTTTCAGTTACTTTGTTTAAAATTATTTTATTGAACTATTAGGTAAATTTGAAATACTTTATTCCTGTCTTTAAAAACTCTAAAACCTTCACTAATTTTCTTTAAATCTTATTGTTCAGAAACTTCTTGAATATATATTATTAATGTTTATATGTGAAAATAATACTACTTTTTGTATATGTAAGCATCGAAACTTGAACTTTCTCATAGACTTTGTCATTTGTGTCTGTATGACGTCTTTCTGGTTATTATACACAGGGAGAGCTTGGGCTTGCAGTCAAGACGTTCAGGAAAAACTCAAAGAAGAAGAGCTAAATAATACCGTATCTCTATAATGACCATAATCTCCAGTAAATAACTGGACCTTAATATTGAACTACTCTGAATTAAGAAGTGAGAAAGGTGGTCTGGGATTTAAATAAACAGCATATTCATTTTACATTGATGTTTCTTGATTAACAGTAGAAGGCATCACTTCTGAAAGCATCTGTAGTGTCAGTAATTCCATTAACTAAGAAGCCACTTTATTATCAACATACTGTAGATTCATTTTAATGTGTCATTTGCACTTCAAAGTCACATAACTTTTATTATGGTAAATCAATTAAAACTATTTCTCATGATAATTTATCTTCTACAGAGTTTATCATCTCAGAGAATGCAATATTTCCCAATTTAACTTCCAAGACAAAAGTGATGTAATTTAAATGCCTTTTTACTGAGTTTATTAAGCATAAAGATCACAGAAATTTCAAACCCTGAAAGATAACTTTGTTTCATCTATGTGATAAAATGGAAGCCACATTTTTTTTGTGATGTATTATAGGTAGTGAAGACAGTATGCTAATTAGTAATATAACCTCATTTACTGATTATCTATGTCTCTCATTTTAAAAGATAATCCAGTAAAAGCAGATAATTTCTCTGATATTAATTTTAAAGAGAACGTAAAGACATATTATAAAACATTTTATTGAAGATTTGCAATTGAACTGAATTTCATGATGATGCAATCACCTGCTTTCTTAGTTTTAATGACTTTGTAAGAACATGCTTCAAGGATTTATGTCTATTTTTTTATCTTTGAAAACTGCCTGTAATTTTCAACCTTTGCTGAATATTTCTGAAATAAGCAGTTTTAATATCCATTTGCAGTTTGCAAATGCTTTCATGGGAATACAAAATTTTATGTTTTTCTAAATTGAATATTTAAATGCAGAGGGTATTTTTAACATTTGCCACTTTGTTAAATCTTTATTATCCAATTGAATTTAACCCAAACTTCTGTCAACAGAGATAGAAGAAAAAATATCTGTAATTTCTTTATGAGTTTCAATCAGAATGTGTAAGTACTGTATGAAGAAGTAGAGTGTGCCCTGGCCGGTTAGCTCAGTGGTAGAGCATCGGCCTGGCGTGCAGAAGTCCCGGGTTTGATTCCCGGCCAGGGCACACAGGAGAAGTGCTCATCTGCTTCTCCACCTCTCCCCCTCTCCTTCCTCTCTGTCTCTCTCTTCCCCTCCCGCAGCAAGGCTCCATTGGAGCAAAGATGGCCTGGGCACTGGGGATGGCTCCTTGGCCTGTGCCCCAGGCTCTAGAGTGGCTCTGGTTGCAACAGAGCGACGCCCCGGAGGGGCAGAGCATCGCCCCCTGGTGGGCAGAGCATCTCCCCCTGGTGGGCGTGCTGGGTGGATCCTGGTCGGGCGCATGCGGGAGTCTGTCTGACTGTCTCTCCCCGTTTCCAGCTTCAGAAAAATACAAAAATAAAACAAAACAAAACAAAACAAAAAGAAGTAGAGTGTGTGTTTACTTAATAATGCAATTAGGGTAAGGTTTTTTTTTTATTTTATGAAAAAAAATAAGTGATTTAAATAAAAATTTTTTTCTCCTGAAATTACATACATATTTCTTGGAAAACTTCTTTAGAAGTGGTTGCACTATTCATTTCCTATTCAGCTTTTTCTATATATTGAAATATTTGTGTGTAACAAATATTATTTTATCCATTTACTTAATTTCTACAAGGAAATTGTTTCTGGCATCTACAGGAGGAGTAGGACTTAACAAAGAATCAAGTTACTATTCACTCTCAGAAATAGATAACACCCTTGATTTCAGCATTTGTATTGGAGGATGTACAATTTAATATCAAAGGGGATTATGCCTGTAAAAATGACCAGCGTACTGTCAAGTTAATTGAATGAACTTTGTATCTACCACCATCATGGCAGTGACTGAGGATTTCCTGCAGACCTTAGGTCTTAGTAGAATAGTTTGAGTACTGCTGGAGTTGTTGAAATTATGAAGATTGATGTCGGAGACGCTAGTTTAAAACCTTTTTTTTTTAACCTTTTTTTCTTTTTTTTAATTTTTATTTTATTTATTCATTTTAGAAAAGAGAGAGAGAGGGAGAGAGAGAGAGAGAGGAGAGAGAGACAGAGAGAGAGAAGGGGGGAGGAGCAGGAAACATCAACTCCCATATGTGCCTTGACCAGGCAAGCCCAGGGTTTCGAACTGGTGACCTCAGCATTTCCAGGTCGACACTTTATCCACTGCACCACCACAGGTCAGGCCGCTAGTTTAAAACCTTATATATGTATGTATACATATTACTTGATTACTTTTATGATACCCCTTAATACAGGGGTCGGGAACCTTTTTGGCTGAGAGAGCCATAAACACCACTTTTTTTTTTTTTTTTTTTTTTGTATTTTTCCGAAGCCAGAAACAGAGAGGCAGTCAGACAGATTACCGCATGAGCCCAACCGGGATCCACCCGGCATGCCCACCAGGGGGTGATGCTCTGCCCATCTTGGGGCGTCGCTCTGCCGCAATCAGAGCCATTCTAGCGCCTGAGGCAGAGGCCACAGAGCCATTCTCAGCGCCCAGGCAAACTTTGCTCCAATGGAGCCTCAGCTGCGGGAGGGGAAGAGAGAGACAGAGAGGAAGAAGAGGGGGAGGGGTGGAGAAGCAGATGGGCGCTTCTCCTGTGTGCCCTGGCTGGGAGTCGAACCCGGGACTCCCGCACGCCAGGCCGACGCTCTACCACTGAGCCAACCGGCAAGGGCTGAACGCCACATATTTTTAAATATAATTCTGTGAGAGCCATACAACGACCCGTGTACGTTACGCATTATCTAATAAAAATTTGTTGTCCTGGAGGACAGCTGTGATTGGCTCCAGCCACCTGCAACCATGAACATAAACGGTAGGAAATAAATGGATTTTAATACATGAGAATGTTTTATATTTTTAATATTATTATTTTTTATTAAAGATTTGTCTGCTAGCCAGATGTAGCCATCAAAAGAGCCACTTCTGGCTCGCGAGCCATAGGTTCCTGACCCCTGCCTTAATAGTTTTGTGTTTTGTTTTGTTTTTTTCTAAAGCTGGAAATGGGGAGAGACAGTCAGACAGACTCCTGCATGCGCCCGACCGGGATCCACCGGGCACGCCCACCAGGGGAAGATGCTCTGCCCCTCCAGGGCGTGGCTCTGCCACGACCAGAGCCACTCTAGCGCCTGAGGCAGAGGCCAAGGAGCCATCCCCAGCGCCCGGCCATCTTTGCTCCAATGGAGCCTTGGCTGTGGGAGGGGAAGAGAGAGACATAGAGGGAGGAGGGGGGGTGGAAAAGCAAATGGGCGCTTCTCCTATGTGCCCTGGCCGGGAATTGAACCCGGGTTCCCTGCACGCCAGGCCGACGCTCTACCGCTGAGCCAACCGGCCAGGGCCTGCCTTAATAGTTTTGTTGTTGGTGGTGGTGGTATTGATAGTGGAATGATGTTAATATCAACTATTGTAAGAATAGTATCTGGAAAGCATTTGGAATCCCGTAGAATGCAAAACAAAGGAAGTATCATAAACTACAACTCTTGTTCTTTTAATCTGTTTATACCATTAACCTAGATGCTTTTAGCATCTCTGAACCTCTTGGCTGTGTATTCCAAATACTAATAAGGTTTTACACTTAAATGATCCTGAATTTGATCAGTTCACATTTCTTTTTCTCTTACTGACATATAGTGTGACTATAAAGTTAGACTTGTACAATCCAGGGGAAGACTGGCAAATTATTTAAGTTTCAAAAGTATGCAGGCATCTGTTTTGACTTTGTAAGAAATTATTTTGAGGGCTTACAGTCATTTCTTATCTTTCAAAGCTGCCAGTATTTCCCCCACTTCTTTATTGAATCTTTCTAAATTAAGCAGTTTTAATATTCATTTGCAGCCTGAAAAGTGAAAAATTTTTTCTTTTTTTCTTTTTGTATTTTTCCAAAGTGAGAACGGGGAGGCAGTCAGACTCCTGAATGCGCCTCACCAGGATCCGTGCGGCATGCCCACAAGAGGGTGATGCTCGGCCTAGCTGGGGCGTTGTCCGCTGCAACCAGAGCCATTCTAGCACCTGAGGCAGAGGCCATGGAGCCATCCTCAGCACCCAGGCCAACTTTGCTCCAATGGAGCCTTGGCTGCAGGAGGGGAAGAGAGAGACAGAGAGAAAGGAGAGGGGTAACAATGGAGAAGCAGATGGGCCCTTCTCTGTGCCCTGTCCGGGAATCAAGCCTGGTACTTCCACATGCCAGACAGATGCTCTACTGCTTAGCCAACTTGCCAGGGCAATTTTTTCTTTTCTAAATAAGGATTCTAAATTGGTATCCACTCTTTTAGATTGTATGTCTTCAATACATTATGTGTGTTTTTATTGATATTTATAGCCCACAAGTTAACTTTTATACTAATATATTACATATCTAGAAAAGCAATCACATAGATATAAATTGGTTAAATGTTTTCCTAATAATGATGGTTTAATATTATCAACAACTAATATCTCAAAGGAAAATATACTGTTTGGGCAAGGCTATCAATACTGGTGGATGTAATTCTACTTTTCAGTTGATGTTCATCATAATTCTGATTTATGTTGAACAACTTCTCTTTAGATTTATTATGTCCCAAATATTTTGCCTCACAATGAGGCAGATGAAGAAAACTTTGGTCAGTAAACTGCCATCTTTACCGTAACCTTTTTGCCCTCTTGTCTTTACATTATTGGGACTGCCCTGAACCCATCTTTTGTAGAATTCTTGGTTCACTCACTTGTCCTTTAGTGTGGGTTAGCTTAGTTAAAACTGGATGATTAAGTAGCAGATCTATTTAATTATGAAAATGTACATGAGCAATTTTGCAGTACACCAAACTAAGGATATAAGTAGGATGTAGAAATCCTGCTCTTCTGTCATAACTTCCGTTATAAATGCAGCAACTAACATGTAATAAGACCTGAGAAAACTTGCCATGTCAATTAGTGCATTCAAAACTTAAATACTTCAATGGTTTCATAATTTTTTAAACATAGATATATATAAATATTAATGTAAATAGTAATTTTAACATTTTGTATATAATTTGTGTTTGTCCTGCACAGGCCTGGAATGTTTTATTATCCTTAGGAACTAAAGTATCAGATGCTGCTATTGAAGTGCCGTCATTAAGGTTTCTTTGTCCAGATAACCACACAGATTGTAGGAGTTCCACCCTTGCTGGAATGATCTTAGTCAAGAGTCCAAGATTACAGTCTTTTGTGTGTATCTCTGTCAGTTCCCACATGTGACCATTATCTAGGGAGGCTCCCAGCTAAAGAAGTTATAACTTAGAATTGGCTACTATGTATTTGAAACCTTAAAGGCTTCCCTTTCTCTTTTTGAGAATCACAGGTTTTACTTTAAAACCAGAGATAAATAAACTGTCTTTTTACTTTCACACTCATTCAGACCATGGGAGGACTCATTAAGCCTCATAGTTATAAACCCTGCTTTCACTGGGTTCTCCATTTCTTTTCGCAAGAAAGTCTATTCTATAGACTCGATGGTTACTTCTTCTTGTTCTGAAGATCTTGCCAATGATTCTGAGATGCCAACTCTATTCTGCATAAAGGTGGGGTAAAGGATCTTTGATCACTCTAAGGCACTCTACATGCCCTCCCCTGAGGGAAAGTGCCCTCAGTGGAGACAAAATTATATGTAGCATATTCGTAATAAGTAAGCACAAATTTAATTTCTAAGGGAATAATATGCTAAACCAAAACAAAGAACAAGAATGTCTTTCAGCACTTCTAATTATTTTGATGATATGTTTGCTTCTCTTTTATTGTGAAAATTCTTGAAAATAAATTGCTCTATTATTGACATATTCCTTCTTGTTATCATCATACAAACATGGTTCTTGGAATGTCATTACTCACTTCTTTTTTCTTGGGAAATAAAACCAGACACACATTTTAAGATTAAGACTAAGAGAATGTCTTTACTTACTTAGCTTTAATATTCAGCTGTCTTCATTAATGTAATTATTAATATGATATTGATATGGCTATTACAGGAAACATAGGTAAAGATAACAGATGTTTCAGGAACTTTTTGAAAATTCACTTTTTTAAATAATATAACTAAACTTCATCAAGGACCTTTTGCAAATAATAGATTGCTCAAAGGGGTTCAAAAGACTATATTCTTCAAGAATTCTTGAGAACATTTCATCAAAAACTCACTTACTTCATTCTGTGCATCAATTTTTCCATATCTGATAAACATTTTACAATCTTTATTAAACCCTCAAATTAAAAACTCAGTCTTATACCAGATTTTCAAAACCCCCTGCTCTTGTCCTTTCATTTCCAAAAAAGCCACTGAAACTCTTAAAAGTAAGCACCTTCCTCTACTCTAGGAAAGCAATCATCTTAACTTTACTTTATTGACAAGTTATTGGTATTTTGTGCTTTTTTTTCGTTTTTATATTTTTAGGGATTTATATATTTTACATCTTCCTCTGTTCACTTAATATATTATATTTCAAAAACTAGAGTGTAATAATATATGCATACATTCTAAATAAAGGTATTAATAATTAAATGTGTTTCCATTATCTGATTATTTATAGTAGAATGTGGAAACCCAATGTTCCTGCTGAAAAAAAAATAGAAAAATTACCATTAATTACAAAATTTAAAAAGCAGTATAGAGATATAAGGCAATGAGGACTAGAAGAACTAACATCCCAGAAAGGGGAGATTCATTCCAAAACAAGGTCACAATTACTTCTGGCCTGAGATAAAGATTAAGCTTGGCTTATCCAAAGCAGAACAGAATCTTTGTAGGGAAAAGAGAAAACAACAAAGCTTTTAGAAGTTACTCTTGGGCTAGAATGACAAACAAGAGAATTGTGTCTTCAAATGCATGGCCCCTTGCTCCATTTTCTATATTCTGAGGCTATGCAGAAGTTTACAATGCTAGATTAAAAGCTTCTGAAATATAGAATAAAGTATCATAAAGTTGAATGGTGATTAAAAAATAACAAAGAAACAAACAAACTTAGATTGATGGTGAGGTGAGGGTTGGGTTTGGGGTGGAGGAATACCACAAAGAAGAGATTAAAATTTAGAAGGAGAGATAAATGGACTGAGGAACTATAGGTATATGTCCCCTGATTTACTTCTTGATTCTGGGAGTAGATAGAGATTAAGATTAAGATTACGTTAGTCTTTAACAGAAGGCTGTTGTTGAGAAAGAGGGAATTCAGCAGTTTTTGCATTTTCTCTGAGTTGTAGGAATAAAATCTGTAACTGAAAGGGCCTGAAATACGTGATCCATCTATATTTCAAAATGTTTGCCATACGTTGAAGGTGTGTGGTGCTGAATGATGAAAAGCTCCACTGAATCTTCTGAAGGACAGAACTGAGTCTCCGAAAGCCTTCCAGAATGAGGAAATCGAGAATGACTATATCCTGGAAACAAGGATGAACTAACAATGAGAGACTACCAAAACTGCAAACGAGTTCCAACCCAACAAAATCATTGACTGGATTTAGGATACTGATTAAGATTAAACACACACACACACACACACACACACACACACACACACACACACACACAAACAAAAAAACAAACAATCAAAAAAAAAACCAAACAAACAATGTCTTGACCCAGAGTGTTAATGATGGACTGGACGCATCTCCACTGGTTTTGTCCAGTGCCTGAGTAGGTGGAAGGTTGAGTTGAAGTTTCTTTACAAAATAGCTCCATAGCTGAAATGAAAACAAATAAATACACAATAAACAAAAATTACCCACACAGTCAATGGAGATATTTGCTAGTCTCATCCATGTGTCGAGGTGAATATTTTTAGAAAAATTTTAAAATTATTAAATAACTAAAAGAGAAGTTAAATAGCTTTACCAAAAATAAATACCAACCACAGATGTATTTACAGGTACACCTTAGCAAACATTCAAGGATAGGTTGTTTTATTTTTTACCCATTACTATAAATTATACACAAATTCTGTCCAGAAAAAGTAAGAATGAAGAAATTCTACATTTTTGTTGTTGTTGTTGTCAAACCAAGGTACTTAAATCTAACTAAGAAAAAAAGCTATGGGATAATTTCATTTATCAGCATAAATACAAAATTGTTCATTCTGTGTCCTGGTATTTAAGGCATATCTTTTGTAAATAGCATATATTAGGAAGTTGAGGTAGGCAGAATAATCACCATCAAAGATATTAGATCCTAAACCTTGGAACATATAAAGATGTTCATTTACATGGCAAATTAGACTTTGCAGCTATAATTAAGCTATGAAGATCTTGTGATGGGAAAATTACCTTGTATTATCTAGATGGCTCCAATGTAATCACAAGAGTTCTTAAAAGTCAAAGAGAAAGGCAGGAAAGTCAGAATCAGAGGAGATGCCCAAGGAAAAGGGTTGGGGTAATGTTATGATTGACTTCAAAGTTGGAAGGGGGCTGCAAACCAAGGAGCTGGAAAAGCAAGGAATAGATTTTTCTTGCTTTTCCAGCCCTGCTTACACCTTGATTTTAACCCATTAGACTTATTCAAAGCTCTAAGAAAATAAATTTGTGTAGTTTCAAGCCATATGTCATTCTTTTGCAATTTCTTAAAGTGGCAACAGGACAAATATAATTTTTTCATGCTGCTGGCAATTTTTTTCTTTACAAGAAGATTCAAATCCACTTATGGGTGATAATACATTTAGACTATTTTCTGTCATCTTATTAGTTGCCTTGTGTTTTCTTTTTCTCTTCCATTTTTTTTTAAATTTTTATCTTCCTTTTGTTAATTTGTTTGCAGTTAATCATTTCATATTTACTTTTCCCTTGTTTTTGGCAGTTTTCTATTTACATTCATTTAAGAGTTGTTCTTGACAATTATAATATATATATTTAATTGAATAAAGGCTATATTTAATTAAAACTTTATATTCTCCTGAAATAAATTATCTCAATGCTTTAACTTAACATTCTCTCAATTCACATGCAATATTATTTGATATTTTCGGTCTAGTCTATGTTGATTAGACATTATTACTTTATTCCACACAGTATACATCGACATTTAACTATCCATTTACTACCTTTTATAAAAAATAGCTAATTTTAAATTTTAATGTGGTATTGTTTATTTTTTTCTTCAATGTCTCTTTTAGAATTTCTTTATACTTTTTGATTCTTTATTTTTATTTTTATTTTTTATTTTTCTGAAGTTGGAAATGGGGAGGCAGTCAGACAGATTCCCGCATGCACCCGACCAGGATCCACCTGGCATGCCCACCAGGGGGTGATGCTCTGCCTATCTGGGGCATTGCTCTGCTGCAACCAGAGCCATTCTAGCACCTGAGGCAGAAGCCATAGAGCCATCCTCAGCGCCCGGGCCAACTTTGCTTCAATGGAGCCTTGGCTGCAGGAGGGGAAGAAAGAGACAGAGAGGAAGGAGAGAGGGAGGAGTGGAGAAGCAGATGGGCGCTTCTCCTGTGTGCCCTGGCCGGGAATCAAACACGGGACTCCCGCATGCCAGGCTGACACTCTACCACTGAGCCAACCGGCCAGCGCTTATACTTTTTGATTCTTTTTCTTTCCTTGGTAATATCTTTAGTTAACTCTCATTTATTTTTGCTTTGTTTTGTTTTCAAATGAGGTAGGGGGAGATAGAGAGACAGACTTCTACATGTGCCCCGACCATGACCCTCCTGGCAACTCCTGTTTGAGACCTATGCTTGGACCAACCGACCCATCCTCAGTGCCCGGGGTTAATGCTCAAACCAGTTAAGCCACTGGCTGAAGGAGAAGAGAGAGAGAATTGGGAGAAGGAGGGTAAGAGAAACAGATGGGTTGCTCCATTGTTCAGCTACTAAGCTCTTCTTAGTGCCTGAGGTGGAGGTCATGGAGCCATCCTCAGTGCACTGGGGCCAACTTACTCCCTTACTCCAATCAAACCATGGCTGCAAGAGTGTAAGAGAGAGAAAGAAAGAGAGAGAGAGAGAGAGAGAGAGAGAGAGAGAGAGAGAGAAGTGAGAGGGGGAGGGGTAGAGAAGAAGATGGGCACTTCTCCTCTTCTGTGTGCCCTGACTGGGCATCAAACCTGGGAAATCCACATGCCTGGCCAATGCTCTACCACTGAGCCAACAGACCAGGGCCTCTTGAACAATATTTTTACTAGATATAAATTCCAAGTTGATAATTATTATCTCTAAATTTTTTGCAGGATTTAATTCACTTTTTTGTGTCTCTCATTGTTACTGATAAGATTTCAGCAATGATGCAGTCACTGTTCCTTTCAGATGGTTTGTTTTTTATTCTCTCTACCTTTAGGAAATTTTGTTATTCTTCCACATCTTCACTTTGCTTTATTTAGGCATGGGTTCCTTTTTATGTTTCTGCTTTAGAATTACTGGGTCTAAATATTGCTATCTTTTAACAATCCTGAAAAATTATCACTTATTGCATATTTGAGACTTGTTTGGAGGTTCTAGCAGGGGAGCGCAGCTACTCGTATACCCTTGACCGAAGAACGGTCCTCTCCTCTAGCGGGGAAGGTCGTCCTCTACGACCGAGCACGCAGCTTCGGGAGGGATGCACATGGAGCGGTGAGGGAGGAAGGGGACACCCGCCTAGCCAGCCAGATCAGCGAATCAACCCTGGCGATCAATGGGGTGACAGATGTTGCAGCCAGATCGCCCTCACATCCTATTGCATATTTGGATATTGCTATTTTACCAATTCTCTCTATAAGACACTTTGGAACTTTGTATGGAACTAGTGACATGATGGTAAGTGTTAAACAGTCAGCCTTTTAAGGTGAAAAAAGTCCTGATAGTAGCATTTGCAAATTTCCATGGTGGGAATATTCCCACTAAGGTCAGTTTCAAGCTACTAAGGTAATGTCTTCAAATACAGATTTAGAAACAGATAAGCACAATCAGCTCTTGCAAAATGATTGAAGTTGGTTGTAGCACACTATTGCATAGACCTGTTTTCTCTCCTAGTCTGTCTTTCAAGTTACATGTTTTACAGTTATTTCATGTTCCTAAGATTCTCCTGAGTTATGGTTAACTACTTGCTAATGCAAACCTTGAGTTTTAGATTTCAATTTTTAAATTATTTTTTGAGTTTCATGAACACTTTTTAAATATGCTTGTTTTCTGCTCTAATTTTAAGCATTATAGTTATTTCAAAAATACATATATGTTATATAAAGTCATACAGTATATATGTATATTTACAAAATTTAATTTTTTGTCTAATAATCTCAGTAGTCATATAGGTCTGTTTTTTCTGGTTTGACTCAGAGAGCCATGCTTTTTTCTTTTATGTTTTGTGATTTTTTGATGTGAACTGCTCATTTCCCTTGAAACATGCTTTTTTTTTTAAATTTAAAGTTTTGCTAAAAGAATGTATGTTTTCTATAAACACTTTTTCTAATTTCTCCTTCAAGGTTTTAGACTGTATAACTACTACAATTTTCTAAAAAATTTGTAAGAGCCAGCTTGCGATTTTAGATTTTCCAGAGATTTTATCCCTTTTCATCCTGTTCCAGAATTGAAAATGGAAATTTTCCTGCTGTTCTTTTCAGCAAAATAATTTTTATTTTTCATTAGTCATTCAACGAATAGGGCCCTTTGATGCCCTAGTTTTATACAGATGTGTCCTATTGAGAGTTTCTATTGTATTTGGTGTTGGGAAAACGCTGTGTTAGGCTTGCTCGCTTGTACTTTGTATGATTAGTGCATGAGCATGTGGCAGAGCCACATGTGTATAGTCTGTGTAAGGCCATGGGTGCTTGCCTCAGGGCAGGTGGCAGATTACTGGCCTGCCACTGCAAGGGATCATTTGGCTGTTTGTTTGCCTGCTGCCATGAGAAACAGTTTTCTTTGCCTGTTAGCTCATCTGCCGTTCTGAGAATCTATTAAACAGGAATGGCCCAAAGCTTTCAGGCTCCACGGTTCCTCTGCCACCTGCCAAAATCCAATGGGAACCTACCTGGCCTCAGCCACCGGCATTACATTTGGGCCTAAGGATTTATCTCCTGTTTTCTGCAATATTTAAAATAGTTTTCAAAACAGAAGTGCAATGCGGGTGGCCGAGGCCAGGCCGGTCCACATTGAATTAGGGCAGATGGTACAGAAACAGGTAGAGCTGGAAAGTGTGGGACATTTTGTTTAATAGAGTCTCACAACAGCGGACAAGAACACCAGCAGGGGAAACCACTTCTCAGGCAAACGAACAGCAAAAGTGGCACCTCACAGTGGTGGGCAGGCAATTTGCAATCCCCTGAGCACAAGCACTCACAGCCTTACATAGGGCACATACACGTGGTGCAGCCACACTCACGTACCAGTCAGGCAAAGGGCTTGCAGCAGGTACACCAGTGAGCAAGCTGAACACAGCTGCCCCACAAGAAGCTAAAGTTCTCCAGCATTCAGCAGATAGCATTGGGGTAACCTTCAAAGTAAAAACTAGATTTACTTCTCATTTGACATCTAGCATCCTGGGTTACATATTCGGAGCATAGAAAAGACCTTACCTTCTTTTTGTCAATTTAGCAATGAATTTTATTTATATTTAACATACTACTTTTTAGATATTTTATTTGTTTCAACGTGGAAAGTAACAGGAGGTATATAATCTTTCAAACTAGGTGTCAAAACCGAAAGCCAGGGTTTCAATCCAGTGAACACTTAACAAAATACAGCAGACTATGTCAACACAGAGAGAAAAAAGCTTGTATTTTTAATCTCAATCAGTGCATTTTTTAATTTATCACCCAATCCTTTTTAAGGAGCATTTTTAATTTCTCCATAATAATTCAAACTTAGAAAAATATTAGATTGTTAAATTAGACTCAATTTGCCTAATTAAATCAACTCATTTCACTTGTTATATACACAAAGGTTTTTCCATGTATACAAAGTATCAACTCCATCAAAATTCCTGTTTAAACCATAGAGAACTGCATTTAACATCAAATAGCTTCTGAAAGTGATCACCACTTTTCTGCAGACATATTTAAGAAGCACTTGTTTTGGGTTTCTTTCTCTGGTATCTAAATTTTGTTTCTTTTTTCTCTATGCTTTTTGGTAAACCAGGGTATTTCTCTACTTAATACAAATAATTGACTTCATTCATCAGTTGATATAGATTATAAACCATTTGTAAAAGAAGTTTTAGCCCTGGCTGGATAGCTCGGTTGGTTAGAGTATTGTTATGAAGCACAAAGGTTGCTAGTCAATACTTGATCAAGGCTCATACAGGAACAGATTGACGTTCCTGTCTCTCTTTCTCCTTCCCTCCCTCCTTTCTTATCTCCCTAAAATTAATAGATAAAATTTTTAAAATGAAATAAGAATAGAAGTTTTACATTTGAGTATTTTGCTTTTATTCTGCTTCCAAAATCATCTAACAACTAACTGGTAATTTTCTTTGAGTGTGGACTATAGGAATCAAAGAAGGATGTTAGTCATTAATAATATACAGCAGACATCTTCAGCGCTCTGCCCTCTGGGCATGCGGTTAGGATTGTTCTCTTTGCCACCTTCCACCTTTGGAGACGTTGAATAGTTCTGATGAAATTTGAGCAGACATAAATTGTGTCACTTCTGGAATGGAGTTTTCACTTACAGGTATGAGATACTTTCAACCTCCACTTCTTTTTCTTTCCTCCATGGCAACAGCATAGAATGAAATAATGGCTTCTCTGGCAGACCGAGTCATAGAGTGTTGTCGCATTAGAATGAAATAAACCTTTATTTTTGCAGTTTCTTTGGTGTGGCCGCTAACCTGGCTGATACTGAAGCCATCACAGACATAGAGATCAAATTGGAAACCAAACAAATGGTTTTTGGCACTTTTGGTTGTGGAATGGAGAAAAATGGAAGTATCTAGATGCCCACACTAAGTTCGCTGTAACTTTTAATCTTCAAAACTTGTTAGGTTACATGGCAATGGGGAATTAGACTTAGGTATCAGATCTAACTGATTTTATTGATTAGCTGAGCTTAAAATAGAGTACCCACCCTGGATTACCCAGGTGGGCCCAATGTAATCACAGATGTTCTTCAAAACGGAAGTGAGAGAGGCAGAAGATTCAGAGGGAGTATTGACCACAGAGGGATGCTCAGGGAGAGGCCGTGTTGGTGTCAAGGATGGAGGAAGCAGACCGCCGTCTGGGGAGTGCAGTTCGCTTCTGGAGTCAGGAAAAGGAAAGGAAATGGAATCTCCCTAAAGCTGCTCGAAGGAAAGCAGCCTTGTTGACATTCAAGTTCAGGCCGAAGATTTCCGAGAAGGACTCTGGACTGCGGAACGGTAAGATAATACATTTAAATTGGGGTTGGTTTAAGCCACATAGTTTGGGTATGTGCTTTTTATTCCCTGTTGTATTGATATATTGTTGACACATAACATTGTGTAAATTTAAGATGCATAACATGATGATTTAATATGTGTCTATGATATAAAATGGTTAGAAGTTCATGGTGATTTGTTACGGAGAAAACATGCAGTTGTATTTGTCAGTGTTCTGTGTGAAATTTATACTTTCAATATTTAATGTATTTTATTAGCATTATCTGAATGTATCAATGAACATAGAGCAACCATATGATATTACATTCACAACATTTTGTTATAAATTAAAGGTATAATAGTGAATAAGACCGAAGTACTACCTATGCTCACAGGATATAGAATTGCCAGCATAGTAGCTTTATTATTAACCATAAAACAAGTTCATTGGATGTACTACTCAACATAATGGAATTAAAGCAGTGTCCTCAAAATGTTACTGGATTTCAAAATTTTGTTGATGTAAAGATGATTTTGTGGAGTGAATCTGAGGATGTTGGGTGGAAATATCTTTGGTCACCCTGAATTTCAGTTGCAAAATTGGCTTATTTGAATACCATTTACCATATTACATTTCATTTTACATTCTAGCCAGGTTCTTCAAATAAATAATGTCCCTTTGTGCCTCTGAGTCTTTACATGTACTGTTCCTTTTGTTCCATATGCTCTTCGCTATGCTTTTTCACTTGACAAACACTTAGACATTTTTTCTTTTTTGTTTCCTCCTCAAATTTTACTTCTTTTAAGAAGCTTTTATGACCCTCTTACTACCTATGTTTATGCTTCCACAGTTTCTGGTGTTTACCACTATTACATATTTTTAAAATTTATATTAATTTCAATTTATTGTCCCACTCAATATAAATCCTTCACCCCCACCCCCTTATTCGCGATTATACCCCTTTTGCCCCCCTCCCCCTAACACTCCCCCACCTTCCCTTTGGGATTTGTCTGTATCTATGTGTTATGTATATATAATTTCACTAATCCCTTCATCTTCTCTGATCCTATTCCCTCATCCCCCTTCTCTCTGACTGCTGTCCCTCTGCTCCCTGTGACCCCGCCTCTGCCTCTATTCTGTTCCTCAGTTTACTTTGTTTATTAGATTCCACAAATAAGTGAAATCATATGATATTTGTCTTTCTCTGCCTGGTTTATTTCACTTAGCATAATAATCTCTAGGTCCATCCATGCCATTGCAAAAGGTAAGATTTTCTTCTTTTTCATGGCCACATAGTATTCAGTTGTGTCTATGTACCACTGCTTTTTAATTCACTCATCTACTGACTGACACTTGGGCTGTTCTCAGATCTTCATTATTGTGAACAATGCTGCAATAAACATGGGAGTGCATATCTTCTTTTGAATCAGTGATTTGGTATTCTTAGGATATATTCCTAAAAGTGGGATAGCTGGGTCAAAAGGACATCACTATTACATTTTAAAAGAATTTTAAAATGAAAATTTTTATGTGACTATAATAGAAAACAGGTTCAAAAATGAGAGACAGAAACATAATTAGAACATATAAAGGAAATATCTGAGAACTAGTCCATGACCAAGTCAGAAATAAATAAGATAACATTAAAGAAGTATAACATACCATAAATTATATTAGAGTATGACAAAATTAGGATAATCAGATAACAAATATGTCTTTTAAAAGATTTTATTGATTTTAGAGGAGAAAAAAGGGCTGGAAAGAGAGGAACAGAAAGCATCAACTCTTAGTTGCTTGTCCTATGTGCCTTGACTTGCTGGTTTTGAACCAGCAACCTCAGCATTTCAGTTTGACACTTTATCCACTGTGCCACCACAGGTCAAGAAGCAAATATTTTTGGAGAGGACTATTTGCATTCTATTATCCTGAGAGAATCCGCCAGACTCAGGGAAATGGAGGATGTTACTCTATCTTCCCACTTCCAGAATGAGGGGTTTTCTTTTAGGAGACCATTTAGGGAGCTTGACAAAAATCTCCTGAATCAGAGGCACTTTGCAAACCAGAACCTGATTCATTCCTAAGAAAGCCTGCATGTCTGTGTTGTGAATGAATGAGCAGGTAGATGCTCAGTTTGGCTCTAATACATTTCTACCAAATGATGAGGTAAGGTGTGGGGCAGCTGTGTTAGGCTTGCTCACTTGTGTACCAGCTGAAAGCACTTTGCTTTACTAGTGTGTAAGCATCTGGCAGAGGCATGTGTGCATAGCTTATATAAGGCTATGGGTGCTTGCACTTGAGGGAGATGGCAGATTGTCTGCCACTGTGAGGGGCCATTTTTGCTGTTCGTTTGCCTGAGGAAAGGTTTTCCCCTGCCTGTGTGCCTGACTTCTATGGTGAGACTTTATTCAATGGGTATTGCCCCGAGGCTTTCTAGCTCCCCAGTTCCTTTACGGTCTGACCGAATCCAATGTGCACCTGCCTGGCCTCGGCCACCAGTATTACATAAGGAATATGAATGCATGGTTCATAAGAGCTGCTCTAGAGTAACTGAAAGTTTTTTTCCAGAGTGACAAAATATTTATTGTCTTCTGTCTTCATGTACCTTTCACTTGACTATTGAATCCTAATAGGTACTATATTTTTATACCTCTAACACATTGCTGGCACATCGTAAGTATATGATAATTGGACACTAAATGATGAGTAAATATGTAAGAATAAATAGATTTGGATCCAGAAAAATAGCCACTTAAAACAAGCTAAGCCAACATAGATGGTTAAAATGAAAAACAACTATATCAAAAACAACAAAAACAACTGGCAAAGAGATTTGAAAAGCAATAAATAATAGATAACACATTTTTTCCCTATTTTTTTTATTATTTATCTTGTGTAGAGAAGACATATTATTAGCTCTATCTTCCAGATTAGGTAACCAGTTTAGGAAGAAAGAACTAATTACATAGCTAGTGAATACAGAATGTTTTTCTAATTCTTTGCCTTTTCCTCTTTTACGATCATGCCAATTGAATTAAAATTGTGGAAGGGTCACTATTTTGTGTACATAAGAATACTAGGTGAATTTTTTTTTAAATTGGTACTTTCTTTAGTCATTATTATAACTAGCCAATATATTGTAATCTATTGGTTGAAAGTTGAAACCAATGAGTAAAAAACTGAGCACTTCATTTACCAGTTATATTATTGCAAAAGTATACATAAATGATAAAACATCTCATTTCAATTATTTTTATACATATTTTTTTCATTAATAACATTGCTAATTTAAGAGCCACACCTTGACCATGCAGCTTTTTATGGAATTCACGTTCATTATTAGTCACAGTTTTGCCAAGTAAGCTTCAGGGGGAAGTAATTAAATTTAATAGAAGCCACCTTCATTTTGAATCTGCCGTCAATTTAAAGCCATGGGGAAAGGTAATTACATTTAATAGACACCATAGTTTCTAGCCGAAGATGTACGGTATGTGACGTTAATCATTAGCCTACCAGTCTGAAAGGTAAAATCTTACTTAGAACAAACTCCCAACCAGTAAACTAGACTCTCCTTTTTTCTTTGAAAATTAATGAAGTAAAAAAGTGATGCTTATTTGGCTCTTAAATATGCTATTGAAATTTTACTATGAAGATTCAGTTCATTGATTCCAAGCAATGAAACGAAGGTAGATGGCATTTATGAACCTTACTGCAGTATTACTAACTCTTAAGGAAATATGTATTGATAATATTCTTTATTAAATAATCTTTTGGCTCAATAATGTCTTTCTGTTTTCTAATTGCTGAGGCTGGTGCAATAAATTGGTAGTTTTTGGATTCATTCTTATTTTAGTATTTTAATATATTTATGTAAATTAAAGATGTTTATTGGGTTTCAGTATATAGGAGTTTGAAATCAGTAAAATATTGTAATAAATATGAAAGCAAAACATATCTTTTTGGTAAACACATCTACAAGGCTCACTGCATTTCGCTAAACATTTTATAGGCTCATTGTACCATTTGGCTCACATTGAATTCACCTTACATTTATTATTTTTTTTCATTGTGTGTGAAAAATTTTTGGCTTCTGTTTAGACATTTGTTTTTTAAAATAGTTTTTAAATCAGATTTTGATAATAAGCTTATATGCAGTTCCCATAAAATCAAAAGAAATTTCCCAAGATTTCATGAAATTGAAAAGCACCTTTAGAATTCATAAAATTTACAACTCTATTTAGGAATTTAGGGTTATTATTCTTCAATGATGTTTCTGGTCAACACTTTCTTTCTTGTACATATACACAGAAAGAAACTCAGGTCATATACACAGAGTGGTAAGAAGGACAGAGGGAGAGAAGGGGACTATAAATGAGAATATTTTTTACAACTGACAATAACAAAAAATATCTCAAAATTAAAATTGATCCAAATAGCATTTTCCACTTATCTAAAGAGTAGTAATAATAAATCTGTATTAGTTACTTAGTACACAGAAGCATTCTTTCGTGGAACTTAAATACTGTAGAAAGACTTTTATAAATAAATTTTGTATTTCTCTTTAGGATGAGAAGTTAAACCACAATTGCCTTTTTCTTTTTTTACATCTATATGTTTCATATACTTTTAGCTAGCAGTCTTTAAGAAACACCAATGCGAAAATTGTTTATTTTGCGAGAACATATTCAGACTCTGTTGGTTCTTATCTTTAATAATGTCACTCACAATTCTCAAGAAATACATTTGTCTTCTCTAAGGCTGTAACAAATAGTTACAGGGGTCAGGTTTGACTGGATTTTTAAAAAGATCTATCATTATGTTTAGTGAAATAAAAAGTCAAACAGTTAAGATTGATCACATCAGGCACATCATTGGCTGGGTGACTAGTGGCATCTCCTAAACTTTATAGAACATATAAATAATTTATGTAACATTTTCAAAAATTTTATTTTTTATTAATTATTAATATTTATAATTCACCTGAAAAAATAAAACCTAAATAATTATAAACAAACTTTATGGTATTTTAGAATTTAAACAATGCTTAGTGTATGTGTTTTCAACAACCCAAATACAATGTTTAGAAATTTTTATATTTTTTAAATTAGTAGAAATTTTCTATTTAGCAACCTTTCTAAAAGTTCTATTATATAGCCCATGTTAAGTAATGAGGAGCACCCTACATTACTATTAAAAAGTTTGATAGTCTTTAAAATTCTTTAGTATTAAAAGGGGAATTTTGTGTAAAACCAGAACAATATAATTGTGTGTTTTAATTAATGAAACCCATATTAACTGTAAAGGAAGTAATCTAGATGGACCTTTTTACCTAGACTATTCCAAGGCTCAAGTATTAGGGAATAATACGTTTTGGTCAAATAATAGATATTTCAGAACTACTGTTTAAAATTTAATGTTTTACCCCTTGTTTTTGGACTCGAATTTCATACTACTGTATGTAAAGAAATACCATAAAAGCTATTAAAGCAAATTAGTAACCACAAAATAAAGTTTTCAATCCTGAGCATATTTGAAACCCCTCTGATTTAAAGCAAAGATGACAAAACTGATCAGCTTTACTAAAATTAAACTATGGTGATATGTGGACAAGTCCTGCCAGAGGTGAGGACGACGAAGACACAAAGACCCGACTCCAGGGACCAGGTTCAGTGATGCAGATCCACTTTATTCAGGAAGTAAACTAGCTTATATACATGGGTTCAGTCTATAGGGTGTTACAGCGTGTCCTTCAACCAATGGCTGAAAAGATCAGGGAGCTGCGTGGTTGGCGCTAAGTCACTTCCTTATAGCCTTATAGTGGGCGAGCTCCCTTCCTGGGTATGCCCAGGAGGCTTCTGGAAGCTGGAGTGTTCTCACAGCATTGCATCAGCCACAGCTGCTAGGAATGCACTCTGTGCTCCACCCACAGTGATATAGGATGTATGTTAACATTTTCATGATGGTTGGTAATCACTTGTTAGCATTCATGAATATGGCTTAAACCCAACATTCAAACAGTGCAGCTATATCATCACATAGTAAAGATTCATTTTCCTTCTGATAGGTGTGGATCCATGCTACACCTGTAGACAGTGCATCCAAGAACACATTATATATTTATAATTTACCTTATATAGTATATTGGAGTAGACTAATAGAAAAATACAAATTTACTAACATGTCCCCACGAGCCTTGTTATTCCTTATGGTTAAACTTTTCCTACTATTGCTTCATCATTGCCCTGTAGAAACTTCTATTTGAAATATTGTCTGCTTCTCTAAGCAGTCAGCCTATTATGCCATGCCATGCTATGTTCCATTAGTACTTGGCATGTATCGTCATTAATGTGTTTGTCATATTTATTCATTTTCAAAATATTTATTGAGGGCCTACTTTAACGAGGAATGCCCATAAGTATCAAATATAGCAATAAACAAAATAAAATCCCTTCTCTCATGTATCATACCACTAAGTGTATTTTAACACTTTTTCTGTATGTGTTTATCCCATTTATTGAAGGCTAAATTATTACCCTGTTTATTTACATTATTTAAATTATTACCCACTTATTTACTCACATATTGGTTAGTATGTAGCCTCAGCTGGCACAACAAAGAGCTCCAAGAATACAGTGCTCAAACAAGACAGCTTATTTCTTGGAGCGATAGAAAAAGAAAGATAGGTAATTTCTGGCAATTAGGAGATTTTGTTCCGTAAGTTTGTCCAGAGACCTGGGTTCTTCCTATATTATTGTTACATCATTCACTAAAGCAGCACTTCCCACTGGACACTTAATGCAGGCCCTAAGTACAAGCCAGATATAACAACTGAAAAATTTTAGAAAGTAAGGAAAAAGATAAAAATAATTTTAATGTATTTTTATCTCAATATATTTAAGGTATAATTCCAACTTGTAATATAAACCAATTACTAATAAAATATTTACTTTTTTCAGATGGTGTCTTCAAAACTGGCTGTACATTTTACATTTACAACTCATATCAAATTGGACTAGCCACTCTATTTGGCTTAGTGTCTGTTGTATTGGGCAGTGCAGCCATAGCGTACTGCTCTTGTATGCAGGTTAGGAATTGATTCATTACCACTCTATGTAGTGCCACACTTAGACCTAGACAACAGGGACTACTTTCTAATATTACATGTTTCAGGGGACCCAGCTCTGGACTTCATCACTCTATGGTAGCTACTCTGCATATGGAGGCAAGCCCAAGAACAAGGGTATATGCCAGGGGTCCCCAAACTTTTTACACAGGGGGCCAGTTCACTGTCCCTCAGACCATTGGAGGGCCGGACTATAAAAAAAAACTATGAACAAATCCCTATGCACACTGCACATATCTTATTTTAAAGTAAAAAAAACAAAACAGGAACAAATACAATATTTAAAATAAAGAACAAGTAAATTTAAATCAACAAACTGACCAGTATTTCAATGGGAACTATGCTCCTCTCACTGATCACCAATGAAAGAGGTGCCCCTTCCGGAAGTGCGGCAGGGGCCAGATAAATGGCCTCAGGGGGCCGCATGCGGCCCGCGGGCCGTAGTTTGGGGACCCCTGGTATATGCCATGTGATTTCTGTGCTCCTATCTTAGAGTACCAGAAACCTCAGAATTCCCTGTCCAAAAATTCCTTGCCTCCAGGGACTAGACTCTTCTTTTGAGGGTAGATACAACATCAGTGTGTATACCAATGAACTTGAATGATGACAGGTTCTCTTGGGGTGTAGAGGGGGCTTGCACATGTGATCCTGGGTATGCATGTGGAATTGCAACTATCTCACTGTGTAGAACACAGCATGAGGCAGGAACAGAAGGTAATCAGTGATGAGCTTCAAGCTAGGTGCTAGGTCTCCTAATACTCTCAAGTTCTCAAACAGAACTCAGATGGATCTGAAAATTTTAGTTTTCAATCCAGTTGTCCAGGTTGTTGGGCAGGTAAAATTGTCAATTTAGGATAGAGCACACTTTATGTAACTGTTTGTTGTCTTGATATGTATCTTATAAATATTTATACATGTGGGATGATTCTCCACTTGTACTTTTACCCTACTTCTTACAAATGTTTAGAAAGTATTCGACAGGGTTTGCTTTCAGCAGGTAGGAGGAGTAGAGGAAAAGGAAGAAATGCATTCTCAATCATGTTCAGTATAATATCCAGAAACGTCAGCCATAATATCTACTCACAACTCATGACAAAAGCTCCTATATAGATTCATCTAACTGTATAAGAAGCTAGGAAATACACTACTGAGCTGAGAAGCCATACATGCCCAGTTAAATATATTACTAAATTTGTACAAAGGAAAGTGAATACTGGGGAACAATTAGAGGTTATCAGCAACAACTATGTAGTTATACCTAACACCACACAAGCAATGATTGGAAAGATATTATCCCTGCCCTCGAAAAGCTTAAAGTCCAGTGTAACAAGACAACTATCTAAGCCATTATACTATAGTGCAATAAATTTTGTAATAAGATTAACATAATCCAAGCAGTTTCAAAAGGCCAATAAGAACAGGAGCCAATGTTTTTTGGCAGAGAGAAGAACGTGTCTAATCATTTTGTTATATTAAAACAGATAATTGTACTCACTGAGTATTTGATGGATGGGTTAGCTCTGATTAGACCCATTAACAAGTATGCCATACCTCTTTGCTTTTACATTGTCATTTTATCATTTATTCTCAGAACATATAAAAATTTAAGGGCCATCTAGTCAACTTATTAACCAAAAGATAATTCTCCCCTATATTGTTTATTATATATCCACTAAATTCTGCTTTAATTTCCACAAATACTTTTCAAAAATGCATTCTTTCTATTGATTATTCTATGTCAAGACCTTTTTTATATCCCTCTAATAAAGATAAATTGTATTGTGATATACTTAGCTCTCCACATATCCCTTTTTCTTGCTAGAATGTGGATAAATTGAAGATAGAGCTATATTGTATTCATCTTTATTTTTTTTAGCTCATATCCCAGTGGATAACACAGAGTAACTACTTACTGACTAAAAATGTTTAAACAATTCTGTAAGGGATTGATCTTTCACATCTGCAAGTGTGAAGGGTCTGGCATGTTATCCTGCTTGCCAGCTAACAAATTATCCAACAGGAGTAGCAGACTTCTGGATAAGAGAACTGAACTTACAAAAGAATCTTAGCAGCATCAGTTCCTCTAATTCTCCATGGTGCTGTGTGTGAGGGCTTGATACCTCTTGAATGTGCAGGGTTGAATCCTGAGGTTAGGAAACTCAAAGCTTTTATAGGGTGGCCGGCACATTTGTCTTTCTGCACCTCGGGAATAAAAGAGAGACCTTTACTCTGGAATGCAAACAAATCATCTATGGAGATAGAGAAGAGAATGTATTTCTGTCTCCAGATGTGAGGACACTTTAAACCACTCCAGAGCAATATACCATATCTGACTCCAACCTTATGACTTAACTCCCAAAGGGGCCACCTCAAAACGCTATCCTACTGGGGATTAGGTTTCAACATATGAATTTTGGAGGAGTAAATAAATATAAATAAATATTCTGTCTATAATAATGACAAATTAGGTAGTTTTCTATTTACACAGTGTTTTTTTGGTCAATTTTTACTTTTTTCTCTGTTGCTTGTTGCACATTCCATAAAAACGTCCTAGATGTAAAAGTCACAGTACAGTATATACAATGTTACAATTATGTTGTAGAGTTGTTATGTATAAAGTTGTGGGCAAAATATTATAAAAAAGAAAGATAAATGTATTCTTGCATTATGATAATGCATTTTAATTCTGTATCTTAACATTTATGTTTTGGTCAAGAGGTCATTACAACCACAGTTTTTAAAAAAATTACTGCAGAACAGATTAAAATGTATCACAGAAAATATTTTTATTAGCAAATATTGATTTATAAAACTTCTCATTTGATCATTTCTAATATGTTAACATTCTTTTCTTTATCAATGTTCTTATTCTTAAAAGATCTGAACACTGAACACTCCATATACAGAATATCATTACTTTGCCTGATGGTAATTTTTAAATTATTAATATGTGACTTTATGTTAGGACAAATTCTTATCTTTTCTTCTTTAACCTGAAAATATTTGTATTTAAAAATATCAGTTACAATTTATACCATTAAACAAACCTTTATGCAACTTCAAAGTTAATGCTTCATAAGCAGTACCCACAAATCTCATAATGCTACAAATCTTTTTTGGAAGTTTAGATAGTGTAAAGTGTGTCTTCTTTCACTTGTTTACCATTCGTGAATTAGAAACATTATTATGCAAAAGGATGCTAAGATTAGTAAGTATAATTTTGTTGCCATTTGACCAAGTGAGATGACATTGACAATATTTTCTAAGAAACCAATCAATAACTCCAGTATATATACAATTTTATTTTTAGAAAAAATCTATTTTATGTACATTTTATAAATTCCTTTCATCGTGGAAGAAAAAGGCACCAGAACACTATACAATGTTAATACCATTTTTAAAGACCTTCTAACTAGTTTTATTTTTAGAGAAATAAGCAAGTGAGTATTATATATATATATATTTTTTTCTTCACAATTCAAGCATCATCGGTATCATATATATAGTATCTTATTAAATGGGTTTTCCTAGGGTAGAATGTCTTTACATATGTTACAGATGTTTTTACAAAGTTAAATATATGCCATTGATTTTATTATAAAAGATTAGTCTTTATGAAGAGAAGCATGTGTTTGGATTTCACGATTATTTAAATAAGATCAGTGTGAATCTTACAAATTTTTGTCAAACAGTTAAGTTTTGGCCACTCCATTTACCTTTAAATGTCACTCAGATTATATGTAATTATTTATGGCTTTATTAATAGTAATAATACAAATATTTAACAGATTTTACTGCTAATTCTGAAACACAGACTAGAGAGTTTTAAGTCCAGTTATTTTCAGGAACACAGTCCACTGTGGTTAGTAGAAATGTTTCTAAAAGTAAGACAAACTTTTACAAAGTATTTGGTCTTGAGAGCTCTCATATTGTGTGTGTGTGTGTGTGTGTGTATATGTGCATATATATCTATATAAAATATATAATAAATAAATGTAAATGAAGGAAACATAAAGACATATATATATATATATTATATTTGTATTCTTATTTGTGTTCCTATATGTGTTGTGTTCTTATATAGTTTTTCTTATATATGTGTTCTTTACATGTAACAATATGTGGCAGTGAAGACAATAAGACAAATTTAATACCTTTATCTACGAAAAGAAACTTGTGACATTAGAAAATATTTATCATTTGGATTGGAAGGGGAGAGAAATCTTGGTAAAAAGAACAATGTAAGAAGAAAAGTTATCTGGGAGGGAACGTGCCTGGTGTATACCTAAAAAAGCTACAGTCAATCTCTCTAGAAGGGAAGCAGAAAATTAGATAAAGAAAAATGACGAAGCACTAAAGAGTTGCAAAAAGAATTTTAAATTCAGGTGTTTTGAAATCAGAGCTATGTTGGTATTAGCTCTTGCTTTTTTATTTACTAGCTAGGCACCCTTGTACAATTGCCTTATCTGCTTAGAACTGTGGCTGTATATGTACAATGGGGACAATAATGATATCTGCCTCACAGTGATGTAAGGAGAGTTAATTAACATTAGCAAAGTGGCATTTTACCTCTGGGTAATCATATAAAGTAGGATATATATATATATGTATATATATATATGTATATATATATACATATATATATGTATACACACACACACACACACACATACATGAGGATAGCCTCAGAAAAATAAAGGAAGTTACCACATATGTAAAAAGACAACTAATACACATTGAGATTGTCTCAATTTGGGGAGTAAGCATTTATCAATCCAGACACATGATTTTAAACAAGGTGTTCGTAAAAGATTGCAAATGTATTGCTTTTTTAAAGATACCAGTGATACCTATATTTAAAAATTTGCCCTGGCCGGTTGGCTCAGCGGTAGAGCATCGACCTGGCATGCGGGGAATCCAGGTTCGATTCCCGGCCAGGGCACATAGGAGAAGCGCCCATTTGCTTCTCCACCCCCTCCCCCTCCTTCCTCTCTGTCTCTCTCTTCCCGGCCCGCCCGCAGCCGAGGCTCCATTGGAGCAAAGATGGCCCGGGCGCTGGGGATGGCTCCTTGGCCTCTGCCCCAGGCGCTAGAGTGGCTCTGGTCGCAGCAGAGCGACACCCGGGAGGGGCATAGCATCGCCCCCTGGTGGGCAGAGCATCGCCCCTGGTGGGCGTGCCGGGTGGATCCCGGTCGGGCGCATGCAGGAGTCTGTCTGACTGTCTCTCCCCGTTTCCAGCTTCAGAAAAATACAAAAAAAATAAATAAATAAAATAAAAAAATAAATAAAAATACATAATTTGGATATATGGAAAAAGAAAATAGTTGCAAAGGCCACAAAGCAACCAAGATAGGGTATTATCAGTCAAAACATGTGAATACAACAACTGGCAAGAGGTAAATTTATGACTGATTGATTTTCAAAGTTTTAACAGGAAAATATATTTTTTTATTCATTTTACAGAGGGTAGAGAGGGAGAGAGATTGAGAGGGAGGGAGTCAGAGAGAGAAGGGGGGAGGAGCAGGAAGCATCAACTCCCATATGTGCCTTGACCAGGCAAGCCTGGGGTTTTGAACGGGCAACCTCAGCATTCCAGGTCGACACTTTAACCACTGTGCCACCATATGTCAGGCAGGAGAACATTTTATTTTATCATTTTAAATGTATTGCAGTGACACTGGTTAACAAAATTATACAGGTTTCAGGTGCACAATTCTACAACACATCATGTGAACGTTGTATTATGTGTTCAACTCTCAAGTCTCTGTTTACCACCATTTATTCAATATATGCATCATTTACATATTAAGAGGAAAAGAACAGACCTCTGAAGTAATTTCAAATGCAGTACTTTCTAAGTGACTTGCTCCTCTCAAATGAACTACTTTTAGTATCTCATTTTTAATTTTTCAATTATATGTGTATGGTTTCCTCAAGAAACTTTAGTCCAGTTTTTAAACATGATAGATTTTTTCTTCATTTTCTAAATTGAAACTTATACATAGTATACAGACAAAATTATTTTGTTAAGGCTAACAATTATGTTTTCCTTTCCCTTGGGAAATTAAACCTTTTATTCTTATTTATTTTCTCTGTTGATCAAATATCCTAATTTAGCACCACATATCCACACAAAAATATCATTAAAATTATTTAGTCATTATCAGCAGTATACTTCTTATTCTTGCAGAATTGAAGGATATGTTCACTTCCAAACAAGATTCCTAACATTAGCAGAAATGTACTGAACAGGTCCTGTCCTCTCCACATTCTAATCTGTCAGAATATAATTAAGCAATTATGTGGATATGACAGTGTGTATTGTAATGTAGGAATAGCACACACTCTCAAATATGCTTTGTAGCGCAAGACTGAACTTCATTAGGAATCACCCCCCAAAACAACTCATTTACAAAAATAAAATAAACTCTTAACTGGGAACTTCCAACAAAACATGTCCAAAGTAGGATATTTTTGGTAGATGATGGTGAAGTTGCAAAAAAGTACAGGATACTTGTTGGGATTTTTGTTGTTGTTGTTTTTGTTATATTTTTAATAAAAATATGAAATATGTTATTTTGCCTCGAGTTATTATGAAAATCAGTTGGCACATTAGAGATGCTATTTTAATTCATTCCATAATAGTGTATGGATTTTCTACAGTTTCACAGGTTTCCTAGTGTACCTTTTTAAGTATAATGATGTAAATTACAGTTCTTAGATCTTAAATCATTGAACCTTTTCTTTGAATGCTTGATTCTTGTCCCAGCATAAAAGTTATTAAAATGTATATTTTATAAAATAAATTTATTTGTTCCAAATATGAATCATAACTAAAAGAAAACATTCCTTGATTTTAAAAATCATACAGATGTAAAAAAAAAATCATACAGATGTATTGACCATCTAAATTTATTTTTATTTTTTTTTAATTTATTCATTTTAGAGAGGAGAGGGAGAGAAAAAGGGAGAGAGAGAGGAGAGAGAGAGAGAAGGGGGGGAGGAGCAGGAAGCATCAAGTCCCATATGTACCCTGACTGGGCAGGCCCAGAGTTTTGAACCGGCAACCTCAGCATTCCAGGTCGATGCTTTATCCACTGCGCCACCACAGGTCAGGGCGACCATCTAAATTTATAAAGTTAATATATATATTAATAATATATATATTATTACTGGTAAGATTTGATATATTTTTTAAATGTATGCATATATCCATGTACACATTTTACCACACTCGACAACATAACAGTGTAAAAATTACATCATATTAGTCAGGAAGGAAGGTGATAGAGCTTAAATTTTTTAATATTTAAAACTTACTTGTCCCCCTTTTTTCAGCTCAAGGCACACTCCCCGACGAAGGAAATAAAAATTGAGTCATTTCAGTAATTCTGCCTATAGGTGAAATATTCTGATATTTTCATCTAAAACTGTCAATGAACAATATGAAGATGGAAGCTAAAATCCATGTTAACTTAATGTTTAATCATTTTTTTCTTAGATATTAAATAGCAAATTCAAAACATAATGACAAATGGAGAGAGGGAAAAAAGAGAAGAGGGTGGGAGGGAAACACCAAGACAGCAGGCAAGTTTTATGTGTTAAATAACCTTAGTGCCACTTAAATTCTGCCTTTTGAAAGACAGGCCTGACATATTTGTTTGTATAGGGGCCCACAATTTATGTAGCTGGTTATGATAACAGCTCCCAAATATTATGCTCATATTATTATAAAAACTCTTCTCCCTATTTAGAAGCATTATGTGGCAAGTATGGATTATTATTATTATATTTACAGCAAAACCAAATGTTTCTCTCATTTTGACTTTTTCAAAATTAAAGTTATTTTTTGATTATTTTTAACTTTGTATAAATTAATAAATGCATTATATATATGCACAAATAAATGTATGGTCAAAGAAACAAGATTTTCATTTATATTTCTGATGAACAATAAAAATTGGTGATGATGAGGCCCTGGCCGTTTGGCTCAGTGGTAGAGTGTCGGCCTGGTGTGCAGAAGTCCCGGGTTCAATTCCTGGCCAGGGCACACAGGAGAAGCGCCCATCTGCTTCTCCACCCCTCCCCCTCTCCTTCCTCTCTGTCTCTCTCTTCCCCTCCCGCAGCCGAGGCTCCATTGGAGCAAAGATGGCCCGGGCACTGGGGATGGCTCTGTGGCCTCTGCCCCAGGTGCTAGAGTGGCTCTGGTCTCAACAGAGCGATGCCCCGGAGGGGCAGAGCATCGCCCCCTGGTGGGCAGAGCGTCGCCCCCTGGTGGGTGTACCGGGTGAATCCCTGTCAGGCGCATGCAGGAGTCTGTCTGACTATCTCTCCCCGTTTCTAGCTTCATAAAAATACAAAAAAAAAAAAAAAAAATTGGTGGTGATGAGAAAATAGGAGATAAATATGGAATAAAACCATAAGTATGCTATGCAAATTAAGAATAGTAAATTGGAAACCTTGATTAGATTCTCAGAGGGTGTATTAGTTGTCAGACTTTTTTTTTCAATCTAAGTTTTTGACAGGTGTCAAATACACAGAACTATTTTTTAACACAACATTAAATAATTGGAAGAGTCTGCTATGTGTATTTTTTTATTAAGTATAATACAGTTTACTTTTATTGATATGAGGACTACTTTAGAAATTGATAGTTTTGAAAAGTAAGTGAATTTAAGAACCAATCTATGTAGTTGTGAAGAAATTTGGAACTATATTCAAGGTTTAATTTGATAGTTTTGAAAAATAAGTGACTTTAAGAACCAATCTATGTAGTTGTGAAGAAATTTGGAACTATATTCAAGGTTTAATTTGATAGTTTTGAAAAATAAGTGACTTTGAGACTAAGAGACATTGATAAGAGTGTGGTGGTTACGGGGGGAGGGGGGAGAGGGAGAGGAAAAGGGGGAGGGGGAGGGGCACAAAGAAAACTAGATAGAAAGTGACAGAGGACAATCTGACTTTGGGTGATGGGTATGCAACATAATTGAACGACAAGATAACCTGGACATGTTATCTTTGAATATATGTATCCTGATTTATTGATGTCACCCCATTAAAAAAATAAAATTATAAAAATTAAAAAAAAGAAAAATAAGTGACTTTAAGAACCAATCTATGTAGTTGTGAAGAAATTTGAAACTATATTCAAGGTTTAATACAAAATATATTTTGTAAGATCACAGAAGCATTACATTAATTATAATATAGAACTAACACGTTCTTTGTAGGCTGAGCATACAGTGTCATGCTTCTTCAGAATCTTAGTATGGTCATTCAAAGAAATCAACTTCTGCTTTTTATTACAGGAAGATTTATTGATATGAACTCAAAAAAGTCCTGAGTTCAAGTCACAACTCAAAGTCTTAACTATCTTGGTAACTTTGGGAAGAAAACTGACGTTACTAAGACTTAGTAGTAGGGATAACACTCACTGCATCTCATGCATAGAATAAAGAAATGGTAAATACAAAGAACTCTGTAAAACCTGATGGACTAAAGAAATGCGAGTTTTTGCTAACATTAACAGAATAACTTCCCGTATGGCTTACTGTGCACTTATTCAGAGAATAACATTGGTAGCATGTTTATATGACAATCTTATGTATATAAATAAGTAATAGTGTAAAGAATAAAAAGAAAGAGTGAATGAACAAATATAAGACTGATTTTTAATTAAAAGAATTGCTACAAAGAAAATAACTTAGTTGAGACATAAAATAAATGGAGAGAAGGGTAGTAGTGCTGCTAATTTAAAACAAGTAGTCAGATAATGCTGCTCTGATGAGTGGGCATTTGAGTTAAGTGGAGGAGTTTACCATGGAATTTGAACTTGAGGAAAAGAGAAAATGAAATGCTAACAGACTTTAACTGTATTTGAAATGCAATGAAAAGCTGAAGGGATTTAAAGGTGAAAATATCCTAGCATATTGAACGTTTGTAAAGGATCTCTTAAGCATCAGTGTAGACCAGGGGTCCCCAAACTACAGCCCGTGGGCCACATGCGGCCCCTGAGGCCATTTATCCGACCCCGCCGCACTTCCGGAAGGGGCACCTCTTTCATTGGTGGTCAGTGAGAGGAGCATAGTTCCCATTGAAATACTGGTCAGTTTGTTGATTTAAATTTACTTGTTCTTTATTTTAAATATTGTATTTGTTCCCGGTTTTTTTTTGTTTGTTTTTTTACTTTAAAATAAGATATGTGCAGTGTGCATAGGGATTTGTTCATAGTTTTTTTTTATAGTCCGGCCCTCCAATGGTCTGAGGGACAGTGAACTGGCCCCCTGTGTAAAAAGTTTGGGGACCCCTGGTGTAGACAATGGTTGGAGGAACTGATACTTCAAACAGAGCCAATAAAATAGGAAGCTATTGCAGTGGTCCAAATAAGAAAAGATGGTAACTTGGATGCAGGAATCCTAGGCAGATGTGTAGTTTGTGTACCATACATTTCTAGGTGGTGTCATTCTCATAGATTGCAAAGTGAATGGTCCCCCATAGGGCTATACCATGAAAAACAGCACAGTTGTACACGGGGATCCAGGTTGGCATGAGATAGCAGTAGTGGAGATTAAAAGGATTGACAGAATTAATACATTGAGTAAAATAAATGAAGCCTTTTAATTGTATGGACATGGGTAAATAGAAATGGGAGAATTCATATTTCTCTTGGAACTTGATAGATATTGGTACAATTTCTTAATTTCTCGTGACTTTATACTTTCCTTTATATATTTTTATTAACAGTTGAATAGTTTTAAAATTTCATTTGTTAAAATGCATTTTAACTGTTCTGGATCCCCTGGTCTAATATTTGCTATATGACTATAATGTGAGGTTTGTTTGTCTATAAAAAGATTAGCTTAATAAATGAGTAATAGTATGATCTTTTAAGAACTCAAGTTATACACAGTAAGTAGTCAATAGTTATTTATTGACAGAAATAATGTCTGCTCTTTGAAGAGCTGTTAATAATACAATGCAAGCCATTTGCTGTTAAAATCATTTAAATGGCATATTTAATAATATGATTAGACTAATTTGCTGTAGGATTGAAAATCTTATCTGACTCTAATGTCGACTATAGTGTAGTAGTCACAACAATACACAATGCTGATATTTGAAGATACGCTTTTTATAGTCACATAATTGGCATTAAAATATTAGTTTAACTGGTTATTAAATTCAAAATGCTAAAATTTCAGGACTTTTCTACTTTTTATTCTGCCCAACAAAGTACAACAGGTTGATTATTTATAGGATTTAACACCTTAACTTGGTCTAAAAGTACTGGAATTAAAAAAATAAACTTCATTGTAAAGCGAATCTTCAAGGCTCTCTTTGAGAGGACTGGCAGTTCATTCCATATGTCAGTGCTGTCACTCTGTTATCTGTTGATGGGTTTTCGTAATTCTTCACAGAGATATTGTAGAGATTAATGAAAAAGAGTTTGTATTTTATCTTTTCAAATGTAAGTTCTGTGAGATGAACATTTAGAAGCCTCATTATACACAGGCTATCCTGTGCCAGAAGTCTTAAACTGTTAGTAAAATCTCTTAAGTGTTGTACTTTATCATTGCTGTCTTGAAAATGTGGGGCTGTGCCTATCATATCTTTTTTTTTTTTTTTGTCTCTTCAGGATTATTTAAACATAGTATTATATTTACTTGACATTTATCAGAGTTACAGTGATCCTTTAAATTTGGGGAGTATAGAATTTTTACTTGATCTGTCTGATACTATATAACCTAATAATGTCAGGCTCTATATAAGCTCTACTTAGAATTACACAGAGCCATGCTGTTTAAAGGATAGCCTATGTGTAATGAACCTCCCAAAGCTTTTGATCTACAACATAATATGTTCTCTCAGGGGAGCTTCAAAATACAGGAAACTTTTCTAGGATACCTAAAAGGTGATGCTTCATATCAATACAACTGTGTGCTTCTTTACCATACATTAATTCCCAAATGTAATTTTTTTTCTAGAAGAAAGCATACATAAACCTCTTTTGAATTTGATATAACCTAATTTTACCTTGAAGAAGAGAGAGATAATGAAACATAAACAATGTAGGGGAATTCCAGAATAGCCAAACACTGACTTTGAGTGGTAGGAAAGTAGTTGGCTCTTCATAGACAGTGCTCAAAGGTTCTAAGGCAGTCATGCTCAGGGAGGGACAATCACTGAGAATGTATCAAAAGGAAAAACTGTCCAGTCACTTATGTGATAGTATTTCTTTTGAGGACAAAATTTAAACTAATCTGGTATAAATATAATTTAGTTTTTAAATGTTTCTTTTTACTATAGTTGGAGTAGTAGGATAACACCATATATTCTGGAGAAGATAAAAACTTTACTTTTGTTATGAAATTTATATAAATATATAATTTATCTTAATAATGTAAAACAGGTCAGACTCTGTAGAATAAAGGAGCTGTATAACTTTTTAATTTTCTGACTGGCTATATATATACTGATCCAAGTCTTTTGTAAGGTAAGAATGTCTGATCTAAATATCACAAAACAGCTATGCCATTAAACTGAAGAAAATGTAGTGAATGAAGATGAATGAAATAAGAACAGAGGTATAAAAATAAGAATAAAATATGAAAAGTAGATCTAGGCATCATAATGATTATGTATTAAACAATAAAGTGCCATTATCTTGCTCAAATGTTTATTTTTAATTAAGATATAATATTTTTAAAATAATGTCATTTTAAACAGAAGTAATTTTTGCTCATATGATTTTTTTTTCTGCCCTGAATGCATTTCCCTTCCCCCTTATTCCCTTCAACATCTGCCTTGTACCCTTCCCACAGCGCCCTCCCCCTTCCCTTCAGGTTTATCCCAGCCTATCATCTTTTCCCTCTTTTGATTTTAAACCATGTGTCACAGGTGATCATCTTTTAAATAAAGACTCATTTTTACAGTACATTATCAAGGTTTATAAGCTAGTTCTGTATACATAGCTACATGCCATTTTAAGAGAAGTATTTCATAGACATGATTTTAGTATAAATTTTGATAAATGTATTCTAAAAGAAGTATTTTTATGAATACTTCTGTATTCATAAAAATACAAAGCAATCAACTATTATTGAAAATATTTAAAATGGTTTAGTTAAATAAGATAGTGTAAATAAATCAAATTCTTATGTATTGTATCAACATATAGTAGATAGCCATCTTTTAAAGTGTATCTTTTGCTAAATTTTTTTATGTTGACTTACCATTTTACTACATATTCAACTAGTTGTAGTTTTTGATGTTTTATAGGTAATATTGAAAATTCACAGCACAATAAAAAGTTATCAGAACTGTGATCAAAACTGTCAGAAAGGGGAAAAGCGCCACCTATTGATCAGAATATGCAAATTATTTGTTGGTCTGAACTTTTAGCTATCTAAGCTATGTTTGAGTAAAAGAATGTACTAAGTTGAAGATTTTAGCTTCTCAATATCAAATTCTTTAACTTACCTTTATTCCAAAGAATATGATATTTCCATTTAAGGATATTTAATACTTCTTAAAACCTAGTATTCAATGGCTTTTTTACCATGTTGTCTTTATGAGTAGCAAATCACAACCCTCTCAACAGTATGTTTGACAGGCTGTCTTTTGAAATAATGGAACAAAAAAAATCCTCTTTTTACTCAACAATGAACTTTGTAAGTAGAAAAAATGAGCCTTCATGCTCCTGTAAAACTGGTGTTTAAAAATCATATTTTAATTAAACAGTCACATATGGTCAAATATGAATTATCTAACATGAAATCATGCGTATAGTTTAATAAATGTTTTTAATGTATGTAATTACAAATAGTCATTAATTAAATATTTAACTTTAAGGCTTGATAATGAATAGTTAATTTATTGATTGACATTTCAACAAATTGCATTAAAATCCATGGACCATGAAGACTGACTGAAAAGGTAACTTACTATTTTAAAATAAGATTTTATGTCTTCGTAGAATTGAGAAATACTGATCTTCACATGATGTATCTTTATTCTATCTTTATTTTCAACAGAAAACTTTTTAATTTATACAGAGTATCTTTGATTTTTTTCAACTCATGGGATATATTAATCAGTCTTAAATTCTGAACATATTTACAGGCAGAAACTACCCTCAAACTCTGAAATTATAGGGAAACAATTTTGTAACATTTTAGAGTAGTTCTTGCACAGCAAAATGTTAACCACGTAAAATCACATAGCCTTCAAAAAAGAAGCAATACTGTTTTTTGGTTGAAAGAACTACGTAACTATAAATACAGCTAAATAAATTAAAATGTGGTCAATATTTTCCTTAAATATGATTCCAAATATACCATATTAATTTAGAAAGAAGAAATCCAGTGAACAAATTACCTTACTTTCTAAAGATGATATACAACATTTATAATCTGTGTATCTGTTTTCCTAAATGTAATTGTAATGCCTCCATTTTACTAGCCTCACTGTGAAACTTTACAGGTTATCTTTGTTCTTTTCCAGATCAATAAAGTAACAGCAGATAACTATTAATATATTTCTTTGCATCTGCACAGTGAAAACTTTAAATATTAAAACGAAATATTGCAGCCCATATATCATCTACTCTTACAAGACAGGAATGACAGTATTAAGATGCACATTCAGGATAGCACTCTTTCTACTTTGAATGCTGTCAAGAACAAAGTGCTTTACAGACTTAAAATAAATCTAGGTACTAATCCATTGAATTTCTGACAACAGGAGCCCAAGGTTTCCATGCACTTAGCTGAGTACTGCATAAGAGCTTGTGCATTATTCATGTCCACTAATGGTGTTGCAATGTGCTTTGTGTGAAGCAGTGACAGTGCGATCTGCTAAGATAGCTGCTGCTGTGGACAAAGCCATACATTTTCTTGAGCTTGAATTTTTGACAGAATACTCTATTAATGCCAATTCTGCTTAAGTAAATGCTGAGCAGGGGTCAGTTGTTCCTTTTTTTCCCCCTTCTTTTATTATTTAAGAAAACAGTGCTATAAAATAAAAAATGATGTTTTGAGGTTTGCTGAATTTTTTAGTACAATAGTAGCCGATAAAGGTCACTCTACTTTTTTGTCTACTTTTATGATTTCATGTGATGGTCCACAGACTCAATAGGAGAGCTCTTAGCACTGGGAAAGGGAGGTGCTATTAATTCCAGTTTCAGTGCCATTATACTCTTCAATGGATCAATAGAATTAAATGAGCTGAGATATTAGGAAAATACTGAAAAAAGCAGGAGGGTTGTATTGTTTGACCAGGGTTGGGCTGAGTTGAAAATAAAGAACCATCTATAGCAGCTGTCCATAAATCATGAAAACTATACTCTGAACCAAATGGAATATAGCATGAAGCTTCAAGCCTAAAATGCCCATAATATCTGTTGTGGTTTTTTTTAATTAAGCATTTTATTTGAAGTATCCATTGCAGATAGCTTTTATTAGGCAAGTAAATTTTTTAAAAAATGTTTTGCTCACAAAGGAAATATTTTTGAAGTGATATCTAGATGATGGCAGTTCTATTCACAAATTTTAAAAACATTTTGATGTAGGAAGCCCAAGAAGTGAGAAGACATTTCAAATATTAAAAAGTAAATCTCAAGATTCTGTTCACTTTTGGATCTCTATATTCTCTAGTTGTATATCATCTTTGATTATAGATACAAGGTTGATTTTCCCTTTATTGTGGTAATGTTTTGCCATTTAATTAAACTATAAGAAGTGAATACATTTTAGTAGTCTTAATAACAAAATAACTTGGAAGAGTTTTATTTATCTTAAGCAATAAGATGCATATTAGATTGAATATTAATAATATAATAGTTTGTTCTCTGAACATATAGAATCAGAAAAGAGTCATCAGTCCCTAAGAGGATGAAATTTGAAGCAGGATATAATGAAGCCACAAATGGTTTAATTCTTTTGTTACTAAGCCTTATTGAAACTTTACACAATATAAAATTACAGTGATATATTTAAAATATTATAATATTTTTATTTTAAAGCTAATCTCAATGAAATAAAAATAGGACTATGGGTATGGCAGTGTTCAGCATGAGTTATTTTAAGTTACAAAAAAATACTTTTCTTGTATTAAGTGAATTGCAATGAAAAATAGTACATGAATGCATAGCCTCTATTCTGTTTTCTTGAAATATCATATTGTTTGAAAAAGGCTGCAACAATATCCTTTTATTAGTTTTCTACTTTAATATGATGTCAAAACTGCAGTGTTTCTTATTTTATCAATCTGTACATGAGAAATAAATTATTGTTTTTGCATATTTTATTAGCATTTAAAATTTTAAGCCTGACCTGTGTTGGCATAGTGGATAAATCTTCGACCTGGAATGCTGAGATCATCAGTTTGAAACCCCCTTCCTATTCACTCTCTCACCCCTTACACATTCCAGCTGAAATAAAAACATGAGGAGATTTCACAACCAAGAACAGAAATATAGCTGAGGGTCAATAAAATCTGAAACCAGGTTCTTGGGTGACACCAAAGTCACTTTCTATTCCTACGGCTCTCTCCTCTCCCCTCCTCCCCTTCTTCACCTCCCCTCTTCCTCCTTTTCCCCTCCTCTACCTTCTTCTTTCCCCTTCTGCTCCTACCCTTCTTCCCCTCTACTGCCTCCTCCCCCTTTTCCTCTCCTCCTCCTCTTCTGCTTCTTTTTCTTCTCCTCCTCCTCCTCTTCCTCCTTCTTCTTCTTCTCCCTCTTCTTCTTCTTTCTACTTCTTCCTTTCTCTCTCCTTCTCTCTTCTTCTCTCTCTCTTTCTCTCCCTCCCTCCTCACCCCCCAGGCAAGTTTTGTGCTCATATAAATAAACCTGGATGCCACAACACAAGAGGTTTGCATGTGTCAGCTTCAGAGATTCTCTAAAAGACCTTTCTCAGATCAGAACCCAATCTACCTAAGAGGAGGTTTATTGTATTGGGTCAGATACTCAAGCATGGACCAAATAGTTGTAGTTAATGTCAGGGTCAGGAAACTGTTGTAATTATTATAGTTACTTTATATGGCAGACTAATTACTTGGTCTGGTATAAGCACTAAAATAAATACATTGAGAAGATACAGGGGTTTAGAATGTGGCAGAGTTCAGGAACATCAGAATACTGGTTGTTGCAGAGAAGAACTTAAATCAAAATAAGCTGGGTGATGAGAAAGCAATTCCCATCTATCTACCAGGAGATAATAGGGAATTGGTTAAATCGGTGATCCCCAACCTTTTTTGGGTCATGGACCGGTTTAATGTCAGAAAATATTTTCACAGACCGGCCTTTAAGGTGAGATGGATAAATGTGTCACATGACCAAGACAAGCATCAAGAGTGAGGCTTAGACGGATGAAACAGAGGGAATCTGGTCATTTTTTAAAAAAAATAAAACATCGTTCAACCTTAAATATAAATAAAATGGAAAGAATGTAAGTTATTTATTCTTTCTCTGAGGACCAGTACCAAATGGCCCATGGACCGGTACTGGTCTGTGGCCGGGGGTTGGGGACCACTGGGTTAAATCAATGTGGTATCACTGTGGTTAAATACATATGATGGATTAAACTGACATTAGTAAAAATGTATAAAAATATAGAATGTTTAAATAAAATAGAAATTGAAACAAAATCAGAATCGTAGAATACAATAAATTATAGTGACTTATAATTAACATATAATATTAATTTCAGATGTACAACAAACATAATGACTTGATAATTAAATATATTGTAAAATGATCACCATAAGAAGTCTATTTAATATCCTTTACTTCATAATACAAAATATTTTCTCTTGTAATAATAACTTTTAAGATTTACTCAGCAAATTTCAGATATTCAATACCATATTTTTAACTATAGCCAACATGTTGTACATTACATTCTCATGATTTATTTTTTAACTGAAACTTTGTACCTTTGAGATTCTTCTATCATTTTGCCTACCTGTCTCCATTTTATGTATCTATGAGCTTGCTTTTATGTTGTTATATTTGCCTTTTAAATTCTACATATGAATGAGATCCTACAGCATTTTTTCTCTGCCTGACTTATTTCACTTACCATTATGTCAATAATGTCCTCAAAATCCCCATGCTTCTGCAATTACAAGATTTTATTCTAATTTATGACTGAATAGTATTTATTTGTATGTATGAATATTATATCTTTTTTATCTATTCATCTATTAATGGACTCTTAGATTGTTTCCATATGTTGGCCATTGTAAATGATGCTGCACTGCACATGAGGTTTATGTATCTTTTCAAATTAGTGGTTTTGTTTTATTCACATAATTACCTAGCAGATAAATTGCTGCATCATATAGTAGTTCTATTTTAATTTTCATGAAACTCCATTCTGTTTTTTTCATAGTTGAAGTTACAACTTACATTCCCAATGAACAGTGAACAAAGAGGTCATTTTTTTCCACATTCTTGCCAATATTTGTTATTTCTTATCTTTTTGATAATAATTCTAGCAGGTGTGAGGTGATTATCATATTGTGGTTTTGATTTGCATTTCGCTGATGATTAATAATATAACACTTCTTTACATACCTTTTGGCCATGTGTATAAATTTTTTTGGATAAATGTCTACTAAGATCATCTGCTCAAAAGATTCCAAGATGATGACAAAGTAGGCGGACATTCCAACTGCTACCTCCCAGGACCAAATTAGATTACAACTTAATTTAAGAACAATCATCTTGAAAAACCAATTTTGGACTAAATGAAGAGGAGTTTATAATTAAGAATCACAGAAGATACCACACAAAGACTGGTAGGAAGAGCGGAGACACAGAAAGGGCTGACCTGCTCCTGGGAGCGAGTGGCTGCTAAGGGTCTGGAGAAACTCTCACTCCAGGCAGGGTCACCCTGAGAGGTGTGGGTCATCAGCCCCAGTCTAGAGCCCCAGAGCCTAGAAAAGGTGCCCACCCAGCATCTGTTGGTGAAGAGTTGAGGCTTTTTCTACAAGAAAGAAACAAAGCTCTTGGAGATGCTTCATCTTAAAGGTCACATGCAGCAAATCTTATTCAGAGCCACTTATGTGGGTCACCAGTGGGGGAGAGCTGAGAGGACTAGAGTTGAATGAGGAGCGTGTAAAGTTGGAGGCCCAAGTGCAGACATTGTGGGGGATGGCCCTGAGCTGAGTCATTCTCCAATATTGCGGTTGCCATGTTTCTTTGGTGGAGCAGCTCTTTCTGAACATCAGCCTGGGGAAAAGCTACTGCTCCATTTTTGGAACTCTCTCTTGCCCCAGTCATGGAGACAGGTCACTCTGAGAAGTCAGAAAGCAATGGCACATCAGTGACTCAATTTTCTGGTTTTGAGGTCAGAGCTTCCCAAGTCTAAGACTGGTGCACCTGCTTCACGGGAGACTCAGTAGAAACTGTTTAGAGTAAAGAAAGACCACACCTTTGGGTCTCAGAGGCCACACCCTACTGAAGTCTGTGAAAAAAGTTGGAGAGACTGACACCTGGGGTGGAAGGGCAGAGCCACACACACCACCCTTCTTAATCCTTGAATTACTGCAGGAAACTGTACCATGGTATTCAGTGGTTGAGCCCAACCAGCAGACAGAGGCTTCAGAAGCCAGGACTCAGGGAACCTTGGTTTAAGCAAGCCTTCCCCTAGACCCAGTGTGGGTAAAAGTCAGCCTAGGTGTACAGCTTGGAATTTTCATGAGCACTTGTGCCCAGCAGAGGCAGTACCACTGAGGCCATCTTTTTCATAAAGACCATACATAAATTTCAAAGTCAGACAACACTACCTAATACATAGACAAAATGAGCAAAGAAATACGACCTCAATGATTCAATAAGAGAAACTCCCAGAAAAAGAACAAAATTAAATGGAAGTAACCAAACTACCAGATGCAGAGTTTAAAATAATAATTTTTAGGATGCTCAAAGATCTTAGAGCAACAATGGATGGTCATAATGAGCACCTAAATAAAGAGATAGCAAGCATCAACAATGAAACTGAAATCATAAAAAAATATCCAGTCAGAAATGACAAATACAATATCAGAAAAAAAGACTGCACTAGAAGAAGTCAACAGCAGGCTGGATGAAGCAAAGGATTTAATCAATGATTTAGAGGACAAAAATAAACATAAGCACAGAAGTAGAGCAGCAAAACAAAAAGAGGCACAAAAAGACTGAGGAAACTCTAAGAGAGCTCTGTGACAACATGAAGAGAAACAAAATTTGCATCATAGGGGTTTCTGAAGTAGAAGAGAACAAACAAGGAAGAGGACCTGTTTGAAGAAACTATAGCTGAAAAATTTCCTAAATTGATGAAGGAAAAAGTCACACAAGTTTAAGAAGCACAGAGAGTCCCATTAAAGGGGAACACAAAGAGGCCCACACCAAGACACATCATAATTAAAATGCCAAAGTTAAGAGACAAAGAAAGAATACTAAAAACTGCAAGAGAAAAGCATTAAATTACCTACAGAGCCCATATAAGGATGTCATATGACTTCTCAACAGAAACACTTGAGACCAGAAGAAATTGGCAAGAAATATTCAAAGTGATGCAAAACTAAAACCTACAACCAAGACTACTTTATCTAGCAAAGCTATCATTTAAAATTGAAAGAGAAATAAAAAACTTCCTAGGCAAAAAGCACTCAAGGAATTCATTACAATCAGTACTCAAGAAATTCATTACAACCATTACAATTCAGTACTACAGGCAAGTTAAGGGGCCTGCTGTAAAATGAGCAAAGAAAAAAAGATAAATTGAGAAAAAGAGAATTGTAGATTTAAAGAATAAAATGGCAATAAATAAGTATATATCAATAATAACTTTAAATGTAAATGGATTAAGTGCTCCAATCAAAAGACATAGATAGGATAGCTGCATGGATAAGAAAACAGAAACAGTACATAGGCTGTCTATAAGAGACCCACCTTAGAAGAAAAGATACACATAGACTAAAAGTCAAGGGATGGAAAAAAAGTATTTCATGCAAATGGAAATGAAAAAAAAAGCTGCTGTAGCAATGCTTATATCTGACAAAAAAGACTTTAAAACAAAGACTATAGTAAGGGATAAAGAAGGTCAGAAAATAATGATGAAAAGGGAGCAATTCAACAGGAGGATATAACCATTGTAAATATTTATGAGCCTAATATAGGAGCACCTAAATATTTAAAACAGATTTTGATGGAAATAGGGGGTGAGATTAACAGCAATACTATAATAACAGGGGATTTTAATACCTCACTAACATTAATGGATAGATCCTCCCAACAGAAAATTAACAAAGAAGCAGTAGCCTTAAATGACACACTAGATCAACTGGATTTAATTGATATCTTTAGAACATTTCAACCAAAAGCAGCAGAATATACATTCTTTTCAAGTGCTCATAGTATGTTCTGTAGGATAGACCATATGTTAGGACTCAAAACAAGTCTCAATAAATTTAGAATAATTGAAATTATATCAAGCATCTTCTCTAACCACAAGAGTATAAAACTAGAAATCAACTACAATAGAAAAACTGAAAAACATTTAAATCTTGGAGGCTAAATAGCATGTTATTAAGTATTAAATGGATTAACAACAAGATCAAGGAAGAAATAAAATATTTCCTTGAAACAAAGAAAATTAACATATAACAACTCAAAATTTATGAGACACATCAGAAGCAGTCCTGAGAGGGAATTTCATTGCATTACAAGCTTACCTTAAGAAGCAATAAAAAGCTCAAATAAACTACTTAAACCTGCATTTAAAAGAACTACAGAAAGGAAAACAAATAAAGCCCAGAGGAAGTAGAAAAAGGAAATAATAAATATCAGAGTGGAAAAAATGACATAGAGGCAAAAACAAACAAACAAACAACAACAACAACAAAACAATACAGAGGATCAATGAAACCAGGAGCTGGTTTTTTGAAAAGGTAAACAAGATTTACTAACCTTTAACCACACTCATCAAGGAAAAAAGAGAGAGGACTCAAAATTAGAAATAAAAATGGAGAAAAAACAACTGACACTGCAGAAATACAAAGGATTGTAAGAAAATACTATGAAGATTTATATGCCAAAAAATTGGACAACCTAGGTGAAATGGATAAATTCCTAGTAACACACAGTCTTCAAAACTCAATCTGGAAGAATCAGAAAACCTAAACAGACCACTTACAACAAATGAAATTGAAAGAGTTATCAAAAAACTCCCAGCAGACAAAAGTCCTGGCTTCACAGGAAAATTTTAGCAAACATTCAAAGAACAAACACCTATCCTTCTCAAGCTATTTCAAAATATTCAAGAAAAGGGAAGGCTTCCAAGCTTCTTTTATGAGTCAAGCATAATCGTCACCCCAAAACCAGTTAAAGACACTACAAAGAAAGAAAATGATTAGCCAATATTCCTGGTGAACACAGATGCTAAAATTCTCTCTCTCTCTCTCTCTCTCTCTTTTTTTTTTTTTTTTTTGCTAAAATTCTCAACAAAATATTAGCAAACTGAATCTAGCAACACATTTAAAAAATCATACATCATGATCAAGTTGGACTCATTCTGGAGAGGCAAGGCTGGTACAACATTTGCAAATCAATCAATGTGATTCATCCCATAAACAAAAGAAAGGATAAAAGTCACATGATAATATGAATAGATGCAGGAAATCCAGTAACCATTTATGATCAAAATTCTCAGCAAAGTGGGAATACAGGGAATATACTTCAACATGACAAAGGCCATCTCTGACAAACTCATGGCTAACCTCATACTCAATAGACAAAAATTAAAAGCAATCCCCTTAAGATCAGGAACATGACAGGGCTTCTCCCTTTCACCACACTTATTCAACATCGTTCTGGAAGTCCTAGCCACAACAGTCAGACAAGAAGAATAAATAAAAGGCATCCAAATTGGAAAAGAAGAAGTAAAATTATTATTATTTGCTGATGACATGATATTGTATATAGAAAATCCTAAAGTCTGAGTTAAGAAAGTATTACTTTTAGACCTGATAAATAAATTTGGCAAGATGGCATAATATAGAATCGATATTCAGAAATCAATGACATTTTTATACACCAACAATAAACTGTCTGATAGAAAAATTAAAGAAAAAATTCCCTTCACTATTGCAACAAAATAAATAAATTACATAGGAGAAAATATAACCAAAGAGGTAAAAAACTTGTACTAAAAAATTATAAGACATTGAAATTGAAAAAAATAAATCAAGGAAGATAAAAACAAGTGGAAGCATATACCATGTTCATGGATAGGAATAATAAACTTCAATAATATATCTATATTATATTACACAAAGCAATCTATAAATCTAATACACTTTCTTTTAAAATACCAATGTCATACTTCAAACATATAGAACAAATATTCCAAAAGTTATGTAAACCCAAAAAAGAACATAAATAGCCTCAGCAATTTTGAAAATGAAGAATAAAGTGGGAGGTATCACACTTCCTGATACCAAGTTATACTACAAGGCCATTGTAATCAAAACAGCTTAATACTGTCAAACTGTCATAAGAACAGGCATATAGGTCAATGGAATGGAACAGAGAACCCAAAAATATACCCACACCTTTATGGGAAATTGATATTTGACAAAGGAGTTAAGAGCATAAAATAGAGTAAAGACAGTCTCTTTAATAAATGGTTTTGTGAAAATTGGACAGGTATATGCAAAAAATTAAACTAGAGCACCAACTTACATCAATCATAAAAATAAACTTGAAATGGATAAAATACTTAAATATAAATCATGAAACCATAAATATCTTGGAAGAAAACATAGGGAGTAAACTCTCTGATATCTCTCATAGCAATATTTTTGCCGATTTGTCTCCATGGGCAAGTGAAATAAAGAACAAGGTAAACAAATGGGACTATATCAAACTAGAAAGACATCATTAACAAAATAAAAAGACAACCCACACAATGAGAGACCATATTCACCAATACATCTGAAATGGGTTAATAACCAAAATTTATAAAAAACTTCTAAACCTCAACACTTGGAAGGTAAACAATCCAATTAAAAATGGGCAAAAGAACTGAACTGACACTTCTCCAAAGAAGACATAAAGATGGCCAATAGGCATATGAAAAAATGTTCAATGGCATTAATCATCAGAGAAATGCAAATTAAACCACAATGAGGTACCACCTCAGACCTGACAGAATGACACTCATTAATAAAACAACACACAATAAGCACTGGAGAGGGTGTGGAGGAAAGGGAACCCTCCTGCACTGCTGGTGGAAATGGAGACTTGTGCAGCCATTGTGGAGAACAGTATGGCATTTCCTCAAAAAATTGAAAATGGAACTGCCTTTTGAGCCAGCTATCCCACTTTTAGGAATATGTCCTAAGAATATAAAATCACTGTAAAAAAGATATGTGTGTGATCAGGTGGTGGCACATTGGATAGAGCATCGGAATGGGATGCAGAGGACTCAGGTTTGAGACTCTGAGGTTGTCAGTTTGAGCACAGCCTCATCTCATTTGAGCAAGGCTCACTAGCTTGAGCCCAAGGTTGCTGGCTTGAGTAAGGGGTCAGTTGGTCTGCAGTAGCTCCTCAGTCAAGGCACATATAAGAAAGCAATCAATGAACAACTAGAGTGCCACACAAAGAATTGATGCTTATCTCCCTTCCTGTCTGTCTGTCCCTATATATCCCTCTCTCTGTCACACACACACACACACACACACACACACACACACACACACTGCATTCCCATGTGAATTGCAGCACTGTTTACAATACCCAAGATCTGGAAACAGCCCAAGTGTCTGTCACTGGATGAGTGGATTAAAAAGTGGTGGTACATATACACAGTGGAATACTATGTGGCTGTGAAAAAGAAGAAAAATCTTATCTTTTGAAATGGCATAGATGAACCTGGAGATTATTATGCTAAGTGAAATAAACAAGGCAGAGAAAGACATATCATATGATCTCACTTACATGCATAATCCAATGAACAAAGTGAACTGAGGAATAAAATAGAGTCAGAGGTGGGGAATCAGGGAGCAAAGGGACAGCTGTCAGAGAGAAGAGGGTTGAGGGGATGAGATAAGAGAAGGTGAAGGGATCAGTGAAATTCTATATACATAACACTTGTTTTCATGGGCAAGTGGAATAAAGAACAAAGTAAACAAATGGGACTATATCAAACTAGAAAGACACCATTAACAAAATAAAAAACCCACACAATGGGAGACCATATTTACCAATACATCTGATAAGGGGTTAATAACCAAAATTTATAAAAAAAAAACTTCTAAACCTCAACACTTGGAAGATAAACAATCCAATTAAAAATAGGCAAGAGAACTGAATAGATACTTTTCAAAGAAGACATACAGATGGTCAAAAGGTATATGAAAAGACAGCAAATCTCAGCGGATATGTTGCAGTCCAGCCACGATGAGTCCATTACGGGGTCTTTAAATAGAAAAAGGTATGGAATTGAAATAAATGATAGACAGGGACTTAAAGATACACACAAACACACATACACACACGGGTTCAGGAGGATGCCACAGCAAACAGTCTCTACTCTTTCTTAGCTGTAACGTTCCTGCTCCCAGAAACACACCCACTTTTATTCATAGAAGAAATGCGGTCCATCAGCAATTCAATTAAGTTTCCAAGGCAACTCAAAGACAACCCCCACTATATCATTTAAATCTACTTTATACTAATAAGAAACTAGCTTCCAGCCTCCTCTGGAGAACATGGGTGAGACAAATGAGAATCAGGTGTAGCTCTTTGTTAATTAGGCAAATGAGGTGGGGTTTGGGCCCAGCACCTCTGTCCAGATTGCAAAAATACCCTGTTTATTTATTCGGTCCCCAACATATCCCCTTTTATTTATTTATTTAATTTTTAGAGAGAGAGATAGAGAGAAGGGGGAGGGAGGAGCAGAAAGCATCAACTCCCATATGTGCTTTGACCAGGCAAGCCCAGGGTTTTGAACCGGCGATCTCAGCATTTCCAGGTTGACGCTTTATCCACTGCGCCACCACAGGTCAGTCTAGTTTTTTAAAAATTCAATTTGGGTGCTGTGATTCATACTCATCTGAATTCCCATGTTTTGATTTAGAGGCAGACTGGAAAACTATAAAATAAAAAACAATGCTAACAGATACTATAACAAGTGTCCTAATACAATTAAGTGATTAGATTATCAAGCAAAGTCTTAACTAATACAACAGGATCTATAATAAAATTCTTACAGTCTTAAATGTCCTTCACATGTTAATATAATTTCACCAAGTCCATGCTGACACCATCATTGCTTCATTATATTTGTAAATGTAACCCCACCCCACTTCAGTCTGAGAACTGTCCCAAGGAGCAGAAGTCACACACATTCAGGAAAAGTCCACAAGGCACTGGAGTTGTGGTCACATTTCCACACTTTGCAGCTAGAGTCCAAGTCCCAATGACCACTGCTTCTATCTGATAACAATTGAGATAGGCTGGTAATGCCGTCTGCAGCACGTACAGATATGGAGTTTTCATTTTCTTTAAACTGGAGAGATGAACCCAGGGTGTCTGTCCCTAGAGCTCTGCAGCCTTTAGGTGGTGAAAAAAACCTTGGGATAAACTATACTGGGTGGCAGAGGTAAATTCATCTAAATTAGGAGCAGTTTCCAGCCTAAAATAGGCATGGGGCATTAAGGCAAGAGGAATAAAGGAAACACTATATATTAAACAAAGCAGCGGAAAATAAAGACTATCAACACCCACAGAGATCTTCGAGGGATGAATAAAAATTTAAATATTCAGGGAAGACATAGTAAGTGGCCCTCATGTCCACGAGAAACAAGATCAGTTTACCTGCTATTTGGAAGAAATATGCTAGGCTCATCTACGCGGTGATGTGAGATGGGTCTGATGGTCCTTGGCACCTTTAACCTCCAGTGGCAAGTCCCAACAGGCTGGGCAAGGTTAGGTCACAGATGGCTGGAGCATGTCTGGAAGAGACTGAACCCTCCCTTAGAGGAGTGAGGGGGCAGCTTACCTTCCAGTGTCCCTTTTTTTCCACAGCAAAGGTATGTTCCTGATACCTTCTCACCAAACTCTACTTAAAAGCTTTACTCTCTAAAAGCTTTATACTTACCTCATGTGACTTTATTATTATACTCTCCCTCCAAACTCTACTTAAAAGCTTCACTCTCTAGAAGCTTTATACTTCGTGTGCACACTTCTGGGGAGGTCCATTCTCTCTCCTCTTTCCCTTTTATGATGGCCACAGGTATGGGTGCCAATTGTCATGGTCCAGCCATGACAAGTCTACTACAGGGTCTCAAATGGGAAAAGGTATAGAATTGAAATAAATGATAGACAGGGACTTAAAGATATACACACACACACACACACACACACATACACACACAGATGGGTTCAGGAGGACGCCACAGCAAACAGTCTCTACTGTTCCTTAGCTGTAAATGTGCCTTGTCCCAGAAACACATCCACTTTTATTCATAGAAAAAATGTGGTCCTTCAGCAATTCAATTGTTTCCAAGGCAACTCAAAAGCAACCCCCACCATACCATCCAAATCTACTTTACACTAATAAGAAACTAGCTTCCAGCCTCCTCCGGAGAACATGGGTGAGACAAATGAGAATCAGGTGTAGCTCTTTCTTAACTAGGCAAATGAGGTGGGGTTTGGGCCCAGCACCTCTGTCTAGATTGCAAAAATACCCTGTTTATTTATTCGGTCTCCAACAGGAAAAGAGGTGGGGGTCTAGGTGAGGGAGGCAAAGGGGGTGGGGGTTGAAGGTGTTATATTGTGTGGGACACTTGAATCCATGGTAACACAATAAATTAAAATTAATAAAAAGTAAAATAAATAATATAAGAAAAAACTCAATTCAGTCTTCTATGACATAGAGCTCTGTGAACATAGGAGTTCACATCCTGATGCTCTGCTGACTGAGCTCTCTGTGCAACGTGACTGCTGCACTGACTTCTAAAGTCCTACTATATTCTCCCCTTGTAGAGGATTTTCATATTAATTTTTAAAAATAACTATTAAAGATATTTTCATTTAGTATTTGTATTTTAGTTTTGTAGGGTCATGTATGTAATTGATACTTATCCTATGTACTATCTACCACGTTTTCTTCCATACTTTCCATTTTGAATTGTCAGCAGTATTTCTGGTCATGAAAACCTGCCAGTGAGATGGATGATGAGTGTTTATTCCAGATCAAGCATTCATCAAAGCTATCACAACGTACCTAGGGTGGGGGGGGTGATGAAAATAATTTTTCCAAATATTTTTCCAAATGGTTTCTAAAAATAGTAACAGAAACTTCAATGTTTCACTTTGTTCTTTAGGAACAAAGTAAGTTTCCTATTAGGAGTTACATACAACAATATACCTTCTTCTACTTGTGCCAGTAAACCAGACCCAACTTTCTGATGTTCTTCACTCTATTCATTTCATTATCCTTCCTACAGCCACACTCCTTCCAAACCACGGTGTTATCTTTTCTTTGCCCCCTGTATAAATAAGGGCTCAAATATATTTCATAAACTTGACACAGTGCTTGACACATATTAGGCTCTCAATATGTATTTGTTGATCAGCTAAACATCATTCTGAGGACCAGTGATTTTCAACCTTTTTATACTTGGGGACTGGTGACCTAGCCATCTAGAAAAGAAAACACACAACAAATATATGTTATCTCACTTCACATAATAGTGCAACATAGTACAAGCTTGTGTTTGATTTTTGAATTTCACATGTACAATGCATTAAATACTATAAAAGTTTACCTGAATGATTTTTGTCTATTGTGCATGATTCATAAATGTTCTACATGTTGCACAAGGTTGTTCAAATGAGCCTCTAAATTACAAAGATATCTAAAACAACCTCAATAGTATTTTCATCCATGATACAGGCTTATAAGTGGCAATCACTCTGAGTATAATTGAATTCTTCCAAGATCATTCCATCTATAGTCTTCATAGAACATCAGGGTGGTTAACTCTTTCATGGACTGGAGTGAAATTTCTGGAGGACTAGCATGGGTTTGTAGACCAGCAGTTGAAAAACACCATGATGACTGATTTGTTTCATATCTGTCCTGCCTTTTCCCCCAATACTTCCATCCTCTTTGAGCCCCTCATCACTTCTAAACTGAGCTTTTCTCAGAGCAGTCAAAATTTTTATTTTATTTTACTTTTTATCTATCTATCTATATATATATTTAAATTTCTCTATTTCTTATTGAATTTTGGGGGATGGCATTGTTAACACCATTTTATAGGTTTCAGAGATACAATCTTATAATACATCATATGATGGGCACTTAGGATGACTCTAAATCTTGGCTATTGCAGATTATGCTGCAATACAACAGAGAGTCTAGAAATAAATTTACATCTATATAGTCAATTAATATTTGACAAAGGAGGCAAAAAGATACAAACAGATTAAAGATAGTCTATTCAACATATAGTATTGGGAAAATTGAACAGATATGTGCAAAAAACTCAAACCAGTCCACCTTGTTACCACATACACAAGAATAAACTCAAAATGAGTTAGAGACTTAATGTTAGACTTGAAACCATAAAAATTCTAGAAGAAAACAGGCAGTAAAATTTTATACATTTATCAAAGCTGTATTTTTCTGATGTATCTCCTCTGGCAAGTGAAACAAAAGAAAAAGTAAACAAATGGGACTACATCAAACTTAAAAAGTTCTCTTCCCAGCACCGGAAACCATTAACAAAATGAAAAGACAACTCACTGAATGAGAGAACCTATTCTCCAATGATACATCTGATTAGAAGCAAACTTTGTAAAAAACTTATACATCTCAACACCAAAAAAACAAAAACAATTAAAAAAAAGGGCAAAAGACCTAATAGATACTTCTCTAAAGAAGATATATAGATGGCCAATAGATACATGAAAGGGTGCTCAATGTCAATAATCATTAGACAAATGCAACTGTAAACAATGAGATACCAATTCACACTGTCAGAATAGTGCTCATTAATAAATCAATACACAATAGGTGCTGGAGAGGGTATGGAGAAAAAGGAACCCTCCTACATTGCTGGTGGTAATACAGTGTGCTGCCATGGTGGAAACAGTATGGCAAATTCTCAAAAAAATTAAAAATAGAACTGCCTTTTGGCCCAACTATTCCACTTTTAGGAATATATCCTAAGAACACCAAATAACTTATTCAAAAGAAGAAATGCACCCTCATGTTTATTGCAGCATTGTTTACAATAGCAAAGATCTGCAAACAACCCAAGTATATATCAGTGGTCGAGTAAATTAAAAAGTGATGGTACATATACACAATGGAATACTACATGGCCATGAAAAAGAAGGAAATTTTACCTTTTGCGATGTTATGGGTTGAACTGGAGATTATTAAGCTAGTGAAATAAGCCAGAGAGAAAGGAAAATATTATATGATCTCACTTATATATGGAATCTAATGAACAAAGTGAACTTAGGAACAGAATAGAGGCAGAGGTGGGGTCACAGGGAGAAGAGAGACAGCAGTTAGAGGAAAAGGGGATGAGGGAATAGGATCAGAGAAGGTGAAGGGATTAGTGGAATTATATATACATAACACATAGATACAGATAACAGGACAGAAAATTCCAAAAGAAGGGGGGAAGGGGGGGAAGGAGTTATGTGGAGGGAGGCAAAAGGGTTGTAATGGGGGATACCAGGGTGGGGTGTTGAGGGTGTTATAATGAGTGGAACACTTATGTCCATGTTAACACAATAAATTAAAAAATTTTTAAAAAGATTATCTGTTAATTTTTTAACTGATTTTTTTTTTCTGTTGCTGTTGAGTTGAGGTTTTTATATATTTTAGATAGTAACTTCTTACTGGATATATGATTTGCTAATATTTCCTTTCATCTAGTAAGTTTTTCTCATTTTGTTGATGGTTTATTTTGCAATGCAGAAGTTTTTGAGGTTGATGTATTTTCACCTGTTTATTTTTGTTTTTATTGCCTTAACTTTTGAAGTCATATCTGAAAGAACACCTCTAAGATCAATGTCTAAGAGTTTACTGCCTATATTTTCTCTTAGGACTTTATAATTTTAAGTCTTATATTCAAGTCTTTAATTAATTTTGAATTACCTTTGTATATCCCATAAGGCAGTAGTCTAGTTTCATTTTTTTTTTTTTTTAACATGGGGCTGTCCAGTTTTCCCAGCACCATTTTCTGAAGAGTATCTTTTTTCCATTGAGTATTCTTGTCTCCTTTGTTATAAATTAATTGAGCATATATGTGTGAGTTTATTTCTGGGTTCTCTATTCTGCTCTATTGATCTATTGATGCTTTTCATAACAGGATCACACTATTTTGATTGGTATAGCTATGTAATTTATTTTGAAATCATGAAGGGTGATACCTTCAGTTTTGTTCTTTCTCAAGAATGCTTTGGCTATTTTGGTCTTTTGTGTTTTCTTACAAAATTTAGAATCACTTGTTCTATTGCTGTGAAGAGTGCCACTGGAATTTTGATAGGGATTACATTATATATGTAGTCTGCTTTGAGTAGTATGGACACTTTAGCTATTAATATTTTCCAGTCTATGAGCATTGAATATGTTTTTCATTTATTTGTGTCATATTCTATTTCTTTCACAATGTCATAATTTTCCTTGTACGAGACTGTCAACTCCTTGGTTAAATTTATGCCTAGGTATTTTATTGTTTTTGTTGCAACTGTAAGGTTATTTTTTAAATTTCTCTTTTTGATAATGCATTATTAGTGAATAGAAACAGAGTTTTGTACATTGATTTTGTATTGTGTAACTTTATGGAGTTTATTTTAAGTTTTGGTGAATTTCTTAGTGTTTTTATATGTAATAATCATGTAATTGGAAAATAGTGACAGTATTACTTCTGTCCAACTTGGATGTCATGTTTTTATTTATTTATTATTTATTTGTTTGTTTGCTTAATTGCTCTGGTTAGAACTTCTGATTCTACATTGAGTAAAAGTGATAAGAGTGAGCATCCTTGTCTTGTTCCTGATCTTAGAGGAAGGGCTTTCAGCTGTAGGATTTAGCTGTGAACTTGTTACCTATTACCTTTATTAAGTTGAGGTATAATCCCTCTATATCTACTTTGTTGAGGTTTTTTTTAAAAAAATCATAAATGGGTGTAAATTTTGTCAAATATTTTTATGTACCTATTGAAATGATTGTATAATTTATTATATATTCTTCATTTTGTTAATGTGATATATCAAGTTGATTGATTTTTGGATGTTGAACCATCCTTACATCTATGAAATAAATCCCACTTGACCATGTTGTGTGAAACCATTAATGAATTGTTAAATTTGGTTTGCTTGTAAACTGAGTTTGGAAGTGTTCACTTCTCTTTTATTTATTTTTTTGAAGAGTTTAGAAAGATTTGGTATTAATTCATCTTTGACTGTTCGATAGAATTCACTAGTAAAACATCTGATCCTGAACTTTTGTTAGAAAGGTTTTGATTTTTGATTCAATTTCCTTACTAGTGATATAATCATTATTAATATATACTTGTATCTGTGTTATGGAGAAATATAACATATATGTGCAATAGTTATTTTAAATGGTTTTATATTTAAAATTTTTTTGTTTATGTCTATTAACCAAATTTTACAACAACACATTTTAGATTAAGAAGAATACATGATTAAAATTAAAATTACAATATAAATCATAAATATAAAATTATGTATATGTATATTTATATGTGGTATATATTTATATAGGTAGTCACAGCTAGAGTGATTCTTAGAAATCAACTAATTCAAAGCTCTACCTGGAAAAGTTAAATAACTTTCTCAAGGTCAAGAAGCTCAAAAGTGACAGAGTCAATAATAAATATATTTACCATAGATTCAAAGTCTAGCCCCTTTTTAATTCTACCTTATAATAATGTATGTTTTACTAATTTTGCTGTGGTATCTATTTTTTCCAACAAAATGAAGTTGTTGGGTACTTGAGGGTGAGAACTAATATACATTTTTGAAACAGAATAAGTAAAATAGTGTTTTACCTGTTTAAATTAAGATATCATTGCTATTTTTTTCAAGATTTGCTGTGTACCCAATGACTATGAGTATAGATGGTCCACATAGCACCTTCCTCAGAGTTTATAAAAATCAATTACAAGAGTTGTCAGTCAGAATGACTAGCAAGTATACTCAAAATTAAAATATACTGTGTCCGTAAAGTCATGGTGCACTTTTCACCGGTCACAGGAAAGCAACAAAAGATGATAGAAATGTAAAATCTGCACCAAATAAAAGGAAAACTCTCCCAGTTTCATACCTATTCAGTGCAGTTTGATGTAGGCTCACGCACAGATTTTTTAGGGCTCCTTAGATACCTATCCCATATAGCCTCTACAGACTTTTCACTGACTGATGGCTTACCAGAATGGGGTTTCTCCACCAAACTTCTGGTTTCCTTCAACTGCTTATCCCACCAAGTAATGTTATTCCTATGTGGTGGCACTTCGTTATAAACGTGCCGATATTCATGTTGCACTTTGGTCACGGATTCGAATTTAACGAGCCACAGAACACACTGAACTTTCCTCTGTACCGTCCACATCTTGACTGGCATGGCCATGGGCTGCTCTGCTGTATACACGGTATAACGTCATCATCTGCGCATGCGCACATGCTGCCACATCATCCTACAGAAACTGGGATGGTTTTCCTTTTATTTGGTGCAGATTTCACATTTCTATCATCTTTTGTTGCTTTCCTGTGACCGGTCAAAAGTGCACCATGACTTTACGCACACACTGGACCTACAATATGACATTTTAAGCCATATACATCTAAATATTCAACTTAATAATGTTAGAATGATGTCATAGTATTATCACATTTCTAATGAAATTTTAGAGGAGTTCATTGGAATGTATTTATTGCTATAACTCAGATATTATAACTTCAGTGCAATATACATAGGTCTGGAGAACAAAATATATATAGAATTGGAATTATAACTTAATAAACCTTGTTTATATAAACCTGTACTTTTAGTAAATATATAACAGATGTGCTAATACATTTTAAAGTAAAGGCATAATGGATAAAGATAATATTTTCTTCACAATGTTTTATTTCTTTCACCTGTTATTGTTTTATGCACCTGTGTCTTGTTGGCAGTTTGCTCTGTTTGAATTTGGAAGACTTATATAAGTATCAACAAAATATAACTACTATTTTCTCTTGTGTGCTTTAAGTATTTTAATATAATGTTTACATAAATTTTATATGCCCTTAAAATTATATTGAGAGTAAAGCTTTTATGTACTTATAGTTTTTCTTGACTTTTCCTATTTTTCATGAAAATGAGGGAAGAATGTTGCCAGAATACTCTAAGTGGAGTTAGTATATATTTAATATTTTTCAAATATTTTGCTTTTGATAATTTTGCTTTGTTTATAGATTTGTTTCATCATTTAAATCTTTCTTTAACATTGTAAAATTGATTTTAGGACAACTTTTGTTCATCAGAAGAGTAGAATGAGTGCTTTTCTACTGATTTAAAAATTGTTCATTCACTATCACAATTATGAATGAGTAATGTTTTTTTCTCAGCAGCCTGGTTTCAAGTGATTTAATCCCTAAAAGAAAGAAACAGTCTGGGCCTGACCAGACAGTGGCTTCATGGATAGCGAGCATTGACCTAGGACACAGAGGACTCAGGTTCAAAAACCTTAGGTCACCAGCTTAAGTGCAGGCTCATCCAGTTTGAGTGTGGAGTTGTGGGCTTGAGTGTAAGATCATAGACATGACATCATGGTAACTGTCTTAAAGTCCAAGGTCGCTAACTTTAGTCCAAGGTGTCTGGCTTCAACAGGAGTCATTGTCTTGGCTGGAGCTTACCACAAGACATATATGAAAAAGCAATTAACGAACAACTAAGGTACTGCAATGAAGAATTGATGCTTCTTGTCTCCCTCTCTTCTTGGCTGTCTGTCCCTGTCTCTTACTAGAACAAAACAAAACAAAACAAAACAGAAAAATAAAAATAAAAACGGAAAGAGGCCCTGGCTGGCTGGTTCAGTGGTAAAGTGTCTGCCCGGCATGTGGAAGTCCTGAGTTTGATTCCTCGCTAGGGCACACAGGAGGAGCGACCATCTGCTTCTCCACCCTTCCTCCTCTTGCTTCTCTCTCTCTCTCTCTCTCTCTCTCTCTCTTCCCCTCCTGCAGCCATGGCTTGGTTGGAATAAGTTGGCCTGGGGCACTGAGGATGGCTAAATGGTCTCACCTCAGGCACTAAAATAGCTCAGTTGCTGAGCAATGGAACAATGGCCCCAGATGGGCAGAGCATTTTTTGCTGAGTGGATCCTGGTAGGAGCATATGCTGGAATCTGTCTCTCAGACTTCCGCTTTTCACTTAAGAAAAATAAAAATAAAATAAAATGTCTATTATATTAATCAGTAGTTCTGTCAGATGATAGAATCTTAAATGACTCATATCAATATATTACTATATTATGTTATCCCCTATTCTGCTTTATTTTATCTTTTTACTGTTTTGGAGCACAGTAACAACTGCTATCAGAAAGGTAATCTTTCCAGCTCCTTTTGGAGTCAGTCTGCACAGTATCATTTACATGTAAACCCATAAAGGGCATTTAAATTAGACTCAGCAGGTCTGAAAATTAAAACTAGTATTATAGTATAATGGAATTGTTACTTGGTCTCTAGAATATTCAACAGAAGTTGTAGGAAGTAGGTGATGGATTTCTAAACAAACAACATCAGAGTGAAGGCGAAGTCATCTGAACCATATACCTACTGAGCCTTTTACACCAGTGGTCTCTGATATCGTGTATTTATCATGAATGTACAGCACATTTCCTTTGTATAAGTTCTTGCATACTCAGACCATTAGAGCTTAGCACCAGATGTGCTTGTTCTTTTCATGTTGAATCTTTTACTGCTTTTCTAGCAGCAACAGTAGATTAGTTGGCCCTGAATGGATTTAATGTAATTTTCTATTTTGTTCAAAAGCAAACCACTCTAATCATAGAAACACGAAGCGGCATTTGCTTTTATTTCATTAATACTGTTAAATAGTACTGAATTATTTAGTAATTTAGGATATATTTATCTATAGAAAAAGTTAGTCTAAGAAAATATTCTTATTCAGTTAGAGTAAGTATTTAAACACTGGAGTTTGAATCATTCTACCTTATTTAACTGACTGCCTAACATAGCCAGATCTGAAATGACAGCATGTCATATATGAAGGCCTGGGTTAGGAGGTTCTCTGTGCTGCATTCTTTACAGACAGTGCAGCAATCCAATTTAGCAAACAGTTGTTAAAAACTAAAAGGCATTTCCAAAAAGCATGTTTATCTTTTGTGGAATATGACACCATGTGTACATACAAGCATGTATAAATATTATACACACACATTCTCTCATTATAATTATCTCCAAATTCTATTATCTTGATCCAATTAAAATACATATTTATTATCTGTTTCTACTGCATATTTTTATTTTTATTTGAAGAGTATTATCTCAGAATCACTTCTGACTTCCACAGAGTTAAGCTGAAAATGTTGCTTTCTTTTGCTCCACTCAGGGTCCCATGAGAGAGCCTTGGTCTAGGGCAGGGGTTGGGAAACTTTCTGGCTGAGAGAGCCATGAACGCCACATATTTTAAAATGTAATTCCATGAGAGCCATACAATGACCCGTGTATGTTATGCATTATCCAGTAAAAATTTGGTGTTGTCCCAGAGGACAGCTGTGATTGGCTCCAGCCACCCGCAACCATGAACATGAGCGGTAGGAAATTAATAGGTTGTAATACATGAGAATGTTTTATATTTTTAACGTTATTATTTTTTTTATTAAAGATTTGTCTGCGAGGCAGATGCAGCCATCAAAAGGGCCACATCTGGCTTGCAAGCCATAGGTTCCCAATCCCTGGTCTACGGATAAGAAGAAACGGGTCTGAGGTTCAGACTTCACTGTTTTGGTCATTTGTGGTCTTAGTTTCCTCATCCAAGATTCTTTCTAGAAATACTGACAGATGAACATGTGATAATTTTTTTAACTTGCTCACTATCTGTGCTAGTATATCACAATTATACAGTTTCTTCCCTGGGAGATTTTTGGAAAGGCACTTCTGGAGACTTACTTTCTTACGGGATACAGCCAAAAATGGAGAGGAATAAATACCAAGGAGCTCTTCACAGAAAAAAAACTATTTTTCTTCAAGTAGAAAAATGTAGAGAGCTCTAATGTATTAATGAAATCTTGGCTTAGATTTTTGTTTTCAAGTAATATGTACCTAGAATGAATTAGCCTCTTTGTATTTGTCAGCCATTTATATACTCATTATATTTATTTATGAGAAAACACTTGTTTTTTTCCTCTTGATTTAATTTTTTGATAAAATATGATGACACTGAAATTAATTTAGTGTAGCTTCCATCTATCTATCCTGAATGATTTTAAACCACTTCATTCTTACAGTAGTAAATTTGCTAGTATCACACAGTCTGGATGCAAGGATAATACAAAGTTAAACTTTAAAATCCAATAAGATTTGATAATATTACTATTGCTCATGATATCTTTTCCAGTTAAGTTTTACAAACGATAAATCCAGATAACATTTTTTCATGGGAGAAAAAAAAAATGTTACTATAGTTTATCAAGATGTACAGCATGTTTAAATATTTTCCTTTTTTTTTTTTTTTTTTTTTTGACCACTTCTACCAGCTTGATTTCTATGTTTTCTTAGCTCTAGATATTCAGAGCTGAAACTTTTTCCTAGGAAAAGAAAAATACAGCAAATTTTTTGGAGATATTTAACTCTTAAACCATTAACTAAAAGCCATCTTTCACCCAGATGGTTAGTGTGAGCTCTTGGTTTTCCTGCCTTTGCTGTTTCTGTTCTCCTGTCATATGACTACATGACTCATTTTACTTGCCAGGCTAAAGTTTTAGTATTTATTTATTGTAAATTTTCCTTTTTCAGCCAGTTCCTTGGTAGAAAGAGTGTAATTATATATAATATATATATATACTATATTTTCATCAAAGAAGGGCCCTACTGTTTCTAGGATCCACCTTTTACTATGTTTTCTTCTGAATTCATATTTCTCTCTCTTGGGATGCATAGGTGTGAATAATACTTTTGAATTTCTATCATTAAGCTACAAGCTCAATGAAAGTATCCATCTTGTATTTCTGTTTGTCTGCCTCACATTAATCCAGTGCCTGGAAGAGTAAATCATGCTTAATACTGAGAAAAAATAATCAATAAATATAGGCCCTATAGTTTTTCTAAAATGCCATAACCTCTATGAAAAGCAAATATTAATTATTACTCAGTGCCTTTCAACTAATAAGTGCCATGGCCAGAATTCCAACAAAATCCCAATGACTGATATTCTTTACATAATTTCAGTCAGCCAGGAGAAGAAATCTTAAATTTTTACAATTATTCAACACATAGGGCACTGCCCACATCAATAAATGAATATTTAATGTTCCATTAAAAACATGCCATTGATAGCACTTAAATATATTAAGAATTTTGAGGTTTAACAGATATGAATTAAAATACTTCCTCTTCTTCATCTTAGCTATATTACCTTAAACCTAATCATTTAACCACTATATGCCCCAGTTTTCTCATTTATAAAATTAATGAGAAAGTTAATGTAAATCATGCTGTTTGATGTATGTTAAATGTTGAGAATTTATCTTTTTATTTTTATTTATTTGTGTTTTAGATATTCTCTGTATCTAACCAATATGCAAATGTATTTGCTTTTCTCTCATTCCATTATTCATGTTCATACCAGAAGGTTTGCTAAATTTTTATAGAAATGGACTCACAGACTCCAATAAAGAGGTTTTTTTTTTTCTGATATAGACTATTCTTTCTATAGCTAACACATAATAAAAATTAGAAATTGAATTACTGTGTCTATTCCCTTTACCTTTGTGGAAAAGCAAATTTGGTGACCCATATATACATACTTTATATAACCCATATATACATATTTTTATGCTTAGGTGTTATAGTCCATCTCCTATTAATGTCAATCAGTTTGACCTAATTAATTAGAGGTATTTGAATAATATAAGTAGATAAATAAGATGAAATCTCAGTACTAACTCTTTTTTCAAATTTTCTTCTGGAAACACCCCAGAAGTAAATATTAGCCTAAATCTAATTGTTTCCATAAGTATAATATTTAATTCTATCACACCATACTGTCTATAACATTTCTTTCTTCTTCTTTTTTTTTTTTTTTACAGAGACAGAGAGAGAGTCAGAGAGAGGGATAGATAGGGACAGACAGACAGGAACACAGAGAGATGAGAAGCATCAATCATTAGTTTTTTGTTGCGACACCTTAGTTGTTCATTGATTGCTTTCTCATATGTGCTTTGACCGGGGGCTACAGCAGACTGAGTAACCCCTTGCTCGAGCCAGCGACCTTGGGTCCAAGCTGGTGAGCTTTTGCTCAAACCAGATGAGCCCGCGCTCAAGCTGGCGACCTCGGGGACTCAAACCTGGGTCCTCCGCATCCCAGTCTGATGCTCTATCTACTGTGCCACCGCCTGGTCAGGCTCTATAACATTTCATACTCCACTTTGATAAATTTGATAAATAAATTTGTTAGAAGTGGTTTTGTGTTTATCATGCCTCTTTTTCATGACCTTTCCAAGAAATAAGGGGTTACAAGCTTGACTAACTCAAAACCAGCAGAAGTTTTATTGCCATTCTTTTTTTAGTAGTCTTACCTGGTATATATCCTAGAGGGATATACACTACAAGATGGATATTGGTTAATTCATTTTTAATTTTTTTCTTTTGTTTGATTTTTTCCTTTTCCTTTTCCTTTTCCTTCCCTTCCCTTTTCTTTTCATTGGGATAGTACATTTGCTATTAATTAATCAAGTGTAACATATTGCTAATTACTACTCAGAGATTCTAGACCCATACATTTTTATTTTTATTTTATCTCTTTAAATTCTGTGATACTTGAAAACAAGAGCCATGGCTCATTACTTTAGTGAACATAAAATATATTGTCATTGCAACTAAGTAGCAGATAGCATGAATGTTTTTCTTCAAATGTTTACTTTTATATTTTTAAAATAAAGTTTTCTGAATTTATTTAATTTAAAATTATTTATTATTTTAGTTTTCTTTTTCATCTCTGTATTATATGTAAATAATTATTCTAAATTATTAGATGGCTTAAACATTTTAGAAGGATGTTACACTCAGGAGTGTCTCAATAAATCTAATACTGCTATATCAGAATGAAAATAAAATTATTTATTAAGGTAAAAGCTGAAAATAACAATGATACAAAAAAAAAATCCAAAGCCTTGTGAAATAAATGAAAGATTCTTTTTGTTTGGAAAATATTTGCCTTAAACTAGAATTACTTTAGGAATATTTCCCTGATTGTCCACTTAAAGAAATAAAGCAAACAGAAACTTCTCAGGATTGGATCCATTTTATATGTAGTTGTGTGTAAATTATATACAGTGGTCCCTCGTCTATTGTAGGGGTTAGGTTCTAGAACCCCCTGTGATAGGTGAAAATTCATGAAGCATGAAGTAGTGACCTTATATTTATTTTATAATTTATATATATATATATATTAAGGCTTTATAAAGCCTCCCACACTCTTATAAACCTTTCCCACACTCTTTTTTTTTTGTATTTTTCCGAATCTGGAAACGGGGAGACAGTCAGACAGATTCCTGCATGCGCCCGATGGGGATCCACCCAGCACGCCCACCAGGGGGTGATGCTCTGCCCATCTGGGGCATTGCTCTGTTGCATCCAGAGCCATTCTAGCACCTGAGGCAGAGGCCATAGAGCCTTCCCCAGCACCCGGGCCAACTTTGCTCCAGTGGAGCCCTGGCTGCAGGAGGGAAAGAGAGAGACAGAGAGGAAGGAGAGGGGGAGGGCTGGAGAAGCAGATGGTCGCCTCTCCTGTGTGCCCTGGCTGGGAATCGAACCCAGGACTCCTGCACATCAGGCTGACGTTCTTCCACTGAGCCAATCGGCCAGGGCCTCCCACACTCTTATAAACACTTTCTATGCACTTAAACACTTTCTAAATGATTAAGATAATAAATATATAACAATACTTATATACTGCAAAATTCTGCGATATAGCAAAAATCCATTATACAAAATTAGAAATATACAATTTAAATATCTGCAATACAGTGAGACTGCAAAAAGTGAACTGCAATATGGTGAGGGATGACTGTACATGATCAATTATATACATATGTATATTGCACTTTGTATTGCTAAGTGTGATCATATTACAATATACAACAGCTTATTTAACTTCTTTTATTTTTTAAGTCAAAGTAGGGAAGATACAGAGACTGAATCCTTCAATGTGCCCCAACCTGAATCCACCTGGAAATCCCCATCTGTGCCAATGCTCTATCCATCTGGGCTGTTGCTTGGCAATTCAGCTATTTTTAGCACCTGAAGTGGAGGCTCTAGGAGCCATCCTCAGTGTCCAGGGCCAACTCACTCAAAACAATTGAGCCATGGCTGTGGGAGAAGAAGAGAGAAAGGGGAGGGGGAGGGTGGAGAAGAAGATGATCACCTCTCCTGTGTGTCCTAACCAGAAATCAAACCTAGGACTTCCATGTACCAGGTCAATGCTATACTGATGCACCAACTGGTCAGGGCCTTATTTAATTTTTTTCTTTTCTTTTTGTGACAGAGACAGAGAGAGGGACAGATAGGAACAGACAGACAGGAAGGGAGAGAGATGAGAAGCATCAATTCTTCATTGCGGCACCTTAGTTGTTCATTGATTGCTTCTCATATATGCCTTGACTGGGGGCTACAGCAGACCAAGTGACCCCTTGCTCAAACCAGTGACCTTGGCCTCAAGCTGGTGAGCCATGCTCAAACCAGATGAGCCCACGCTTAAGCTGGTGACCTTGCAGTTTCGAACATGGGTCCTCCGTGTCCCAGTCCAACACTCTATCCACTGTGCCACCGCCTGGTCAAGATTATTTAACTTCTTAAAAGGATTATTGATTAAAACTTATTCACTATCACTCTTCAGAATATATATTTTAATTTTTTGTGTTGACATGGTTTCAAGTGTCCTTCTCAATAAACCTCCTTTATTCCTTCACAATGTGCCCCCATCTCTCTCTTTAGAATATGAATCCTAAAATATTTTCAGTGTTTGGACTGCAAAAAACAATGTATATAATTACTATGTACTTATAGATAAGTATACATTTTAAAAATATATAAAGTGGTCAATAATACTAGAAATTATATAATCATCTTATGCATTTTAAATTAAATTTATTTATTAAAAAATTATAACAATATATAAATATATCTTTACCATGGGCTTAATGTCCTAGTTTGAATAAAGAAAATAATTATAGCAATACATTTTATAATAAAGAGTAGATTTTATAAAATAGAAGTAATATGGGAAGTTCAATTAAATCTAAAAGGACTGCATATGAATTTATTTAATTTAGTTTTATACCATCTCATATTTTAATGTTTTACCCTTTGAATTTAGATTGTTTTCAAAATATTTTATAATCATTTACTAGGAACACGCCATGGACATTTTGTTGTTTTAGTTTTGCTTTGTTTTAAAGATCTACACTATCTCCTGGCAGGCATCAAACTTATTGTATTTTATTTGTTTTTAGGATTACATTTTGCCTCAAAATTTCAAATAAAGGATTAGTGATAGTTTTAATTTCAGTAAAGAATATTTCCTAAAGTTTCTAAAAGTTGTGTTTTTCCAGTTATCCAAAGAGAGGTACACACAAAATTCTATGGCACACACACGTAGAATTCATTTTTATTTTGCTAATAAACCTACTGTAACTTTTAAAAAGAAGTAAGAATGAAACCTCAACTACACCTGCCCTGAGAATCGACAAATGAGAAGAAAAAAACCCACAAGAATACTTGAGAAATGTCTCTATGGGAAGCAGTGTCTTGCTGAATAGGCAACAAATCATACACACACACAAAGGGAGTAGACAGAAATCAATCACTAAGGAAATCATGCAGATCTTTACAGTCAGGAGGAAAACATACAAATGAAGAACATGTGAAATTTCAATTTGAAATTTCCTTTGATCATTGGAGAAGCTTATGTTTCCCAACTATTTATGAATAAGTCACTTGTCTTTTGAGGCAATAAGCAGCTACTGGGAAAAACCCCACCAAAATATGTAATAGGAGATAAAATACCAGCTAAGGCTTTATGCCATCCCCAGACAGCACCCAGGTTAATATCTCAAGCAGCTGTCCTGATCTCTGTGGTCCAAGCTTTTAACTAACTTTAATTAAATGGAACCTTTGGTGTGCAGGGGTACATATGCCTGGGATATGAATAAAAGAAACAAGCAGGAGAGCCTGGCATATGGTTGCATGCACATGCATCATTTGATTTTTGATTTTTTACAAGGATATTTTAACATTCATGAGAGGTAAAGACGATGAGAGCAAAAATGGAATTGTCTCCCTGGACTTTGATTTTTTGCCTACTCTTCCTATGATCACAGCTAATATTAAAAAACTCTATAAGTCTTAATTGTGAGATGCTCTATCTGCAATGTTTAAATGGACCCTGTGGATTTTAGTCCAAAACCAAACCTATTGGTCACAAGCTATGTTTTTTTCTTTCGTTAGATGTTCTGCTGCAATATTTGCATAAATGTAACCGTGCTGTCCGTCTTTTAACTTTCACTCAATTAATTATGCTTCCAGCCCCCTGCTGATGGACAAAAATGAGACTTCATCTGCAAATAGCTTCAGCAGTTTACAGCTTATTAAATGCCAAAATCTAGTTAAGACAGTTTGAGAATTCTCATGTCAGGCATCTCAACATGCCATTTTTAACACAAAATTCTTATTAAAAAAATGAACCCACTACTCCAAGTCAAGGGAAAAAATTCTCTGGTCTAAAGGTAATGAACAGATTAGAATTTTATACAAATTGTGTACTAAGCATATGTAGCTTTCTCTGAGCACACTTAATTGGTTTGCCTAATAATGAAACAGAAATGAGAAGAACTACCAAGTCGACAAGAAAATGGTCTCTACAAATTACAAACAGCTTTCATCTATGAAACCACCTTCTATAATTTATATAAAAGTCTGTGCATAGTCTGAAAACAAGCAGATGAATAGGAGTTATATACTCAAATATTCATTTAAAAATAACTTTTTTTTTCATGTGACAGGTTTTACATATTGCATCAAACATCTGGTGCATTCATGATCTAGTATTCTCTAGTCTATACTATGTGGTGTTAGCTTTTCATGTAAACCAGAAAAGAGAAAGAAAGAGTAATGTATCCATTAAAGGCAAAAGAACAGATAAACCATACAGCATTTTGCATTTTACTATAAAAGTATTGAAACAATTCTTTCTATAATTTTAATTGGTAAATCAACCAACCTAAATTCCTATCAACATGCCTATAAAATTATAAAATCAAAACTTCCTTGAAAAACATTTTTTTTTAATATCAGGTATCTGCCATTCAACATTTTAATTCTTTTTATAAGCACTTTATTCTTCACATTCTGTTTATACCATATTTAAATTTTTTTTTCATTGTTTTCAGAGAGAAAGAGAGAAAAGGGGGGAGATAAAGAGAGTAAGAAACATAACTCATTCCACTTAGGTGTTCCATTTAGTCGTGCACTCATTGATTGCTTCTTGTCTGTGCCTTGACCTGGGATCAAAGCTGCAACCTCGGTGTGTAGGGATGATGCTTTATCCACTGAGCCACCAAGTGAAGGCAGTTTATAATATTTTTATTTATAAAATATAGGTGATTGAATTTTCTTAGTTTGGGGAGAAAAGGAAAGTATCTATGGAAGAAATTAATATTAGTAAAGTCTGTTTGTATTAATTCATCAGTAAGAATATTTTAGTTATTGTCACAGAAAAGACAGGTTAGGTTCTAATGGCATTTGGCTACTTATCTCAATTTTGAAGTTGTTTATTTTCTTCTTTAGTTTTGTGGCATATTCTATGGTGCTCAACTGTGATAGATTTTATTGACAAATCGTGTCATTTTTATGTTGTCTTATAAACTGCTGTAATAGAGTTGAATGTGACATGATGAGATATGACAGAAATGTCAGAGATTATTTTAAAAGCAATTTCTGTCTGATCATATACCAATTAACAGCTTCTATAACAAATCCCAAAATATGTAGTTGGCATTTTATCAAAGAGGGCATATTGATTGCGGATACTTGAATATTTGGGACATATTAAAAAAATTCATGTTATCTACTCAGTGCTATGACTGTGGAAACACAGCATGGATATGAGTATTTCTCTGGCACGAAGGCACATTATCTGTTACTCCAAGCACAGGTTTTAGTATCCCTTTCTGGAGCTTCTGATAAAACAGGAGGAAAATACAAGTTTTTTTTTTTCTAAATTTTAATTCATCCCACATGGTTTCTAATGCATGTTTGCTATTAACAATCAGAATGGTAGGCCTAGAAGTAACCAAGATAATTTCACTAAACCAGAAGAGAGGACACTTTAATTCGGTGCAGCATTATATCACATATAGACCTGGTGAAGATGTACACATTGTGTTGTGGATGTAGTTAAGTATCTCTAGGATCTCTTGGGAGATTTTTTCTGTAGGTATATGCAGCAAGAGACAATACAGATTTTGCTTGATTGATATTTTTGTTGTTGTTTCTTTGTTAAAAATGTAAGAACTTTTTGTTTTCTTATTCTTCAGAAAGACCTGAAGACTTTATGAGATTTAGTCATGTGTGGATGTAATATATATTGTTCTTGAGATGTTTCATGAGTGTCTATTTGAATATAATAGGAAGTAGAGTGACTGTACCTGGTCCGTGATTCAGATGAGTTGACCATTTTATCAGCTACAGTTAAACTTGGATATAGTGTCATTCAAGAGAGTCACAGATACATATCCTGAATGCAACAATTATATCATAAAATATTTTAGGGGAAAAATACCCCAGGATTTATTAGGAGAAAAATACAAGCAAAGAATTACAGCATACATGGAGTCCTAGGAGCTCTCATCATTCCAAGCATAGGCCAGGCACTGATGTTCTACCTGTTCATGGGTTCCAGTAGAGGAGGCCTGCCCTAGCCAGTAATCTGGAGATGGGACATGTGTTAGAGGCAGAGGTACTCTGAGGGAGAGCAAGAGTACCCAGCACCCCAGCCCTCACCCCATTGCTGGACATATGTATAGGTTAGCCTATGAGGTAAAGGTACTCACAAGTATAAGAAATGTAATATCAAGTATCTCCATACCAGTAACAACACTAAGGATTATACATATTCAAGGCCCTTATCTTACCTGCAGGGATGAGGAAAACAGCCTAAGGCCTCACCTCTCTGCAGACTGGCTTAGTTCACTGCTGAGAAACCAGACGGAGAAGGAACTAGGTTCCTGAAACCATCCAGCATTGTCTCTAATCAAATAGAACTTAGTTTTTTAGTGAGTGTTCTCAGTTACTTTAGTTCCTCTTGCCTGTTTAGGCCTTTCACACCAGTTATCTTTATGGTTAAATACACACACACACACACACACACATTTATATCTTCATATATTCTTCCACCTTTCTGATTTCTTCCACTCAGAGCCAAACTACTCTGAAGAGTTTGCCATACTCTCACTTTCACTCACTCAGTCTCTAACCAAAAGTGGCTTCGACCATATCACTTCATTGGCTCAGTTCTCACTAAGGCCACCAACTGCTTCCATAACTAAATCTAATGTACATTATTCAGGCTTCAACTTTTGTTTTTCTAAAACAGTTTCTTCATTACTTTGCCATCATACTCTCCAGGTTTTCCTAATTCTTCATGGCCACTATATTATACATTTCTTTAAATGTCCACTTTCTGTTACCTGCCTAGTGTATAGTGGAGATCTGTAGGACTGGGATCTATTCCGTAATTCCCTCTCTTCTAGACTTCCTTCGGAAAGTGAACCATGCCCATGGCTTCAATTACTACCTGTATGTTCATGGCTTCCAAAGCCAGAGCCCCATCGCACAGATCTCTGAACTTCAGAAATATGTCCCTTTCTGCTAATGGATATTGCTACTTTTCAAACATATCTCAAACTTAACAAGTCCAAGACAAAAACTGTGATTTTCATTGCAATGCTGGTTTTCTTTAGCTCTTTAGAACAGTGAGTGATAACACAAAATATTTAAATGGAAGTAATTCCTACCATAAACCTCTCCAATTGCAATATCCAACTGCTCAATAAGTCCTATGAATTTTACCATTTAAATATCTCCTAAGTTTATACATGATTGTTCGTTACCACGTTTGTTACCCTAGTCTTACCTAACAATAACATTAGCCAGGCATTTTTTTCCTTTCATCTGAGCAGCTGTATTCCAACTGGACTTACATATTCAAAATCAAATCTTGTCATTAAACCTCCACATCCTAAAGCCCTTGAATGACTTTCCGTTTTTCACAGAACAAATGCCTTCACGCAGGAGAAGACCTTTGTGATTGTAAGCTGCTCACCTTTTCAGCTTCCTCTTGTGCCATTTTACTTGTTGTTCTTCATTCTCTGAGCTCTAGGAATTCATTCTGATCTCCAAAGTTATATAATATGTCTTTTCCCAACACCTTCCACCAACACCAAGGTTAACACATGCTGTATGCTTACTTTGTCAGGGTAAAAGTCAGGTGCTAACAACTGGTTTTGAGACCATTCCTTTAGCTTCATAGAAACCTGAGGATATGATCCATAAGCTAACCCTCATTATCATCTGCAATCAAGGAATCTATAGACAAAATAAAGATTCTAAGATAAATGAGGATATGAGAATAATGAACACAGAAGCAAACACCGGTACCTCATTGCCAAGATAATGTATTGGGTAATGAGTAATTGATATTAATGATAGGCAGCTGCACTGGAGCTGGATTTTATTCCCACATCCCTGAGTCATACAGGACCAGTAAAATGTCAAATCCAAAGGGACTCAGAGTTCACTGATTCCCTGTCTTGAGGTGGTTTGCAGCAACCTTTTCTTCTGCCTGTTCTTGTCACTGTTGGTACCCCCAAGTTCCTGAGGTTTATTTTATTTTTAATTTTTTTCAAGAAAAAGCTATCCTTTTTAGAAAAGATTTTATTCATTTTAGAGAGGAGAGAGAGGGAAGAGGAGAGAAGCAGGAAGCATCAACTCCCACATGTGCTTTGACCAGGCAAGACTAGGGTTTTGAACCAGTGACCCCAGCATTCCAGGTCGATACTTTATCCAATGTGCCACCACAGGTCAGACATTGTGAGGTTTATAATGTTAATATTGTGCCTTTTTAATAAACTGTCCTTGCTTACCGTGTTATCTCTCTTAAAGCAAAATAAATTGGAGTTGGATAAAATCTACTGTATCTAATGTATTTTACTGTCAATCCCAAGTCTAGAACAAAGATGCTAAGCAAACAAAACAGATGTGCCACAAGGAAATAAGCTACTATGCACACTGTACCACATTTCTTAAGTATTCCTCCTCATCCTAATCTCTTCTTCATTAATATTTCCTCTGTTAAAACAGCTTTAAATAGCAATTTACTTTACAAGTTCTCATCAAACTTTTCTTCAGGTCAAATTGTCTGTCTAAAATTAATATACTTATTGTGACTCTTACCATTCCCTTACCATCCTCATTGATTTGAGTTCCAGGAAGTGATGGAATATCTGTTACATTATATCCCCAACTACTCCCAACCCCCAACATTATGCCTGGTGTGCGGGAGACAGTTTGTAAGCACTTTTTAGTTCTTATTTATTTATTTATTTATTTATTTATTTATTTATTTATTTAGTATTTTTCTGAAGTAAGAAGTGGGAAGGCAGACAGACTCCCTGCATGTGCTGGACCAGGACCCACCTGGCATGTCCACTAGGGGGCGTTGCTCTGTTGCAACCGGAGCCATTCTATCACCTGAGGCAGAGGCCATGGAGCCATCCTCAGCGCCAGAGGCCAACTTTGCTCCAAGGGAGCCTTGGCTGTGGGAGGGGAAGAGAGAGATAGAGAGAAAGGAGAGGGGGAAGGGTGGAGAAGCAGATGAGTGCTTCTCCTGTGTACCCTGGCCAGGAATCAAACCCAGGACTTCTACACACCAAGCCATCACTCTACCACTGAGCCAACTGGCCAGATTGTAAGCACTTTTTAACTAAAAGAACATATATAGCTTGTGCTGTGATATCTTTTCTCCTAGGGGTCTTCTCTAATCTAATAACCTGGGCTTATTACTGCATTCCTAGGAGAAGTTGTATTAAGTTAGGATCTTACATTTGAGTAGTGCTTAGGAAAATTAAGAATACTGCATTTCAGGAAGAGAAAATAACTATTCGGGTTATGATTTGGGGAGAGGCATATCACATTTAAGGAACTGAAAAAAATCCAGTATAGTCAGATTATAGCTAAGAAGAATGTGAGAAGAGGGGGCAGTAGAGTTAAGTAGGAGTCAAATTGAGAAAGCTTTAACGGCCATATTAAAGATGTTTTTATTCAACTTAATGGAACTCACTGAAAGAATATTAAAAGGAGATAGTATTTCTTTTCTCCTATGCAACTTGGACCCTAATTCTTAGCCTAATTCCTAACCCATTTTACTGGTAATACGCTTTGCACCTTCTTAGAGTTTTGTTTCCACATATGTTATTGGTATATGTTACTTTACGTAAACTACAAAATCTGAGTGGATTAATACAATGGAACTTGATTATTTAGTCATTTAGTTGAAATTGGTATCGCAGAAGGGTGAGAAGCTTTCCTCCCTTCTTATTCCTAATTCTTTAGGAAACTAGAATCCTTTCATCCTGTAACTCTTACACTAAAGCTTTGGCCAGTGGAATAGACACACATTTCTTCCACTTCTGTTTCCCTGACAACAATGGAACTTACACTTAATACAGGGGTATTGGGAACTATCACCTCACTGTGTATCCAAAAAGAGGAAAGAACGCCTAATCTTGGTAGGGATTTAGCAGTCTCACTCACAGTTTCTCACGTGTATCTGTGCAAACTTTACTTTTCATACAGAGAAACTACTTATCCTCTTCCCAAACTGCACAACCTAAAATTGCATTAAGTCTATGAATCTAGTTCAGTGTTTACCTCAGTTTTCACGATCAGGCCTGAATACTGGTCCTCTTGAGCTAGTTTGAAAGACTTGTTATCTTCTCCCATCCTTATACCCTCTGCCCCCACTATACTTTCAAATATTCAATGACAGTTGTCAACCAGAGACAACAAGTATAACTAAAACTCTTGTTCAGGAAAGAGGAAATTGTGAGACCCAAAGAAGTCACTGTCTATTAGCAATAGCAAAATGCTTCTGGACATGCATTGAAAGTTATACCTCCTGCCAGAGGAGAATTTCTTTGATTACTTCCCTATGCCTATAATAATTTCCTGAGAGTCTTGCAGCCACAGGTCCATGAATCATGCATGTAAGAAAGATGCTTGATCTTTCTATTGTTTCAGGAGAAAAAATTACTATTTTTGAGACATATTTTTGGAGTCTGTTTGTTACAGGAGCTAGTATTTCTCAAGCTAATCACAGGCATTGCAAAAACATTATCAGTTTGTGACTAAGGCCATGTTGTAGGAAGGAGGAAGCATTGCCTACGTGGGAGCATTGCAGCATTTCAGGAAGAAACAGGAATGTTAATACTGCAACTAAGGCCCTGGCTGATTGCTCCTGGATAGAGGTTGGTCCAGTGTATGGACATCCCAGGTTTGATTCCTAGTCAGGCCATGCAAGAGAAGTGACCATGTGCTTCTCTCCCTCTCCTTCTTACCCTCTTCTTCTCCCCCTTTTCTCCCTCTTTTCCCACCACAGCCAGTGGCTTGATTGGTTCAATCATGGCCCCTGGCACTGAGGATAGCTCAGTAGGTCTGTGCCAACCTCAGGCACTAAAAGTAACTTGGTACTTGAGCATCAGCCTCAGACAGTCTTGCTGAGTGAATCCTGGTCGGAATGTATGTGGGAATCTGCCTATCTCCCCTCCTCTCTCCTCTCTCTCTCTCTCTCTCTCTCTCTCTCTCTCTCACACACACACACACACACACACACACACACAGAACAATACTGTGACTAATTCTGTTGGCATTTAAAACAGATAATATGGAAATTGAAAAAGATTGTACTTTGTTTTATTCAAGGATTGCTGTGTGGTTTTTAAAGAGATAAACCATTACTACTTACAACTAAAAACTCTTTCACTAAAAGAGAACTTAAAGTGAGTTAATAAAAATGAAAGCATGCATTGACTAATCACTAGTTTATTGGGGAGAAGAGATGAGCATAGGCCTGGGAATTCATAACATTTTCAACTTGAAATTCAAATGTATGGATCTGTGAATTTCTTGTATTAAGAATTAGAAAATTGCCTGACCAGCTGGTGGTGCAGTGGATAGATCGTCAGACTGGGATGTGGAAGACCCAGGTTTGAGACCCCGAGGTCTCCAGCTTGAGCGTGGGCTCATCTGGTTTGAGCAAGAAAGCTCACCAGCTTGAGCCCAAGGTCACTGGCTCAAGCAAGGGGTTACTCGGTCTGCTGAAGGCCTGCAGTCAAGTCACATATGAGAAAGCAATCAATGAACAACTAAGGTGTTGCAATGCGCAAGGAAAAACTAATGATTGATGCTTCTCATCTCTCCGTTCCTGTCTGTCCCTGTCTATCCCTTTCTCTGACTCTTTCTGTCTCTGTAAAGAAAAAAAGAATTATAAAATTAAAATGTAAGAACATTTGAACAAAAATTAAATATTTGTATAAAACAAAATTGCAAAATTACAGATCATTAGAAAGTCATACATTGCAGAGTATTTTTTCTAAATTATTGCAAATTCTCTTTTTACTTGTACAAGACCTATAGATGACTTTTGTCACAATAGTCCTGGGAAAATGAACTTTGGGGACTAGTTACAGTCAAGCTCAAATCCAGTAATAACAATTTTTTTTTTCTATTCCATTATTCGTCACCAATTTCTAGCCACTCAGAACCCTCTCCTACCTTCTTAGAAAACACACCATTCTCACTGGCCTTCTTTGTAATATGTGTAGTTCATTTACTGGGACATTCTTAATGTCTTTCTTTCTCTTCCCCCAGTCAAACTATCTGCTGTGTGTCTCTTTTCCTTAGAACCCTGTATTTTCTTGTGTGAGAGGTAATTTAATAAAGGTGCAATGTTAATTTTGATTGACTATTCATATATTAATATTTTATTAGTATTATCTGTTTATCGTACAGAGGTTTTATGAAGACATAGCATGAATTCAAAAAAGAACAAAGATAGAAAGGCTATATTTAGAGACTTCATATTTGTTTTTCTCTAGTTCCTATATTTGGTTTTTTTAAATTTATTTATTTATTTATTCATTTTAGAGAGGAGAGGGAGAGACAGAGAGAGAGAGAGAGGAGAGACAGAGAGAGAGAAGGGGGAGGAGTTGGAAGCATCAACTCCCATATGTGCCTTGACCAGGCAAGCCCAGGGTTTTGAACCGGCAACCTCAGCATTTCCAGGTCGACACTTTTATCCCCTGCGCCACCACAGATCAGGCCCTATATTTGTTTTAAGTACTGTGTCATATATACAAGTGTGTATTAATGAGTTAGTTTATAATCTGTCTCCACCCTCCACTCTAGCCACTGTGTGCTTTTGTAATCTCTAGAGTATGCTTTGCTTTCTTACCTCTGAATATTTAGACATATATTTTTCCTAAGGAGATATTCTCTGCAATAAGTCCTATGCTTGATCTTCAACAGATATTTCACTATAACTTAAGATCACTTCACAATGATATTTTCCATTCCTGCCTGCTATCTAACAGATTATCCATTAGCTCCATCCTCTAATATATCACTTTCCAAATTTTATTATAACAGTTTTCAAATTCATACTTTAAACCACTAACCTTTGTAAGTTTATTAAGGGCAGGAATTTATCTTTGTATTTTGTATAAACCAGGGATAGTCAACCTTTTTATATCTACCACCCACATTTGTATCTCTGTTAGTAGTAAAATTTTCTAACCACCACCGGTTCCACAGTAATGGTGATTTATAAAGTAGGGAAGTAACTTTACTTTAAAAAATTTATAAAGCAGAGTTATAGCAAGTTAAAGCATATAATAATAATTACTTACCAAGTACTTTATGTCAGATTTTCGCTAAGTTTGGCAGACTAAATCTTTATAAAACAACTTATTATAGTTAAATCTTTTTATTTATACTTTGGTTGCTTCGCTACTGCCCACCATGAAAGCTGGAATGCCCACTAGTGGGCAGTAGGGACCAGGTTGACTACCACTGGTATAAACCAACATTTACCTTTTTTTGGTAATCAGTACAATGAGACGTTTGTGGAATGAGCAAATGAATAAATGCAAGAGGAAATGTGTAGTAGGAACATTGTGGTGGATAAGCCATTTGTAATTAAATAGAGCCTATATATGAATTCATAAGAGGTGACCTATGCAAATTATAATGTTTGATCAATTGAAGATAACTTAATTGTGGTAGAGTGCCTTTTCTTTCATGATTATAAAGTGAAATATTTCAAAGACACCTTAATTGACATCCATAATCTTTCTGAAATTTATAGTGCAACCATTAATATTATCTTCCTATGATAAACAGAATCTTTCTGAGCCATTATAATAATCCCATTTTTTGGTTTATTTTATTTACCAGTGGCATGAGGAGCACAATATGACCTTAGACCAATTTTAAGAAACTCCCAGTTCCGTGGAATCATGATTGGATCTACCATGTTCTTCTTCCCTTGGGCACTAATAAGTCTCAAAGCTTGTCACTAGATATAATCATGAAGGACATCATGTACACATTTGCCCCATGTTTGCTGTATTTGGGACTGACATGCATCATACAGTATATTCTGTCAAGAAAGCATATACTGTATGTCACAGAAAAGTACCACAGTCTGACAGGTTCCCTAGATAAATTTTCTTCCTGCTTTGCAGTAGCTGTTTTCAATAGACCTTTCTAATCTTCTACAGGGCATTTGGTCTTGCATTAGACAACCAAGTACATGCTGAGACCTGTGAATGGCAAAGGAATTATCCCATGATTTCATGCTTGTAAGTAAATTTTGATACTGTAGTTTGCAGGATATCGTGCAAGACCATGGGCAAAACAGGATAGTAAATCCAAACCAAGAATGAATATTATAGGGGTGATCACTTCTTAAATTATATAAATGTCTTATCCCTATTTGTGTACCTGGAACTAATATAAATACTGTATGTCAACAGTAATTGAAACATTGTTTCAAATTTTTAAAATGTGTGTGTTTATTATAGTGAGGAAACATTGCTAACTATGCCCTCCTGCTGAAGGAAGGGTCCGATTCAATCAGTCTGCTAAGATCAGCAGTGTGGAACTATCTTGGAAACTCCAAGGTGAATTTAGTGAGCTAACCCTTGGTTAGGGAATGTTTGTTGTGTTTTTTCAACTATGAATATCCTTAACCACTAGTACATAATTCTCATGAGATTGTGGACTTCTTTGTTTTATCTTTTTTAATACTTTCATTTCTGCATCATTAGAACCTGGGGCAAGTGTGGCAGATGATAGCCACTCAATAAATATTTTTTGAATTAATATATTGACCCCAGTGTCCATGTATACTTTGTTCTTGAACCCGTTTTTGTTACCACCAGGATGACAGAAAATACAAATAACAAACATACTTAGTGTGAGTCTTCCCGATCATTTTATTATTTATTATTTATCTATAATTCCTGGTACATGTCTTTCGGTGAGAATTTTCAACAGAAATGAATATTCTCAGAGTCTGGGCCATTCTCACGTCCACTGATAGTTCTATTCCCTATCTTATTACCAATAATTATACAACCTTGGCCAATGTCCAAGAATCTATGTATAGCTCTACCCCATCCTGTTTTTTTTTAAATAATTTAGAAACTACATACACTACTTGAAGTTATGCTCACTTAGAATATTTCTCTGCCTATCTATATAGGCTGCATAATACAGGCTCTAATGCTTATTGTTGAGTGGCTTAATTTTTTTAGTTTATCAGGCTTTTGGATAGAAGTTTATAAATTTTCAATGAGACCTAGATTGTAGAAAGAGCTTCTAGAATAGTTTCTTGCTGTTCTTGCTTGTCAGAGGAAACTCACCTGTTAAGATAGAACTGATATGGTTTCTTTAAATTTAATAGAAGTAGCTGGTTGTCATAGTTAAGGGACATAGTGGCAGCAGGGAAGGTTTAAGAATTACATCTCAGAAAATGAAATGACACTGGGTTATGTCCAATAGATTATGGGGGTGCCCAGGAATAAATCTGACAGGCAAGGTACTAAGAACTCACTTGATTTAGATTTATATAATAACTAAAATAATATAAATAAATACCCCTTCTACTTTTAGCTAGCAGAAAGCTTCAGATGCCATATGAGAGATTCATGGTTCTTTTCTCGGTTTTATATACTTGAGTCAGTTCACCACTCAGAGTTTGTGGGACCCTAATAGTGAAGACCAAGATGTGAACTCTAGTTAACATAAGAAACTGCAAAATCAAGTACTGAATCCCATGCCTTTCTGGGCTGCTTGCCCTAGCTCCAGCTCCTGCACATATTTGGGCTGCCTGACTCAGCCCTGGCTCCCAGGCATTTCTAGGTCAGTAGGCTGGGAAACTACCTTTTTGGGTATAGGCTAACTAGCTCAGCAAGCTGGCATCACCATACTGATGTAATAAGTGAGGTGATATTGGCCCCATGCCACTATTGTCCCTAAGCCCTATATCTACACATGCCAGCACTGCTGGGGGAGGGAAGGGGCATCAGAAGCAGAAGTAATAGCAGCAGCAGCAGCAGCAAAGATGAAGCAAGAATAAAGCTTTGAAGCATACACCTTCTTCCTTTGGCTCCTTGTGCTTTTTTAACTTTAGGGATCTCACCACCTAAGCCATCCTTTGTGAAGCAGGTGTGCTCCAAAGAGTTCTTGAATGAAGGAGAGACAGGTGCTCCCTTCAAACAAAAACAAAAACAGCACTTTTTGCCCCTTGAACAGATTTATATTATCTTAATTGTTCAGAGAAAATTTTAGCTCATCATTTCTCTGTGATAAATAGCTACAACGTCATTTCACTCTTCTCACAGTAAAATCTTTCCTTTTCCATTTTAGAATTTGTATTACCCATAACCCTAATACACACACTGTTGTGAAATATTAGAAAACTATGATGAAGTTTTATTCATTGTTTTCAAATTTAGTACCTTTCCATATGTATTCAATTAAAAATATAATTTCTTTCAAGGATGTTTTTCCTTCCTAAAAACAATGAACCATAATAAAATCTATTTTAGAAATGTATTTTCTCTCCATTTCACTATATTTCTAGATTTAACATGTTTCAAATAATAATACAACTAAAAAGAATATGTGGCAAGTTCCCAAATGTTTAGATATGGTGAAATGTCATGTTATTCAAAATGAAAAAAACAATACTCTTCAAAATGTAGATAAATGTTCTATATCCTCTTTTATATTGACAGTGTTGAGCTATAGATAGGTCTATTGGCCAACTAACCTCTGAGACAAACTATTGTTATACTGTAGCAAATAGAGGAAGCAGAAAAGAGGAAAGGAACAATTGTATTACACTCATGATTAGTTAAAAATAAAAAAGTGTATTGGCCCTGGACGGTTGGCTCAGTGGTAGAGTGTCAGCCTCAGCATGTGGATGCCCCTTGTTTGATTCCCAGCCAGGGCATACAGGAGAAGTGCCCATCTGCTTCACCCTTCCCCCTCTCCTTTCTCTTTATGTCTCTCTTCCCTTCCCACAGCCAAAGCTCTATTGGAGCAAAGTTGGCCCAGGCACTGAGAATGGCTCCATAGCTTCCCCCCTCAGGTGCTAGAATGGCTCCGGTTGCAAGGAGCAACACCCAAGATGGGCAGAGCATTGCCCCCTAGTGGGCATGCCGGATAGATCCCAGTTGGCACAAGCAGGAGTCTGTCTCACTGACTCCCTGCTTCTCTCTTCAGAAAAATACAAAATAAATAAATAAATAAAAGTAAAAAAGTGTAGTATGAGAAGAGAAGAAAATTTGAAAGCATTTTCTTAGTTTTAATACCCCAAAATATGTTTTCTTAATTTGTAAAATATAAATATGTATGTCTTTCCATATTAAAATTATTATTCTCAATCCATAAAATCCAAATTTCTTAGTATGAAATATGAAGCATACTATTATTTAGTCTCTCCATTGAAATTTTCTAACTTCATACCTCACCACAGACTCCCCCTTAATTTCCAGTTACACTGAATTACTTACATTTTTTTGAATTTTTTTTAACACTATATATTTTGCACTGCCGTACTACTTCAAACACTTTTTTATCCTTTCAACTTTTATGCTTCTCACACTTTTTCTTAGGTTGTGTTTTCAACAAGCAGATTTGAGATGAGGTTTTGGAAAATCCAGTAGGGAAGTGGAAAAATTAGACAGGGAAGAATTACTATAAATAAAATGCATGCCCTCAAGCAAGTTAATATTTAAGATACTTGGGGTTCAATCCTGTGAGAATTCTGACAACATGTAAGACATGAGCCTCAAGGCTATTGCACAAGGTAATGGCCCTAAGGTATTCACTAACTTCTAGCAGTTATTGTTTAGTCAGCCATTTATTTACTTTTAAAAGTTTGTTTCCTGAATTATATTTATTATATCAGAAATTTTTATTACCAGATTCATATTTGAATTTCTTGTTCTCGTACAACTTGGGGACAAAAACTCAGATTTATAAAAAAATAAAACATGCTGTATAAAAACAGTATACTATAATATAGATCTAAAAATGTAGTGAATAAATACTACTTCCAAATCTTTGTGTCTTATGAAAAAAATTGTGGGACGTTTATAAGAAATATAATGAAAGTCCATATATTTAGCCTTATATTTTTAGTCATTTTCAAAGCTAAACTGGACAATTAATTTGAAAATAAAAATAAGCAATTTTAGCAAAAGTGTTATGCAAGTTTATGTTTGGTTTGGTTCTCAATGAGACTGGAGACAACCCTTCTTTATTTTAGTTTTCATTTGCTTTTTACTGTTATAATGCCAAATCATAAACATTATATCACAGTAAAAGCAAACATGTTAACCTTGTGAGGCTTTTTTTTTAGTGCTAATGATGATGCTTTTCATTGTTTGTTTCGTAACAAAGCATTATGGCAGCAGTAGAAAAAAAGCCTTGTAAAACATTTTATCACTTATTCATCTTAAACAAAAGTTTCATATAGTTGTGTATAGTGTAATATTACAGTACAGAATTATGCAAACTAAAAGGCATTTCCACCTGCAGAAAAACTGATTGTTATTACGGGAGCTGAGGAATGAAAGCAGATGAAGAAAGTCACTTGTGTTGTATTGTGGCAGTAAGTTTTAAAACATTCACAATCTAGTGATATCAATAGCTCAGTTATGATCATATATACACATATACTCATTATGTATAGATTGCTGGCCCATGCTGCCAACAGGTAAAATGTCATCAATCATAAAGGTTCATGAAAATAAAACTAATAGCAAGTGACATACACAAAAAATGCTACTAAGTGTTATTTTATGCTAAAAACAAGTTTGTAAATCATTTTGAGGGATACGAGTGTTTGATCCTAGAAGAATCTATATAAAATATAAGATCTAAGTCTCAACTCTAAGTCATGCTGAATAATAATTTGCTCATGTGGACTCTAATTATATTTAGAACTCTAGATTTCAATTCTTAATTTGTATAAATCTTTCCTTTCTCAACCTGCTGGATGTTCAGAAGTGTTGCTGCTCTTCAGAACATCACTTTTCAAGATGTGTACTATGACAGCCCGCCTCAGAATCACTCAGGTGCATGCTGGTAAACTAAGACAGTGTCTGAGACACACTGAAAGAGAATCAAGACAGAATGGGAGGAACCAGTCCCTGATAGATACTGTGGATGACTGAAGTTAAATTTTGGGGGTGAAAAGAGTGATACAAAGGTTTTTGACCATGCCAAGGGTTGGTGCCCCTAGCCCTATGTTGTTCAAGGGTCAGCTGTACTATTTACTCCCTGTCTCATTCTCAAATATACTTAAAATGTAACATATACCTTTCAGGTGATTATGTATTTTAAAAGTTAATACAAAAGGTAAATGAGGAGAAAAATAACATGTATTATACAGAAATGCATTTTGTAAGTTTCTGTGTAAATCCCAGAGGCAGCTTTTACCAAAAGCTGCTACTAGTAATAACAGCAATAATGAAAAGAAACTTTTGGAGGTGATAGATATCTTTATGGCATAGATTGTGGTGACAATTTCATGGGTGTACACCAGCTCCTAACTCAGGCTATCTACAATACATTTATGCAGCTTTTTGTATGACAGTCATACCTCAATAAATGATATATTTAAAAGATAATGAATGAAGAAATAAATGAATAAGAGACCAGGAAAAAATGAGAAATATATTTTTTCTAACTCTTTCTACTCCAAAGATGAATTATCTGACCTAGGTCATATACCTTAACATACAGAAATTTACAGCATAGAGTTCAAAGGCAGAGGATGTGTAAGGCAGCTTTTGTGACATCTATCATTTTCAGGGACTCTCATTCATGGGTTGGATATCATACCTATTGGCTCCCATAATAATCTGGGAATAACTTTGTTGGGACACACTCTCCACCCAACATTTTAAATTTTCTGTCCATTGTCTGTCATCACTACTGGAGTATAAACTCCCAGAGAACAAGAAACGATGTTCCTTATCTTGGTGTCTCCATTATATCAGAGTGCTGAGTAAGTGCTTGTTCAATGGCATGAACAGGGGCTCATTCTCTATACAAAACTGGGGCAATATGCATTTTACTCTTTTTTGGGGGGAGAAATAATTCCAGTGTCCCAGGTTTCACTCATTAGTGACAAGCTCCTTTTTTTTTACTTTGACCAAGAGATTCATTCTATCCTATGTAAATTAAACTCTTGGCAGTGTATCCTGGTAAGAATTCACATTTTATGTCCGTACATATCCTTTCCCCAGAATCTTATGTCCCCCCTATGTAATAGATAATGGGAACTTCTATTACATAGCTCCCATAAAATAAATTATATTGCAGAGAATATGAAGCTCAACTTGTCTTGCTGAGTTGTACAACTGAACCATTGCTTGAGGTTTTAGAAAAGTCATAGCTTAGATGAATATATAAAAATTTATTGTATAAATATCTATTTTGGCCAAGAACATATACTTTTTACTACATAAATTTATAGTAATACCAAACACTAATATGACATCATATCAATTAGTAAAAATTAAGAAATTAGACACCAAATTGAAGCTAGTTGCAAAGATAGCAGAAAAAAATAACTCAGGTAGCAGTAGATTCATGTCAACATATTCTCTGAATATGAGACTATCCATGGACATGTAGATGTATAGATCTTGGATATTATAACTTGTTTCTGTTTTTCGTAGAATTGGGTTTTCATAGAAAGATGAAGTTGGCTTATATTTTTCTCTTTTCATTGTTTCTGTTATTTGATCTTTTGTACTTTTTTATTCTCTGTTATTAGTCGTGTCAGAATGTGACTTCTTTTCGTTGATGGACAAAGTTGATGGGGGCCTATTATATAAACACTTGGGACTTTTTTTTCAGCTCAGGAATATTTTTGTTATATATCTATCTATATATCTATATATATCTATATCTATCTATCTATATATAGATATATATAAATTGCTTTTCTTTTATTCTTACTTTTCATCAGAAATATTATTTTCACCTGGATGGACTCTTTCTGTCCTCTAGATCTATTTTTTTCTCAGGATTTTAAATCCATTTCTCTTACCTGGATTGTATGAATTCTATTAGTATATTTCAAATATGAGCTGTGCAATCATGGTTTTTTGCACTGACAATTTCACAAATATGTGTCTTTATACAAGACTTCACTTTTTTTTTCTCCCTTCAGTATTTTCTCATATTTCTTCATCTGAGGTGGTCATTTCCCTCTGAAGTTGTTGTTTAGTTTAGTTTTGTTGTTTTGGTTTAGTTTGTACCTTTTTTTAGGTGAGAGGAGGGGAAATAGTGAGGCAGACCCCTGCATGTGTCCTGACCTAGATCCACCCAACAACGCTGATGCTCTACTGAAGTACCGAGCTATTTTTAGCAGCTGAGGCTGACATGCTCAGACCAACCAAACTATCCTCAGTGCCAGGGGCCACACTCAAACTAATAGAGCCACTGGCTGTGGGAAGGGAAGAGGGGAGAAGCAGAGGATCGCTTCTCCTGTGTGCCCTGACTGGGAATCAAATCTAGGACATCCATATGCCAGGGTGATGCTCTATTCACTGAGCCACCCGCCAGGGCCTACATTTTTTTATTTTTTTCATCTCATTTTTTCTATTTTTTTTATTTACTCTTTCTCTTTAAGGGAATTTATGGGTTCAAATCTATTGTGATTAGTGAGTAATTTTTCAGGGAATATATTTAGTCTAATTTTTTTCAGCAGCATTCCTTTTGCTGTGTTATAGGAATTTCTTATAGGACTCTTTTTCCCTCCATTTTACTCGATTTAATAATGCATTTTGTTGGAAAGGATTTGTATGTTGCCCATAGCCCATTCCCTGTTCCTGTGATCCATACAGAGACTTACTCAGCGATAAAAATGTTGGAGACTATGAATAGTGTGGAGCGAGACCCCTTGGTGAATGAGGCAGGATGTCTTTTGCCTTCACTGCACATTCTGGGCCTGGGGGAAGGATATTGACTATTCTCAAGAAACAGAGAAGACATGTAACTTTTAAAGTTTATAATTCTACCAGATACACAACAAGGAGTAGAATTCATAAACACCTTCTGTGTGCCAGATGCAATACTTAATATTGCCTGTAATCCACTTAATGACCCTGACTATAAATAAGGTACTATTATTGAATATCATAGATGAGAGGAATGGAGATGGACTTGAATCAACCTATTCATGTATTAAATGTTGATGGAAGAAAAATATACTCAAGTAATAATGGAAAAAACAAAAGCTTTCAAACAAACAAACCTGGGTAATATTTAATAGCTCTTGGCTTTTAGTATTCATTCTAAAATATTCATATGAGAGGAAATGCCAATTAAATGTCATAATAGGAACTAAATATTTTCATATTTTTTTAATTTACTGTTTTTTAGAGAGAGAGGAAGGCAGAGAGATAGAGATAGAGAGAGAGACAGGGAAACATTTATTTTTTTATTCTATATATTTATACCATCCTTGGTTGATTCATCTATGTGCCCTGACTTGGGGTGGAACCCACTATCTTGGCATGTCTGGATGATGCTCTAACCAGCTAAGCCACCTGGCCAGCCCCCAAATTAAGTATTTTCAGATTATGTGATATATTTGTAAAACTAAATCTGAGGCAATATTTGCATAAATGTATTTTCAAGACTTCATCAACTTGTGCAGTTTTCTCTAATATTGTCTGAAGTAAACATCATATTGTAACACTTCTTTCTTTTAAACTATTTCTATTGGAAAGAGAAGATAGCCTATCAGATAGTGGTACAGTGGATAACGCATCAGTCTGGCATGCAGAGGACCCAGATTTGAAGCCCCAGGATCACAGGCTTGAGCACAGACTCACCAGCTTGAGCACTGGGTCTCTCTGGCTTGAAGTCCAAGGTCTCTGGCTTGAGCAAGGGGTCACTAGCTTGGCTGTAGCCCCCTGATCAAGGCAAGTATGAGAAAACAATTAATGAACAACTAACGAGCTATAACAAAGAATGGATGCTTCTCATCTCTCTCCCTTCCTGTCTGTCTGTTCCTCTCTCTGTGTCTCTTGCTAAAAGAAAGAAAAAAAGAAACCTTTTTCTTTTTTACCTGGTAAATTTGAAATTCTGTCTTATGTATACAAACATCTCTGGACTTTAGTATATCTTATATAGCGTTGTGAAATGTGCTATATATAAGGTCTACGGGAAAGTTCTGTCCGTTTCTATCACAACAAGTTTCGACACGTAAGCACATGTTTATTTGGCGCATGTGTGCCTCTCTATTTTTATCACTTAATGTATACACACTGACGTAGCAAATTAACTAAAACAAAGTTGATTCACATTAGTCTTATGTGTGAAGCGATAGTGTACCCATGGCTACTGGTAAAGTTCATTTACACCACTGTAATTTTTACAAATTTCAACAAGGAAGAAATATTACAGAAGCATATCTGTCGCATCCACCATATGCCCCGGACTTAGCACCCTCCGACTATCACTTGTTTTCATCCTTACAAAATTTTTTGAAGGGCAAAAAATTCAAAAATGAAGAATATATCAAACAAGTACTGGTTCAATTTTTCACATCAAAAGAGAAAATATTTTTCAAAAATGAGATATACAAATTGCCTTCCTGCTGGCAAGAAATCATTAATAATAATGGCAATTATATTATTTAATAAAGTTTATTGACGGTAAGAAAAATTTGTATTTTGTTTTATTCCAAAAATGGACAGCACTTTCCGGTAGACCTTATATTTCTACTTAATGTTTGCTGTTTCTCGGTAAGCTTCTTTAAAATAGGTTAAGGACAGTAAAATGGATCAGGATTATGTTGTAATTAGCTAAATCTAATATTTCTTTGCCTGAATCACAGTATGACTTTCCTCAACTTTCATCAAAGTAAGTCATTATTCAAGAACATATAATTAGCTTGTTTTAATCTTATCATTTTTAGATACCTGCTAAAATAATTAGTTTTCTCTTCTCTTCTTTATAGTTAAAAAATTGCTAAAGGATCAATAAACAATACATTCTTTTCTATTCTACAACACCAATTACTTTGACCCTCAGTGTAAATTTATTGATTTTTCTTATTAGTACATTATCACCAGTTACTCACAGCATGGTGTTTATTAATTAGTAAAAGAGAGATAGATTCATTTGTGAACAGTTATCCTTTTAAGTTCCTTGCCAATAACATGTGTGATTGTATGATACCTGCTAATGGCACATAGAATGTAAGATTATAATGTATTATCTCATTTCTAAGATTTCTACAATTTTTCTTACTGAGATGCATTACAAATTCATAGTTAGTAAAATATGTATAATTAAAACTTATGTAAATTACAAAGTTAGGAAAAGTTTAATATTCTGGATTATATTCTCATTAAACTGATTTTATTTCTTATGATCAAGGAATATAAAGCAGGTACACAAACACCTTATAATATTGCTTATTGCAAAATAATGTTAAATAGAAATCATAAAGATTGGGTAAATACTACCTGATATTAAGAAGGAATGTGCTTTTTGATTGGTTGTATATTAGTATTATTTACCTACTAGGTTGAAACTTCCAGAACAGCAAAAAGTGAAAATTAAATAGGAAAAAATTTTATTTCATAAGCACAAAAATTGTACATGCTATTTTGTCAGGTGTTCTCATGTCATTATTTTTTAGTCATTTCCTTTTGTATGTATCCAATAAATATTTAAAGTGCCTACTGTGTACCAGGAATTGTAGGATTTTAAGGTACAGTAGAGAACAACATACTATCCATGCCTTAGGGACCCTTGCATTCTAATATGGAAAATATCAAGAAGTAATTATATAATAACTCAAGTAGAGTTTAGTTCCAGTCACAAAAAAGAAAAGAAAATTGAGTGAGAATTAAAAAAAAAAAAAAGACAGGTATATTTTAGATAGGCTAATCAGAGAAGACCTTTCTGTGGAGATGAACTTAGAACAGAGAAAGACTGAAATAAGAAAAGTAGCTATGCAAAACTGTAAGGGAACCGAGCCCTAGAATTGGAGTACAGAGAGTGAGATGTCCTGGCTAGAGCACGCTGAGTGGGAGAAGCAGCAACAAGACTAAAAGTAAAATGCTACTCCTACTTTTTCTTTTTTCCTTCCATTAGTTAGTTTGTTCTCATTTATTTATTTTTCAGCATTTCTATTGATTTATCTTTTTTCCTTTATGTGTTTTGCTCTTTTGTGTGGTAGGAGGGTCAAAGACACTTAAAAAGGCATCGCTCACCCCCGGGGTATACATGTATTCTACACTCTAAAGGGTGGGACAAAAGTAGGTTTACATTTGTGAATATGTGAAACACAGAGTTTATTCTTGTTTTATTATTTATTAATTATTATTTTCCAGACGAACAACTGTAAACCTACTTTTGCCATACACTTTATTTCTAAAACATCTATTGCTTTGGTTTTTTAATGTTTCGTTTGTAAACCATTTTATTTTTTTTATTTTACAGAGACAGAGAGTCAGAGAGAGGGATGATAAGGCAGACAGACAGGAACGAAGAGAGATGAGAAGCATGGATCATTAGTTTTTCATTGCAACACCTTAGTTGTTCACTGACTACTTTCTCATATGTGCCTTGACCGTGGGCCTTCAGCAGACCCAGTAACCCCTTACCGAGCCAGTGACCTTAGGTCCAAGCTGGTGAGCTTTGCTCAAACCAGATGAGCCCGCACTCAAGCTGTTGACCTCGGAGTCTCGAAACTTGGCCCTCCGCATCCCAGTCCGACTCTCTATCCACTGCACCACCGCCTGGTCAGGCTAAAACATTTGAATTTATCTCTTAGGGAAAAATGAGATGACGTTTGAGATTATTACTTGTTTTTTTAAATAAATCTCCAGTTAGTCTGACCTCATTTCTTGTGTAATTTTTAAAATCTGGTTTGAAATAACATATTTACCATTTACTCATTCATCAGTGTTTATGCTTTGATGTTTCTTATTTTATCAATGTCTCTTCTGACATAATTATCACATTTTAAATACCATATATTTGTGATTTGTTTGAAATATGGTGAACATTTGTTTTTATTTTATTTAAATCTTTTCAGTTGTACTTTCAATTATTATTTTGAGAGTCATGCTATCAATTTCTATACATATAGAAACTAGATTTAAACTGGGATGACATTGACTTAATAGATTAAATGGTCAAGTATTCCCATTTTATATAATTTTGAATTTTCTCATATGTACTTATGACTTATCTTACCACTTGTTGAAACTTCTTCGCTTGTCTGTCATTAAAGATGCACATTTTTGCCATAGAATTCTTAGATCCTTTTTTGGTTTACTCTTAGATACTTTATTAACTTCATGCATGGAATATGTTTGTACAACTGCCTATTTCTTATGTGGTTCTTTTGCTGTTTTAAGTAGATTTCATGGGAGGAGAAGAAAGCAGAATGTCTTTATTTTGCTATTTGGTTCTTTCATTTTCACTTTAATGTGACTTTTAAAAACATCAAAATTTCACTGAGCAACTAAATTGCACATGTGTATAAGTTAAAATTCATATTGCTCAAATAAGCTGTAGAGATTGTAATTCAATATTGCAGGTGTTTTATGGCTTTAGAAGATTGCCTGGATGGAATGAAGCATAGATTTGCAATGTTAATATTTGGGTTACAATGTATATATATTTTCTACATTATGATGTTTTACTGAATATGCTAAAAAGAATAAGTTCCTTGTACGTAGCTTTGAAGGCAAACATGCTCTATTTTGTCTTACATACATCATTACTTATTCTGTTGATTGTGAATAGGATTTTTATGTTCTCTGCTATTTAAATCCATTATTACTAATGATTATGTAAAACAAGGTTGGAAGGCCCATTGAATAAGTAAATACAGATATACTCAAACACTGATGAGCATGGGATTTATTTATTTTTTTATTTTGACTACTAGAAAAATATAAGTTGGGTGCATAGGACTCAACAGAAATAACGTTCATGGACTTAGTACGCTTAATATTTTCTTGGAGCTAGTGTTACGTGTTATAGTTTTGGAATAGATAATAGGATTAACTCTTAATTATTTGGTTTTTCTGAAGTAATTCTGAAAAAAAGTAAACTGCATGCTATCATGCATAATATAGGCTACTAATTGACATTATTGATTCAGTAAATGACTGTTCACCTCTCTGTTATATTGGTTCAGAGTTGAAGCTCTAGAGCCAGATTCTACATTTCAGTCTGGATCCCAATACTTAACACTATGAACTGGGGCAATTGTGTTGACTAATTACTCTGTTTCCTAAAGGTTAGCAAGTCTCCTAATCTTTAAAATGACAATGGAATACTACTGGGAATATATCCTAAAACTTTTGAAACACTAATTCAAAAAAATATGTGTACCCCTATGTTCATTGCAGCATTATTTACAATAGCCAAGATCTGGAAACAGCCCAAGTGTCCATCAGTGGATGAGTGGATAAAAAAGCTGTTACACATTTACATAATGGAATACTTTCGAACTGTAAAAAAAAAAGAAGAAAATATACCTTTTGCGACAGTCTGGATGGACCTGGAGATTATTATGTTAAGTAAGATAAGCTAGTCAGAGAAAGACAAAAACCATATGATCTGGCTTATATGTGGAATCTAATGAAAAAAATTAAACTGACAAACAAAATAGAAACAGAAACATGGATACATGGAACAGATGGACAGCTGTCAGAGGGGTGGAAGTTTGGGGGAGTAGACGACAAAAGATGAAGAGATTAAGAAAAAACACCATATATGTAAAAACATATACATACAAACAACAGTGTGCTGCTAATAGAGGGAAAGTGGTGTAAGTGGAGGTGGCAAAAGAAGAATGGGTTAAAAGAGGCCTTGTTTGGGATGATGGATGCATGATGCCGTGTGCAGATGATGTTTTGTTGAGTTGTGATAGATAAAATGGCTACTGGGGCCTTGGCTGTTTGGCTCAGTGGTAGAGTATTGGCCTGGCGTGCAGGAGTCCTGGGTTCGATTCCCTGCCAGGGCACACAGGAGAGGTGCCCATCTGCTTCTCCACCCCTCCCCCTCTCCTTCCTCTCTGTCTCTCTCTTCCCCTCCTGCAGCCAAAGCTCCACTGGAGCAAAGTTGGCCCGGGCACTGAGGATGGCTCTGTGGCCTCTGCCTCAGGTGCGAGAGTGGCTCTGGTCACAACAGAGCGAAGCCCCAGATGGGCAGAGCATCGCCCCTGGTGGGAGTGCCGGGTGGATCCCGGTCGGGCGCATGCGGGAGTATGTCTGACTGCCTCCCCGTTTCTGGCTTCGGAAAAATACAAAAAAACCCCAAACAATCAAAAAATGGATACTCAGCCACCATCTTAAGAACAATGTAGACCTGAAGGAGGAAGAAAAACTTGCTTACTCAGTAATCCAGCTCAGATCTCCCTTGCAGCTGGATGCTGTTAAGAGACAATTGAGTCAGGTGCAGCAATATCATCTGCCTTTGCCCAAGACCTTTTGACTAATTCATATAAACCTTGCCCGTTCCCTCCCTTGGGGCCGATACCCTTTGCTGGTCTCAGCCCGCCTGCATCCAGGTGCTTTTAAAATAAATTTCTTTTTGGAACACACTCCTCACGTTTTCAGTTTGGCCCACAGTTTCTGCCTTTGAAGTCACACACCTGAAAACTATACCGCCCAAAATTCAATAAAAAATAAAAACAAATAAGTAAATAAATATTGTGAATGAAGAATTGTTTCAAGAAAAGTTAGTTAATAAAATTTAAATCTCTTAATTTAAAAAAATGAGAGTGAAATATTAATTATGTCATTGTCATGTTTCTATTATTAAATATTTCACATATATTGACTACTACAATTATCAATTATTACTATTATTATTTCTGAAGATATGCCTTCCTGGGCTCTCACTTTCTACACATATTCAATTTTTATTTTTACAGATAATATCATTAAGTGACAAAATTATTTTATATCTTTACAAACTTAAGATTTAATGATTTAGTGAAATTAAAAGTCTAGTTGTAAATTAGATGCCCAAATTTGGTCCTAGAAATATTGCCTACTAGGAATTTTCATTTGGTTATAAACATTTAATATCATTTTACACCCTCAAATCAGTTGTTCATATTTATCTATTTTAGAGTAATGCTTTCACTGTTTCTCCAGTTACCAGGTTTTAAATCTTTGATCATGTTTGAGTTCCCTATTTTTATTTTTTCTTTCTTTTATTTATAAATATTTTATTTTTTATTGAATTTTGTCAGGATGATAGACAGAGATGTATTGTTTTTCCTGTCTCCATAATTATTCTGTTATTAGAAATATTTACATTTCTGCGTTTCTCATGATCCATTATATTCACCATCCCATATCTCCAATTACTTTAGGGTAATATCACTTCATTGATATCCCATTTATAGTAATTCAAAGTAAAATCCATCTGGGCTACTACTGAAAATTAACTTCTCTACAGAAAAGTTTGAGTCAATATTGTTCCTTCTTATAAGTCTTTTTTTTTTTAACAGAGACAGAGAGAGTGAGAGAGGGATAGATAGGGACAGACAGGAACTGAGAGAAATGAGAAGCATCAATCATTAGTTTTTCGTTGCGACACCTTAGTTGTTCATTGATTGCTTTCTCATAAGTGCTTTGACCGTGGGGCTACAGCAGACTGAGTAACCCCTTGCTCTAGCCAGTGACCTTGGGTCTAAGCTGGTGAGCTTTGCTCAAACCAGATGAGCCTGTGCTCAAGCTGGCGACCTTGGGGTCTCGAACCTGGGTCCTCTGCATCCCAGTCCAGTGCTCTATCCACTACACCACCGGCTGGTCAGGCCCTTCTTATAAGTCTTGAATGGGTTCCCATTGACCCAATTTTTTAGCCTAGCACCATGGTCCTCTATGACTTGGCCTAAGCTATTATATTTGAGTCTCTCTGTGTAGTTAAATAATTTTCCTAGGGTCTCCATGCATCATAGCAAATTATTTAGCTATCATGGTAGACTTATTACTTTATTTCTCCTAATTCACACTCTCTTATCATGCTTTTGTTTTTGTTTTTTTTTTATGGTGTGCAAAATGCACTTATATGTTCCGTGGGACAGCTCTAATTCCCCAGTTCCTGGCCATGAAGTTGAATGGATCTCATTTTCTGCTTGGTTCCATGAGTTGGCACAAACCCTAGGCCTGTTTAATTCATCAAGCACATTCATTTTCTCAAAGTGATTGGCCAGTTCAGTTATGGACACATGTCTCAAATATAGCTAAATCTGTATGTTTTCCAAAAGAAAGAGAGAAGCTCTAATTTTTGTGGCATATTATCTGTGGACCAACTTTTTCAGAGTTAAGTCAGCAAGAAGAAAGGAGAACCAAACTATGGAGAGGGAGGAAAAGAGTTGGAAGGCATGGAAAAGAGGTGGAAGGGGAAGAAAAAAGGTGGAAGGGAAAAAAAGGGAAAAGGGAGGAAGAAGAGACTATATAGCATCAATTAAGTCTCCAAATCCATAGATCTTCATTTGTTAAACTAAAGAAGCATTTCTTTTTACTTGAAATACTGATTTGTTGACATTTGTTTAACTCTAGACAAAAATGAATAGGAAAATTCTGTCATTCAACATCCACTTAATGAATATTACAATATCAAACAACCAATTAGTAGGCTCTCAATTTTCTTTTTTTTGCAAGAAAGAAAGAAAAAGAGAAAGGAAAAAACAGGACAGACAGACAGGAAGGGGAGAGATGAGAAGCATCAATTCTTCATTGCAGCACCTTAGTTGTTCATTGATTGCTCTTCCATATGTGCCTTGACTGGAGGAAACCAGCTGAGCCAGTGTCTCTTGCTCAAGCCAATAAACTTGGGCTTCAAGCCAGTGACTTTTGAGCTCAAACCAGTGACCATTGGGTCTTGTCTATGATCCCACACTCAAGTCAGTGATCTTGTGCTCAAGCTGATGAGCACACACTTAAGCAGGATGAGCCCATGCTCAAGCCAGTGACATCGGAGGAGGTTCGAACCTAGATCTTCAGCATCCCAGGCTGGTTCTCTTGTTAACTGTACCACTGCCTGATCAGGCTAGTCTCTCAATTTTTTACTAAAAAGAAATTTTTGTAAATGTTTAAAAGTTTAAAAATTCATATTGAGGAATATTTTTTCTTCTTGATACCATATATAATTATTTCTATAAAATAACTACATTTACAAGTATCCATTTGATTATCCTGCATGTTTGAATTTTTTATATATTATCAATGCAGATTATTTTCTTAAGTATGATCATTTATGTGACTATAATTCACCTGAAGATGTTATTTAAACTTAGCAGAGAACACTTCTTTTTTAAACAGCAAATATAAAGGTTAAGGATCTAACCAGGCTAACAATTAAATTTACTGTGTAATACAGGAAAGTAGGCACCATATGAAAAGGACATGTGCTTAGTTTCTGATGATCAGCCCTTCTAAATACTGTGTTTCTGTATTTCCATTTCGTAGGTGGCTCATTCCATTGAGATAAGGCTGGGTAACTTATTTAGGGATGTGACTTTATCGTATTGTGTTGGATACATTTGTTCCACTCTTTCCCTTCAACAAATCTTTTTTTGTGCTGGACAATAAAGTCCATTTTCTAACAAAGCTGATAGGAGCCTGGCCTATGAGGTTGTTTCTTTGTCTTTGGCTGTGTCAGTTCAGACAATTAAGATGAAAAGCACATTTACATGAAAGTAGAAAATTGAGATTACAGAAAGCAGTGTTAGCTTTTGTTATCTTAGTAATATTCTGAATTTTATTTGCTCTACTTGTCAAGAATAGACTGAGTTCAAGGGATTTTTTTTCACAAAAGTCAGTTCACCTGAAAGTGAGGTCGATTTATTTAAGAGACAGGAAGAGCATAATTGATGGGGTCTGTGGCCCTGCTATCTATTTTGTATGCTTGCATGATTTTGTAGGGTTTCTTCCAAATGAATGGCTGTTTTTCTGTATGTTTGAAATGGTTGGGGTCAGAGAAAACAGCAGGGGAGTTGGGAAAGATGGAGAAATTTATTGAAGAAATATATAATCCTCATGGATTTATTACTCCTGGATGTTGCTAAACTAATTTTCATCTGTCTTATTTGTAAAAGGTTTAAGCTTTCATTAAGTGATTCTGCACTGAGTATTCTAAACATAGATATTATTTATTCTAATTTTTTAAAATTTATTCATTTTTAGAGAGACAGAAGAGAGAGAGAGTCTGTGTGTGTGTGATAGAGAGAGAGAGAGAGAGAGAAAAGGGGGAGGAGCAGGAAGCATATCAACTCCCATATGTGCCTTGACCAGGCAAGCCCAGGGTTTTGAACCAGTGACCACAGCATTCCAGGTCAACGCTTTATCCACCGCGCCACCACAGGTCAGGCGATATTTATTTTAAAGAGTGTTTTCATGCATATACATATATGTGGTTATATATATTATATGCATACTACACAAATTTTCCATTTTTCTGTGTGTATGGACATATACATATATGTATATATGTGTGTGTGTGTGTGTGTGTTCATCTGTGTGTAATTATACACACATCAAGAAACAGGGAAAAATTTTATGTATGGATAGTATGCATACATACTGAACATTCCTAGCTATGGTAATAAGTGTATTCATGATTATATTTGCTCAAAAAATAGTATTAAATGATTGTTTTTCTTAGTTGTTTTATAAATCAATGTAGTGAAGACCAGGAATGCCAAACCAGTTTTGAATCATGTTTTCACTCTGAATGATTGTTAGTAGTTATCTAAAACATTGAACTGAGAGAAATGGGGCTATGTTTCGGTGAAGTTGTTCAGAAGAGCAATTAGTGAGAGATGTATAGCACTGGATACTTTCTATCCCCTATCTAGAGTAACAGGCATTAAGAATTGAGGCATTAAGAATTGTTTATTTCTTCATATTTTAAAAATCACTTTCATTTTACCAGCACTTAGCCTGTTTGCATGCATATTAAATTGTTTCTAGAATGTTTATGCATTTAATATCTCTCTTTCAAATCTTGAATCATCCTATCTTTTCGTTATATATAAGTGTTTTGATTAAAATGCTAGACTGCTATGCATCTAGGTATGCAACTCATAAACCTACATAATCATACTTGACTTCTTCAATTCCATAACTCACCCATCATTTAATATTGATGCCATGTTACCACAGACTCAGGTCACTAATCAATCAACATCAAAGCCCTATCAATGACCGTTGGCATTTGAATTAAGATTTGTCATTTGGATTCCAAATATTTATCAACTATATCCATACATTTCTAACTCCCATTGTATTCATTCAGGTCTCTGTACCAGGATTGTGGTAGCATCTTTCTTACTGATATCATTGACTACAGTCCATTGTCCCTATATGTTAATTTCCTGAAAGCCACCAGACTGACCTATATACTATATACAGCAAAGCTCTAAAATGGTATACCCTCCCTGAGAGAAATTTTTTGGAGAGAACTTTGATCAGAAGGTCTTGTACACCCCTGAGAAAAATGTATTGTTTCTCCATTGTCTCAAAAGGCAGAGAAACTCCTTAATACTCACAAAAGTCACAATGGTCTGACCCCTGCCTACCTCCCCATTCTCATCATAGTCTCCTGCCTCACTCTCACTCCTTCACCCTCCATACTCCATGGCATTTGTCATCTAAGTTTTGGTTATGCTGCCTACTTGTCTACAATTAGTGATTCATTAGAGTTGAAAAACATATCTTGAAGACAGTCTATCTGTCAGGCACAATATAAGGTACTAGGAATGTCTACTCTTCTCTTACCCTCCAAAATTTTGCTTAACTTATGCTTGTTTATAGCATCACTTCCCTAAGGGAGGCTCTCCTAAGTGTGTGTCTTCCCTCTGCCAGACTGTATAGTATAACCACTGACGATGCTTCCTTTGTACCATAAGCGTCTTTTTCTTTGTGCAGCTGGCATTTTGTTATCTCATACTGAATATTTTACAATGGAACATGTATTGAAATGCAGAGTATGCTTAAAATTTTCTTTCTGAAATATGATTTCTAATATTCTGTATAAAGTATAAGACACTTAATAATTTACAAACCTTACTTGCTGGAATGGCATAATGTTTCAATAACAATTGGAAGCAAACCTTAGCTTTGTTTATTACCTCTGCTAAATTGGACAATTTCTTGAAATTCATAGTGCCTCAATTTAATCACCCTTGAAAGTCAATGAAAGACATCACTGTGTCAAACATAACAGGCAATAAAATAATAACTTGATTGTGTCCTATTTCAATTTAGTATCATGTAAACTGAGGCAAGTAAATTCATCTCTCTGAATTATAGCATATTTATATATCAGATATAGTAATAGTATATACCATATATTTAGTGACCTTATCAGCAATAATAACGTAATGAACATAAAACTGTTTTGTAAATTATAAGGTATTACAGACAGTTAACATTACCAAATACTTTGGTTTAAAGTTTCAGTGTTGGCAGCATTGTTGTTGTCCTGTTCAGATCACCAGGGTATCAGATGGCCAATGTGCCATGCCCCAGCTGCTGTGAGTGTTGGCCCCTAGTGGCAGCTTTGACTTGTTACTATCTCTGCAAATTTGCCTGCAGGCTAAACAAGAACAGTTCTTCATGAGAGTTGAGGTACCATGCTTGCCCTAGTCTGTATACAATTACTGATGGACAATGGGGTACAAAATGGAAGGTGTCTTGTGTCAAGGTAGAGCTCAGATGCAGTTCACAGGTGGAAATCCTACCTTTTCTCAGCTCCTTCACCTATGAGCTTTTGCTTCTCACTCCTTTTCTCCCCAAAGCATTATCTGAAAAATCACATGCCCCTTACCCTTTACCTCAGGGTCTACTTCTGAGGACTTCATCCTAAGATGGTCCTTTAAGTGCATAAGCATTCCTCATTCTCCTCTGTTTTCTCCTAAACCTCATAACTTACTTGTTAAATGAGTACCAAAAGAACTTTGGAGAGAGCAGAACATTTTTGAATACTTAAAAAGCAATTTGGGAAAAAGTGTCAATGCTCTCACCTAGGATGTTCAACATTTCAAAGTATGTTAAAAATGATGGAAAAATAAAAACTACATCTGGATCAGAAGAGATATTCAGAGAACTGGCATGCTTATATATTAGGGGAAAAATCACCTTTAATGAGTCTTTTTAATATTTATGTGAAAAGGGAAAAACTTCTCATGAGAAAGTCTCCCAGATTCTGTTTCTTGTCACTTGCATTGCTTTCCTCAACCCTTTTGTTATTCTTAGTTAGGGATTAAAACTGCTAACCCCTACCTATTTAAATGATTTAAAATGTCTAAAGAGAACTACTGTGTATATTCAGAGAACAATATGGCAAAAAGAAAATCATGAAAATATATAAATACATAAAAATGTAAGACAAGAAAAATATAAGTACATAAAAAATTATTCTCTACAAGTTAATTCCAGTATATTTAAATGTGCCTTTTAACATGAGCAAACAAATAATCCCATTATCATAATTTATTAACCAGATCTTTTGTTCTATGTAGTAATACACTGTGTTTCCATGCTTTGTGTTTTTTATCCAGTGACCTAATTTGCTTAAAAGGAAACTCTTAAAATTCCCTTGTTATAATGAATAAAATGTTAATGAAGAACTGCAGAGAAATCCCCTTTGCATTAATTCCATATTCCCAAGAACATCATCATAAATTTGTTTGCCTGGTTCTGACAATGGTAGTGATGTTCCAGCTGCGCAGAAGCATAGTAATGCTAAATGGTTCTGATGGAAAAGTTAAAGATGTTCAAGGCACCGTCATCTGGGATGGACTGTGGGAAGTTATCTTTTGGAGGGAGTATTTGATGGATTTGGCTTTCATCCAATTTTTTAACAGTTATTATTTGCATTGATAAATACATTACCAGAGCTTTTTCAGAAAATTGCAAATGAAAATTGAGCAGATATGTTTTCAGCAGGAGATGTGATTTTTTAATTGGTACTTTTTCCTTTCCAAGTTAATATAACCCTCAGTAATTTCTTAAACATGTTGGTATAGATATAAAATTTAAAGAATATAAACCATTAAAACGTTATTCAATTATTTCTAATTATACTGTCTAGCTTATAGCCAATGTTAATATTATTGTGTCTAGATATTGTTCTGCATGATATATATATACTGTTAATAATTTAACAGTAACTTGTTAGGTTTTTTGTGTTTTTTTTTTGACAGAGACAGAGAGAGACTTCAGAGAGAGGGAAGATAGGAACAGACAGACAGGAAGGGAGAAAGATGAGAAGCATCAATTCTTCGTCTCAGCTCCTTAGTTGTTCATTGATTGCTTTCTCATATGTGACCCCTTGCTCAAGCCAGTGACCTTTGGGCTCAAGCCAGAAACCATGAGGTCATGTATATGATCCCACACTCAGGCCAGTGACCTTGGGCTCAAACTGGTGAGCCTTGCTCAAACCAGATGAGCCTGCGCTCAAGCCAGCAACCTTGGGTTTCAATCCTGGGTCCTTGGCACCCCAGTCTGACGCTCTATCCACTGTACCACCACCTGGTCAGGTGAACTCATTAGTATTGATAGTAAAAATAAACTCATGCATATTTTTCTATTTAAATGTTAGCAAGTTATGTTACTGATAAAATTTTCAAATGCAGGTAGAAAAATTGATAGTTTAAAATTTGAGAGTCTAAGCTGTGAAATAAACTTCACTGTATTAAAAGCTAAACAAAGTTATTTCCTATTACATTACAAAAATTTTAGATTTAGAGAACATTAAGATCATAAAGTATTCATATCAATTTTAAATTCCTCTAAAATTAAAAAATGAGTGATAACTGGCTATATTTATACTCCCACAAAAGTACTCAATTGTTTACACAGTTGAAAATTAAAAAAAAAAAACCTCAATATTAAACTAAAATAGCAACTAAGGAAACAGAAGCTGTAAACCAGAATGAATACTATGTACATAGTTAATCTTCTTTACCAAATTGCTATGATTACTAATAGGTGTAAAATAAAAATATTTCAGTACTTTTGCTTTGAGGTATAAAACTCCAATATCCTTTAAGTTTGGGTTGTCTAAATTTTTATCAACTTTCCCTTTCTAACAATCAAATTCCTTTTTTCTCTTCTATGCTCTGAGAATCTAAGTGTCTGATAACTTTCAAGATAGTTCTTTGTTAAGATTCACTTTGAAACAGATGCAAGATAAGTAATAAAGGAGCCTATAGTGTAAACAACATATTTACCTTTGTGAAATTTTTAGAGAAATAAACGAATAATCCCCAGACATGTCGAAAACAATTATGTTAATTATGTTAATTAGTTATGAATGATTTTCATTCACCTGAGTTAAGAGGTTGGTGGGAATAGAAAATAATAAAATGACTCTAATATTGAACTATAATCTTCCATCATGTAGAAATCTTCACATTTCCATAGTGTTTTGTTAGAGATAGTTTAACCTTATATTTCTAATAGAAAATGCTGTGGAAATGACAAAATTTGAAGTTGAAAGAAAATAATGTAAATATGACAATGATTATGAACTGAGATTTAGCTATATTATTTCACTTAACTTTCAAAAAGATTTCATTAAATAGGTTTTATGGTACACATTTCATAATGGGGGTAACAGGATTTGAGAGTTATAACTTCATACACTTTGAAGTATGATGACTGCATTTCATACAAAAGTGTATCTGACTCCAAACCCCATATATTTTTCAATATATCATAATGTCATAGTGTTAATAAAACAGAAAAGTTTTACATATCATAAGACTTATTTGCTGTAAATTTATGAAGCTTAACATTAGTAACTTTCAATTGCCTGGGCTCTTAAGAATGTTATGGATTCTATGCTCACATAATTATATATTTTATGAAATTTGTGAAAATATGTTAATATATTTATTTACATTTCTGTTGTTTTGGATGAGAGTCTCCTAAAATTAAATGTACCCCAAGTCCTGTATTTTTAGTATAAAAACTTATAGCGGTGCTACAAAGAAGGACTGCATCTGTGTGAGGTTGCTTGATTTCCTCACACAAAATTAGACACTTAAGATTTTGTCGCCAGCAACATAAGATTATGAGTAATAATTAAAATTTTTCATTTCATATATTACTTTTTAACTTATTCATGTTAACGGTATTGCCTTCAGAAGAATAGTATATCTAAAAATCTAGGTGGTAGTAAAAGATTCATATTTTTGTTTTACACACACACACACAAATGACATATAGCGAGAAGTCAAGCAAAGAAGACATGAGTCTTGTACACAATGCCATGAAGTCCTTACAAGGAGATTAGATTCAAATGGAAAAATAATATCCAGATAAAACTAACCAATTATAACAGATGACAATAAGTATTATTATTAAATTACATTACAAGAAATGAAAAAGGAATGAGGTGCATAAAAATGTTCATGGTTTGTCATTGCCAGAATCCACAGAATCAACACAAATATTAACCCAAATAAATTAAATAATAGTTTTAATTAAGCTATTTTTACAGATAAAAACTGATAGAATTGTTCAGCACTAGAATATAGCAATGGAAAAATTATTAAGACAGGTTTAATATTGATTATAGATTTATGTCATATATGAATAAAGAATGTACATGGAAGTAAATACATGGAAAATACTTAGAAAAGATGAAATAGCTGATATCTTTACATGTAGTCATAATAATAATGATAGGCTTCACCAATTATTATCTACAAGGAATTATAATTTCTTAAAACATACAATATGTAAATATTGAAATATCCTAGTTAATTAGATTCCTCTAAAACATCCCAAGTGCTGTGCCTATTGTGAAAGAAATTCCAAAATGCCAGTTTTTCAGAGGAGTAAGATACTGGAATATATTGTAGATAGAGAAAGAACTAAGATCTTAGAGTCAAAGATGATTAGTTTCAAATCTGGCTCAAACATTTTATGGCTGTGTGAATTTCCTAAGCCTCAGTTTCCTCATCTGAAAGGTAGAGATAATATAGAACATAATTTGAAAGATGTGTGTAGAAAGAGCCTAGGACATTGAAGGCCAATAATGAATTGAAGTTATTATTAGATTCTCCAGTTGTTAAATTAAATAATAGTTTTAATTAAGCTATTTTCAAAACTGTGCTCTCCACTCCCCTAATTTATTCAGTTTTCCTGGGTTTATTTATTTTTTTATTCATTAAAACTGTGTTTTTATAAGTATATAAAACACATTCATAAGTATAAGTATATAAAACATTATTCATCCATTACAATACAAGTCAGAGTTTTCTCTCTCAAGAAATGCACACATTAGTTTTAATTGTTTGACTAGTTTAAATCTAGACATGTGACTTAGGTTTTTTTTGTGTGTTTTTGTTTGCTTGTTTTTTGGGTTTTTTTTTTTTTGCATTTCAACTTATTTATAAAATGAGAGATGGGGAGTGATAATGACTCAATAGCTTTCCCTTTATAGGTGCATTTGACCCAAGGAATTCAACCACACATATGGTTAGCAAAAGTCACACTAAGCAAGCAAAAGAGAACACCCAGAAAAACAATTTTTTTTGTATTTTTCTGAACTGAGAAGGAGGGAGGCAGAGAGACAAACTCCTGCATGCACTGGACAGGGATCCACCCAGCAAGCCTACTAGGGAGTGATGCTCTGCCCATCTGGGCCGTTGCTCCATTGCAGCCGGAGCCATTATAGTGCCTGAGGTGGAGACAATGGAGCCATCCTCAGCACCCGGGCCAACTTTGCTCCAATGGAGCCTTGGCTGAGGAAGGGGAAGAGAGAAAGGAGTGGGGGAAGGGTGCTTCTCCTGTGTGCCTTGGCCAGGAATTGAACCCAGGACTTTCACACGCTGGGATGATGCTCTACCACTAAGCCAACTGGCTTGGACCTCTTTTATTTTTTAATTGAGAGGTGGAGAGGCAGAGGGTTTGGCTCCCGCAAGCACCTGATCAGGATCCACCCAGTAATCCCCTATATGGTGAAGATCTGCCATCTTTGGCCATTGCTTGGCAACCAAACTAGTTTTAGCACCTGAGGTGAGGCAATAAAGCATTTCTTAGCTCCCAGGGCCTAATTGCCATAAACTGAGCCATGAAAATGGGAGGCGAAGAGAGAGATAGAGAAAAGGGAGAGGGGGAGAAGCAGGCGGTCACTTCTATTGTGTACCCTAACTGGGAATCAAACCCAGGACATCCACATACTTGGCCAATGCTCTGCCACTGAGCCAACCAGACAGGGTGAAAACATTTTCATAAGCAAATTTTATATAACGAAGGTAAGTTATGAGAGGCTCTTTTCTCTCCCCTTTCAGAGTCTAATATTCTCTATGACTCCTTTGCTGAGATAATCATGCTGAGGACCACTAGGGTTGGGTTTATAGTTTTAGGTTTTGTGTTTTCATTGTTTCGTTGATTTGTTGATTGGTTAGTTTATTTATTTGGATGTAACATGGTTCCTCATGTAAATTGACTAGCATGAAATGTGCTAATTTGAGGAAATATTATCTTCTTTGAAAGTTTGTACTAAGAAATAAATTAGATATTAAAGCTAACAAACCAGCCCATAATGAAGACTTATTGAATATTTAATATTGGCCCTGGCCAATTGGCTCAATGGTAGAGCATTGGCCCGGTGTGTGGAAGTTCTGGATTCGATTCCCAGTCAAAGCACACAGGAGAAGTGACTATATGCTTCTCCACCCTTCCTCCTCTCTTTTCTCTCTATCTTTCTCTTCCCCTTCTGCAGCCAAGGCTCCACTGGAGCAAAGTTGGCCCAGGTGCTGAGATGGCTCCACTGCCTCCGCTTCAGGCACTAGAATGGCTCCAGCCACAATGGAGCAATGCCCTGGATGGGCAGAGCTTCGCCCCCTGGTGGGCCTGCTGGGGGGATCTTGGTAGGGCACACGTGGGAGTCTGTTTGCCTCCCAGCTTCTAATTTCGGAAAAATATAAAAATAAATAAATAGTTAATATTATAGTGCTTTCCCGTTTAATAAAATTATATTTTTGAAAGAGTTTATTCTAAAGGTAGAATGGAGAACATAAAATAACATATTTCATAAAATAATTATAGGCTAGTAGGAGCAAATATAGTTTGATTCTAAGTCAACATTATTATATTCTTAAATATATCATGATTAATAATAAGAAAGTTATAGGACTTTTGCTTAAGATATATATATAGTGTAGTGATGCTGAAAGGATTTAAAACTGTAATGTGCAATGACAAGTGCTACAGTTTCAGTTTTGGAAAACTAGGTGACAGAGCTGGATCAAGTAGGGGAAGTGCTGTTGTGAGTAATTGAAATACTTAGGTTCCTTAAGATAGCAAAAGAGGAAGTTAAATTTAAAATTATTTGAATATTACATTTAAAATAAAACTTTTCTAAATATTAAAAACCAATATAGAAATATGTGATTTTCCAAAGAATGAGTGTCTTGATACTAGAAATATTCAAACCAAAAATGAACATCTTCTTGTAGCAGTTTTCATAGAATGAATAACTGTAATACAGTGTAGAGGCTAGACTAGATAAAATCTCATATTTTATTTGCTTTTAAAACCCCACATCTCTAAAAATATACACTCTGAAATTTCAGTCATTTAGAGGTTTTTCTTCCATGTCTAATTTAATTTACATTATCTATGATGTGCTTCAATGTCCAAATTATTGGAGAGAGTAGAAGCACTAGGTGGGAGAGGCAAAAGAGCCACAAAAGCTAAATTAAAAGGAAACATCACCATATTCTTAGCTCTCAGCTCGACATTTTCAATCTAAATCCTGTTTTTCATCAAACATCTATAAAAACCGGGCATTCCTCCACTATATTAGCAACAATTACATAATATTTCTATTGAACACATACTATAAGCTAGCTCTTGGTAGGCCAATTATTGTAAATACAGTATTTAGTTTATATATTATATTCATTGATAATAATATAAAATTACATATTAATTATATTTTACATATATGTCTATATGAGTGTATATATGTGTGTACCATCTAGCACTTATACATGTATATATATATATATATATATATATATATATATATATGTACAGAGGTGGGAAAAGGTAGGTTAAATTATCAAACTTCATTTCCTAAAAAAAATCATTAAAAAGGATACAAAATAACAATAATAATAACAGACAAATAATACAATAATGCAATAATCAGTAAATAAATAATAATACATGAATTAACTCTGTATTTCTTGTACTCACAACTATAAGCCTACTTTTCTCACCCCTGTATATAAATATACACATCTCTACCCTAACAGAACTTAGATTTTGTGCAATATTGAAAATATTCTGATTAAACAAGTGTAGTGTTAAGGGAATCCAAACAAAAGGTATTTAGCTCCAATTTTGAAAATGAAGGAATCTTTGCAAACTTATAAGAAATAGTGAATTTTCTTCCGGAAATTTCAACAACCTAATAAAATGAAGCTGGAGCTGCTAAACTAGACACTGAATTTCCTATATATGCTGACAGCCAATAAAATGTTATTCATTGCCATCTTTAAATAATACATTATTATTTTGGGTGACTTTTGATAGAAAGACAACTTTTTAAAGATGTTGAATATGTAGTTTCTTTAAGCTGAAATCTATGTATAGAAAAAGTATCTAAACACATGGAATGTGTGAGATGATGATAAGAGTGAAAAAGAAGAAGTATGATAATGATGTCAGTAATCATGTTGACACTTAGATATTATAAAATGTTTCACATGCTTTAAATATTTGTTAGATATTAATATGAACTTTTGCATTTATTTTTTAAGTGAGAGTAGGGGAGATAGCAAACTCTAGCATGTGCACTAACCGGGATCCACCTGGCACCATCCATCTTGAGCCAATGCTTGGACCCACCAAGCTTTTCTCAGTGCCTGAGACCAATGCTGAAACCAATTAAGCCACTGGCTATAAGAGGGGGAGAGAGAGAGAAAGAGAAGAGGGAGGGGAAGAGAAGCAAATGGCCACTTCTCATGTGTTCTCTGACAAGGGACTGAATGGGGATATCCGTATACTAGGCGGTACTCTATCCACTGAACTAACCGGCCAGGTCCTCAGTTAATTTTAAAATATTTTTAAATTAAAATTTATATTATATATCACTCTAATTTGATTCTCTTAAAAATCACAGATGAAAAATATTTCATTTCAAATTTTAAAATTGATAAATTACATAATCATTTAAGAACATATAGTTTGTAGGTTGATGCTTCTAGATATAAACTGCAATATTATCACTTAAAACCTACATTTTTTCTCATAAAATAAAAATCTAATATTAAAATACAGAAAGTACATGAATAACTTGTAACATCTAAACAGTTCAAATGGAATGAAGAAATATTGAATATAGTCTTAGAAAATAGGAAGATACTATCAAGTTAGGGTGGGAAATGTTTTATATATTTACTGTCATTAACAGAGGAGCTCACAAATAATGCCCTTTTATTCAAAGATGTTTGCTTATAAAATATTATATTTGAAGAAGTCCTTAGATATCGTGAGTACCCAGTTCAGGAATTTTTTACAGTTGTCTGGTAGTTCCTGATTAATTTTTAAAGTATAGATCTTTTAAAAACCAGTTTGCCCACTTCTAGCCTAAAATGTGTAATTCTGTAAGATATTATTTTATTCCATTAACAAAATATTTTTGGTTTGATAAATTTTGCTTAAATTGAAATGTTCTTTTTATTCACCTTATTAACACAGTTAATTTTCAATATAAAAGTAAATGAAAAGAGATTTTCACCAAGAGGCACCATCTAACTCAAAATAGTTTTGTGAAATTAATTGTGTCTATTTAAAGAAAAATTAAAAGTATAACCTTGATTCCAAGGCATTGCCAAAGGCTAAGAAAGAAAAAGTTAAGTGAATGACTCTTATTAATCTAGCTTTAAAATGGATGAATAATATGTTACAACCTCTCTGACATATGGTGAGGTTTGCAACAAGTTTGGCATAATGGTTTCACTTAATAAACACCTGATTAGCATTGTTTAATAGGTTTGGAGTGCATGAAAACAGTAAAATAACAATATTCTGTCTATTTAATTCCTCATTAGCAGACTCATAGTCACTGCATTTGACAGAATGTATACCAGTCTTGACACAAGGTGACCTCTTGCTTGGACCTGTTCATCACCTTCAGTCTGTCATAAATGAAGTCAGTATAAATGTCAGAGTGAAAGTGACATCACTAGAGACTTTATCTGATGCCTTGAAAGTTATTAGTTTTCAGAAATTATTATAGACACAGTGAAACTATATGCAGCTACAAAGTGAAAGTGATAAGCAAAAAAAAATATATATATATAATTTTGATTAATATATTATTCTAATAAGGAATTTGGCCGATAAATAAAATTCTGGAATGTTATTATTTTAATTTTCTTACATCAGGTATTCTTTTCATAAAGAATGTGTAAGTTACAACCAAAATGAACAATTTGTATAGGTTCTGGATGATTAATAATGAAGCTTAATTAACTTATTAATAATTTATTTCTAGTTGATATATCCATACCAAAGTCTTTTCTTTATAGTTTATTTTTATGAAAGAAACCAAACAAGATAAATAATTAAATTGGATTAAAAATTATAAATATAAGGAAATCTTTAAGGAGTACATTTTGTGAGAAAGATCTTTGATCATTATAACATTGTATATTTGTAAACTCAACATTTCAATAAGAAAATCCTCCAAATTTCAAGAAAACACTCATTTACCAGTTTCATCAACCTTGATAAATTATCTCTACCAAAGAGTCCCTTTTGAATCACAAAATCAATTATACAATTGTGACACATTTATATTTTTCTCCTTGACAAGAGGAAATTGAACCAGTTTCAATTTATCTGAACAAAGCCTTGATTAATGCAATGTTATTATAAACAAAACAAAATAATGTAATCATACTTTTTTTCATTTCTTATACATTTTTCATGGAGAACTTTTCAGATATTATTCTTGAAACTTATAACCTAAAGCAAATTATCAAATAAAATTTTGAAATCAGGTGGTATATATTGCAAAAAAATAAAAATAATTATTTGATAAAGACCAATTTTCATGCATAGAAAGGATTAAAAGAAGATGGCGTTATTCACTGATTTGGGAGAGGTGTTTCTTTTCAATATCAAGAAAAATAATTAAAAATAAATCTTAGTGTCATTGGAAGAAATAGTCTTTAAAGTATAGGTATAAGCAAGACAAATTTTATAAAAATATTTTGAAGAAAATATTTACATTTTTAAATATAAAGTACCGTCTCTAGTCTTCCTTATCTAGATTTCACAATTCTAAATATTTAAAATAGACAACAGTGCGATGACTGTCCGTGAGCTAGGGTGTGCGGGGAGGAAGCTATAAGGTGGATAAATGGTGATAGACACACAGTACAGTGTAGGATATGTTGTAGACTTGTACACCTGAAACCTGTAGAGTTTTGTTAACCAGTGTTACCCCAATACATTTTTTAAAAACTTTAAAAAAATTGTAGCACCACTTTTAGAGCCAGGAAGAATGGGGATCAAAACAATGTCATAGGCTTGATGAGAAAAGAACCAGTACTTCTTTCTCACCTTCCAATAACTTGTCCAAAGTTAAGGAGATAGTGTCAGAGAAATACTAAGGACTCCAAGAGGGCAGGTCCAGATCTGGAAATCAACATTGGGCCTTTTTAATAGGAACACAGGTAACAAGCTCAACTGGTTCCTCAGGCAAGAAGAGTTCCCCCGTTTGTGTGGGTAAGAGTGGTTTTTGGAGATATTTTTCCTTACAGACTCTGAGGCACTTCGCTACTGCCCATTGTATTTGCAGGGCTTCTCCATTTTCTCCAGGATCTGGCTGGAATCGGCTGGACTCTGATCTCCAGGATTCACGCAGGATTTGTCTGTGGTGACCAATGCTTCTTTGATGTAGTTCTGTCCAGCAGACACAGTGGTACAGAAGGCCTGGCTGCCAAACCCGTCCGCTATCAGCTTGAGACAAGCAGGTAGGTCCAAATGCTTGTCTGCAAGACCCAGGAGAGCCAGTTGTTCCCGCTCGGTGTTCGATCTTGTTTGAGAAGGTCCCTGAATGCTTTACACACCCACTGTGCGGCCAGCAGCACGTTCTTCCGGGTGGTCATCTCATTTTCTCCTCTGAGATGAGGTCTGATTAATATTCAGTCACTGGTTTACTAGAAAACTCTGCTCCACAGAGATATGCAAAGTCCTGAGCCAAATGAATGTACTCCACTTCTACTAAGGACTTCAGGAGGATTACAGGTTCAGCCTTCCGTCCCCTGCTTGGAAGACTGAGCCCAATCTTGTCCAACTTCTCTTGCAAGGACCGGCCTCCCTTTTTAGGATTGGCTCTTCCAAATATACCTCCCAGTAATGAGGCATTTAAGCACTGAAGTGGGAACCGTTGCCTCTGCACTTCAGCAAATATTACTCTGTATTCTGATGTGGAGCTCAGGAGGGACAACCTTCCAGGGACGGAGCAGAAGACCTTACTGGGGGTTCATTGGAGCCCCCACCAGCTCCTTCTTGGTCATTGAAATGGCACCTTTGCGAGTAACAGTCTGATCATGCAGAAGCAAGTGCTGCTCCTTGATGACCTCACCACAACCATCCGTTGTCCTATGTCATGAAGACCCAGGGTCTCCCCAGGCCCAGGTCATCCAGAGTGAGGGCGTAGGACAGCAGCCGATCCTAGAGGCAATCACCATCCCTACTAGCACTGGTAGCGCCACTGGGCAGCCACGAGCGATGGGGTAGCAGTCAGCCCAGGTGTGCGTGCTGCGAGGGCAGGCCAGCCCCTTCCTGGTGCTGGTGACTGGGCCAGCCTTCAGCTGGCTGCAGGGGTACCTGCCTGTGCACAGGTGGAGGGCGGTGGCTAGGCCTCTCCCAGAAGCGTTTATGTAATGATTCAATGTAAAATATTTTCTCCCAGCTTATTTCCTTTTTAGATAAAATTTCCATAATAATGTCTTTTGAAATACTGAAACTCTTAAATGTGAAGTAGTTAAATTCATTATATTATATTTCCCTTTATGGGGCTTGCACTTTTTCATGTCACATCTGAGAATACTTTGCCTCACCTAAGTGAAAAAAGAGCCCATTACATCTTTTCTTCTAGAAGTTGAACATTTGTATAGAATTACACTGATTAGAAGTTATTTTCTACTAAAAAAAATGGCTATAATAGTTATAATTAAACTATAATAATTAAAATAGATAGTTATTGGGCCATCTTTAAAACCCCTTTTTTATAAATAAATTTTTATTAATTTTAATGGGGTGACATCAATTAATCAGGGTACATATATTCAAAGAAAACATGTCCAGGTTATCTTGTCATTCAATTATGTTGCATACCCATCACCCAAAGTCAGATTGTCCTTAGTCACCTTCTATCTAGTTTTCTTTGTGCCCCTCCCCCTCCCCCTTCCCCTCTCTTTCCTCCCCCCCCCCCCATAATCACCACACTCTTGTCCATGTCTCTTGGTTTCATTTTTATGTCCCACCAATATATGGAATCATGCAGTTCTTGTTTTTTTCTGATTCAATATTTCACTCCGTATGATGTGATCAAGATCCCACCATTTTGTTCTAAATGATCCGATGTCGTCATTTCTTATGGCTGAGTAGTATAACATAGTGTATATGTGCCACATCTTCTTTATCTAGTCTTCTATAATATTTTTTTACAGTGATTAAAGCCTTTAAGCAAACTCTTGTCTAATACAACAAGAACCCATAAAAGAGTAGTGTCCTTAGCATGTTCACCAAGTCCAAGTTGGCACCAGCACCATTCCAAATCCCTGCGAATGCAACCCAACCCCAGTTCAGTCCATTAGGAGCTATCACAAAGAGCAGGAATCCAGAAAAAGTCCACATCCAGGAAAAGTCCGCATGACACTGGAATTGTTGTCACAATTCTATATTTTGCACCTCATGTCCAAGTCCCAATGACCACTGCTTCTAGCTGGTAATGATTCAGGTAGACTGAAATAGCCATCTGCAGCATGTGTGGAGATGGAGCCTCTCTTCTCAGCCTGGAGAGATGAGACCAGGTTGCTTTTCCCTGGAGCTCTGCGACTGTGGCGTGGTAAAGAGAACCTTGGGATACACTAAGCTGGGTGGCAAATGTAAATTTACAATAGAAGTTGGCAACAGGGGGAGAGAGAGCTCTAAATTAGGAGTAGGTCCCAGCCTGAAATATGAGTGGGGCATTGAGGTAGGAGGAATAAAGGAAACACTATATATTTAACAAAGCAGCAGAAAATAGGACTATCAACACCCACAACAGAGATGTTTGAGGGAAGAATAAAAAACCTGACTATTCAGGCAAGACATAGTTAAGTGGCCCTTGTGCAAAAGAGATCAGTTTACCTGCTTCTTGGAATAAATACCCTAGGCTCATCCACAGTGTCATAGTTGGGGTCAACGGCCCTGGGCACCTTCAGCCTTCAGTGACAAACCCCAGAATTCTGGGCAAGGTTAGGTCATAGGTGGCTGGAGCAGGGCTGGAAGAGACTGAACCCTCCCTTAGAGGAGTGAGGTGGAAGCCTACCTTCCAGTGTCCCTTTATCCTCACAGCAAAGGCATGTAAGCCTGGCAGGCTTTAGCTCAATGACCTTCCTTTTCACTATTGAAGCAGGACCCAGATGGATTTCTATGAGACCCCTTTAGGGCATTGGAGCCTTTAAGACAGTGGTTCTCAACCTGTGGGTCGGGACCCTGGTGGGGGTCGAACGACCAAAACACAGGGGTCGCCTAAAGCCATCAGAAAGTACATATTTATTAAACAATACATTTTTAAATAAAATATGTATTTCCGGTTGAGAACCGCTGCTTTAAGGGCATATCCTAAAAGCTGGTAGTTGACCTGATCTCTGTTGGGCTTTTCCAGCCTTTTGGTATCTTAAAAGCCATGCTCAGTAGATCTCATTGAGGGGTTTGAGGATCCCCATCCGCCTATATAAACCTTTCCTGTATATCTGTAACTATTTGGAAAAAGACAAAACAGTGTTATTAGCTGGATCAAATAAAAGAAGGTAGAAGTTTGCGAGAGAAGAAGATTTGACGTCTCTTGTTCATCAGCATTCAAAAGAAATTTAAAAAATTTTAAGTAAAAAGCATGATATGGTAAACCCATAGGAGTTCCAGGCTATGACTCCCCCCTTTTAAATTTTTTTAAATTGACCTTAAAATATTTGCTGGGTATGCTTTAATAATACCTTGACTTTAAAGATTGTAAGAAATACCCATAATTTGAAAGGTTTGACAAAATACAGTAAATGCTTTTGCTACATATGCAGGAGCATTGTCACTTTTAACCAGTTTAGGAAATCCAATAATAGAAAAATGCATACAAACAATGAGCTATAACCTGCTTAGCAGCATCTCCTGTTCAGACAGAGGTTACTATAAATCCAAAATAAGTATCTGCTGTAACGTGGACATAGTACTGTTTGCCAAATGAAGGTATATGAGTAACCTCCATTTGCCAAAGTTGTCCTGGTTGGAGTCCTTGGGGGTTAACTCCAAATGAAGGGACAGATTGTAGTATAGGACTCCTTGGACAGGATTTTCCAATCTGCCATTCTGCTTCCCGATAAAGTTGAAGCTGTTTACACAGGGCTGCAGCGTTCTGGTGATGAATAGTATGAGACTGAATTGTTCGATCTGTCATGGTTGCTCCAAATAATTTTCTTTTGGGTAGTTTGATCAACAGGGCATTCCCTGTGCTAAAGCTCCAGGGAGCATGGAGTGAGCTCGAGTATGTCCTATAAAACATGAAGCTCTATGTTGACATACAAGTCTTTGAAGAAGGAGGAACTGCTGAAATAGTTCATCCACAGTTGTCCCTAAGACAGCAGTCTTTATAGTGGAAACAACCATAAGTAAATATTTGCTGTCTGTATATAGATTAAAGGAGGAATATGGCAAATGCTGAAAAGCCATGATAATGTCATATAATTCTAGTCTTTGAGCTGATTTTAAGTTGACTGTTTCAGTATACAGTTGTCCATTGATTTGCAAAAGCGATTTGCCATTTAGTGGAAGTTTCCCAGAGCCATTGTTGTTGATCCTTTGAAAAAAGCAACAACAATAATTTTGAGGCTCAAAACCTATAATAAGCTGTAAGGGTTGCCTATGCCCCTTGATAATCAAGGAGGTGACAAGATCAAAATATGGAAGTGTATTCCATGGGCTATTAGATGGTTCAATGTGCCCAAGCTGTAGCTGCTCTTGTACCAATCAAGCAGCTGCCCTAAGTTTCTCCTGAGAAAGGGGCCATTGGTCTACCCATACAGGATTATCTGATTTCCAAGTAATTGGGTCTGCACAATGCGTTATTGGGGTAGCAGGAGATACCCAGGCCCCTATGCTAAATTTTGATATCCTAATCCACACCTTCTGGTATTGGGTGCCATTTCCATGGGGGTGAGAATTCCTCGCTGTTCTTTTCCTAGTCCCTTAGTAGGCAAAAATCCCTGATCAAGCATCTGAGTACTGACTAAACCATTGGGACGGACAAGCAATGCTCCCGTATTTATCAAAACATCTCTACCCCAAAAATTAACAGGGAGTGCATGAAGCTTAAAAAATCCAGAATGACCTTCTTAATCATTCCAATGTAAAAAACTAGAACTTTGTTGAGGGGATTTACTCTGCCCTATACCTTGTAATTCTGTGGCTGCTGCATGAGTGGGTCAGGAAGGAGTCCAATGTAGCTTAGCAATAACAGATACATCAGCTCCAGTATCTAAAAGTCCTTTAAATTTATGCCCAAAATTTAAATTAATTTTGTTAGTTCCACATCAGGGCGTTCCTGACCTATTTTTTTTTTAAATCCAATTGACAAAATCAGAGGAGCCAAATCGCCAATTTTCTTGGGGCCCCTTTTGCAGGATGTGGCCTGAGAAGCAGAATTATCATCCTTATACTATTCTTCTAACTGCCTGAATTAGCCCTGAGACAAATTCTTTTTTTTTATTATTAATTTTAATGGGGTGATATTGATAAATCAGGGTACACATGTTCAGATAAAACATCTCTAGGTTATTTTGACATTTGCTTATGCTGCATTTCCATCACCCAAAGTCCAATTGTCTTCTGTCACCTTCTAACCGGTTTTCTTTGTGTCCCTCCCCTCCCCCAAACCCTTCTCTCTCCTTCCCCCCACCCCGTAACCCCCACACTCTTGTCCATGTCTCTGAGTCTCATTTTTATGTCCAACCTATGTATGGAATCATATAGTTCTTAGTTTTTCCAATTTACTTATTTCACTCAGTATAATGTTATCAAGGCCCATCCATGCTGTTGTAAATGATCCGATGTCATCATTTCTTATGGCAGAGTAGTATTCCATAGTATATATGTACAAAAGCTTTTTAATCCACTCGTTCTCTGACAGACACTTGGGCTGTTTCCAGATCTTCACTATTGTGAACAATGATGCCATAAACAAGGGTGCATTTCTTCTTTTCAAACAGTGCTATGATGTTCTTTGGGTATATTCCTAACAGTAGGATAAGAGGGTCAAAAGGCAGTTAGATTTTTAATTTTTTGAGGAATATCCATACTGTTTTCCACAGTGGCTGCACCAATCTGCATTCCCACCAGCAGTGCAGGAGGGTTCCCTTTTCTCCACATCTTTTCCAGCACTTATTCTGTGTTGTTTTGTTGATGAGCGCCATTATGACTGGTGTGAGGTGATATCTCATTGTGGCTTTAATTTGCATTTCTCTAATGATTAGTGATGTCGAGCATTTTTGCATAGGCCTATTGGCCATCTGTATGTCCTCTTTGGAGAAGTGTCTATTCATTTCTTTGGTCCATTTTTGGATTGGATTGTTTGTCTTTCTGGTATTAATTTTTACAAGTTCTTTATAAATTTTGGTTTTTAACCCCTTATCAGATGCATTGTCAAATATATTCTCCCATTGTGTAGTTTGTCTATTTATTCTGTTCTTATTGTCTTTAGCTGTGCAGAAGCTTTTTAGTTTTATATAGTCCCATTTGTTTATCCTGTTTTTTATTTCACTTGCCTGTGGAGACAAATTGGCAAATATATTGCTGTGAGAAATGTCAGAGAGCTTACTGCCTATGTTTTCTTTTAAGATGGTTTCACGGCTTATATTTAAGTCTTTTATCCATTTTGAGTTGATATTTGTGAATAGTGTAAGTTGATGGTCTAGTTTCATTTTTTTGTAGGTAGCTGTCCAATTTTCCCAACACCATTTGTTGAAGAGGCTGTCTTTACTCCAATGTATGTTCTTACCTCCTTTGTCAAATATCAGTTGTCCATAAAGATGTGGGTTTATTTCTGGGTTCTCAGTTCTGTTCAGTTGATCTATATGCCTGTTCTTATGCCAGTACCAGGCTGTTTTGAGTACAATGGCCTTATAGTATAACTTGATATCTGGAAGTATGATACTTCCCACTTTATTCTTCCTTTTCAAGATTGCTGAGGCTATTCGTGTTCTCTTTTGGTTCCATATAAATTTTTGGAATATGTGTTCTATATCTTTGAAGTAAGTCATTGGTATTTTAATCAGTATTGCATTGAATTTATGAATTGCTTTGGGTAATATCGACATTTTAATGATATTTATTCTTCCTAACCATGAGCACGGTATGTGCTTCCACTTGTTTGTATCTTCCCTGATTTCTTTTGTCAATGTTTTATAATTTTCCGAGTATAAGTTTTTAATCTCCCTGGTTAAATTTATTCCTAGGTACTTTATTTTTTTGGTTGCAATGGTAAAGGGGATGGATTCCTTAATTTCTCTTTCTGACTGTTCATTGTTAGTGTAAAAAAATGCCTCTGATTTCTGAGTATTAATTTTATATCCTGCCACCTTGCTGAATTCATTTATCGGGTCTAGTAGTTTTTTGACTGAGACTTTAGGGTTTTCTATATAAAATATCATATCATCTGCATATAATGATAGTTTTACTTTTCCTTTCCAATTTGGATGCCTTTTATTTCTTTTTCTTGTCTGATTGCTGCGGCTAAGACTTCCAGAACTATGTTGAATAAGAGTGGGGAAAGGGGGCACCCCTGCCTTGTTCCTGATCTTAAGGGGATTGTTTTTAATTTTTGCCCATTGGGTATGATGTTGGCTGTGGGTTTGTCATAGATGGCCTTTATCATGTTTTAGTATGTTCCCTGTATTCCCACTTTGCTGAGAGTTTTGATCATGAACGGGTGCTGGATTTTATCAAATGTTTTTTCTGCATCTATTGAAATTATCATGTGGTTTTTCTCCTTCCTTTTGTTTGTGTGATGAATCACATCGATTGATTTCCAAATATTGTACCAGCCTTGCCTCCCCAGAATAAATCCCACTTGATCCTGGTGTATGATTTTTTTGCTAATACTTTGCTGAGGATTTTAGCATCTATATTCATCAGGGATATTGGTCTATAATTTTCTTTCTTTGTGTTGTCTTTGCCAGGTTTTGGAATCAGAATTATGCTCACCTCATAAAAGGAGCTTGGAAGTCTTCCTTCCTCTTGAATTTTTTGAAATAGTTTAAGAATAGGAGTTAGTTCTTCTTTGAATATTTGGTAGAATTCACTTGTGAAGCCATCAGGCAAAGGACTTTTCTTTTTTGGGAGTTTTTTTATAACTCTTTCAATCTCATTTGTTGTAATTGGTCTGTATAGGTTTTCTGATTCTTCCAGATTAATTTTTGGAAGACTATATGTTTCAAGGAATTTGTCCATTTCATCTAGGTTGTTTAGTTTTTTGGCATACCGTTCTTCATAGTATTTTCTTACAATATTTTTATTTCTGTTGTGTCAATTGTTATTTCTCCACTCTTGTTTCTAATTTTTTTTTAATTTTTCTGAAGTTGGAAACGGAGAGGCGGTCAGACAGACTCCCGCATGCACCTGACTGGGATCCAACTGACATGCCCACCAGGGGGTGATGCTCTGCCCATCTGGGGCTTTGCTCTGCTGCAACCAGAGCTATTCTAGCACCTGAGGCAGAGGCCATAGAACCATCCTTAGCACCCAGGCCAACTTTGCTCCAATGGAGCCTTGGCTGTGGGTGGGGAAGAGAGAGACAGAGAGGAAGGAGAGGAGGAGGGGTGGAGAAGCAGATGGGTGCTTCTCCTGTGTGCCCTGGCCGGGAATTGAACCCAGGACTCCTGCATGCCAGGCCGATGCTCTACCACTCAGCCAAATGTCCAGGGCCCCATTTTTCTAATTTTATTTATTTGAGTCTTCTCTATTTTTTTCTTGTTGAGTCTGGTTAAAGTTTTAACAATCTTGTTTACCTTTTCAAAGAACCAGCTCCTGGTTTCATTGATCCTCTGTATTGTTTCTTTAGCCTCTATGTCATTTATTTCTGCTCTGATCTTTATTATTTGCTTCCTTCTACTATCTCTGAGCTTTAATTGCTGTTCTTTTTCTAGTTCTTTTAGATGTAGGGTCAACTTGTTAATTTTAGCTTTTTCTAGCTTCCTGAGGTATGCCTATAATGCTATGAACTTCCCTCTCAAGACTGTTTTTGCTGTATTCCATAAATTTTGGGTTAATGTATGCTCATTATCATTTGTAGAAATTTTTAAATTTCTTTTTTGATTTCATTGTTTACCCATTCATTATTTAATAACGTGCTATTTAGTTTCCAAGTGTTTGAGTATTTTTCAGTTTTTCTGTTGTGGTTGATTTCTAGTTTCATGACATTGTGATCAGAGAAAGTGCTCGATATGATTTCAATCTTTTTAAATTTGCTGAGACTGTTTTTGTACCCTAACATGTGGTCTATTCTAGAGAATGTACCAAGAGCCCTTGAAAAGAATGTATATTCTGCTGCTTTAGGGTAAAAGGTTCTGAAGATATCTATTAAATCGAGTTGATCTAGTATGTCCTTTAAGTCTGCTGTTTCTTTGTTAATTTTCTTTCTTGAGGATCTATCTAGTGATGTTAGTGGGGTATCGAAATCCCCTACTATTATAGTATTGCTGCTGATCTCTCCCTTTAAATCCTTCAAAGTCTGCTTTATATATTTAGGTGCTCCTATATTAGGTCCGTAGATATTTATAATGGTTATATCTTCCTGTTGGATTGCTCCCTTTATCATTATATAGTGACCTTCTTTATCTCTTACTATAGCCTTTGTTTTAAAGTCTATTTTGTCTGATATAAGTATTGCTACTCCAGTTTTTTTTTTTCATTTCCATTTGCGTGAAATATTTTTTTCCAACCTTTTATCTTCAGTCTATGTGCATCTTTTGTTTTAAGGTGTGTCTCTTGTAGACAGCATATGTATGGGTCTTTCTTATCCATGCAGCTACACTATGTCTTTTGATCGGATCATTTAATCCATTTACATTTAAGATTATTATTGATATGTAATTGTTTATTGTAATTGTTTATTCTTTAAAATTGTATTCCTCTTTTGCTATATTCTTTTTCTTCTTTCATGTGTTTATAACAGGCCTCTTAGCATTTCTTACAGCCTTGGTTTGGTTGTAGTGAATTCCTTGAGTTTTTGGTTTTTTTTTTTTTGTCTGGAAAGCTTTTTATTTCTCCTTCAATTTTAAATGATAGCCTTGCTGGATAAAGTAGTCTTGGTTGTAGGCTCTTGTTCTGATTACTTTAAATATTTCTTGCCATTCCCTTCTGGCCTCAAGTGTTTCTGTTGAGAATTCGGAAGTCATCCTTATGGGGGCTCCTTTGTAGGTTATAGTCTTTTTTTCTCTAATAGCTTTTAATATTTTCTCTTTATCACTTAGCTTTGGTATTTTAATTATGATGTGTCTTGGTCTTGATTTTTTTGATTTTCTCTTTAATGGAGTTCTCTGTGCTTCCTGAACATGTGAGATGTCTTCCTGCCTCAATTGAGGGAAGTTTTCAACTATAATATGCTTAAACAAAGTCTCTATCCCTTGTTCTTTCTCTTCTTCTTCAGGAACCCCTATGATGCAGATGTTATTTCTCTTCATGTTGTCACAGAACTCTCTTAGAGTTTCCTCAGACTTTTTGAGTCTCTTTTCTTTTTTCTGCTCTGCTTCCGTGCCTTTATTTATTGTGTCCTCTAACTCACTGATTTGATTCTCAGCTTCATCCATCCTGCTTTTATTTCCTTCCATTGTGTTCTTCATTTCTGATATTGTATTTGTCATTTCTGACTGATTCTGTTTTATTATTTTAATGTCCTTTTTTATATTTGCTCTCTCTTTATTTAGGTGTTCATAATGACCATCTATTGTTGTTCTAATATCTTTGAGCATCCTAACAATCATTATTTTAAACTCTGCATCTGGTAATTTGATTATATCTGCTTAATTCAGGTCCTTTTCTGGGGATTTCTCTTGATTCATTTGTGTTGTTTTTCTCTGTGTTCTCATCTTCTCTGTGTAAAAGAAGGTCTTGGCCACTGGAGTTCACTGGGTGTGGCTTCTGTTCCCTAGGTGTGGTCTGTCTGCAGGCCCGCCACCCCCTCTGCTGTTCCTGCCTAGGGCATTTGTGTGTGGGCATTGCCGGTGACTGCTCACTGGGGCTGTTGCTGTGGTTTTTGCCTCTCCTTCACGGGAGTGGTTGTAATCACGTGCTCGGGTGTACTATCCTTGGTGGCCTTGGCCTTCGCCCTGCCCCCATGGGTGGCATTATGCTCGGCCCTGAGGGCAGTGGCGAGCACCTTTGCTCAGCTGCAGGTCTCCGCCTGATTCTAGGCTTTTACCCTGCCCCTGCAGGAGGAGCCTGCTCGTGGGATGGCTGCAAGCCTTGGCTTCACAAGCCAGGTGGGACTGCGTGCCCACACTCAGTAGTGGGACTCTGCTCTTTCTGGGTTTTTGGCTCCACCCCCATGGGAGGAGCCAGCTCCCAAGTCAGGTCACAAGCCTTGGTTCTGTGGACGGGGCAAAGCTGTGCTCCTACACCTTTGCTCAAATGCTAATCTCCACCCTTTCCAGGGTTCCCGCTCTTCCCTTGCAGGCTGGATTACCGGCTGCCCTCAGCTGGGCTTGACCACTTTTGCACACACCCTTCTCCCCAGCTGGGCAAGATTAAGCTCACACCTGGGCCTAGTAGTGGCCAGCCGGCTTCCGCCCTTGCCGAAAGACCCACGCTTCCACGTCCGGCCACCGCTGGCCCTCCAGCAGCCCTCAGCCATGTGGGTGGGGGCGCTGCAGCTCAGACCCTAAGACTCACTACTGTAGTCCCAAAAGCTCCCTCCTTCTAAGCGATTCTGCTCTGAGTGCCACAGGAGATCTTCTTTGGGTGGTGTTTTGCTTCCCTTTGCTGGTATTGCTGTTTCTAGGGGAAATATTCACTTCAGAGTTGGGGAGTGATACGTCCCAGGGGTTAGGGTGGCTGTCTCCCAAAATGTTTCTCCCTATGCCTCCTAGATTACACTCTCTTCCTGCTACTCCAGTCCTCTCCTCTCTCCCTGACCCCCGGAGTCCCGGGTGAGTGGTTGTGAGAGAGGTGTTTTGTGCAGTCCTTTAAGAAGAATCCTGGGTCTGAGAAATCAGTATCTTTCTCACAAACAGTATCCTGTCTTGTTTCCAGCTAAATACTGTCCATATACCTCTTCTAGGCTCTGGGGCTGCAGGCTGGGGCTTTGTTCCTGGGGCTCAGGACCCTCCCCTCTCTGCTAAATTTACTTCCCACCATGCAAGTCTCTTCTGGCTGCCGTTCGCTCCAGGGAGCTGGGCAGCCCTCTCCACGTTTCTGCATTTCCACTTTTCCTACCAGTCTCAGTGTGGCTTCTTCAGTGTTCTTTGCTTGAAGAGTACTCTTAATTTAGTCCAAAGTTGGTTTTTCCAGATGATGGTTCTTAAAATTAGTTTGTAATCCACTTTGGTTCTGGGAGGTGGGAGTTGTTACGTCCGCCTATTCCATCGTTATCTTCTAAAACCCATTTTAATGTGCATGCACTATCTCAGCTGACATATTTCAGAAGCACTGATTTTGAGGCACTCAGGTAAAGAAATCATCATAACAAAGATAGATGATTTCAGGAATGTATGAGTAAAATAAGAGTTAGTCTAACTTGCTTTAGGTTCAAATTGAATGCATGTGTCAGTTTATCCTTGCTAATATAGTAATGAGCTAAGCCTTTTTACTTATTTTATAAAACTTTGATGCAGATCTCAGTGTCTTTATCACAGTAGGAAACTAAACCTCAAAAAAGTAAGCAGCTTGCCCTGGCTGGACAGCTCAATTGGTTAGAGCAGTGGTCCTCAACCTTTTTTGGGCCATGGACTGGTTTAATGTCAGAAAATATTTTCACGGACCGGTCTTTAGGGTGGGATGGATAAATGTATCACGTGACCGAGACAAGCGTCAAGAGTGAATCTTAGATGGATGTAACAGAGGGAATCTGATCATTTTTTAAAAATAAAACATTGTTCAGACTTAAATATAAATAAAATGGAAATAATGTAAGTTATTTATTCTTTCTCTGCAGACCAGTACCAAATGGCCCATGGACTGGTACAGGTCTGCGGCCCAGGTGTTGGGGACTACTGGGTTAGAGCATCGTCCAGAAGTGCAGAGGTTGAAAGTTCAATCCCCAGTCAAGACACATACAGGAACAGATTGAAGTTCCTCTCTTTCTCTCCCTCTCCTTTCCTCTTCCTTTATCCTCCTTCTCTTTTCTATCCTTCATCTCCCTCCTTTTTTCCTCCCTCTCTCACTTCCTCTTCCTCTTTCTCTCTCCCTCTCTCTCTAATATCAATATAATAAACATTACTCCCCCCCCCCAAAATTAATCAGCTTGCCTAAAATACTGCAGCTAGTACCTAAAATCAGCTCTACATTTTTTTAAAACTCATGGCTGCAGTAATTGATAGTACCCTTTTACAACTCAATGAGACATTGCTTTCATATGTTCTTTGTAACTTTTTCTGTATTTTAATTTTTTTCTCTTTTCTCTTGCTGTTCCATGTATACATATTTTCTTTCAAGTTTTATTTCTGTAATTGCTATCTTGCAAAGTCTATATGTGTATCACAAATGTAGACCTATTTTCTTAGTTTTATGTTTTTATCTCATTTATTATTTAGAAACATCTTACACTTAATCAACATCTTTCATTGTCATTATTAATTAGGTATAGTCCCTCTCCTTTTGCCCCCAAGTTAATTGAAAGTGATTTAAAATACTGGTGTACAATCTTCTTAATAATCTATGATATATCACATCAGGGGCAGCTGATCTATAAATGTTCATTTTTAAAGTAAAATATTCTCTTATCTGCCTTTGTCAAATGTCATTCTTGTATGCTTTTCATTATTTTCTAATTGTTCAAATGTATTTTATTCATTTTTATTGTCAAAGTTTTACCTGAGGCAAGGAGTTAAGGATCTGAAGCAATTCAGATTCATTAATAATTTTATGCACCAGGTCATTAATTATTTTTCTTGTCATTTTCATCATTATTTTCTAAAAACAAAAAAAAAATTATAAATAAAAATCATTTTAAACTATCTTTTTAAGTGTTTTCCCAAGTCCTTGTAAAATAATAAAATAATCCATTTTCCCTTATCTGTTCTTTATAAGAAATGAACATTTATTGAAAAATAATATGAACATTTAAAAATAGGACTTGAAGAATATTGCCTTACTGCTCTCATAGTAATTGAAAGCTTAAGGGAAAAGATAGTAAATAAAATGCTATTTATAGTAAGTAAATTTTCTTAGAAAGGATTTGCTGCATTTGTTTTTTTATTTTTCATCATCATAGTTATTGACATTTAGCTTCACTTACTTTAGAACTTTGGGTGAGAATATTTAAGTGATAAACAGGAGAACTTGGGTAAAATTACTCCCTGCTTTTTCTTCTTTGGTAAAGAGAGGCTACCACCTGACCTAGAAAGACCACTAATCCTGCTATATAAGCATAGAGATGATTTATTTTTATTTCACAATTTTAAAGCTATTTACTTCCTAGTCCATAATAATAGTAAATTCTCAAGCTTCCTTTTTAGGCTATAGGCTGTTTCTTATTTATAGGCCATTAACCTTTACTCTCATGAGCTTGGTGTATCTGATCAATGTTTTCATGCTAATCATATCTGGTTAGAATCAATCAAACATTTTTGTACAATTCTTAGTCTCCCCCTCTTCTCACCCTTCCTTCCCCTTCCTACCACTTCTGTCCCCTCTCTTCCTCTCCCCTCCAGTCCCTCCCATCCCTGCTCCTGTCTCTGTCATCTTCCCAGGATCCTTATGTTTGCTTTCTTTTTCTTGTAAAGTTACAGATTACATTGTATAATTATTTTGAATCTTCTCTTGGTTTAGTGTTAGGGTCTGAGTATAAACTAAAATATATATTTTTGCTTTATTCACTAAAATTTTATTTAAAATGGTCATGTCGCTATATTAGCTTATTTTTCTAGTGGTATTTGTTTAAAATAGAGCCAGTACACTTTTATAGATGGTGTGTACCTCCTCAATTTATGACTGAATATTATTGGATTTCTATTTGCTAAAAAACTTAAGTAGGACTTGAAGAGTTGCTTCAGGAAAGTTTATCAAAACATTTATGAAATTTGGATGACTCAAGTGTTTTAAAAATGCTAAGTTGCTCAAAAGTTTTTGGCAGAGAAATATGTGGGAAAGTCTGAAAGGAGTTGAACCATTTCTGAAACTTATGATTGTCAGCATGGACTGAACCACTTATGGCAGGATGTGTATAATACATCGTATTATGAAATATCACTCATTTCTAATTCATTATAAAAATACTTTCCTAACTTGCATATGTGATGGATGGCAAGCAACCAGGTATTCACATCTAATTATAAGTTTTTTTTCTTTGTGCTAAAATGGACTCTATTTATCTATCAGTGCAATCAATCTATGCATTTTTCTTTGTGTCTGTCACTGTACTAACTAAGCACTTAGCAAAGATATTAAATTAGCCAAAAACTGTGGAATGGGATGTTTTTCTTGTCTTTACTACATTTATCTAAGCCAACCTAGAGCTAAGCAGACTGTGACTAATATTGGAAGCCTTATTCTTATCGCAGAGTTGTTTTCATTCTTGTTATTATTAATTGGTTGAATGCCAACAATATATTCAGCATGGGACATAATTGCACAATATGTTCTTTCTCCTGCAACCCAGAAAAGGATCAACTGCTTTCATCCACTGCTACCAGTGCCAGAGTGATGGATGCAGCTTCATAACCCCTAGTTTCCCATTTTGCCTCTCTTCCTTTATTTTCCCTACTGGTTTTCTTTTAAAAAGAGACCTGTTGATCATTATTTCTTAATTTTAGAAAGAATTTTAGAAAAACAACAAAAAAAGCCTTTTAAATGTATATTTGGCCACTGAGGTATAAAAAAGCAAATACATTTATTTCTCTAATAATAATAAATACGCTTACAGATTCTAGTGACGTGTCTGAAAAAATATGAACATGTAGATATGCATTTAATTTATAAACTGCATCTATAAATTATGTTTGTGGTAACCTGTAATTTCTTAAGATCTTCAGAGATGGATTTTTATATTGTCCCTTTGTTCAAAGCAGTTAATTTTCTTTTTTACCTCTCACCTTATTTAACTCTAAGTGTATCTTCTAAGAAAAGAACACAAGCTATTTTTGTTTCTTCGGTTTATTTTTGATGCTTGTTTTCTGGAAGGACTCAGGGTTTTTTGTTTGTTTGTTTTTTGTCTTGTTTAAGCTAGGTAACTCCTTGAGAACTGCACTTATTACTTCTAAAATAAACCTCACATCAGATTTGTTAGAAATAGGGAAAATAAATATATCAAATTATTTTTGCTTATCATTTACACACATGAATATTATTTCAAATTGTCTGTATTGATTATAAATGGCTCTGACCTTTAGAAAATTGAAGTGCACTTTCATTCTGCATATTACATTTGGCGAAATGGAAATTCAGACTGAACAGATCCACAGGGAGCCAGTGGTTGCCAAACCTAGGAAATGGGAACCATGAGAACTAACAGAGATGCAAAATTTTTGTTAAATGGGAAAGTCAGGAAGTTGACCATGCTGATCACAGTAGTGCAGCCATGATTATACAGAAGTTTTCTTTTGTGATTTGTACTATCATAATATTCTGAAAGATTCAGCTTCACTCACATTCTAGTACAGTGCAGAATCTAAAAAACACCTAAACAAATTAATGTTTTCTTTAGTATTTATTATTTTGTTGAGCAAAGCAAAACTTCTAATTTAATGTGTTGTAGAGGCTTGAAGACACAGGCCAAAGGATGAACAAAAAGTGAAATCATTTAAAGAGCTTTTTATAATATTAATTAATAAAAAAGATCTATAAAAGTAACTGTAATATATTGCAGAAAGTATAAAGTAATATTAAATTACAAATTGCCATGGAAGGTCAGGGGACCATAAATCACCTCACTGGCATAATCATGGAACTCATTTATTTAAATTGTGCTGATAGAAAGAAATGCATTTTAGCAGGTAATAATATTTGTAACTTTCTATAAATGCAATAAAACTGATTCTTAGGCGATGTTTCCATAAAATTGTAAAGATATTATACTACAGCTTAAATTAGAAGTAACACATGAACAGCAAAAAAAATTAGTTTAAAATTTGAGGAAGAAGTTCTCCTCCTGTATTACATTAATAAACACAGGTATCAGAATCTAGAGAAATCCAAAATATAAATCTTTTTATACATTATATTTTCCTTATACTTCAGTATTTCACACAAATTTAAATCACAGGTATGTCTACATATTAAAATTTTGGCACGTCTAGAATGTATTTCAGAACTTTTAAAAAAATAATTATCTTAATGTAAGTAGAAATTTAATCCTCAGATAGATGCTTTATATTTAGAGTCCTGTTATCCTTCTTTAATTTTTTGTTTCTATTTTTATATCTTATAGTATTTTTTACTAGAGGGAGACTAAAGGAACATGAGGAAAAGATTAATGTTAAGTGCCTAAAATTTTTGGTTCATAAATCTTTAATGCTTAAAAACAATAGAAGTTTATCTTGCTCATGTAACATGTTGATCAGATATAGAAGTCAAAAGAGAGGCTCTTTTCCACAACATGAGGCAGAAACCCAGGATAAGAGATGCTTTGCTATCTCTAACTGTTATTCCAAATCATAATAGTCACCTACCAGTGCTCCAGCTACCAGACAGAAGAGAGTATTCTCTATACTCTATAGGAGTCTATATTGGGGGCAGGTGTTCTGGTACAAATCACATCTGGTCATATTCTTTAAGGTGGAAATCAGTCCATACTTAAGTGCAAATGTGGTGTAAAAAAGTAATGTGTGTACAGTTTCCCAAAGAAAGGCAATATTGCCTTTCCTGAGGAAATTGATCCAAATTGACTTACCCAATAACAGCATTCAGCTCAAATTTCAGATCTCCATAATTCCTCATTGTTAGAAGGAATATATAAATTATATAAAATGTTAGTTTCTATAGAACTGTATGAAACTGCAATACAAATGAGAAGATAAGGAGTTGCCAACACTTCCCTCCCAATATATAATACAGAAACAAGTACAAAGCCATGCACATGTGTGCACATGCGCATGCACACACACACACACACGCACATATACAAACACACTACACATGTTTAATTTTGAAAAAAGGGAAGAATAAGATGCAAAACTGTAACTGGCCCACAACCTTAATAGGATCTCATTGGAGAGACGCTCAAGACCCTCACTCCCACCTGAAGAAAATCCCTTTATTATTCCCAGATTCTGCCTCTACAATGGACTCTTGCACCAGTTTTCCTTCTGTTGCCCTCTAGTTCCACTCACTAGGAGGTCCTAGCTCATCCATTACCTCTGATGGTCATACCTCAAGTAGGCACTGTGAGTATGTTCTCTTTGAAGGCCACACAGTTTGCATGATCTGCTTTCTTCTGAGGAGACATTGGGGATCTCAGAATTGTTTTATTCACACAGACGTTCTTGGGAAAGTGTCAATAAAATCAAATGCCTTTGATATGCCTTTATGTTCCAAATGCCTTTGGAATGCTTTTGATCTGTTTGCTTCAAGGCGATTCTAGGACCTGTGAACAGACCCAAAGCTTTGTATTTGTCCTTGTTCTTAGCAACTTTTATTTCTTTGCTTCTTTGTCTTTTCTCATGCTCTTAAAACTTTTTGGGAAGGTACCAACTTTTCTCTAATCACCTGATCTTAGCTCTAGGCTGGATTCTCTTTTGTTTGTCTGCTTTTTTTTAGATTGATATGGGGTTGTTATTTATGGAATTTGTTGCTCTAAAGCTTTTATAGACTTGTATCCTGCAGTTTAAGATACAGAAGCTGCTCCCTTCTCCAACCCTGGGAGTTCTCAATGTTGTGAATGTTCTCTATTCCCTCCTATTTTTGTTTGCAACCTGACCAGTTACTTTTTTGAGTCATCTCTTTCTTGCTATATGCTGCTAATACAACAAGTAAAAAAAAATACATAGTACCATTCTGGCTCTTTCCAATATTTTCCTCTAAAGCCCCAGGCCTGGTAAGCCCTTGTCTTCTTTTCAAATTGTTTCTAGCAACAGTTTTGCCAAACATTATGCAAGAGTATAGCAAAAACCTCAGGCTTTCCAGTCTACTAAATCTGTTTCCTTGCTGTCTACTGCCTGCCTTTCAAAGCATAACACATCCCAACATACATTATTTAGGACTGTTTTTAAAGCATTATCCTATTTAAACTATAAAATTCTGTATTAGTCAACATAATGCTAACTATTCTTACAAATATTAGGTGAAATATAAATAGCATAAATGTACTGAGTTTATTTCTTGCTGATATAATAGTTCTGAATGAGCAAAAAGTACAGCAGGGCAGAAAAGTTCTTCATGGTTACAGACAAGGATTCAAGAAGTTACACACTAGGCCATCTTCACCCTCTGTCATTCACTTTAACCTTGACCACCACCATTGCAGCCAGGTGAAAAGAGAACAGAGCATGAATAAGCACAAAGGGAAATCTATGGTGGCCCAGTCAAGGGCTTGTCATATATTACTTCTCACATATTTTTGGTTAGATCTTAGCCAATGGTCATACTTTACCAAAGAGTTTAAAATATATAGTCTAGCTGTGTTCCCTGAAAGAATTTGAGATCAATCTCAGAGATACTCATATCTGGTGAATTAGGTGAAAATAGAGTTTTAATGACAACCTATTTAATAATAAATCTGTCAATTAAAAACACATAAAAGCAAAATATTTACCTTCAAGTGAATATATAATATTGTGATACTATTGAGCACTATTATGCTCAGGAATTAAAAGAACTACACAAAAATAGTCTTATTTTAAAGTTATGTTTTTAAAAACGGTAGCAACCATTGTCACCTCTCTGAGCATATTAAAAACATCAATAAATAGTGATTCAGTTGTACATTGCAGAGTAAGCCTATAGCACCTTAGGTATTAATACTCACTGAAATAATTACAAGTTACTGAAATAACATATATTGGTCTTCGATTCAAGTATCATCAACTTATGAACATACCTATATTTTCTTAGGAAGAAAATTTTTTCTTCTCAATCTCCTTATGTGGTGTAGCTGAAGAAATTATTCTTAATATGATGTACTTTTATTATAGGGAGTAGAACATTGCCTATAATTTTAACTTTGTTGAATAAATTGTAATTTCAATTTAGATATTAGAGAAAAACCTTCAATATAACAATAACTCTTATTCTTTTGGTATAAAAGATGTTCCTGAGAAATATTAAAAATTGTCCTGAAAACTTCTAAACTGGTAGAATGTGTCATTCAGTTGCAGTTGATACAAAATGAGCTTTTTTAAAAGTGCCATTTTTCTGCTTAACAAAATCAATAGTCTTTATTTTATACAATAAGCATAACTTGCTGCCATTTTCCAGATCAATAAAATCTTCTTTTCCTTTTTGATATTCTGTACCTTGGAGACAATGTAGCCACTTGAATATTAATTCTGCTAGTGGATTCTATGGCTTTATTAAATCTTACATCAATGACATATGTCTTAATTAAACACTGCCTTACTCTCAATAGAAACTATTTGAAAAAGGGATTATTTTATAAAAATTAAATATTTACCATGTTTACTCTATTCAGACAGATTTTTTTTCTTGAGTCATTATAAAGGTTCTACTTGTTGGTAATCTAGAGTGACATATCTCCTGGCTTGCTTTAAAAATCATAATCAACTGCGCCTTCCTTTAGAGTGACTAAACAAAATACATTCTGAATTCAATATATATTCCTTTCAACGATCATTTCTTTCTTACAACTTCTGTATCACTGTCACAATGTAGGGTGCACTGTGGACAGTAATTGATGAATTCAAGATATCTACTACTTTCTTTTCAGGTCAGAGAGGTAAACCATCTCTTTGATTTTTTCTCTTATTCACAAAGCTCAACCAATTTATTTATATTTATGGATTTTAAAAAGTTAAAAGTATCTTAAAGGAATTGTCAAATATATGCTATTAAAATATCATATAGTATTCAACACATATATTCAGTTTTGACCATAGAAAAAATTGATTATTATAGCATTTATTTGTCTTTAATTCTCATATGCTGAAATACTTCCTTACTGTATAGTAAGATTATATTTATTTTGAAATGTGTTGATTGGGTGCTTACATAACTTTTAAAAAAATGTATGAGGCCCTGGCCAGTTGGCTCAGTGATAGAGTATTGGCCAGGCGTGTGGAAGTCCCAGGTTTGATTCCCAGTCAGGGCACACAGAGAAGCACCCATCAGCTTCTCCACCTTTCCCCCTCTCCTTTCTCTCTATTGCTCCCTTCCCCTCCCACAGCCATGGCTCCATTGGAACAAAGATGGCCTGGGCACTGAGGATTGCTCCATGGCCTCCACCTCAAGCATTAGAATGGCTCTGGTTACAATGGAACAACTCCACAGGTGGGCTGAGCATCGCCCACTGAGGGCTTGCCAGGTGGATCCCGGTCAGGTGCATGCGGGAGTCTGTTTCTAAGCCTCCCTGCTTCTCACTTCAGAAAAACACAAAATAATAAAATAAAATAAAATAAAATGTATGATGTTTTCTAGGTCTGCTGTATAAAATGCAGCCTAGTAAATTTAATGTATAGGTGATTAAAATGAGATCTAGAGTGATTAGGTGTCTTATTTAGGATTACACAATTATATACTTTGGAAGAGAAAGGACTAGAAAACAGCTTCCTACATCTCAGGCTGATATTCTTTTTATGTCATTAGGTCTATTTTTAAGGGAAATAGATTAATCATGTAGAAAATAACCCTATTCTACAAATGTATTGTTGAGTTTTCCAGACAAATTTCAGAGCCATCTGACAGATGGACACAGAAAATAGATTGCTAGAGATAAAATTATTAGCATTGTCTTTATAAACTATATATCATAACTTATAATCTATAAGTTATAATGTATAAATATCACTAGAAATTAGAGTGAAGACAATATATTTGTTTTTTATTTAATCAATTTTAGTGTGTATGATCATTCATTATTAAAGCATAACCTCATGTATAAATTTATAATATTTATAATGCTTTGGGTCAGTCATGCTAGGTCATGTGCAGTGAAATTAATATGATTTGTGTTTAGTATTTGCTTTTTTAATAACTACTTTTGTTCTGATAAATTAAAAATGCTTTTTTTTTATAAACCTGCCACCACTACTATATTTATTTTGGCAATAAATATATTTTGCAACCAGATGACTTATTCAAGTTTGAAACATTATTTTGTTAGGATAATAAGTATTGAGACAATTGTGAAAAGGAGATTAGAAGGAAAACACAAAATATAAGTTTAATAAAAGCATATGTTTAAGATTCCAAGATGGCTGCAGGATAGGTGAAATCTACTGTCACCTGCTCCTGGCACCAACCCAGATGTACAGTTAAATTATAAAGCAATCAGTCTGAATAACCAACTGAAGGCTAGTTTAACTGATGTATTATAACTAAGAATGTACAGAAGAAGCCACATAGAGATTGATAAGAAAGTGAAGATGTGGAAAGGGCTGGACCCCGTGCCCACATCTGGTACCTGAGAAGCCAGAGTGGTATCTCAGCTGCAATATGCCCTCCCTCCAGAGTAAGGGGTCTCAACCCTAGACAGTGATCCCCAAACCAGAGCAACAGAGGTGGGAAGAAGGGCCCACATTGCTTGGTGGTGAAACTCAGTGGGAATTCAGTTGACCTGGGAGAGAAGAATGTCTGCTAGATACCCCAACACCACCTTCTCAGGGTTGAGCATTCCTATTGTTATACCACCACCCTGGGGAGTGCACTGCCTGGTCCCCCACTTACTGGCACCACTACTGTGCCATGATCAGATCCTGCAGAGGGGTCTGCTTATTGCATCAGCAAAGACCTTTGGGAGGCTCTTTTTCTGAAGACTTTTGGCAAAGATTCAGACAGTGATTGAATTGTGTAGCTTTGGAAAAGCAACCATTCTTCCCTACCTTGAGCTCACAGGTGGTATGCCTCCTGCTTCCTTCTCCCCAAGAGCTTCACCTGTTGATTCACTGGGCCTGTCCTGCCACTCTGTGGCCCCACCCCTACTGAGATCAGTAGGGCTGGGGAATCAGAGTATCATGCAGAGCTGAGAATTCTGGAATGTTTCCCGGGGAGGTTTTTGTCTTGGAATCAGATGGGTTGTGTGCCTGCATCACAGAGGGGTGACTCTAATCTTTCCTGTGTGCTCAGCTCATGCAATCCCAGGCAGGGGAAAATGTGCCTGCTTTTTTCTTATAGGCTTGCCAGTAATAACCTCAAAAGTAGACTGTGTGGAATGGCCCTCCCAAGTCCCTGTGGCCCTGACTGATGAGCTCAGTTCCACAGGGAGAAGTTTGTGTTGCTCAGAGCTAGGACGTAAAGGAGATTGTCTCCCCTGAAGTCTATTGTCTAGGACCTGGATAAAGTGCTTGGCCCCCTCCTGTGTGCTCAGGTGGCCAGCACCAACCTCAATGGGAGACTCCTTTGATCTGTCCTCCCAAGCTCCAGGGACTCTGGCTTTTGAGCTTCCTTTTGAAGGAAGGATGGCTGGCTGCACCCAATGTGAACCTGCAGTGCACTCCTGTGGGAATTAGATTTGGAAATTGGCAGAGACTGAGTGGTTTCTCTCTGGAGTAAGGGCCATTTTTCCTTCATTGAGTACTTGACCATGTGGTCCTCATGTAGGGGACCCACTAACCCTGTCCTCTCAACACTGGTATGGCTACAGTTCTAAGCTTATACCTTGCATAAGAGTCTGTGTGTTGTAGTCAGCTTGATTCCACACTATAGTCTTTTTTCAGGAGGCCATGGATGAAAACCAAGCAACCTCAGGGGTGGCTAGAGTAGCTGACAGGTGAAGGAAAATCTAAGGATCCTCGGAAGTTTTACAGATCTTCCTCCAGCTCAAAGCTTGAGGAAGCCACAAGACCCTTGTACACATATTGGCCCCTTCCACATACTCCCAGGCCCAGTAGATGCAGCCCAAAACAGTGTATGGTAGTTCCAGATAGGAAGCCCAAGGCCAGTTACCCACAATGTTGAACACCAATTTGTACCTAAACCAACCCAGCAATAAATATAAGATGATAAAAATTTACCCTTATAGTCAGCCATCCTGAAGGGTTAATTCCATCCACAAAAGGGGTAGTAACAACATTCACGACACAACTGCAATGAGAGTGACCATAACCCACAAAGAACATTCATGTAGAATTTCACCTCAAGGTATCTGGAAGACTGTGCCACTGAACTCAATTAGGGAACCTACGTCAGAAAGCCCACATAAATAGTTTGGGAGTCATAGCAAGTTTACCTAATACATAGAGAAAATTGAGAGACAAAGAAGTATACCCTAAGAGAAAAAGCAGGAGAAATCCCCCCAAAAAGAATTAAATAAAAAGGAAGCAACCAAGATACTAAGTGGAGAGTTTAAGAGAATGGTTATAAAAATACTCAAAGACTTGAGGGAAGAGTGGGTGATCTTAGTGAAAACTTAAATAAAGAGAAAGCAAACATTAAAAAAGACATAGAAACCATAAAAATAAAACAATGAGAAATGAGGAATACTAAAATAAGAAATACCTTAGAAAGAATCAATGGCAGGTTAAATGAAGCAGAAAATCAAATCAGTGATTTAGAGGACAAAATCACAGTAAATACCCAAGCAGGTATCAAAAACAAAAGAAAATTGAAAAAATCAGGCAACTCTAAGGGACCTCTGAGATAGTATCAAGCATAACAACATCTGTATCATAGAAGTACCAGAAGGAGAAGAGAGTGAGCAAGGGATAGGGAACCTGTTTGAAAAAATAATGGCTGAAAACTTTCCTGAACCAGTGAAGGAAAGTATCACCCAAATTCAGAAACCACAGCATGTCCCAATCAAGATGAACACAAAGACACCCACACCAAGACACATCATAATTAACATGGCAAAGCTTAAAGACAAAGACAGAATCTTAAAAGTAGAAAAAGGGGCCCTGGCTGGTTGGCTCAGTGGTAGAGCGTCAGCCTGGCATGCAGGAGTCCTGGGTTCAATTCCCGGCCAGGGCATACAGGAGAAGTACCCATCTGCTTCTTCACCTCTCCCCCTCTCTTTCCTCTCTGTCTCTCTCTTCCCCTCCTGCAGCCAAGGCTCCATTGGAGCAAAGTTGGCCTGGGCACTGAGGATGGCTCTGTGGCCTCTGCCTCAGGCGCTTGAATGGCTCTGATTGCGGCAGAGCGACGCCCCAAGATGGGTGAAGCATCGCCCCCTGGTGGGCATGCCGGGTGGATCCCGGTCGGGCTCATGCGGGAGTCTGTCTGTCTGACTGCCTCCCCATTTCTAGCTTCAGAAAAATACCCCCCCAAAAAAGTAGGAAAAGGGAGACAGTTAGTTACCTACAAGGGAGTTCCCATAAGGCTGTTGGCTAATTTCTCAACAAAAATACTTTATGCCACTCCAAGTGATGAAAAGCAAGTACCTACAATGACTACTCTATCCAGCAAGGTTATTATTTAAAATTGAAGGCAAAATAAGGAGCTTCCTAGGCCAAAAGACAGAAAAAAAGGTAAATGAGCTTATTACCACAAAAACAGTATTGCAAGAAATGTTAAGTGGCATGCTCTAAGAAGAAGCAGAAATAGAGAAAGAAAGGAACATAGATATAAAGAATAAAATGGCAATAAACAAGTACCTATCAATAATAACCTTAAATGTAAGAGACATTCAAAAAACATAAGAAATATAGGGTAGCAGAATGGATAAGAAAACATGATGCATATATATGCTGCCTACAAGAGAACCTACTCAGAACAAAAGATAGACACAGACTGAAAGTAAAGGGATGGAAATACTATTTTATGCGAATGGAAAAAAATCTAGGTTATCAAAACTTATATCAAACAAAATGGACTTTAGAAGAAAAGCCGTAACAAGACACAAAGACGGTCACTACATAAAACTAAAGTGATCAAGACAACAAGACAATATAGCACTTGTAAACATATATGCAGACAAAATAGTACCTAAATATATAAAGTAAATTATTTTTATTGATTTTAACTTATTGTGTTTGCATAGATTCAAGTGTCCCACTGAATACATCCCCCCGCCCCTATGTTTCCTTCAACATCCCCCTTAACAACCTTCCCCCAATGCTCTCTCTCCTTCCCTCCAGGATTTGCTTTTCTGCTCTCTATAAAGCTGTGTTATGTATATGTAATTTCACTGATCTCTTTTCCCATCTCTGATCCCATCCTCTCATCCCCTTTCACTCTCTCTGCTTTCCCTCTGGTCCCTTTGATCCAACCTCTGCCTCTATTCCGTTCCTCAGTTCACAATGTTCATTGAATTCCTCAAATGAGCGAGGTCATATGATATTTGTTTTTATCCGCCTGGCTTATTTCATTTAACATAATAGTTTCCAGATCTATCCATGTTGTTGCAAAAGGTAAGATTTACTTCTTTTTCATGCCCCCATAATATTGCGTTATGTATATGTACCATGACTTTTTAATCCACTCATCCACTGATGGACACTTGGGCTGCTTCCAGATCTTGGCTATTGTAAACAATGCTGCCATAAACATGGGGGTGCATTTCTTATTTTGAATCAGTGATTTGGTGTACTTAGGATATACAGCTAGTGCTTGATTTATGGCCACAATTGGTTCCGACAGACCGGTCATAACATGATTTGGTCATAAATTGAGTAGGCTATATGTACAGTACTGTGAAATGATGTTATAAAAATCTTTAATAATTACTAATGATCAACTTTTTTTCATCTGCCTATTGGCCATCTGTATGTCCTCTTTGGAGAAGTGTCTCTTCATTTCTTTTGCCCATTTTTTGATTGGATTGTTTATCTCCCTGGTGCTCAGTTTTACAAGTTCTTTAAATTTTGGTTATTAACCCCTTATAAGACGTATTGTCGAATATGTTCTCCCATTGTGTGATTTGTCTTTTTATTTTGCTAATATTGTTTTTACCTGTGCGAAAGCTTTTTAATTTCATATAGTTTCATTTGTTCATCCTGTCCTTTACTTCACTTGCCCATGGAGATAAACTAGCAAATATATTGCTGCGAGAAATGTCCGAGAGCTTACTGCCTGTGTTTTCTTCTAAGATGCTTATTGTTTCACAACTTACATTTAAGTCTTTTATCCATTTTGAGTTTATTTTTGTGAATGGTGTAAGTTGGTGGTCTAGTTTCATTTTTTTGCAGGTAGCTGTACAATTTTCCCAACACCATTTATTAAAGAGGCTGTTTTTACTCCATTGTATTTCCTTACCTCCTTTGTCAAGTATCAGTTGTCCATAGAGCTGTGGGTTTATTTCTGGATTCTCTGTTCTGTTCCATTGATCTATTTGCCTGTTCTTATGCCAGTACCAGGCTGTTTTGAGTACAATGGCCTTGTAGTATAACTTGGTATCAAGGAAGTGTGATATCTCCTACTTTATTCTTCTTTTTTAAGATTGCTGAGGCTATTTGTGTTCTCTTTTGGTTCCAAATAAATTTTTGGAATATGTGATCTATATCTTTGAAGTATGTCTTTGGTATTTTAATTGGTATTGCATTGAATTTATAGATTGCTTTGGGTAATATAGACATTTTAATGATGTTTATTCTTCTTAACCATGAGCATGGTATATGCTTCCACTTGTTTGTATCTTCCTTGGTTTCTTTTATCAATGTTTTATAATTTTCCAAGTACAAGTCTTTAGTCTCCTTGGTTAAATGTACACCTAGGTACTTTATTTTTTTGGTTGTAATAGTGAAGGGGATTGTTTTTGTTAATTTCTCTTTCTGACTGTTCATTCCCTGTGTATAAAAATGCCTCTGATTTCTGAGTATTAATTTTATATCCTGCCACTTTGCTGAATTCATTTATCAGGTCCAGTAGATTTTTGACTGAGACTTTAGGGTTTTCTATATACAATATCATATCATACAATATCATATCATTGATTGGATCATTTAATCCATTTACAGTAAAGGTTATTATTGATATGAAGTTGTTTATTGCCATTTTATTCTTTAAACCTGTATTCCTCTTTTGCTATATTATTTTTCCACTTTGATCTGTTTACAACAGGCCCCTTAACATTTCCTGCAGCATTGGTTTGGTTGTAATGAATTCCTTGAGTTTTTGTTTTGTTGTGTTTTTTGTTTTGCTTTTTTTTTTTTTTTTTTTTTTGGCTGGGAAGCTTTTCATTTCCCCTTCTATTTTGATAGATAGCCTTGCTGGATAAAGTAGTCTTGGTTGTAGGTTCTTGTTCTGCATTACTTTGAATATTTATTGCCATTTTCTTCTGGCCTCAAGTGTTTCTGTTGAGAAGTCAGATATCATCCTTATGGGGGCTCCTTTGTAGGTGATAGCTTTTTTTTTTTCCTCTTGCAGCTTAATATTTTCTCTTTATCACTTAGCTTTGGTATTTTAATTATGATGTGTCTTGGTGTAAGTTTCTTTGGATTTCTCTTTAATGGAGTTCTCTGTGCTTCTTGAACTTGTGAGAGTTTCTCCTGCATTAATTTAGGGAAGTTTTCAGCTATGATATGATTGAACAAAGTCTCTATCCCTTGTTCTTTCTCTTCTTCTTCAGGAACCCCTATGATGCAGATGTTATTTTTCTTCATGTTGTCACAGAGCTCTCTAAGAGTTTCCTCAGACTTTTTGAATCTCTTTTCTTTTTTCTTCTCTTCTTTCTTACCTTCATTCAAGTTGTCCTCCAACTCACTGATTCAATCCTCAACTCTATCCATCCTGTTTTTAATTCCTTGCATTGTGGTATTCATTTCTGATATTGTATTTGTCATCTCTGACTGATTCTTTTTTAATATTTCAATATCCTTTTTTATACTTGCTATTTCTTTATTTAGGTGTTTGTAATGACCATCCATTGTTGTTCTAAGATCCCTAAGCATCCGTACAATCATTATTTTGAACTCCGCATCTGGAAGTTTGGTTATTTCCATATCACTCAGTTCATCTCCTGAAGTTTTCTCTTGTGGTTTTATTTGGATTGCACTTCTTTGATTTCTCATTATGTCTGTGTTTTGGGTGTTTTGTTTGTAGAGCTGGTTGAGTCTATGCTTGGTGTTGTCTGCCTCCAGTTTTCAATTGTGTTATTTCTAGGTCTTCTGGGTTGGTATCAGCTATTATTTATAATCCACTTTCAGATTTGGGCCACTTTAAAGTCTTGATTTCTTTGTTGTTGTTTTTTTAACATGTGATAGTCTTGTTTACTGATCTCAGCAGGGGGCTTCCTTGAAACTTTACCTAGAAATGCGGTAGGTGTAACCAGAGACTCTGAAGACCTCTTCTACCAGATAATCTCTCTGGGGGCAGGGTGTTTTTTCAGCTTCAGTAGGAGTTGTGTATCTCAGATCTGCATGGAGACCTGAGTTACTGCCCCTCCTCCCCACTTCTTGTTTTTAGCTGTGTCTTCTTGTGCTCATTGGAACTGGAGAGATGTCTAGAGATCTGTGATCCAGAAGCACTTTAGTCTGGTGTTATGTGGAAGGATTAGCTATGGCCAGCTATGGCCACCTGCAGCACTGGATGAGTCAGTTTTTTAGGTCGTCCTCTGCATTCCTCTGCCCCTCACTGTCTGTCCCTCTCTCTCCCTTTTCCTCTTGGAATACAAGCTGGTCCTTTCAACACACCTTACTCCCTGGTCGCCAGGCAAGCAGCTGTGAGCAGTATTTCCTGCTCTTTTCCCTGGAGTGAGAGCCCCTCTAGGCTCTCAGCCTCACCCCCCTCCATTCCTGTAAGCAGGGGAGATTCAAGCACTCCCTACCAGGTTTGTTGTGGCTTCTTCTTTGCTCCTTGGTTTTTGAGAGCTGTTCTTGTAGTCCAGAGTTGGTTTTTCACGCAGATTGTTTCTAAATTGATTTGTATTCTAGTTTGTTGGTGAGAGCTGGGAGTCTGTGCATCTGCCTACTCCAGTGCTATCTTCCACCTCCTCTCCAGTAGTGTTTTGGGGTGTTTTATTTTTTGTATTTTTCTGAAGTTGGAAATAGGGAGGCTGTCAGACAGACTCTCGCATGCTGCCAACCAGGATCTACCCAGCATGCCCACCTGGGGGCGATGCTCTGTCCATCTGGGGCATTGCTCTGCTGTGACCAGAGCCATTCTAGCGCCTGAGGCAGAGGCCATGGAGCCATCCTCAGCGCCTAGGCCTACTTTGCTTTAATGGAGCCTTGGCTGCGGGAGGGGAAGAGAGAGACAAAGAGGAAGGAGAGGGGTAGGGGTGGAAGCAGATGGATACTTCTCCTGTGTGCCTTGGCCAAGAATCGAACCTGGGACTCCTGCACGCCAGGCCAACATTCTACCACTGAGCCAACTGGCCAGGTCCTTCAGTAGTTTTTTGACTGAGACTTTAAGGGTTTCTATGTTCAGAATATTATCAGCAAATAATGATAGTTTTACTTCTTTTCAATTTGAATATCATTCATTTCTTCTTCTTGTCTGATTGCTGAGGCTAGGACTTCCAGAAATATTTTGAATCAGAATGGCAAAAGGGGGCACCCCTACCTTGTTTCTGATCTTAAGGGGATTGCTTTTAATTTTTTCCTATTCAGTATAATGTTGGCTGTGGGTTTGTCATAGGTGGCTTTTATCATGTTGAGGTATATTTCTGGTATTTCCACTTTGCTGAGAGTTTTGATTATTAATTGGTGCTGAATATTACCAAATGCTTTTTCTGCATCTATTAATATTATTATGTGATTTTTCTCCTGGCTTTTGTTTATGTAATGAATCACATTGATGGATTTACAAATATTGTACCAGCCTTGCTTCTCCAAAATAAATCCCACTGGATCATGATGTATGATTTTTTACATGTATTGCTAAATCTGGTTTGCTAATATTTTGTTGAGAATTTTAGCTTCTAAATTCATCAGGGATATTGGCCTATAGTGTTTTTTCTTTGCCTGGTTTTGGAATCAGTATTATGCTTGTCTCATAAAAGAAGCTTGGAAGTCATCCCACTTCTTAAATTTTTTGAATTAGCTTGAGAAGGATAAGAGTTAATTCTTCTTTGAATATTTGATAGAATTTGCCTGTGAAGCCATCTGGCCCAAGGACTTTGTTGGATGTTTTTGATAACTTTTTCAATCTCATTTGTTACAATCAGTCTTTTTAGGTTGTCTGACTCTTCCAGATCGATTTTGGAAAGATTATATGTTTCAAGGAATTTGTCCATTTCACCTAGGTTGTCTAATTTTTTGGCATACAGTTCTTCATAGTATTTTCTTACAATCCTTTGTATTTCTGCTGTGTCTCTTGTTTTTTCTTTATTCCCATTACTGATTTTATTTATTTGAACCATCTTTATTTGTGAGTCAGGTTAAAGTTTTATCAATCTTGTTTACTTTTTCAAAGAACCAGCTCTTGGTTTCATTGATCCTCTGTATTGTTTTTTTAGGCTCTATGTCATTTATTTTCACTCTGAACTTGACTTTTTTTTAAGATCTGGTACATATATACTATGGAATACTATTCAGCCATAATTAATGATGACATAGGATAATTTATGATAATGTGGATGGACCTTGATAACATTATAATGAGTGAAATAAATAAATCAGAAAAAACAAAGAACTGTATGATTCCATATATAAGTGGGACACAAAATTGAGAATCATGTACACAGATAAGAGTGCAGTGGTTATCAGAGGGAGGAGAAGGGAGGAGAGGATGAGTTGGGGGAGGGGCATAAAGAAAATCAAATGAAGGGTGATAGAGGACGATTTGACTTTGGTTGATGGGTATACAACATAATCGAATGTAAAAATGATCTGGAGATGTTTTCTATAAATTTATGTGTTCTAGTTGACCAATGTCACCCTATTTAGAATAATTATCTAAGTAAAACTATTTTTAAAAGTCAAGTTTAATAAAAATGAAAAACTTATTAGAACACAAAAAATTATGAGCCTAGAAAGGCAGGGGAAGGGAAAGAAACATTGTGACTAAAGAGAATTCTAATAACTGGTTACGAAACCAAACTCCAAGCAAATGAACTGCCATGGAGACTGAAAAGTAAAAGCTTGGTGGTGAGCCCTCACTGGCTGATAGTAGTGGGCATTCCAAATAATGAGAAACAGACTTTCTCTTGAATTGCAGAATTAAAAGAATTTTTCACTCTTTTTATTAAAGGGTGCTGTACAATAATATGGAGGCCATCTTAGATACCAATTTTATCAAAAAAAAGAAAAAGGGCTCCTATATTATTTTCTATATCAGTCTTCAGTGAGGTTGGAATATGGAGTAGTTTCTATAAAAAGAGCCAGAATTACAGTATGCAGAAAGTGGTGATATAGGCAAATTATGAAGATAAGGTTTTGAGAATCTTCAGAAATAAAAAAAAAATTAGTACTTACTGCTATTCTACTCAATGTCAGCTTTTGACAGGAGGTGAATGGTATAAGGATGCCATATGCACATTCTCCTACAAAATTTTTCAATGTAAGATATACATTTTGGGTAACCTGTAAAACATTTAATATTCCATATATTATCAACATTGATCTCCTTAGAAATCTGAGGAGAGATCTGCAGAAGTTGTGTGTGGCCCACCTAACATCACATAGCAATCTTAATGCATGCTGAGTCACACTTACAGACCTTGCATCACTAATGACACTGTCCCCTCAATCAGAGAGGAGGCTGACTTTCCTAGTCATAAATTTGGAAAAAAGGGAATTTAATTTGAAGGCTTATATTCTGTGTAATGAATTAAGTTACCCCACAAGCATTTAATCAAAGACAAATCTTAAATGGTGCTATGAAAGAATACTTGTCCTTGAGAAAGATGAATGTGACATGAGAAAAGGATACCTCTTCACATAATAAGATTAACATAGAAGAGCATCCAATTGAAGATAGTAATAAAATTTTTTAAACTCAAATAAAAAAAAATAAAAAAGTAATAAAGACCAGAGAAAATTAAAAAATACAAATGATTAATGAGCTAATTCTTTGAAATGGTAAATGTGACTAACAAACCTCTATCCAGACTCATGGAAAAAAGAGAGAGGATCCAAATAAATAAAATTAGAAATAAAAGACAAGTAACAACAGAAATCACAGAAATACAAAGAATTGTAAGAAAATACAATGAACAACTATATACCAACAAAATGGACAGCCTGGGTGAGATGAATAATTTCCTGAAAATATACAATATTCCAAAACTGAATCAGGAAGAATCAGAAAACCTGAATAGAGCAACTACATCCAATGAAATCTAAGCAGTAATTTAAAAAATCCCAGCAAACAAAAGTCCAGGACCGGATACATAGGTGAATTTTATCAAACATTCAAGGAAAAACTAACACCTATGCTTCTCAAACTATTTAAGAAAATACAAGAAGAGGGAAGTATTCTAAGCTTTTTTTTTTTTTTTTTTTTTTTATTAAACCAGCAGTTTGCTAATTCCAAAACCAGATAAAAACACTACAAAGAAAATTATAGGCCAATATCCCTGATGAACATAGATGCTAATATCCCCAACAAAATATTAGCAAACCAGATCCAACAAAACATTTTAAAGATCATAAACCATGATCAAGTGGGATTTTTTCTGGATGCAATGTTGACAAAATATTTTTAAATCAATAAATATGATATATAACAAACACGATGAAGGACAAAAATCATATAATTACATCAGTAAATAAATAAAGAAAACAATTGTTAAAATCCAGCACCCATTTATGATAAAAAAAAACCCTCAGTAAAGTAGGAATAAAGACTGATACCCCAACACAATAATAGCTATATATGACAAACCCACAGCCAAAATTATACTCAATGAGAAAAAACTAAAAGCACTTCTGTTAAGCTAAGACTGATAAAAGGAATGTCCACTTCACAACTTTTATTCAACATAGTACAGGAAATACTAACTATTGCAATCAGACAAGAAGATAAGAAAAAAAAAGGTATCCAAATTGGAAAGGAGAAAGTAAAACTGTCATTATTTGCAGATAACATGATATTGTATATAGAAAATTCTTAAGACTCCACCAAAAATATACTAGGTTTAATAAATAAATTAATATTCAGAAAATGATGGTATTTTTATATACCAATAATGATATATGAGAAAGAAAAATTAAGAAAACAATCACATTTACAATTGCAACAACAACAAAAAATAAGTTATCTGGGATAAATTTAACTAAGGATGTAAAAGACCAATAATTAGAAATGATAAGATACTGAAGAAAGAAATTAAAGAAGATGCAATAAGTAGAAGCATATACTCTTTTTATGGATAGGAAAAATAACATCATTAAAATAACCATACTACCTAAAGCAATCTATAGATTCAATACAATTCTCATTAAAATACCAATGACCAATCTCACGAATCTAGAACAAATATTCAAAAATTTATATAGAACCAAAAAAGATCCTGAATAGCCTCAGCAATCTTGAGAAAGAAAATCAAATTTGGAGGTATCACACTCCCTGATATCAAACTATTGTTCAAGGTCTTTGTAATCAAAATAGCATAGTATTGGCAGAAGAACAGGCATAGAAATCAATGGAACAGAAGAGAGAACACAGAAATAAACCCACGCCTTCATGGTCAATTAGTATTTGAGAGTAGAGGCAAGAACACACTTGGGGTAAAGAAGTTCTCTTTAGTATATGGTGTTGGAAAAATTGTAGACACATGCAAGAAAAAAAAGGAAAAGAAAAGAAAAGAAACTATACCACCAATTTACACTACACAAGAATAAACTCAAAATAAATTAAAGACTTAAATATAAGTCCCCAAACCATAAAAATCCTAAAACAAAACATACTCAGTAAAATTTCAGGCATTGCTCATAGCAATATTTGTGTGTATATGTCTCCTCAGACAAGGTAAGCATTAATGGGATTCAGCCAGTTAGCCCTGGTTCATCAGAACTAATACCTAATTTTTTGTTCAGTTTGGCAAACCAGTTGTTAAAATGGCACTTGTAATGAAGGTTCTCTCTATGGTGCATCTGGGCAGCTACTTAATGTAGAAATCACAAATTTATATTTCTTACTTTTTTTAGCATTCATCTGTGCAACAGCATATTCTAAGTGCATATAGTAATGTTCATTTCATCCATAGGTGAAAAAATATTCAAGTGAGAATGACAATCAAGAAGCAATATGAAAATATCTTAAATAATAGTTTTATTGTTTTTGTCAGGTATTATTTGTTTTTTCATTAATATTTTAAAACTTTCTTATAATATAATCTAGTTTTTATGTACCTGTTTTATTGTTCTTTTTTAAGTATTAAATACATGAAATAATAAACTACTGTTTGGTATATCAGTTTTTAAAATATTTAAAACAGTCATTAGGTCAGAGAACCAGTTGTTAAATTATTTGAATCCCACACCACTGAAGGTACACAAAGGAATAAATAAGCAAATAGGAGTATATCAAACTACAAAGCTTTTGCAGAGCTAAAAAAACGATGAACAAAATGAAAAGGAATCCCACCGAATGAGAGAACATATTTAGCAATGATACTTTTGATAAGGGGTTAATTACCAAAATATATAAGGAATTTACATTACTCACCACCATGAAGACGAACAACCCAGTTAAATAATGGGAAAATGACATGAATAAAGGCTCTTCAAAAAAGACATGCAGATGGCCAATAGACATGTTTAAAAATGCTCAATATCACTAATGATCAGAGAGGTGCAAATTAAAGCCATAAAGAGATATCACCTCACTCCTATCAGAATAGCTATTATCAATAAATCAACAACAAGTGCCATTCAGGGTGTGGAGAAAAGGGAACCCTCCTGCACAGCTGGTGGAAATGCAGATTGGTGCAGATCTGTGGCAAACAGTATGGAGTTTCCTTAAATTAAAAATTGAACTGCCTTTTGACCCAGAGAGCCCAATTCTGAGAATTTATCAAAAGAAAACTGAAACACTAATTGGAAAGAATATATGCTCCCCTATGATCATTGAAGTGTTATTTACAATAACCAAGATCTGGAGATACTTCAAGTGCGCATCAATAGATAAATGGATAAAAAAAAAAGCTGTGGTACATTTACACAGTGGAATACTACTCAGCTGTAAAAAAAAAGAAAAAAGAAAAACAAATGAGATATTTCCCTTTGCGACAGCATAGATGGACCTGGAGAGTATTATGCTGTGAAATGAGCCAGTCAGAGAAAGAATAATACCATATGATCTCACTTATATGTCTAATGCAACAAACAAAAATGACAAAATAGAAACAGGTTCATGGATACATAGAACAAACAGACAGAAGGATACTTTGCTTGGGACAGTGGGTGCACAGTGCAGTATGCAGGTGTTATGTTGAGTTGTATTCTTGAAACCTTTGTGATTTTGTGAACCAATGTCAGACCAATACATTTAATTAAAAATAAAATAAATAAAAACATGTTTAACAACATGTACATTGATTTATCAACTACATCTACATCTGTCTAACTATATATACGATATATTGCTAAAAATGACATAGTGGTTTGCTAGTGTGTGACTTTGTGCAATGGGAAAATAGAAAAGAAACAAAAATGTGTTCCCTCTCGGACCTCAAAACTACATGTTTGCTACTTTGTTTAACTCCTGCAATAATCCTATGGAAATATACTTTTTGCAGATGTGAAAATTGCATTAATTCTTAACTTACCTAAATAGCCGTTAGAAATTATTGGAACTAGAATTTAAGTGGGGCAACTGTGAGTGAGACATTCAGGCTTTTCACTGTATGACATACATTCTACTTTTGCTTCCCAGCCCCAGATTCGGGCCTCCTCTCAAGTCTGCATATCATATTGGTAAAATTGTGACCTTTAGAACCAGACAGACCTGGGGTCAATTTTCATATATGCCACTTACTGCCTATGTGACCTTGGAGGAAATGATAGACAACCATTCTTAGTCTTTTTCTGTATCACTGAAATGGCAGCAGTATTAGCAAACAAAGGGGATAATAGATACATCACTTATCAGAGTTCTTTCTTTAAGATTCATATTTAACAAATTTAGTTGAATACAGAACTGTTGTTCGTTAAATTGAGCCTTATTTTCTTCATGTGTGTTATATATTTCATGGTATTACTGTAGGATAAAACAAGATGATTGATAAAAAAAAAAGCATAATAAAAATGGAAAGCAGTTATATTAGTTCGAGTTCACTGTAGTAATTGAAACAACATTGAAAGAGCTATTTGAGTCAGAAAGGAATTCAACTCCTTTCTGGATATTGGGATGTTTCCAACATTTTTGGAAGGGCTAGAGAAAAAATTCATTAGAGCATAGCCCTTTGCTAATTTGGAGGTGGAGGGGCCAGGCTCCGGTTATTACTAGCACTGATGTTGTAGCTGCCACTAATCCTGTCCTTGCCATGAGTGCCTATTGACACAAGGAGTCTTTTGCCCATAATTGGAACACAGAATCTGGGTACTATGTTCTCAATCCACCATGATCTTGTTTCTACAAGAAATAGCTGCAAAAAGATGGGCTCAGCTTTACTTCTGTATTGAAATCTGGCTGCAGTATTCTTGTTTAGAGAAACCTAAATACAGTGAAACACAAGAAAAAGAGGTCACAATAGAGAAGTAGTAATGACCGAAACAATAGGTAGTAGACAAGAAACTATTATTTTTAGATTCTTAAGAGAAAGCTATTAGTAATAGTCTCTGACTTCTTATTTTTAATTGTCAGTTCCCCAAACACCACTGTATGTTTGTATATTAATGTTAGTTGATAAATGCATTCCATTCAACTTTTCAAAGTTATTGAGCTGAATTTTTAACGGCTTACACCTCTGCAATTTATTTATGATAATTCATATATTGCCAAACCACAAATAAAATTTGAGTAAAACTGTGACTATTTCAAAAGTGTTTGTGCTTTTTTTACTTATTAAATTAATCTATTTTTTAGATCAATCAGAAATAATTACTTTCTGCCTTACTTATGTGATTAAGCCATTTCTTTTAATAAGGCCAAATTCTTTACAGTACATCACGTAGATTAAGCCCCAGTACCTTCTTTGCTTATAGCTCTGATGATACTAATTTCACAGGTGATTATATTTTAAGGTCTGAAATATTGGGAACTTACAGCAACACTGAACATTTTGTGTTTGTAGTTTAATTTGGAAATGATACCACCATAAAACAATGCTTGCTTTATTTATTTATTTATTTCATGTTACTGAACTAGTCAGGAGTGCGTTATCTCTAGAGTTTGGTTTCTGACACCTGGCAAATGTAGAGTTAATGGAGATATTTTGTTCTAACAAAATGCATTTTATTAAGGCTACAGAAGAGATACTTGTACTTTAACGGTATAGATGTGTGAGAGAGTAATATATCAATCTAAAGTATATACTTTGAGAAAAATAATCCTGAAGGAATTTAAAATTATTTGACTAATTTTGACAATTTGTCCTTTTAATTGTTTTTTTTTTATTGTCTGTTTACTCTTTCTGAAACCCTAACAAAGAATTCTTTTAAATATCTGTTGGGCAAATGAGTTTGTAAAATCTCTTTTCTGGTTTTGCTCATTTTTATTGTTAAAGATGGCCACTGCCCACATGGAGTTGCTGATTACCTTCCTGCTTGGGAAGGGGCTTGGTTATGCTTATGAGAGCTGGAGGAAGGGTTTCACACCAAAGGGTTTTAAGAAGAAGAAAGAAGGAGGAGCTAATAGGCCATGTTTGCAGGGACCACGTTGTTGCAGAGGAGGCAGGCAGCCAAGATGACAGGGTGCTGAAGGGGAACAGAGGTGAGGGCCTTTGATTCTAGGAAAAACCAGAAAGATTCTCCTGGTTGTGGAACCAGAGAACATGTGAGTGGGTTTTGGTGCCCTTTGTGTTTGTTTTTACTTGCCAGCTGGTTGCGAGACTAGAATAAAAGGTAATGGCCCAACAGTTTTTGGCTCCACTGTTTCATTACTGTCTGTCGGAATCTAATATAAACCTGCGTGTCCCAGGGGTCTGTGATGGCCGTGACTGCTGGCCTTACAATATCTTTGTAGCCACTTTATAAAACTTAAGTCAATTAGAACTAACCATTTAGTTTTTCTGAAGAGAGGTATAAGACTTGAATATTTTAATAATAATGTCACAAAAGTGTTCAACACTGCCAGGCGATTTTGCTTTATTTCCCTAGTATATCAATTCCCCACACTGTTACCTGCCTAGTTCAACATTCACCTGTCTTTCCTATCTCAAACATCTTATTCTCTGATTCAATAGGGTCTTTGAATCTAAAAATTTCATTTACATTAGAAAAATAAAAACAGGTGAGTACTAACTTAACTTTACATAGTCAAATTAGTCAAAGTCATGGTATTTTTACCCACATTTGCTTTCCTTTCTATTCAGATTATAGATGTATACTGACAATATATGTACTCTCACTTTTACCCATGGACTGTGATGGTAATTTTTTCCTTCTTCTTCTCTGATATTTCTCCCCCTCCTTTATCATTATCATCATCATCACCATCATCATCATCATCATCATCATCATCATCATCATCATCTTAGTAGTAGCTAATGTTTGGCTCCTGACCATGAGCCTGGTACTATACACAAGCAAACAAATTTTATTCAGTTCTCACAACAAACGATTTTATTTTTCTCATTTCAATAACCAAGAAACTGAATCATTACTTTTGTTCACTATTATTCCCCATTTTTATACACACAAACCTTAAAGTAAATCATCTTCTAAAAATAAATCACTCCTTGAGCCATGTTTTTCTCCATTTCTTCTGCTAAATTATAGCTCATAAAAGATAACTTTAAAGTGTATCCCTTAACGGAATCTCTTTTTCTCATCTCATTTTAAGTAAAAACTTAGTGTCTGACCTTACAGATGAGGCTCCAAATAATCTTCAGCTTAAACACTAAAACCACGACAGGCACATATTTAATGCTCAATAAAAGTTAGAAAAGTTTTCATTGTTACCATCACGGTTATTTGGCCCTTGCATGCCTCTTACCTCATCTTCTCTCTCATGATCTCTGCTAGCCACAGTGACCTCCCCTCTGAGAGCCTCTCTTACATACCCACCTCCTCACTCTCAGAACCTTTATATCTCAGTTCCCTGTATCTGGGATGACATTCAGTGATTTTTATATGCCTTTGGTCCTTGACCACTTTGTCTTGGCTTTATGGTAACTTCCATGAAGGCCTTCTGTGTCTACTCTTGTTATCATGTTTTATTTTCAGAACACTACTTTCCACTGCTGATGTTATCTTTCTTATTGGTTATTTTATGTGTTAGTTTCCTCTCTCCCCTTATTGTGATGAAAGTTTCATGAGAGCAGAGACTTTACAAAATGAGTGTAGCATTGAGCAAGGCTCAAAAAAATGTTATTAAAAAATATTTAATGGCATATTTCAAACTTAAGTATATAATTGATTATTATATAGAAAGTCTTGCTTTTTATATAATTTAGAAAAAATTATATTGTTAAAATTAATATCAAATACTGTAAATATAGTCATTTTATGTTATTTGTTGTACATTATGTTGAAATGCAAGAAACAGTGAACACAAAGATAGTTTATCTTCAAATTTTACCTTTAATTCTTTATTTCAACATTCACCATAGGGTTATTTATATTTTGTTTTACAAAATGTGATGGTCACATTCTACTAAAGATTTTGCCTATACCCCTGGCTGGATAGCTCAGTTGGTTAGAGCATCATCCTGGAGTGCAGAGGTTGCCGGATTGATTCCCTGGTCAGCTGTACACAGGAACAGCTCAATGTTTCTGTTTCTCGCTCTCTCAAATACACTTATATCTTTACCTAATACACTTATATCTATTAAGCCAAAGTATGTGACTATCTAGATTAATTACAGTATAATATTATAAATGATTATACCAAAAAGTTAAATCATACAATTATTACCATTTTGCTTTCTGAAAATTGTAATATAGGGTTAATATTTTGACTTTATTAAAATATAAATTACAGCACAATATTGATTTTTTAATTAACTTTAAGTACAAACTTGAAACGCAACTGGAGGCACAATAATTTCAATAGACTGTTTGCTTATTAGAGCAGAAGCTTTAGGGTCTTTTCTATTTTACCTGAAATTTTGTAAAGCAATTAATACCAACATTATAATTCTAATCTATATCAAAATGCATATAGATAAATACTTTTTCTTACCTTTGCATTTATATAGCATCTTTATTAAACATTCATAAAACTTTACATACATACTGTTCCACTTACCCTTTTGCCATCCCTGTAAACAAAGTCTTTTATTTTTGTTTCCTTTGAATCCCCCATTAAAACTTTAAAATATTGCTGCTAAAATTTGTTATAAATTTTTATTGGTGATTTAGAGTTGAATGTTTTATAAACATGCAGTAATGTAGCATTATTTTCTAGCTACTTATGAATTATGAGTAAGAGGTACTGTACAACAGTGGTCCCCAAACCCCAGGCCGTGGACCAGTACCGGTCTGTGGGCCATTTGGTACCGGTCCGCAGAGAAAGAATAAATAACTTATATTATTTCTGTTTTATTTATATTTAAGTCTGAACAATGTTTTATTTTTAAAAAATGACCAGATTCCCTCTGTTACATCCGTCTAAGACTCACTCTTGACGCTTCTCTCGGTCACGTGATACATTTATCTGTCCCACCCTAAAGGCCTGTCCATAAAAATATTTTCTGACATTAAACCGGTCCATAGCCCAAAAAAGGTTGAGGACCACTGCTGTATAACATAAAATTTTGCAGCCACCATTTTTATTGTCAAAGTGGGAATGAAGATTTTTCTTTTATCTTGTTTTGTATCCCCACCTTAAAAATGCTATTAGACTGAATAGTAAAAGTCTTTAACGAGCCTTGAAAAAAGATTATTCTTTACCCTTCAAGCAAACTAACATAGCCAGTTTTAAATGTTTTCCATCGTATAAAATTGTTCAGTTATAAATGCAAGAACTCAAATGTTCTCGTAAACAACCTAACTCCTCAGCACTGGCCTTGAGAATACTAGGATTACAAAAAGCCCTTAATAAATGGTTAAATAAATTTCTTTAGAAGGTAATCATAGCCATGTATTGGGGTTCCCTGGGAATCAATTCTTTATATGAATCTGCTACAACCAGTAAGTCTATCCAAATTGCATTTTTCATGGGTTTCATAATCACTAAGTAGATACCTTTATTATGTATATGGTCACCATAATTGTGCAACTATTGGACATTAATTTATAAAATTCTTAGTCTAACTTATTTTAACAAACAATCACAAAATTATTGATTGCACTTATATACTTTCATGAACAGTAGTGTTAATTCAAGTCTAGGTGGTAAAAGTACCTGAATGATTCAGAAAAAAAAATTCACAGCATAATGTTTCTTGCCCTGATTACCTAGATAATTACTATATATGAACTTGCCTTTATGGGAGGGAGAAAGACAATAAAACATATTTTTCTCATGAAATGGAAATAAATCAGTATTATTTTCGTAAACGTTATTCTAATTTTCAGCCTCAATATGAATGGTTTTGGCATTATACTAAAATTATATTTATATTTTAAGCTGGAAACTTTTTCTGGAAATCCATGGCCATCCATCTTGAACTCTGAGCATGTAGGAAGACATAGAAAGAAGTGTATTAAATCTGACAAATGACCTCCCATGTGCAAAGGAGGAAATAAAGATTCATTCTCCGTGTTTGTGAGATCATTTTGATGAAGGAAAGGCTAATTGAGGATGACATACATTCTAAATCTAATTCAAATCAGCATTTTTACATGAAGACTCATCACATTTCCAATGGTACATGCTACCATAAAACAGCTTAGTAAAGACATTTTGAATTTGATTCTTGGAATTTTTTAAAATGCTTCATCAGAACTGACATTTTTAGGGGTAATGAGTTTCCAATCTTAGTATTCATTCAAATTGGATACCTGTGGTACTTTACACCTTTTATTTAAAAAGAAGCATTTTTTTAGCAAGATTAAGTCTTATGTTGCCAAAAAAAATTGCAACTAATATGAGATCATGTCTAGGAAACATGTGGAAAAAGTGTTAACACAGGGTTCCTCATAGTAAAAGCAGATCACCTTGTAATAATTAAAAGTCTAAATTATGAAGTCCTCATACACTAGCATTCAAGAAATAAACATATCCAAGACCAAGTAGCACTACTGTTGTTTTTAAAATGAAAAGGTGATTGCTAACTCTTTTCTCTTGAAATTCTACAAAAGTTAGTGTTGATATTATTTCATTAACCCAGAGTTAACAGCTTAACTGTAAAAAAAAAAAGACCACTTCATTTTGTATCTAATAAGTACTTTTGTTAATCCTGAAAATTTCATATTCTAGATGCTTTTTGTTAAAAGTCAGGGTCATTTATATGTTATACTTAGAGAAAATCATATCTTGGCCATAAATGCACGGTGATAACAAAATATGGAAGGCAGCCACTTCCTAAGAAGCTATACAGGAACAATATTCAGGAGTCTCTACCTTTAGGATGGTGCACTGCATGCCAATCATTTTAATTAAATTTGGAAACAAACATTAGTATGCAAGTCAGTCATTGTAAATATATAATATACAAAGCCTGTTTATGGTGCTATATGTCCACCCATATCATGGCCATGTGGCTTTCTACCAAAAGTAAAACAAAACTGAATGCCTAGATATCTAATTTTGGATTAAAAAAATGGTACTTTTTTCATATTAGAATTTATTTGTAAAAAATTATATGTCAAGTAAAATCATTTTCAAGATTGACACTTTGGAAAAATCTGGTCTTCCCAAAGAATTGAACAACAGGCCTTTTTATGCTCTGTATTTCCATAAAATTCCCGAAGTATTCCAGATGTCAAGTACAATGTATAATTAAGTATCCTCCCTCAACTTGATTTCTAAAGTTGTGTATTTCCCTTTCAAGGAACTGAGTATATAACTCATATGCTTATTTCTGAAAGTAATCCTGAGAAATTATACTATTTATTTCTAACTATTAATTGGAAGAAAATTATGATCATCACCTATAATCATTTACATTGATGTAACATTGTACTAAAATTAAATAATTTGTTCACTTATATAGGCTCAAAAATTCAAGAACCATAATTATGAAGCTAGATTATTTTTCTCTAAATTCACTGAACCTCACATGTAAGCATAACCATCTGCATAGAACAATATCAGAGATTCCCAGAATAAGTTTTAATTAAATTTATTAAAACATAGTCATTGTTGCCTGACCTGTGGTGGCACAGTGGATAAAGCATCGACCTGGAAATGCTGAGGTCGCCGGTTCGAAGCCCTGGGCTTGCCTGGTCAAGGCACATATGGGTTCTCTCTCCCTGTCTCTCTCTCTCCTCTCTCCCTCTCTTTCTCTCTCTCCCCTTCTCTCTCTCTCCTCTAAAAATGAATAAATAAAATTAAAAAAAAATCTTAAAAAAAAACAAACATAGTCATTGGATTATTTTTCTCTCATGTTGTCACTGATGAAATTGGGAGACATCCTGAAGCTGTTTTGCATGAGAGAAAATTCTTAGACTAGGATTATATATCACTTGATATCTTTAAAAAATATTCCTATTTATTAAAGTGTTATGAATGACACCACATAGGAATGGGCAGTAGCTCCAGATATTTATGTAAGCCCTTTGTTTTGTGAATAAGAATTTGTTAAATAACTAGTTATATTTATTTTGAATTTGGGTAAAAAATTTGGGGGACAGTGTCATTTTTAGTATCATCTTTGTTAGTAACAGTATTGGAAGTAGCAATAATAATGATAAATATTGACTATTGACTGCTCTAGGATTTTCCAAAAAAAAAAAGTTATACAACATAAAACTATGAGTTTATTGTTCACAGTTAAACATAAGTAGATGAAGCCATAGGCTACAAAACTTGACAAGGGTCAAAAATCAAGTCAATGGCAAAACTACTACTTTCAGTTATTCTGGCTTCAGGAGCATTATTCTCAATTGATAAAAATAAATTAATAAAAGGCAGAAATACTCTAAGGTTGTGAGAGAATATAGTAGTAAGAAGGATATTATTTGTAGTATGTTCTAAAAATGATTCAAGATTAAAATATATGCAAAGGAGAAATAATGTAAGCAAATATTTGGTAGTATAGAATATTATAATTTGTTAAGGAAATACAAGTTAAACCTTAATTAGGATAAGGCTAAGTCAAGGAAGGTGATATTTGATTTGATTATTTGATGAGTAAGAATAGGCTCTGGCTGGTTACTCAATGAACAGAGTGTCGACCCAACATTCTGAGGACAAGGGTTTAATTCCTTGTCAGGGCACATATAAGAAGCAACCAATGAGTACACGGCTAAAATAAAACAACTAAGTGGAACGATGTGTTGATGCTTCTTTCTCTCTCTCTCTCTCCCTTTGCCCCCCTCCCTTTTCTTTCTCTTCCTTCCTCTCTCAAGTCATTGGGAAAGAACTTAATAAATAGGTGGGAATAGAGTGAGTGTGAGAGGTTGAATATTCTAGACAGAAAACACAAGTTTACACTGATATGGAAACTGCATATATTTTAGTATGACTAGTGATAGCATTAAAATTAAAATTTGAGGAGATGAAGTTGTAAGATTAGACAGGAGCTAAGAAGTCAAAGATCCTGGGGAGGCATTACTTTCTTTTCTTTAGCATAGTAACAAAGCAAATCTAGTGTTTTAGAAGTCTGATTCTGGCATCAAGAATGACAGATTGTGGAAAAATGTTCCTGGAAGAAGTAAACCAGATAGGGGACTGATCAGGAAAAACCTAATGTGTGTTTTGAAAGTACAATAAGCTCAAGACAATGAAATTATATTGGAAAACTGTATGGCCATTGGCTTCATTAGATAAAATGACTGATTAGACTAATTATAAAAATTAAACAAATTTAAGATGTCTTTCAGGTTTCTGATTTGGACAACTTGTTGCAATTCATCTACCCAGATGAAGATGTCAAAAATGCATCTGGTATATATATAGATCTGGAATCCAGATACATTCAGGGTTGAAGAACTAGGTTTAGTAATTACTAAGAAAAAACCTTTGTGGACTGCCTAATAGATATATTTTGAGTTCTTTAAAGCCACCAAAAGATTGTATTATGTTCATATACTATTATATAATATATATTTTATTAAAGAGAAAATTGATTCTCAGAGACATTAAAAAAATTTACAGTCAGGAATTAATATTGCTGGAATTTAAACCATGACACCAAACCCATGTACCTTTCTTTATAACACTGTCCTCTCATTTACATGCCATTCATATACAGAAAGCAGTTTAGGTTATAAGGATGAGTGGGATTACAAAAGGGAATGTGAAAGGAAAAGACAGATCCCTGCAATTTTATCACTTTGAGGAAGTTAGAGGAGAAAACCCAGTGAAGGAGAACCTAAGAGACAGAGGAAAGAGAAAATAGTATTACAAAAGCTAAGGTAGAATAGAATTGTTCAAAGAAGAAAATATTGATAACATCAAATAATGAAAAGAGATTAGATTAATGAAAATATGCCTATTTTAGTTAGAAAGCATTTATTTGATACCTTGGACTGATATATCCTAGGAGATAAAATTTCACACCTTAGACATCATTTTTGAGTATAGATTTTGAGAAGATAAATGAGAACTCTTAAGTAATGCAGATATTTGTATGAATGTGAGAAAGCTGTGCACAGGATGTGAGATAAAGATCTTCAGCTCAATTCTTTGTGGGTATGAGATATGAGGAGGAGTTGCTGAAGACATTTTGAATTTAGTACAATATTTTATTGGAGGTTAGATGGAAATTTTTCACAAGGGTAATAAGACGGAATAGTTGGCTATGGCACACGATGAACTTAGAGATATTATCAGGTATTTTTTTGTGTGCAATTGCAAATGGGATTGTTTTTTCCATTTCCTTTTCTGAAATTTTATTGTTAATATATAGGAATGCAGTAGATTTTTGTACAATTGATTTTATGTCCTCCTATTTCACTACATTTGTTTATTGCTTCCAATAGTTTTCTGGCAAAGTCATTTAGAGTTTTCTTTTTCCCCCCTCTGGTAAGAATAAGAATTGTATTTTATTTTTATTAAATTTATTAGTTATAAAATTAATAGGTTTCATGTATAGATTTCTATGATACATGATCTGTGTTTTGCATTGTGTTCTCAGCACCCAAAATCAAATCATCTTCCATCACCATAGATTTGGTTCTCTTCACTCCTTAGTACCCCCTTCACTACTCCCAATGCCCTTCCCTCTGGTAACCACAATACTGTTGTGTCTGTGAGTTTCAGTTTTACATTCCACATATGAGTAACATCATCTGGTTCTTAGCTTTTTCTGATTGACTTATTTAGCATATTCTTTTTATTTTTATTTTTATTTATTTAGTATATTCTTAAGGTCCATCCATGTTGTCACAAATGGCAGCATTTCATCTTTTCTTATGGCTGAGTAGTATTCCATTTAGTGTTTCTTTATAAAGAATCATGTCTTTCTAATCACTGCAGCATTATTTACCACCACCAAATTTGTAAGCAGCACAAGTGGCCATCAGTAGATGAGTTGAAAACAAAAGCTGATACATTTACACAATGGAATATTATGCAGCCATAAAAATGAAGAAAATCTTAATCTTTTTTTTGGAGCATGGATGGTCCTGGAGATCATTATGCTATGTGAAATAAGCCAGTCTGAGAAAGACAAGTACCATATGATCTCACTACATATAATTCATATGTAGACTCTAATGAACAAAATTAACAAGCAAAAGAGAAACAGACTCACATATATAGATCAGGTTGACAGCTGTCAGAGGGGGTGGGTGCTGAGTGAGGGGTTGTACGGATTGAGAAAGGAAGAAAAAATCTCATGGACATGGACAATTGTGTGGTGATTTTGGAGAGGGTGGAGGAAGGTACGAAGGAATAAATGGTGATGGATGATATCTTGACTTAGGAATGATAAATATACAATTCTATACATAGAGAGGTGAGAACTGAGAAGTTGGAAACTGTATAATCATGTTAACCAGTGTCAGTCCAATAAAATCAATTTAAAAAATCATGTCATCTTCAAAAAGTTACACTTTTACTTCATTCACAATTTGGGTGCCTTTTATTTCTTTTTCTTCTTCGATTGTTCTGGCTAGGATTTCCAGTACTATGTTGAATAGAGTTTTAGAGTTCTTAGAGGAAAAATTTTCAGTTTTTTACCATTGAGGATGATTTTAACTGAGAGTGTCTCATATATGGCCTTTATTATTGAGTGTTTTAATCACAAATAAATGTTGTATCTTATCAAATGCTTTTCCCACATCTGTTGGTAAGATCTGATGGTTTTCATTCTTTATTTTAACATGGTACATATTACACTGATTGATTTACAAATGTTAAACCATCCTTGTGCCCCTGGAATTAACCCCACTTGATCCTGATGTAGTATTTTAATGTATTGTTGTATTTGATTTGCTAGCACTTTGTTTAAGATTTTTGCATTTGTATTTATAAAAGATATTGTCCTGTAGAGTGTTTGTGTGTGTATGTGTGTGTGTGTGTGTGTGTGTGTGTGTGTGTGTTATCCTTGCCAGGTTTTGATAGCAGGGCTATATTTGCTTCATAAAATGTATGAAGAAGTATTGCCTCTCCTTCAATTTCTTTGAAGAGTTTGAGTAGGATAAGTATCACATCTTCTTTGAATATTTGGGAGAATTCACTAGTGAAGCCAGCTGGTCATGGACTTTTACTTTTTGGAAGGTTTTTGATGGTTGTTTCAATTTCCTCACTGTTGATGGGTCTATTTAGATTTTCCAATTCATGAATTAGTCTAGGAAGGTTATACATTTTTAGGAATTTATCCATTTTTTAGGTTATTTAATTTGGTGACAAATAGTCTTTCATAGGATTATAGTATGATCCTTTTTGTTTCTGTGATGTCTGTAGAAACTTCTCTTTAATTTTTTTATTTTCTTTGAGTGTTTTCTCTTTTTTCCTTAGTGAATTTTGCCAGAGGCTTGTCAATTTTACTAAACTTTTCAAAGAACCAGCTCTTTGTTGTATTTATTTTTTATAGTCTTTTTGTTTTCTGTTTTGTTTAATTCTGCTCTAATTTGTATTATTCTTGTCTTCTGATGACTGTGATACTTTTGTTCTTCTTTTCCTAGTTCTTTAAGATGCAATGTTAGCATGTTTACTTGAGATTCTTCTTGTTCCTTGAGATTGGTATTTTATTCTTATTTGTTGCAATTGCCTAGGAATAAACTTAACAAAGAGTATGAGGAAACTGTACACTGAAAATTAAAAAGCATTGTTAAAAGAGATTGAAAAAGATAGAACAAAAAGGAAAATACTACATATTCAATGTTTGGAAGAATCAACATACATAAAATATCCATATTACTCAAAGCAATATACAAATTTAATGCAATTCCCATCAAAATTACAATATTTTTAAAGAAATCAAACAAACAAACAAAAATAATCAGATATGTATGAACCACAAAAATCCTGAATAGACAAAGCAATCCTGAGAAAAAGAACAAAGCTGGAGGTATCACACTATCTGACTTTCAATTATACTACAAAGCAATGCTAATCAAAACACCATGGTGTTGGCAGAAAAGCAGAAAAGCAGACACACAGACCAATGTAACAGAATTGAGAACCCAGAAAAAAATGTATATGGGCAAATAATCTTTGACAAAGAGTCAAAAACATGCAGTGGACAAAATAATGCCTCTTCAATAAATGGTGCTGGAAAAACTGAAAGCCACAAACAAAAGAATAAAACTATGTCCCTATTTACAAAGATTAATTTGGAATGGATCAAAGACCTTAATATCAGATCTGAAACAATAAATTAAATAGAAAAAAACATAGGTATTAAACTTATCAACTTTGGTCTTGGAGAAGATTTTATAAATTTGACCTCAAAAACAAGGGAAGTAAAGGCAAAAATAAATAGGACTTTATTAAACTAAAGTTTCTGCATCAAGAAAGCAACTGCCAGCAAAATAAAGGAGCAACCAACCAAATGGGGAAAGTTATTTGCAAACAAAGTTCTGACAATAGGTTAATATTCAAAATATAGAAAGAACTCATAAACTCAATACCAAATGAACAATCCAATTAAAAAATGGGCAAAGGAACTGAAAAGACACTTTTCCCCAAAACACATTCAAATGGCTAACAGATATATGAGCAGATGCTCAGCTTCACTAGCTATTAGAGAAATACAAATCAAAGCTACAGTGAGATAACACCTCACACTAGTTAGAATAACCATTATCAACAAGGCTATTAAAAAAAAAGTTGTGGAGAAAAAAGGAATCCTCCTTCACTGCTGCTGAAGATGTAAATTTGTACAGTCACTATGAAAAACAGTATGTGGTTTCCTCAAAAAATTAAGAATAGAGTTACCTTATGACCCAGAGACCACTGTTCTGGGTACCTACTGGAAAAATTTCAAAATGTTAATTCACATAGACATATGTACCCCTATGTTCATTTCAGCCTTATTCACAGTGGCCAAGACATGAAGACAACCAAAGTATTTTTTGATAAATGATTGAATAAAGAAGAGGTGGTACATTTATAATGTGGAATAATACTCAGCCATAAGAAAAAATAAAATACTGCCATGTGCAACATGGATGGACCAGAGAATATTATACTAAATTAGACAGAAAAAATAAAAAAAACTACATGACTTTAGTCATATATGGGATATAAAATTGAAGCTAACAAATGAACACACAAGAAAAACAAACTAACAAAAACTCAGTTACAGACAACAAAATGCATGGTAGTTACAAGAGGAAGGGAGTGGGGAAGTAGTAAATGGTAATGGGGCCAAATATATGGTGACAGAAGATGCCTTAGATTTGGTTGGTGGGCACACAATGCAATATAGGCAGCCCCTGGCTTACAAGTAAGATAGCTTTTAAAATTGTTCTTAAATTGAATCTGTATGTAAGTTGAAACAGGTACATTTACCTATTAAATGCAACTCAGGAAGATGTTTGTTTTAGCATAGTATTTATTTTTGCCATTCTGTGCATATAAGTATTTAAACATTTTCAAATCTATAGAATCAATCTCATTCGTAATCTGGTAACTTCCTCTATACAGATTATGTATCAGAGAAAGGTATATTTGAAACCTATATAATCCTATTAACAAATGTTTTCCCAATAAATTTAAAAATATATTATTGGTTCTAGATATGTGGGTTAATGTAAGGCCAGGAGCCACCATCATGGCCATTCACATTCAGGTTATGATTGGATTCGGACAGACGGTAAAGAAATGGTGGAG